>NC_058091.1:137077500-137721136 GCF_020171115.1 Neogale vison
TTGTGGGGTAAATCAGGTTATCTGTGGAGAAATAACGGTGATAAGAGATGAAGACTAAGTTGCCCTTTTGTTAAACATCCACACGAAGTCTGTAAGAGAACTGTCACACCTTATCATACCTTTACCTTGAACCAGTCACCCTTGTTGTTGTTCTTAAAGAATTCCTATTTTGTAGTTTCATAAAATCTTTCATGAATCTGTGCTGGACATTCCTATGGGTTTGGTGGTTCTCAAAATGTGTCCTTGGACCAGCAGCATCAGAGAGCATCACTTGGGAATGTGTTAACATGCTGTTCCTGGGACCAGCCTCAAACTTACTGAACTGGTAACCCTGGGAGCGGGGCCAGGCAATTTGAGAACAAGCTTCTTAGATGACTCTGGTAGAACTTTAATTTGGGAGCCAAGGTTCTATTTCATTACTTCCCTAAATGGCATACCTGAAGGAGGATCTTTGTGGTCTCTACTTGAATATTTCTGGTGACGACACCCTCACTACTTCACAAGGCATCTGATTAGAAGCCCTAGTGATTAGATATTTTTTTCACCATACTGAGATAAATCTAACTTCTTGTAACTCTCACCTGCTGGTGTTGGCTCTATCCTCCAAATGCAATTCAGGGTGATAGCTGAATGGAGATCACTAGTCACTGGGCTAATTACTCACCTAGTAGGAGCTGGGTAAAAGTGAATACAAGAGGATACACTGGGAGGGAGGCCAGTGTGTCACTTTCCCTCTCAGCCAAATAAAACAGCAAGATTAAGGGCTGTCCCTGGCATTTGTGAGATTATGATAAATATCAGTATTAATAACAATAGTGACAGTAATAATTACCCACAGCTCGATTTGGATGCAGGTCAAGAAACCATCCAAATCAAATTACATGTAAGGAAAATATGTGTATTCAGTGCTGGGAACGTTTTCAAAGAGGAAGACAAATGGATGCTGTGAAAAAATTTCACCTTCTATTGGGAATAACTTCTTTCCCTTCCAGGGAGGGTGTAAGAGAAAGGAGTCTTCCAGCAGGCTAGAGATATTTTAGGGTGAGGTCCCAGCCCCACTCTGGCTAGGTGTGGAACAATGAGCCTTTTCCCAGTCACCCCGCAAGCGGGGATGCTTTGAGTCAGTGGTGGCCTCCTCTGTTTGTTTCTGGTGGGCATTCGGGAGACAGGACGGTGAGAGCGTGTGTTGTTCTCACACTGGCAGGCTGGGTCGAGGGTGGAGGCTCCGGGCCTTGAGGGAGAGGCCACTCCAGAGTCAGCCTCACCTTCCCTAGGTCTAATCTCATTCTCTTCTGACACCAAGCTCTCCCCTCTTGGGACTGAAAGCCTCAGCAGCAACTAAGCCCTGCCAGGACACTCTCACAAATGATTTTTCCTCCCCCCAGTTTGAGCCTGGAGAGTGTTTACTTCCTGTCAAACCCCAGGGACCTGCTGATTTTTCCCATTACGGCAAATTGCTGCTCTTGGGTGCTTTGCATTTGTTATTAAGATGCAATCAGGGTTTCCTAACTGATTAGCAGCCTCCCCCCTCCGCCCCCAGTCCTCACACCTGACTTGGAGGCAGTGGCAGTGGAGAAGGGGGAACCCCTTGACTGCTGGGTGTCTGGGGGCTCTCTGTTCTGTGTTGGGGGGTGGCAGGGCACAGGAAGGAGTAGAGAGGTGCTGGGAAGGAACTGGGGGTCTCTCAGTTTCCCAGGAATTGTGGTGGGTGCTGGGCATGTGACAGGCCTGGGATGCTGACGGCTGATGGCTGGGAAGGCCTGCCCAGGGAGCCAGAGGGCAGCCTGACCTGGGCCTTCCGGACCAGTAAACACAGTGCTCTCCTCAGGCCGAGGGGCAGGGTGATGGGCGCGCGGGTGGCGGCCTGCCCAGAATGGCGTGTCAGTCAGCTCGGAGCACCGCCAGAGACAGGCTCCACTCTGCCTCCCCACCCGAGGACACCTTCTCCTTCACCTGCCTGTCCCTGTCCAACCCACGGGTCCCCTTCTTTGGTTCTGTCCATGCTCACAGCCAACCAAGTACACACGAACACCTCTTCACACCCTTCCAGGGGCTTCTGAGCACACGCACAGAACTGCCTCCGACTCCTGGACAGAAGCTCCTTTTCTTGCCCACATCTGTGACCCCTTTTCCACCCTTGGGCTTGTGTTTGTTTTTTAAGTGTCTCTGTTTTTTAAGTGTCTCTATTTTCATTCAACGAGTGTCTTGCCCTCAAGGAGTCCTCGTTGTATGAGGAAAAGAGCTCTTGAGGATGGACCCAGAAGTCTTGCCAAATCACGGAGGAGTGAAAGGGTGAGCGAGAGAAGCCCAACAGGGCTGCCCTCACCCTCCAAGCACGGGGCCAGGATGTTTCCTCATAAGTCAGAGCTATGTCAGGGGTCCCTGTGAGCCCAGAGGACACCAGTCTTGTGTCACCTGACTTTCATTAGATCTGCTGAATGTGTTTTGTGAAGAAAACAAGAGAGAGTAGGAAGGTAAAGGAGAACCATAAGGAGGTGGGATTTTTGTGCAATGTGTGGATTTGAAAAGAAAGGGACAATTCCGAGTTCAAGCCCAGCGTGTTCCATTTACTGCCTCTGTTATCTGAGCCCAAGTTTCCCACTTTAAAATGGAGATGGGGCACCTGGGTGGCTCAGTGGGCTAAGCCTTTGCCTTTGGCTCAGGTCATGATCTCAGGGTCCTGGGATCAAGCCCTGCATCGGGCTCTCTGCTCCACAGGGAGCCTGCTTCCCCCCTCTCTGCCTACCTCTCTGCCTACTTGTGATCTGTCTCTGTGTCAAATAAATAAATAAAATCTTTTAAAAAATGGAGATAATAAGTCTATGCCATGGGTTTGTTATGACCTAAACAGCAGGAGGTGTATACAGAGGACACAGGTTGCCTTCTTTTTCTCTTGTTTGGGGAAGGGGGTGGTTATAACAATGGTTTTTGAAGAAATCAGATCATGTCTGGCATCATTTAAAGATGAAGGTGAACCTTCCTGAAGATGGGAAGGGCTTGTGGCTGTCTTCTTTTGCCATGGTGAAAAAAAGTTCAGTTATGTAACCTCAAGGTTGCATTATTTTATCCTCCCTACTAATGATACTGCTTTTTCCTGGCATGTTATTTTGATAGCTCAAAACGGACAAATGCTAAGCATTGATCCAGGACTGTCCCTGGCTGTTCAAGGAACCTTCCTGGGAACAATTTAAAAGCGGACTATGGGGCACTTGGGTGGCTCAGTGGGATATGCCTCTGCCTTCAGCTCAGGTCATGATCTCAGGGTCCTGGGATCGAGTCCCACATTAGGCTCTCTGCTTGGCAGGGAGACTGCTTCCTTCCCCCTCTCTCTCTGCCTGCCTCTCTGCCTACTTGTGATCTCTCTCTGTCAAATAAATAAAATCTTAAAAAAAAAAAGCGGGCTCAAGGGCCACAAAAGAGAGAGAGCAAGGTGGTCATTGTCTTTGGCACAAGGAAGTATCTTGGAATGTGTTTAAGGAGAAAAACAGAGGATGGGCATTGTGTGAAGCACAGAGAAAACTTATGTAAGAGTTTTCTGAAGAGTGGACATGGTGAAATGGGCTACAAATGTGCCAACAGGTCCATTCACCTGGGGCAGGTAGAGCCACTGAGTCGTCCCCATGTGGAAGCTGTGAGGCATAGGGAAGAGGGCTCACAGACATACAATTGAAGTCCCAACTTATAATTAGAATCCCAGAAGGAAAGGAGAGAGTGAAAGAGAAACAAATTTCTAAGATTGAATAGCCCAGAATTTCCCTAAATTGAAAAAATTCTAGCCACAAGTTCTAGAAGCTTAGTAAGTACCAACAGGAAATATACAAGACAAATGCATCAGAGATATCATAGTCTGATACACCACTGCTGAAAACTAAAGACACAGAAAATCTTAAAAGTAGCCAGGTTAAAAAAAAAAAAAAGATAACTACTTTTTTTCTTTCTTTAAAAGATTTTATTTATTTAATTAACAGAGAGAGACAGTGAGAGAAGGAACACAAGCAGGGGGAGTGAGAGAGGGAGAAGCAGGTTTTCCGCTGAGCAGGGAGCCAGGCGTGGGACTAGGTTCCAGAACCCTGGGATCAAGACCTGAGCTGAAGGCAGATGCTTAATGACTGAGCCATCCAGGCACCCCAAGATGGGGCACTTGGGTGGCTCAGTGGGTTTCAAAGGAGCAACACTAACAACCTTACTTCTCAAAAGAAATGATGGGAGTCAGAAGGGAATAAAATGATACCTTTAAACTTCTGTACAGATGGATGGAAAAAGAAGTGGTATATATATACACAATAAAATATTACTTGGCCATCAAAAGGAATGAAATCTTGCCATTTTCAGTGACGTAGATGGAACTAGAGGGTATTATGCTAAATGAAATGTGTTAGAGAAAGACAAATAACATATGATTTCATAAATATGTGGGATATAAGAGACAAAACAAATGAACATAGGAGAAGGGAAGGAAGAATAAAATAAGATGAAAACAGGGAAACAAACCATAGGAGACCCTTAACTCTAGGAAACAAACTGAAGGTTGCTGGAAGAGAGAGGTGTGGGGGGATGGGATGACTGGGTGATGATTATTAAGGAAGGTACATGATGTGATGAGCCCTGGGTGTTATATGCAACTGAGAAATTATTAAATTTTACCCCTGAAACTAATAATATACTATATGATAACTAAATTGAATTTAAATAGAAATAAATACTAAAAAAAATTTCTGTACTCATAGTGGGTGATTTAACAGTGCAAGTGAATGATAAACCATCAAAAGTCAGTAAGGCTGTAGAACAACTGAACAACAGGTTCAAAAATTTGGCCGAGTAATATATAGAGAAGATGAATCCAGGAAGTGCAGGGAATGCATTCTTTTCCAGTATGTATGAAACATTTTCCAAAATTGATTCTATGCTGGGCCATAAGGAAAATTTCAACACATTTCAAACAGTTGAAGTCACAGTCTATGGCTACAATGGAATTAAGCCAGAAATAAATAACAAAAATGAGTGAAATGATGATAAAATATGGCCTATTAGAGTGTTTGCTTAAAGGAATTATATAGCCTCAGCTGTATATATTAGAAAAGAAAAAGGCTGAAGAATAATGATGTTAGTGTTTGTATGAAGAAGTTAGAAAAATAAAACACAACCAAACGCTTATGTAATAGAGATAAGGATTTAATGAAATAGATGACAAATGTATAATAGAGAAATGAGAAAAATAAAAAGTTGGCTTTTTAAAAAGATGAATGAAATTAATAAACCCCAAGGAAGACTATGTATTTGTATGTGTGTGTATGAGTGTGTGTATGTGTGTGAAAAAGGAGGGAGAGAATGTGAGTGTGTGTATGAGAGTGTGTGTGTCAGAGTGTCAGAGAGAGTGAGAGAGCATGTGTGAGCGAGAGAGAGACAGTGTGTGTGTAAGAGAGAAAGAAGGAAAGAGTGTGTGGGTATGTGGGTGTGTGTGAATGTGAGAGAGAGTGTGTGTGTGTGACGGTGTATGTATGTGTGTGTGAGAGAGAGGGAAAGTGTGGGTGTGTGTGAATGTGAGAGAGAGAGAGTGTGTATGTGTGTGTGTGAGAGAGGGAGAGATTGTGTGGGTGTGAGACTTTGTATGTGAGACAGACTGAGAAAGAGGGAGAGAATGTGTGTGTAATACATGTGTGTGTAAGAGAGTGAGAGAGAGGGAAAGAGAGTGTGTGTGTGAGAGAGAGAGGGAAGGAGAGGAAGAATATGTGTGTGTATGAGAGACAGGGCTGGGTGAATACAAATTATCAACAACAGGAATGAAAAAAAAAAAGAACATCTTACAGATTCTCCTTACATGACAAAATGAGATGATATCATGAACAACTTTATGCCAATACATTTGATAATTTTTAAAAACAGATCTTATCCAAACGAATACAGAGAGAAATAAGAATTCTAAAGAGCCCCAAATCTATTAAAACTGAATATGTTATCAAAAACTTTTCCCTTGAGAACTCCAGTCCCAGGTGGTTTCCAATCAGAATTTTTCTAAACTTTAATAAATGAATCATAGTGATCTTACACAGATCTTCCAGAGAATAAGAAAGCAAAAGACATGTTAGAACTTGTTTTAGAAAGCCAGATATAATTCAAAATAATGCAAGAACATCACAAGACAAAAAAATTACAGGTGAATTTCTTTAGTAAGTGTAAATTTAAATATCTGTATTAAAATATTTGCAAGTCAAATCCACTGATGTATAAAAAGTACAAATCACAGCCAATCTGGGTTAGTTTCAGAGATACATAAATGAAAAAAAAAGATACAAAAAGGTTTAATAGTCAAAAGATAGAGATTGTAATTAATTATATTAATAGAATAAAAGACAAACAAATTGAATACCAAATAATGGAGAACATAGAATAGTAGAAATAGAATAAAGAAGACCTGGCCATCTCATTAGATGTAGAGAAAGCATTTGATAAAAGTCATTATGCATTTCTGATAAAATATTTATCAAAACAAAAATAGATGTCATTTTCTTAATCTGATAAAGGGCATATACACAAAACTACTGCAAACATCATGTTTAAAGGGTTATACTAGTATTTCTAGCAAGAAAAATCAAATAAAAGCAATAAGGTTTCAAAGGGGAGATATGACACCATTGATATTTGTAGATGATATGGATGTCCATTTAGAAAAAGACAAAAGAGGGGCACCTGGGTGGCTCAGTGGGTTAAAGCCTCTGCCTTCAACTCAGGTCATGATCCCAGGGTCCTGGGATCTAGCCCTACATCGGGCTCTCTGCTCCGTGGAAAGCCTGCTTCCTCCTCTCTCTCTCTCTGCCTGCCTCTCCGCCTACTTGTGATATCTCTCTCTGTCAAATAAATAAATAAATAAATAAATAAAATCTTTAAGAAAAAAAAAAAAAGAAAAAGAAAAAGACAAAAGAATTCATAGAAAAATATTGGAGTTATTAAGTAAATTCAGAAATACCACTGGGTACACTGTCAGTATGTAACAGTCAATTGTATTCTTATACACTAACAACACTTACAGAGGAAATTAAATCCATACTGTTTACAATAGCATGCCCCAAAACTCAAATATCTAGAGTAAATCTAATAAAAATGTGCAAAAAAACATTTTGAGAGAAATTAAGTAAGATCCAAATAAAAGAGGAATATACTATGTTCATGGAGTAGAAGATTCAATATTATAAAAGATGCCAACGGATTCTAAATACTCAGGATTTGGGATTTTTTTTTTTTTTGCCTTTTTTTCTTTTTGAGGAAAGTGACAGGCCAATTATAAAATTTATATGAAAATGTAAAGGATAATAGCCAGGTACTCCTTAAATAAGAGAAATAAAATTTTATTTATTATAGTAATGGATATTACTTTATTTATTTATTATAAATAAATATTTTTATTTATTTATTATATAAATTTATTTATATAATATTATAGTTTATTATAGTATTGGATATTCTAAAGGTTCAACAATAAAGAAGAGAGCATGCTATTAATGAAAAATAGGGATATTAAGCAATGTACCAGAGGAAAATATTAAAAACAGACTCATTCATATAAAGTTACTTGACTTATGACAAAGCTAATGCATCAGTGCATTAAAAGATATTTTTTCCATAATGCTCTGAGTTAATTAGATATCCATATGGAAAAAAATCTTGATTCCTGTTTTATACTAGGTATATATATATATCCAGCTCCAGGAAAATTACAGACCTAAAAGTGAAAGCTAAAATAATTCAACTTCTAGATGAAAAATAGGGGCCCATTTTCATAACTTTAAGGTGAAGTAATTGTTTCCCAAACAGGATACAAAAAAGTAATAACATAAAATAAGTAGTTGTTAAATTCAACTACTTAAAAAAAAAGAATTTCTACTCATGGGGGAAAAAATGTTAAGACACTGAAACATCAAGTAGAGAGTGGGAAAAGATATTGGAAATATAGCTATCTGACAAAAGCCACCTATCCAGGGTAAATAAATAAGGAAAAAAAAAAAAGAAATCCAATTAATTTGTAAGAAAAAGACAGACAACAGTAGAGAGAAGGGCAAGATATTCAAAAGGCTAAGTGCATGTGTCAAGGTATTAAATCTCATTAGTCTTTAGTAAAATGAATATTTAATTATAATATGACATCACTACACATCTACCATATGCCTAAAATTAAAAAGTCTGACAATACCGTGTTTGGTGAGGATGTATGGTACAACTGAAACTCTAGCATCCTATACACATGGTGTAAGTTGGTGGGGCATCTTGAACAACAGCATGGCACTATCTGTCAAAAGCTGAACCTACACATACCACGTGACTCAACATTTCTGTTCCCAGTGGCTGCAGAGCAGCCCTGCCTTATCTTCCTGTTCTGCTCCCCTGCAAACATCCTGTGCTTCTGATGGTCCAGGAGAGCAGTTCTGCTCCCCTGCAAACATCCCGTGCTTCTGATGGTCCAGGAGAGCAGTTCCTCATTGTGGGCATTGCAGTTCTTTGTCAGCATTCTCTGCTGAGGGTGCCATCTGTTGGGACTTGCAAAACTGCAAGCCCTCCCACCAACCCCAAAGTGCTGCATTTCCTACTGTCTTAATTGGCCAGAGCCAAGCTGTTCTCCTCACTTGCAGAGCAGGGCCTTCCCGGCGGCATGTACTCTACTTTGTAACTGAGACCCCAAAGCAGTTCTGCTCACGTCCCTAATTCTCACAAAGCCCCTTGGCTTTCTAACTACCTCTGCCTGCTGGCATCTCCCCATAGACCAAAGTCACAGACCCCCTACCGCCCCTTCCATCTCTGTCTTTGCTCGTAGACACCAGTGATTAACTTCAAAGTACAAACAGATGCTTACAGTTTATTTGCAACACTGCTTCACTGGACACTCAGTTTCTACCACCTACATTAGGCGCATCAGGACCTCTGCCGCCTCGTGTGTTAGCTAGGAATGCTTTGGGCTACAAGTAACAGAAACTGCAAACAGTGCTTGAAATCTATAGGCATTTACTTTCAACTTAAGAAATCTAGTGTGGGGCGCCTAGGTGGCATGGTCAGTTGAGCCACTGCCTTCGGCTCAGCTCGTGGTCCCAGCGTCCTGGGATCAAGTCCTTCTTTGGGCTCCCTGCTCATCAGAGAGCTTGCTTCTCCCTCTCCCTCTGCCTGCTGCTCTGCCTACTTCGGCTTCCTAGCTCTCTGTCAAATAAATAAATAAAATATTTTTTAAAAAAGAGAGAGAAATCTAGTGTGGGGGGCGGGGGCGCCTGGCTGGCTCCGTTGGTCAAGTGTTTGACTTAGGCTCAGGTCTTGGGATCAAGCCGCGAGTCGGGCTCCTTGCTCCATGGGGAGTCTGCTTCTCCCTCTGTCCGTCCCCCGCTTGTGTGTGCGCTCTCTCTCTCTCTCTCAAATAAATAAATAAAATCTTTTAAAAAATCTAGAGGGAGGTGGAGGCTGAGGTATGTTCAATAGCTCGGCTGAATCTTCAAAGTAGCCAGATTTTTTTTTTTTTGACATCCTTAGTTACTAGCTTTCTGTCCCTTGTCCTTGCCACTTTGAGGCTGCAAAATGGTTATTTCAACTCATACATCAAAACCATGTACAGATAGGATAGCTCACCTTTTCCCCTTGCCTGTCTCTTTTTTTAGGAAGAAAAGCCCTCCCCTACGCCAACCCTTATCTTCAGTAAACTTCATTGCGTCTCTAAACCAAGTCCTACTGGTACTTCTACATACAAAGGACAGTGAAAAGTGGGTATTTGGTAGCTCAGAATAGCTTTTGCATCACTAGCCAACAGTGCCTTGAGACACTCATTCAGAATGACAGATACAAGCAACCAGGTTGCGTAATCCACCTACCACTCTGAATAGTCGGAGTTGGAATTACCAGCTCAGTTTGTCTTTCTTTGGGGACAGAGTATGCGTGCAACCAAGATTTCCCAAGCAGCCTTTGAAATTATTTGATTTTACTGTGTTTGCAGTCCAAATGAGATTTTCCTTTGGTAAATATGATGGTTTCCTAATAAGAGTGCCAAATTATTCCGAGTGGTAGCTTTGGACCGTCCTCTCTGCTACACTGATTTGAATGAGAGTGAATTCCTCCAGTGTCATGACCGGCAGTTTGATGGAAGAAAGGGCTGAGAAGCTTCTACTCAATCAAGTATCTGATTAATATAGGTGCTGTATGCAAATGGCTGACTTTCTAAACATTTGAATTAGATAAGACATGCTTACCATCTCTCCTGAAGTGTCTAAACATTCCCTTTTTCTAAGCCTCTTAACATCATCCCGAAACGCTACCTGTTCTGTGTGGTAAGATGTTATCTTTTCCAGACTATTTTGATTTTTTTCCTTTTTTTTTTCTTCACCCTAATTGCTTTCCCACCAGACTTCAGTGCTTCTGTGCCATTCTGTGCTGACTGTCTTATGGGGATGCAGCGCAAGCACAGCTGAGAAAATGACAGGTTGCTGAATTTTTACACTACAATTCAGTCTCATCGCAAATATATGCCTCGATCTGGACATAGCCCCTCCCTGGAAGCAATAGATACTTATTTATCGATAAGGTGTTTTTACAACCTGGTTCTTCCATCACGGCGAGGTGGTTGTCACCAATCCTCTTCAGCCGTGCCTGTACAATGAAATGTCGTGTGTCGGGAATTCTAGATTATCTTTCCAGGGGAGCCGGGGGAGAGGAATTGACAAGTTGCTCGTGTGTTTGCGTCTACCTGCATTTCGTGTGTGTAAACACATCGAGTGTATTGAAAATTGTTGATATTTGATGATGCCTTCCGTCAAAACATTCCATGGCCCTGCTTGTAACTCTCAATATGGTAAAGGTGTGATGTAGTGAAAAGTTAAACGCTTAAGGAGAATCCGAGGATAGAAAGGAAGGTTTAAGAAATGTGGGATGTGCTAAGTAAGAGAGGAGAGGCAAAGAAAAGAGCCTGCATATGGAGTTTTAGGGTACTATAAAGAAAGGAAATCAGATTTTTAAGATCCAAGTCTAAGAGATGGGCAGCCCTACTAAGAGTTAGGTGGTGGGGAATCCGAGTTCCAAAACCATGTGGCTCTGTCCTCAGCCTACCATCATCTCCTGCGTCAGCCAGTCCCCAGAAAACGGAGCTCTGGTCTTGACATTCTGACCTTAGCTCCATCTGCAAGGACGTAGTTCCCAAATAAGGTCATACTCACAGCTTCTGGGGGTTACGACATGGGCATATCTTATTTGGGGACTCACATTCAACTCACTGTGCCCCTTTGGGCCTGAGCTGGGAGTAGTGGAGAATAAACCCTTTGATGGACCCACGGTTGGGATTCAGTGCTGCATCACCCATGTATAGTATTAATGGTGACTGATCCATGGTCCATGGTTGGTGCCCTACTGGCCATTTCTGAGTGACACACTCATTTCTATATTAGGTCTAGATCACAGGACACAATGTAACATGAAGGCGCTTCCCACTGGGTGTGCCCCATGCCAGGACCATGGCACCCTCAAAGGGAGACCCTTGACTTCATGTTTCACTGTGGAGTGACACAGTTGGTTATCTGACATATCTCCTCAGATGGGAACTAGACGTTGCCTCACCTTCGGCAGAGTTTCCAGGTCTTGGAGCACCTTCTCTTCAATCCCTGATAGCTGAGGGGCCCGTGGAGGACATGCTTCTTTTTACACAGCTTCCTTTCCCTTGGAGCTATGTAGAAATAGATCCCTTCAAGTCGGGTGTCAGGGGTAGAGAAGGTGGGTCTGCCAGCTGTCTTCTCCAGCTTCAACGGGACATTTGGCCCCCCTTCCCCACACCTTCCCATCCTTTATTTCAGGGAGGTGAGCACTGAGCACAGCTCACTTGGAAGCTCAGAGCCCGCAGAGCTGGGAGAGGGGCGCGGAGAAGGACTCTCTGCTTTTCTCACGTATTTTCCGTGAAGAGAATCCGACAGTTTCTTCCCCATAACTCACGTGTAGCTTCTCCCTGTTCTAAGGACCCACTTCCAGGTAAGCAGAGTCCACATAAAAAGGAATCACAGAGCATGGCTACCAGGGTTTCCAAGGTGCTTAGTGAGGCCCCCACAGACACATACATTACAGTTGGGAAAGAGTGGAAGGTAAGAAAAGGACAAGGCTGCCACGGGCTCAGCATATACATGCAAACGTAAATGAAACCATCCCCTGCAGGAGAGCCAGGTCGTCGGCTTCTGTTTATGAGGAGGAGAAATGGTCGAGAGCAGGAGCAAGTTTTCCACGTCAGCAAAAAGGACACCCAGGCAAGAGTCTAGATTCCAGGAGGCAGGAATGAAGGGTCTAATGAAGGTGAACACATGCAAAACAATAATGGGGCTGAACGGGCGTCTTGATGGCGGGCCGGTGGAAGTTACGAGAAGAGTGTAGGGTGGGTTGCTTAGTAGAGCGTTAAAAGCTCTGAGGCTCTGGTCTACATGGCATGAGGGAATGTGGGTGGGAACCCATGATGGCAGAGCGGTGCCTTTGCGGTGAAGGGCGTGTACATCTGGGAAGTCTGTGGCTTAACTATTTCTAGCCTTGCTTCTGAATGAGTGGGTGGGATTCAGACCTGGGCTTAGGACATTTAACTGAGGAATGAAGTTCTCTCTGGTAGGAATTTCGGCCTCCAAGGGCTTGCCTCGAATGTGTAAGGAGGATCTAGGGTGCGACAAGAAAAATGATATTTATTGAGCACCTACTATGCGCCAGACGCTGTGTTTGGGTGTGTGTGTGTGTGTGTGTGTGTGTGTGATCTGTCATTCTCACAGTGTGTCTTTGACACAGTTGTTGCTGCTCGTGGGGAAACTGAGAGTCAGAGAATGTCAGTGATTTGCCCAAGACCACACAATTAGATGCCTGCACCTGCTTCCCTCAAGGCTTGTTCCTTTGACATTTCCTACAGGTCGACTCTAAGCTGGAGCCTGGCTCTCTCCCGCATGGAGCAGGCAGTGGCCCTGCCTTTCTGTGGCTTCTGCCCCAGTGCCTGAGTGAGGCTGAATGGACACGCCACCTGGGTTTTGTCCCAGGTGGCATCCCTGGGAAGACTCTGCTCTGGCGACTCCACTTTCTATAGAACCTGTACTACTTGTGGCTTTGCCTCTTGCCTCTCCAGTGGGCAGGCAGCACGTTGCCTTTGATCAAAGCTGCCACTCGTTCCTGGAATGGCCCAGAGCCGGGTGATAGGAGCTGATACCCCATGCTCGCGCCCTGAGCAGGGGGTGCTCCGCAGCGTGGTTTCTCAGTGTGTTCTGCTCACACTCGACTCTGTTCACGCTGCCCGGAGACCAGACTCTCTCATCCTGCACATTCTTGCCACCCAGAAGCAGCGCTGGGATTTCTTTAGTTTTAAGGAAATGCATTTGAACTTCCAAAGTGCCTCCTTACCATGCAGAAGAAAGAGGGGGAAAGGGGTGATCCCCTGGGTAGCCTGGGCTCTTCTTGCTGGGCGAATCTGGAGAAAGTTCTTCTTGGACAGCCTATTGACAATGTTGCCAACCGTGCCTTCCCCGGACTGGAGTGTGGCCTGGGGGGTCACAGGGTGATCAAAACGGACCACAGGACCTCGGGGCAAGGCAGATAGTGGGCAAGAGGAGGGGCTGATAACCTTTCTAAATCCACGGTCCTTCTACTACGTTAGATCTGGCATTTTTGCTGGTTTAAGGGCTCTCCTCCTCCCTCCCCTCCTCCTCCCCTTACTAGGATGTTTATTTAGAATTCACAGCCCACGGTCACAGCCAGTCTTTATCACAAGCGATACTGGACAACAGGTTAAATCGTCAAGCTCTCTTTTGTAACCGCAGTGTCGAACATAAGGGGAAGCTAGAAACTGGCATTAAACTGGATTTCTGGTTCTTAAAAAAAAATTTTTTTTTCCCCTGCTTCATAGATTATGAGGCTCATTCAAAACCTTTGATAGAATTCTCCCTTGTCTGGCCAGCGGGCGGTTGTGATCGAGGGTGTGCAGAGTCAGGGGACCTGAGAATGCGGGAACGTGGAGGCTGCTCCCACCTGACCTTGCTCAGCCCCAGCACAGCGGGGGCGCCACAGCATGGCCCACGGGGCTCTAAGCAGCCTGAGGGCTGGGGCTCCCCTGTTCCTCACGCCACCCCCAGCCAGCTTATCTGGAAGATCTTTCTAGACTTGCCAGCTTTCCTCACCTCTCCGTTCGTCCTTCTACAGCATCGGGATGGGGATCTGTGTTTGTGTTTGGATGCCACGAATCTCTTCCACGTCCCCCACCACGCGTTGTGGGTGGAGCCCCGCCTCCGAGGAGAAGGATTTGCTTTGCGGAAAGCCATACCCACGCGGTCCAAGTCAGGAACAAAATGAAAAGGGGAAGGAAGTGGGAAGACTCCCAGGAGGCTGGGAGGGTGAGCCAGGGAGGGGGCCCCGGGCAAGACTGAGCCCCACCCGCAAAGGGATTAGCACACGTGCAGCTTTATTTCCAGGCCTGCCAGGCGCCTCTTGCTGTGCCACTGAATGGAAAATAGGATAGAACAATAAGCTGAATGTACAGAGTCTTTGAAAAGCAGCCATGCCGAGTATGTCAAGTGCTGCTTTCAGACCAGAGGAGGCTTTTCTGGGCCCCGTGGCAGCCCGCAGAAAACAGCAACCCCTACCTGGCTGTGACCCCGTGCTCGGCCCCTCTGGCCCACGGGCATTCCGGGTGTTTACAAAGGTCACACAGGCTTCTAGAAGGAAGGTGAGCTCAAGGTATGTGTTTCATGAATTATATATGTCGGTGCACATTTCACGGGCTGAGTTAGCAAAGATGTATCTGTAGGTCTCAGTCAGATTACTCAGAGGCCGGGATAGATTTCTGACTTGCTGTGGAGGGAGTCAGACTGTGTGGGTTGCTGAGACTTGAACTTCAGGCCTGAGGGTGCTCTTATCTGTTCTCCACGTGCTCCTGATTTCAGTGAGTGGTGTCCTCTCAAGCTGGAGAAATCTGGAGCTATCCTTAACTGTGTCCTCTCTCTCCCCTGTCCCCCCTCCCCCACACTCTTTGGTCCCCAAGTCCTGTCTTCCTCTCTCCTGTCCAGGTCACACCTCTCCATCGTCGTCACTGCTTCCCTCCCCTGGATGAACGAAGGCACCCCTCTTATCTTCTGATCTTTGCTTGGTTCACTTCAACCTCCTCATTTTTGCCAGATCTTTCATGTCCCTTTCATGTCACAGCTTCCCCAGGGTCCTGCTGCACCCGGGAGGAGATGGGGAAGCATTTTACCAGCCAGACCAGGGGAGAGCAGGGGGTGCTAGGCCTCGGGCTGACCAGGCCCCTGCTGGGAGCCTTAGCAAGGAGTGTCCTCATGCGTTCATTCGCAAATGGTACTCAGTGTGCATTATGTGCAGGCAGTGTTCTAGGCCCTGGAGATTGAGGGCTGAATGTAAAACCCTCCTCGGGGTTTACTTTGCTGTGGACCCGTGTCTACGAGAATCAAGCCCATGGGCAGAGGGATCTGCTCCCCTCACCACCCCTCCCCCACTGGGAAAGAAAGGCTGATGCCAACCAAAGGGCTGGAGGGAGCAGTTCTGGCCGGAAAGACTCAACATGGCCTCAGGGACAGAGGTAGGGGACTCTCTCTGCAGTGACACAGATGCCTCCTGGTTGGCTGAGGTTGGTGTTAGGGGCTGTCAGGGAGGAAGAGTGAGGAACGAGGCCCTACAAACAAACAGGGGCACCTGGGTGGCATAGTCACCCCGGTTCTTGATTTTGGCTGACTCTTGATTTTGACTGAGGTCATGATCTCAGGGTGATGAGATCAAGCCCGTGTGGGGCTCTGCACTCAGCGGGGAGTCTGCCGTTCCATCCCTCCGTCTGTCCCTCCCCTCACTCACGCAGGCTCCATCTCTTCCTAAAATGAATAAATAAATCATTAACAAGCAAACAAAACCCCAAGGGTGTTTCCAGAAATCTCTGGATGCCTTGGTTCCCACTCCAGATAACTCTTCCAATGGAGAGGCCCAAACTCTACCTCTCAGCTCTGAAATGCACCTGTGTCAGCCTTGGATCAAAGGCGCTACCATGGCAACCACGTAAGGCCCAACCAGAACAGCTCTGAACGAAGACAACCGGCCCAGACACTACCTGCCCATCCTCTCCTAAGGCCTTTCCGTTAGACATCAAATTACGATCAGCATCAGCCCTGACCACCAGAGATCCCTTGATGTTCCTGACGGGCCCCTACCCATGTCTGGGGCTCTATTCTCCATTCTTCTAGTGGCATGTGGAGCTCAGCTCACCAAGGATGCTCTTGGGCCTCTAGGGCCTTGGAAGGATTTGGGCTTCTTCAGTCCTGAGCTTCTTGCTCATCCCAGCAGTGGGGAGCCTGGCAAGGCCAGAAGTCTAAAGGAGGAGGCCCAGGAGTGCCTCTTCCGGCTTGCATGTGGCAGCTGGTGTTGAAACCACAGATTGCTATGGGGACCGCTCTGCTGTAACAGACAGAGACATGTGTGTGGTAAGGGAACAATGCCTGCTCCCATGGGCCCCCTTGATAAGCAGAGACACTTCTGTGTGGCTGGGCTGGAGAGCTGTCTTGGGAGTCCTGCTTGAACTGGAAGGACCTCCCTACAGGGTCAGCGAAGAGTCGGGGAAAGGGGCAGGGAGAAGTTTCTCTTGGGGAAGCACAAGTCAGAGGCCGGGTGGGTCATAGCGTCTTGGGACACAGACACTGAGGCAAGACTTCAGAAGCAAATGGTTTACTTAGGAAGTGATGCCAGGAAGGTTGGGTAGGGGAGTGGGAAGAGAGACAGAAGGGAAGGAAGCCAATGAGGGGGCTTTATTAAGCCATTTGTCTCTGAGGGCAACTGGAACTTGATCCCACCTGGAAACTCTTCAGAACATGCCTCAGACTGACTCCAACCAAGGGGCAAGGAAGCCGGGTATTATCCAGCAACATCTGCTCATTGCCGATTGACAGATGTGTTTTGAGGCATATGGGTTTCCTTGCATGGACCTGGAGGCATTCCACAACCAAAAAAAACCAAAAACGAAAACCCAAAATAAAACAAACAAAAAGAAAACCCCCAAAACCCAGATTCACTAAGTTTGCAATAAGCAGCCTCAGCTTGTACCGAGGGATGCTGTAGGGTCATGGGTGGAAAGCAAAGGCATCTCGGCAAAGTAAGAGGAACAAAACCTAATGCTGCTGGTGAGGCCAGGCTAGAGTAGAAGCCCAAAGAGGGTCAGAACGGCAGTGGAACCTGGGGGAATCCCCTGAGTTAAGAGAAGATGATCACTCACCTTTTTAAATGGGGTGCCTGAGCCCCTGCTCTGGGTGGGAGGAGGTACCCATCTGCCCACATAATGTGCCCCATCACGCCGGTCTGAAGAGGAAGAAGCAGAACTGCTGTCGCTCCTGCCTGTTATGGACTGAAGGATGTCCCCCAACATTCATACTGAAGCTCTAACCCTTAATGTGGCTGTGTTTGGAGATAAGACCTGTGAAGAGGTAATTATAATTATAGATAAATGAGGTAAAATAATGGGCCCCTAATCTGACAGGGCTGGTGACCTTTTAAGAAGAGGGAAAAGGACCAGAAATTCTCTCCTTCTGTGCACACACAGAGAAAAGGCACTGTAAGGACACAGCGGCCATCTACAAGCCAAGGGGAGAGCTCTTACCAGACACTGAATTTGCAGGCACCTTGATGGTGGACTTCCAGGCTCTGAAACTGTGAGAAAATCAGTGTTTGCTGTTTAAGCCCCCGGTCTGTGGCATTTTGTTACGGCAGCTCAAGTAGACTAACACACCGAGTATCCCCCGGGAGTATCTGGAATATGGAATACATCCTCTTACCCACAGAGTTATGGGATGAATTTTAATTCGCAGGAAATGCTGTGGCACACAGCGTGTATATCAAATGTTAAAGCTGTAACTAATTAGAGACATTTTGAGGTTTTGAATGGCCCAATCTACTATTCCTGTTCTACATACCCACAGACCTGTGGAGTCAGAGGCACGAGACAGGAGTGGTCCCGGGGCTCTGGTTTCCAGTAGGTCCTCCTCCTTCTCTTTCTCCACCTCCTCCACCTCCTCCTCATCTTCCTCCTTCTCTTTCCCTTCTTCTGCTCCCCCTTCTCCTTCCTCAGACGGGTTGCCTCTCTAACATTACAATTTTCTTGGGGTGGGAGGGAACCAATAACAACCAATAACAATAACAAAAACCATAAGTATATTTAGAAATAAATGAGAAGGGGATGCAGCTTACTTTGGTTTGTCTTAGGTTCTGGGTGCATGAGCCAGGGCTTACTTACAGATCTGTCTGTTCCCCTTTATGGATTTCACAGGATGCATATGTTTAACTCAGCCTCCTAAGCAGGCCTCTCCGCAAATAAGGAAGGAGCCAAACTATAAAGACGGTTAAGAGTTTTAAGGCAGCTAAGTGGACAGTTGGGGTCTTTTCAACTTAAAATATTTTTTAAAAATGATTTTGTTTTTATCAGGTGACTGAAAAAACCCAGGAGGTAAGAACATTCCACTCTTGGTGTTTTATGGGCACGGCCTATCAAGATTCTCCTTCAACCATTCCAAGATTTCACTCCTCCTTAGCACTGTCCTCTACTGTAAGCCACCATCATCTCCCGCCTGGACCTTTATCTCAGTGCCCTTTCAGTCTGCTCTCCGCAGGGTGGATGACCTGGAAGTACATGTAAGAACAGGTCACTCCTGTGCTCCTAGCCTTCCACGGCTTCATGTCTCACAGGGGCTGCTCAGTGGCTGCCCTCACCCCTATCTCTCTAGCCTCCTCTCCTACTACTTTCCTGACTTACGCATATCCTGTGGCTCAGCCCTTTTGCTACATGTCCCAGAGCCTATGCGCCCACTGTTTCCTCTCTCTCTAGAATGTTACCCCCCTCCCAATATATATGTCTCACTCATGTCCCAAGGTCTTTGCTGACATGTTCCCTTTTCACTGAAGCTTTCCCCAGCTGTCCTCTTCAGAAGTCAATCCCGCCCCATAGTCCCTAGTGTCTTTGTTCTATTTTCTTTTCCTTTAAAGCATTTCTAATACACTGTGTATTTTTCCTACTCATTTTATTTACCATCTGTCTTTCTTCAGTGAATGTGGTCAGTAAAGGGCAGGCTACCTGCAGAATGCTGGAGGCAAAACGTGCCTAGCCCATGGTTGATGTCCAAAGATGTGCATTGAGTGAGTCTGTAGAAAGCTTCAGGGAGATGGGCAGAAAAAGGAGCACCTGCTAAGCTTCCTTGAAACCAGAGGTATAGCCTAGAAGCCCACAGACACGTTTTATTAACTTGTACACTATTTCCAAAACTTGTATCAGCATCAGTTCTTGAGGAATTAGCATCTTCACATAACATCCAGATAGCTAGCATCATATACAAAATATGGCAAGATGAGCTGGGTCTCCCTCCCCATGACAATAATGAGTGTAAGCATTAGCCACTCACTGCACACTTCGACGAGCACCTCCCTCCTGCTTCACTCACTTATCCAGCCACTGGTCTGGTCAATGGTTGAGTTCAAGGAGGCAGGAGAAGGAGGGAATGGGGTAGAGCGGGAGGGAGATGGAGCCAGCATGGGTCCCAGATGTGGCTTTACCAAGGAAAAGAAAGCATTCCCGGCATTCAGCTGCCCAGACTCCCACTGGCTGCGAGTTCCAGAGCCTTTGTCACATCCCGCCTCCCTGACAACAGCAAACTTAAAGGCGTGTGGTCGAAAATGGCTGCGTGAAAATGCTGTTTAAAAAGAGAAAGGAAAATGTATCGTTAGGTGCATGTGACTCTCCATGTACATGGTAGAAGTTTAAAGTGGCCAGAGAGCACCGTTTCTGCTAACTCGGTCAATCCTACAGTGTCAATGGCTACGGGCACTAAGCCCATCTACACGTGTTAACCAGGCGGCTCGCAGTATAGAACTGATTAAAGAAAGAAGACAAACAAAAAAGACAGGAAGGCACAGCTTCGGACATCTAAGGCGTTATTGTAATTAACAAGAACAGGAAAACTGACATTACTTTTTCCTCACCGTGTATTACGTCCTTTTATATTATGCTCCTTACACCAGCTTCAGAAGTGACCAAGTCACCAGCCTCTGTTAATAGATTTGGAAATAACAAAAGACCTGTCAATTAGTTGTATTATTGAGGAAGATTTCTCTTTCACTTTCACCATCAAAAACATACTGAAGAAACCTATTAACACATGCAAGTTACTGTATGTCTTACTCTTCAGTTTTTTCAAAATTTAAAAAGCCCACACGCCTTCCACCTTAGCATCCCTCATGCTAGATGGTTCTGCTTTAAAGCCTAAGCCTTGAGATACAAAGACCTGCAAGCCTGAGTAGGGGGAATGTCTGTATTTGATTTCTTCTCTCAGGTTATTCGATGTATACACTGGAAATAGAATTAGATTTGCATGCACAATGACACTTAGCCATTTGAAAAACACGAATACTGTGTCAAGCTACTTGGACCTTTGGCTTAGTTCTATGAAGAACGTATTATTTCACATTGCTCAGCATCTTGTGTTTCCTACAGAGGACGCTGAAGATGTATTTATAGACTAATTATTGGGCCACTGTTTATTTGCAGGGGAGAGAGACTTCAGCTGGTCAGTCACCAAGTTTGCTAAGCACCTTTTATGTAACAATCACTGGGCCAGGCTGTCTTACTCATTTAGGGTTGCCGTCATAAATTATCAGAGACTAGGTGGCTTAAATGATCGACATTTATCTCTCAGTCTGGGATCAGGGTGCCAGCTGATTTGGTTGCAGGCGAGACCTTCTTCTTGCTTATGCGCTCACATGGCCTTCCCTTGGCGAGTGCAGGGAGAGAGGAAGAGACTTCCTGTCTTACCCTTTCTTTATAAGGCTGCTAATGGCATGACCCTACTCTTATGACTTCATCTAACCTGAATTACATCCCAAAGGCCCCACCTCCAAATGCCAACACATTGGTGGTTAGGGCTTCTGAATTTTGCAGGGAGACAGTCATTCAGTCCACAGCATGGGCCACAGGGAAGCAAAAATAAATGAGGCAATGAGATCCCCTGGGACTCATAGCTCATAAAGTGACATATAGGCAAATGCAGAAAATAGAAAACAAAAAAATATTAAAGGGCCCTGCAGAACTGTAGAAGGAATGATAGCTCTACATGAGCAAAGGAGCTAGAAGAACAGTCGTTTTCAAGGCACTGGTACCCCGCTGATGATGGTGGTGGTGGCCGCTGCCCCCCCCCATTGGCCCCCTTTGTCAACATTGTTGGGCCGTTGCCGCTCCCATTCTTGCTGTCACACTCGCCTCACCAGCTGGTCCTCTTGGGGCACAGTTCGGCCCAGTGAATTCAGCCTGGACGGCTGCCTTCTTTGAGGAGCCAAAATAAGTCCCTCAGAAGCAAGAAAAGATGATCTATTGAGGTATCTGACCAATATGACAGCCAAGCTCATTCCTCCCAGCTATATTTCAAATAGCATCTCTCCGGCCACCTCTGGGATGCTGGGCAGTCTTTGGGTGGGACTAGTGGAGGAACGCTGGGCTGAAGGAGGAGGCAGAAAGGTATGGCAGGCTCCGAGGGAACAGTGGGGCTCCTCCCTCCACTGAGTGCAAACCAGTGCTCAGCACAGGTAAGCCCTAGGGGTCGCTGAGTTCTGGGCATGCGCCAGAGGCTGACCTCAGCAGATAAGGCAGTGAATGTGTTTGGGAACACAGAGGACAGGAATGGTTCCATTTCAAGTCCTTGAACAGGAGTGGTCCCTTTAGGTGAAGTATAAGAGATAAACGGCAGAAATGCCTCCCCCTTTCTGTCTTGCTATGACTTGAGCTAATGTAAGAGTGGTTTTCCAGGTCTGTCTGTCTTTTTTTTTTTTTTTAGACCTTTGGCAGGTCTGGGGTTCAACTATCCATCCCCTTTTCTCCGTTTCTTGAGGAAGCCTCGAAATCCTATGGCAAACAGGACCTTTGCTGACACTTTGTCAAGTCCCAGAGTTCCCAGGGACGCATATGTAAATCAAGTCCTTATCACCTTCATCTTCTTTATTGCGGGACCATCTCATTTCTGCTGAGTTTTGGGTCACAGCAAAGCCCAAGCGCTGAGGACCCTCACCATCGCAAAGTACTTGATAATCATCAGTGCTTCCAGAAGTTTCCCATCACCGTCTCTTCAAGGAGCTTTGTCAATCACTATGGCCCTTGGAGCAGATCCCTGAATTTCCAGTGTCTACCTCTATAGCAAGAGGGGGGTCGAATGAGATCATTTCTAAGATCGCCATCAAGGAACAGAGAACACTAGCAGCGACTCAGACCCCTACACACATCGGATCCTGCACAAAGGAAATGGAAAGGAAATGGGAAGGAGAGACATCACGTATTGAATTTCTCATTAGCCCCACTGCCTGGTTCTCATTAGCGGGCCTTCTGGGTTCTGGGCACAAGGACCCGGATTTGTTTTCATGGCTGAATAGCACATGCGAAACGTAGGCTCTTTCTACTCCATATTACGTGAGCGCCACACTTTGCTATCTTATAAAGCAATGGGCAGCCCTCAAGGAAAACCCCACCAGAGTGACGGGCTAATCCTTGAGGGGGAAAATATTGCTGTTTTGCCTGAGCATTTGCTCTCTGCTTAATTAATCCCGAAAACTTTCAGGCCTTAATGAGAATAATTAGACCTGACAGTACCGAGCTTCATGCACAACTACGGACAACAA
Organism: Neogale vison; assembly: GCF_020171115.1. Lineage (NCBI taxonomy): Eukaryota > Metazoa > Chordata > Mammalia > Carnivora > Mustelidae > Neogale > Neogale vison. The sequence continues at coordinate 137,100,154 of NC_058091.1, forward strand.
AAACCGTGTTCAGTTTATAAGCTTCCCCGAGCTTGCTGAAAGACAGGCTAATGTTATTTACAGCAGCCCCAGTGAGGGGCCGAACGCAGGTTTGGGCTTGCAGTTTGCCTTGAGCTCCCAGAGGACAATTTCTCCGAGGAGCGGGGTCCTCTGGGCCCCCTCCCTTCACAGTTTTCACTCCCTAACAAACCGTGGTCTAGACAGAACCTGGCTAGAAATCCCCTTATTACCACCTGGGCCAGACTACATTTTTCATCACCTTGAACGTAATGCGAGCGCAAAACCTCCAGGCCTCTCCCGTCCAGATAATGAGTCGAGTGAGTTGGAGCGCTGCTGAGTGCTCTCCGGTGCTCCAGTCCGTGTCTGCCAGCTTCTGGAAATACCTCATTTTCCAGAAAAGCGTTCATTTGTCAGCAGAGGGATAATGTTAAAACCTTAAAGACAAATCAGACAGAAGGCCGGGGCGGGAGAGGCAGGCAGGGTATGGCCTGGGAGAGGCGGCGGCGTTGGCTCCCAGTGCGGTTTCTTTGAGCCTCGAGCCTCCTGCCAGCCTCTCCGTCTTCTCCAAGAAAGGGTTTCAATCTACTTTGAAACGGTTTGGGTTCATCATCCCCAGATGGAGGTTAGAAGCATTCCTCTGGCCCTGCAGGGATGACGGGGTTGTTCGTCTGCATCTGTGGGAGGCTTCTCCAAGGGAGAGGAACAACCAGACTGGGATGGGCCGGGGCGGGGGGTGGGGAGGTGGTGATTCTCAGCCTTTCTGCAGCGCACACAGACTGGGAGACGTCTGAGAAGAGGGCACCAGCTCTTCCCACCCGGGGAGGTGACGACTGGGTCCCCAACTATGGGGACAGATTCCATCACCCTCAGTCAGTGGGGAATTATCGCAGGAGGCCTGGAAGCAGTGTGGGAGGTTTCCTAAACCATTCCCCAGATCTACGACAAGAGTTAACAGCATTCATTTGGAGAGATATCCTTCTCTGAGATGAAAAACCCCAGAGAAGCCAAATGAGGGCTCCGTGCTTCTTGGTTTCAGAATAATAGGAAATCCCTGAGTTCTCGTAGATCCAAGGCGTTAAAGCAAAGGGGGCATACCATGTTATTAGAGAGCCAGCATGTGGCCCTTTTAAGAACGGAACTCACACACATCCACACGCACGCACACACGCACACACCCCGCCCAACGTGAGGACAAGAACTTTGACCCTGTAAATGGTACTAGGCTAGAGACTTTGTTTTTAATTTTCAATCAAGGATCTAAAACAGACTTCAAAGGGCATTTAAGCTGACAGTTTTATTTTCTCCTTGAGGAAGAGGAAAGATGAATAAGCATAAAGCCAGATCATTCTCAAAATAATTGCAGGCCTGACATATCTAAATGAGTTTGTAGAAGAAAATACAGAGGCAATTGATCTTATTAATTAGAGATGTACCAGGATTGTAATACCCGCTTTTCCACGGACTGCCTGCAGCTGCTAAAGTAAAATAAAATAAAATAAAATCATAACCTAACCCAGCAGAATAGAAAACGAGATTAACCACTTTCTCTTGGGGAGCACAGTCTCTTTCCCTCCCCGCCGTCGAATGTCAGCTGGAAACCCCCCCCCCCCTTGCGACGGCCTTCTCCCGCCCCCGTGGGTAAAGGCCTGCGGAGAACCGCGGGGATGGGTTTCCTGTCTGCCCGTGGAGCCCGGGCTTTGCACTGTATTGCTTGGTACCTTGCATAGCGCAGCAGCTTGTCACAATAGATGGAACATGTAATCTGACAAACAAGCAAACAAAAAAAATGTGCTACAGGAAAATGGGAGAGTTGTTTTTTTAAGCCTGCATGTGTCATTTACCTGTGAAGGATGGCAGCGGGAGCCCGTGGCAGGTGGGCCCGGCTCCATCAATTGCTCATTCTGTCTCCGTCCCCTCACCCCACCCCGATTCTATTTCCACTAACAGCCGCTTAGCATACGGAATCGTCTCGCAGGGAACAGCTCAGGGATAGGATGTGAGCACCAGTGACCTCTCCGGGCGGCCCGGACCTAAGCCGTCGGAGCTGAACCTTCACTTTGGCTGGATTTTAAGCTAATATACATGTTCGCCGAATTATTGCGGAAGAGGAGTGGGAGAGAGAAAGGAGGAGGAAGAGGAGGAAAAGGGGGAAGAGGAAGGAGAGCAGGAAGGGAAGAGGTGGCCGTCTAATGAACGGTTTCACTCTGGAAGAAACACGGCGCTCGTTGGGGGATTTCGAAGTCGGTGAGCGCGCCTCTGTGTGTGCGCGCGCGCGTCTCTGTGTGTGCGCGCGCGTCTCTGTGTATGCGCGCGCGTCTCTGTGTATGTGCGCGCATACGTGCACGTATCTTTGGGGGCAAATGTGGATTGGGGGATCAAAAGGGAGTCCAGGCACGGCTGTGCTTACGGTATAAGGTGGTGGGAGCCAAAAGCCCGCAGTAGGTGGCTCCCCAGGGTGGGTACCCCAGCAGGAAGCTACACCTGCCCATCAAGGTGCAGGACTATCCCTCATTTGTGTTAAGGTGCACTGGGTACCGGAGTGGTCCCCTGGGGAGAAGCAGGGTGTCATGTGAAAACAAAGCTGGGCTACAGATTTGATATCAAAAGTGACCCACGTCTTGCTCCATCTTCCTACCTGTCAAGAGCAGAGACACAGGGCCAGTAGGCTCCCTGCACATACTGGTGTGTCCCCACCCCCACCCCCCCACCCTCCCCACCCCCGTGAAGGGAAATGAACAAGTAGATCAACAATATGAACCCTTGAGAAACAACATTTACTCTAGTATTCCAACAGCTTTGATTTGGCAGTATTGGAGTAATATCATCAAATGTCTTCTGAAATTCTGGATAATTTAAAGGATGCCCTGGCTGCCTCTGTGGGGTACAGGGGTCCCAAGCCCCATCCCACCTTTGTCTCACCTCCTGGAAGTAGGGTCTTTGTTAAAGTGTGAAGAACAAACGTGACACCGTGTTTCCTGGTGGAGGGACTCACCAGTTCTCACCTCCAAGTTAGCTAGGATGACCGTGGGTATGGGAGAGGTTGTGTGGCTGCCAGGGAAGGCCATGGAAAAATCCAGGCTCTGAGGGTTCTGCCTGGAGTAGTTGACGGGCCCCAGTCAGGGAAAGGAAAAGAATGCTCCCAACAGATCAAAGCCCTGAGTCTCTTAAAATGGAAATGAACATTTAAAAAAGGCCTTTCTCAGGGGAGAAATATGCAGTAAATCAGAGCTTTTGAAAGACAACTGGGGCCTGTGCTGGTTTTTTAATAACTTGCCATTTAATAAATGTTCTATTTTTGACCCTTTAGGGAAATATACAACCCCATCTGAAACTTATGGGCCAAAATAATTTAACTTTTTTTTTTTTTATCTCATTTTTAAAGTTTTGAGATGGAGACAAATGATCTGGAAGCTTTCTTTTTATGGTTTCATGATGAGGCGAGGTCATTTAAGAAGAGAGAAATGGTTTGCTCGGCACACCAGTTCAGACTTGGTGAGTTGTGGGCAAGGTAAGTCCAAGAGTTTGAGGTCCCAGGATCCATGAAAAGAAGCCAGTGCATGGCATGTTAAAGAAGTATTCCTGAATGTTCCTTTGTAAGATCTTGCTGATAATAGTGTAGAGTACACATACACTTACGTATTACACACTGCCTCTCCCGACACATGTGTGTGCACATATATAGAGAATTGGAAGCCAGAGACTTTATTTTGTGCCTCTCCTGCCACTGGTAAAAAGAAGGTGGTCAATATATGTTGGAATTCAGTTGTTCAGTGTTTTCCTCACCTTTCTTAATCCCGATGGTCCTAGGTACACAGTCCATCCACAATGTATTCTTGCTGCTTTGTAAAATCTGACCTGTTCTTGACCATCTTTGGATTGGGTTGGACCAGAAAAAGCAGCATCCTACTAAGGAGAGCCTTCATATTAAAAAAAAAAATATATATATATATATATATGTGTGTGTGTATATATATGTATGTGTGTGTATGTATATATATACATGTATGTATATATGTATGTATGTACATATATACATACATATACTTATTTGGCCTTAGTTTTGGGGATGGAGTCCCATTTCCTTGAGTGGGTGGAGCAGCCACTGGGAGCAGACCCCCCCCCATTTACTCAAACTAATCCCCATCACTCATCCTTTCTGCTGAGTCTTGAGAGCAACCTCTCCACGGCACCCAGCTGGGATTCCCACTAACCCAACTCAGATTCAAGGGCTGCGAGAATTCAGGATCTGAGGAATGACTCAAAGACCACATGGAGTTCAGTTTTGCATGTTTTCTTTGAGTGCGGGCCAGCAAAGACCATGGCCTCTCATAATTTTTCTGCCGGGTGTGGAATAGTGCCATAGAAAAATGATTCATGAGAAGAAATTGTCGAGTTTCTGCCTGAAACTGAATGGAAAAAACTTGGTTGAAAAAAATCTCAGACATGCACACAAAAGACACATAGAACCAAATTTATGTCTTTAGCTTTGGGGAACTACATTCATTATTTCTCTCACTTGACTTGAAAAAGGGTAAAAATCTGGCCGCAAAGCTCTTGTTGGGTTATAAATAAGATTTTGGATTATGCATTAGAGTCTGGGCCATAATAGTAGCTAATATTTGCTTTGTGTTTCTCAGTTCATAAAGTGTTTCTCCTATATGCTTAAACTACCGATTAGGCCTGAATATAGGTATTATTCTTTTACCAATATTAACGGATAAGAAAACTAAATCTTTATGAAAAGCCATGTGGATAGCATCAGTACGAGCCATTTAACCGGAGCTCTCTGCGTCCTGGGACCTCCGTTTCAGCCACAGGGTGACCTGTGATCCAACACCAGCTGGGTGTCCCTAATTCGGCAAAACTGCCTTTGCTTCGGATATTAGCTGCAAGTGACTGTGAATTTAGGAATTCACTAGAACGGCCCACTGAACTCAGGAAAGTGCTAGGCTTAACAATTACCATTTTCTTGTAAAGGACACAAAGGAGCATCCAGATAAGATTCATAGGGCAAAGTCTTGGGGAGTGGCTGGGGGCCCACTCAGCTTCTATACCCTCTCCTCAAGGAGTCTGGGTGTGTTGCCCTCTGAGTACATCAATATATTCATAACTAGGGAGCTCTCTAAGGCTCCTGGTTTTAGTTTTTTGTCTTTTTAAAAAAAATCCAGCTTTGATTCTGTAGGTACGGTTAAGTAAACCATTGGTCATGTGACTGAACACTATCTCCTGTCTCTTTCCCATTCCCATAGGTCAGAGGGCAGGCCTGAAATTCCAACCCTCTAATCATCTTGTTGGTTTGTCCAGCAACAGTCCGATCCTAAAGCTATCTGCCAGCCCTGTAATGAGTCATCTCGCTAGCGCAAATTCATTTCTGGTGGAAAGGGGCTCATTATGCATAACAAGAGGACATTCTTATCACTCAAGATATTCCTGTAGTAGGTGGGTTCCGACCGGAGCCACCACCAACACCTGCCCACCACCGCCATCCCCCCTACCCCATCCTTACAGGTGCAAGCAGCCCCCAACCTTAGAAAGGGGATCTATCTTCCCCTCCCATGAATGTGGGCTGGCCGTGTGACTTGCTTGGACAAACAGAAAGCCAAGAAAGTGACATTCCAAAGTGTTTGAGTCAAGGTCTATCGCTTTTTCTCTCTTGGAGCACTCTCTTTGGAAGTCAGAGTCATGCTTTCAGAAAGCTCAGGTGAGATGTTTGAATGACCAGACTACAGTGAAAGGGACCCTGAAGGATGAGGGGCCATCTTGGATGTTCCAGCTCCTGCTAATATCCTGGCAGAATAGAGCCCCATTAGTGACCCCAGCTGTACCAGGTGGGGTGGAAGAAACTCCCAGCTGGACAACTTCCAGCATTGTGAGAAATCACATATCTTATAGTTTTAAGCCATTAAGTTTAGGGCTATTGGTTATACAGCAGTAGAGAACTGAAACATGGATCCACTGTGACCCTTTTGATAGTGTAGAGTTTTGGCGACAGAACCTCACAAAATGCCCTTGCCAGAAACATCTCAGTCGCACAGTGTTCTGTTACATAGAGAAGAGTGCCAGAGCGAGGCTCACTGTAAGAAAAATGGAGAGAACCACATCCTGCATTAAAAAAAATTATAATATGGAGCCTGATTCATGTTGACTGTGCTTTCTTGAGTTTTTTATTATTATTATTATTATTTGTATCTGGATTCCTTTCATTGCCTTCTGCACTTTTCTGTGTCCTCCTGGTTCACTTGCTTCGTGAGCCCAATGAAAAGACCAACTGTGAATGTATGAAATGTCTTCTTGCACAGGCCTTACTGACTCAGAAAGGTCTTGTTACTCATTACTGTTACCGTTTTCATTGCTTATATTTAGTAGAACCTCTAATCACAGGCCCAATGATGCAGTGGTATTTTAAAAACAAACAAAGAAGGACATTTATGTTTCTCTGAGCAAGTTCAAGGGAAGAGAACCTCGTTGGAAGGGTAGAGCTTCTCTATGTAGTCATTCAGGGACCCAGGTCCTTCTGTTTTGGTGCTCTACCATTTGCTAGGGTATGATCAGTGTTGGTTCCCAATGGTTCAGGATGGGAAACGCCACAGAGGAACTGGTGTGCAGTGTTTTAATCCGAAGTCTGGAAATGACCCAGAGCACTTCCATGTTCCACTGAGAACTTAGTCTTATGGCCAAATCCAACAGTCACCAGCTAGGTCGTCCTGGGCCCGGGGGTCATTTTTGTTGCGCTATGGAAACCACACACAGGGCTTCTAAACTTCTATAGGAGAAGGAATGGGTTTGGATAGATAAGTAGAAATATGGGGCACAGATGGATTCCAGTCTTTGAAGACAATCTCAAAAAGCAAAAAATTGACGTTTCAACCCCCCCCCCGCCCAAAACGCAATATTAGAACCATAGCAGCAGCCTTGTAACAATTAGATGGGCTATCATCAAGGCTCATACTAGAAAGGCGTTAATCCTTTTTTTTTTTTTGTATATATAAAGTCTGATTATCTTTTAAAAAGCCCCTTGCTTTATTTTTAGTTGTACCTAATACTCTACCCTGTTTATTACCTCTCCCTTCTCCCGAGAGCCAAGCCAAAGAGGGGTAAGAACGCCACAGCCTTGGGCCCCAAGGACATGTGGAGTCATTGGCACGCAGGAAGCCATTCACATTCTGCCTGCTACTTACTTCCAAATGACTCCTTAGATAAGTATGCAGAGCCATTTCCTCATTTTCTCACTTGGAACAGCCCTTTGCCACCCTTGTAGTTTCACCAGTGTTAACTTGGGAGGGGAGGCTTGCACCTCATCTTCCCATTTTGTGGGACTTACAGATCACCGTCTATCAAGTGGACGTCTTTGATTCAGTAGCATACATTTACATGTTTAAAATCTGAGGGGTGTTCAAGGGATGCCATTTCACTTAGCAGTCGGCGCTAACATCGTGTTTTGAAATGCTCCCCATTTCCATGATATAGCCAAAGCTTTATTTATCACCAGATTTGCATTTCGTGATGTATCCTTGAGCCGGCCAGACTCATCTAAAAGCAAGCTCATTTCATGCAAAGTAGATTTAAATGTGGCTGCTTCAAAATGGACCACCCTGTTTAAATGATCCTCCGGATGTAATTAGAAGACACTTGAGTTTTAAAGAGGGGGGGGAAGACCAACTATGTGATTTCCCTCTTCCCTGGGTCATTTCTGGCCACGCACCAAGAAAACTGCTTATCAAGAAGTGATTTACGTTTCATGTAACTTTCCCACAAATAGTTTGACAGGAGGTAGTTTAAGAACACCCTGCCTCATAAGAACAGACCCCTAAGGGGCGCCTGGGTGGCTCAGTGGGTTAAGCCTCTGCCTTCAGCTCAGGTCATGATCTCAGAGTCCTGGGATCGAGTTCTACATCGGGCTCTCTGCTGGGCAGGGAGCCTGCTTCCTCCTCTCTCTCTGCCTCTCTGCCTACTTGTGATCTCTTTCTGTCAAATAAATAAATAAAATCTTTAAAAAAAAAAAAAAGTGGGAAGCTGAGGGTGTTTCCAGCTTCCCAAATCCCTTATCTCTTCAGGCAAGAAAGAAAGAAAGTAGGAAAGAAAGAAAGAATAGGAAAAAGAACTAAAATCCTGTCACTTAACTCCACTTCCACCCCAGCCACAGTGACTGACGGAATGCTGTTTAGGAGTGAGTCACATAAAAAGTCACCATCCAAATAAGATCTGGTAGTATTAGCATGCTTGTCAAATCTCCCATCCCCTACACAATGAACCTCAGCACAGAGCTGCGACTTCCCAAGTGCTGGCAGATCCAAGCCTGGTGCCAGCCATTAAAAATAAAAGCCCGTTAAACTTTCAGGACATGCTTGCACATTTTTTGGGAGCCGCCAAGTTTCAGGAGTTAGCCAGTTCAGTGGTGATATCACCAGACCAGCGTCGCCTAGGCAATGAAAGTAGTTGCCATGGAAACTCCAGTACTGCGCCCATCAACAGCTTTACAATTTTGACAGTTCAGAAAGTGACTATTTAGGAATTTCAATTAGAGTAGAAATATATACATTTAGGTGAACAAAATGCCTAAAGAGTCTATAGGAAATAATTTGGCTTTATTTTTTTTTTTTTTAAACATCAGGAAGCAGAGCCCTAAATAGATTGGTGTGCAAATGAATTTGGGGAATAATGTAAAAAGCACTCTGCAAAGTAAAAAAAAAAGGATGTTAAAGTTCTTTTATCCCCTTTCCTTCCTTGGAAAGGAAATAGACACCAAGAATAAATAAGTTGTGAAAAATGATCAGCGGATTTTTTTTTTAACAGGATAGCCACAATATGCCATGCCTGTTAAGTCAGAACGCGTGCATATTATTAAGAAATTTTTTAGAATTTTATATCTGCCAATTCCTTGTATTTGCACAGTTCTGGCAGGGTCTTCTTTTTCACAACTCTGCTGCAAGAGTCAGAACTCCTTTTTTTTTCCCCTCTTCGGGTTAAGGGAAATCGAGGCTACTGAGGAGGGGAGAGGCGCCCCAGGCAGGGGAGTGCGTTGAGATTCCAAATTAGAACCATGTTCCAATCCCTCTGGGTTCTGGTCGCTCTTGAACTTGTGGCAGCCGGCCAGATGAGACCGGGGAAGTCAACACCTCCTTGCAACGGAAGGTCAGCCCTCCCCGTGTTAATGATCTTAATTGGCGCCATTGCCCGTCCCTGCCCTCAGCTTCCGGCCGGGGATGGGTAATGGTGCCACAGGCGGGACCGCAGAGTGGGAGGAGGGAAAGGTCTCTGCCTCACTCTGGCCCTGGCTCACGCTCCCCTGGGTGATTTTACCACCCCTCATGGGCCGCTGAAACAAGCCACTGCTTCTGTAAATAGTCCTGACATTCATAACTCTTCGGTGAAACTTTTGGTGCCATCTGTATGCTGCCCAGACATGTTAAACCAGAGAGCGTTTACATAAATGCTGACTCAGTCTTTGCTGCTGTTCTGAACACTTCATGTAGATTAATTCCAATCTTCGCAAAAACTCTATGAGGAAGTCACTGGGGCAGACTAGACCCATTGTACAGAGCAAAGGTTAAGGTGGGAACAGGAAGCGGCCCCATGCGGCTGTCATTTCCTGTGTCCTCAGGAGCGCCCTGTGGCGTGGGGGTGGGGAACCATGAAGGGAGGACAGCATGCAGAGGCACTCTTCCCTCCTTGTTCAGTGGATTTTCTCTCACACTTCATAGATAAAATAGATGCCTCTAGACAGAGATGATGGGCTACGGAGAGCAGGAAAAAGTTGAGAGAGGGGTGGACTGCCTGATCCTGCTCCTGCACTTCTGACTGCCTGGGAAGGCTGAAACTTGGGTAGGACTTCTCTCTCTGTTTTTAGGACTTTCTGGGACTCAAAAGTGGGGGGCTCAGGTGGGGGTTTGAAGGTCTGGCTGGGAGATTGGTAATGTGAGAAAAGGTCATTTACAACCCCGTGTTCCTCTCTCCAAATGACTTGGAGCTGGCAGTTGGGTCACGATTCCAGAATCAAGCATATGGGGCTGAAAGTGGGCTAGCCTACGACTAAAGCTGAGGGATACAGCCTGGGATAGGCAGCAGCTCGGGGCTTTAGTCATCAAGCCATGTGCAAGGTCAGCCAGCCAGTTATAGCTAGGAGCTCAACCCTCCTTTTCTCTTTATATCATCATTTCTCCAGCAAAGAGAATATTTAGCAAACTTGCTTCATGGCCAACATCACCCCAGATCCGCCTCATTCTTTGCAAAGATGGGAACAAGAGGCAAGAGGCTTGGTCTCTCCAAGGCCCTGTCTTGTGTGGTGATAACTCCACCACCACGTTCTATACAGACTTCCGTCACACCCACAACTCACAAATGCCTGGGGGACTCTTAGGGCTTTGGATGTACACCGACCAGGGCAACGGCTTGAAAGGTCAGGCTGATCCAAAGGCTGGAGGATCTCTTCCTGCCACCGGGAGGGGTGATATCGACCTAAGGGAATCCTGGGAAGGAAACAGAAGAAGAAATCAACCCTGCTTTATATTTTCCTCTCTAACAAAAGACTGACATCTAGAGCTTTCCCTTAAAATCAGAAAAATAACATTTGGTCAGAAAAAGGGGAGAAGAAATACTGGGGTACTCTTGCAATCCATGCTCCCACCAGACCTCCGCCATTGGACTCTGCAGTCCTCATGTGGATTCCTAAATGCATCTTTTCAATGTAGACTCTAACCTTTCTCTTTGAAACTGGGGTGGGAGGAAACTATCAATTAATCTTTACTTTTAAGCAACTTTGAGGGTTTTGGACTTAAAAAGCTATAAGACTTCGGGATGAAAAAAATACCTCAGGACACTTGCTGCCTTGAAACAAATTGCTTACTTTATTTAAAACACCTGCACTGCTCTTGTGTTTATCCTTTCAAAGGTTTACAATCAGGTAATGCATTTAAATGTACCTTCCTTCCCAAAGTATGTTCATATTCTGGTTCGTGGTCACACTACAACCCACGTGTCGTAGCTCAGCAGAGGTATGAACCCCATCACCAAGACGCAGAGACCAGATCACACACCCAGTGTCCCTGGCCTCCCTAGCGGTGTGGGAGAATTTGAACCTCAGTCAGGCTGACTCCTGTAGGAACATCTGGTAAACCTCATTCTGCAGCGTCATCACAACCCCCTTTCGCCGCGATTCCTTCTGTCCCTACCAGGGAGCAGACTCCACATTCGGTCAGGGGACATGAGGATGAGAAGCTCACAGGCTCCTCAAGGAAACAGACACCCCAAGGAGGATTTAGCAATGAGCCTTCATTCTTCAACTAATCTCACTTCGCTGAGAATCTTCGGAATCTATGTTAGACGCATCAGTGGGAAAACCTACAACACACACACACGTGCCCCACAAACGACCACCCAGTGGCAGAAGACAAGATCAAGTGCACTTCTATGGAGCAGAAGAAAAGAATTTCCTGGGCCTTGTCTAATCAATTTCATTGAGGTTTATGGTCTACCTTCAGCTGTAATACCTCAATGATTCCCTTTCTCTAAGGAGGAACTGATGTTAGTAAAATCATTACGGGCTGCTCTGAGATTCCCAGAGCCTTTGGTGCCTTTGGGGACTTTGGCCAGACTGATTTCCAGAGCCTCCACCATCCTTCTGCAGCCTCTAATTTAGTTCTGGAGTGGGGCTTGCTACAGGGCTGGTTTTCTTTTTAACTTTCTGTATTGGAAAATTTTAAACATACATATGAGTAAAAAGCCCAAGGACCCCATGTACTCATCACCCAGGTTCAGCAGTGATGGATATTGTACCACTCCTATTTTATTTCTCATCCCCTCCACTGTGGTATTTTTGTTTGTTGGTTGAATAAGATATGATTTCATGACTTAATATGATTTAATAAGGTATGATTCTGTTCTACCTGGAGGAGGTCAGCATTTCAGACAGCAGAGAGGTACCGGGATGGGGACCTGACCCAGCGTGTGCTGGCTTCTTCCCTAAGTCCTCACCCTCGTTCTGCCTGAGCTGCGGGGGCCTTAGTTCCTAGAGCATGTTCACAATGGCCCTGCTGCTTAAATTACATCTATTAATCTGGGCGCGGATTTTCACAATTCCTTCTCAATAGTTCTTATTATGTTTGCCTTGAGGATCTCATTTTTGGACCTCTGCATAGCGATGAGCCTGAATAGCTTCATTTGCTTTGAGAGAAAAGCAATAGGATCCAGTCAACCTCATGAGTGAGTAGAAGGGGAAAAAAAAAAAAAAAAGGTGTAACTTGAAGTCACTGAGTAAAGATGAGATGAGGGAAATTTCCCAAACATCCTGATAAACAGATACTGTTCCTTGGACGACATGTCCAGAACCATTGTTAGTGCTGAATCACTGATCTGTAGGACTAAAAATAACTCTGGAGACTGTTTGGCCTCCCCTCTTCATTGTTCTGTGAATCCAGAGATATTAAGCAATGTTCTCAAGATCACACAGCTTGCTTTCCGGTGCTCAAGCCTGAGCCTCACTCTGCCACGCCGCCTCCAAATACTGATGACGTCGTGAACGGATGAAGAGTGATCCTTCCGGGAATGTGGCCAGCGGTGAGTTTGGCCCTCAGCTCCTCTAACTGTTGACATTTCTTTCCAGGAAAACATTTGCTTTGTTCATAACCGATACATACTAGACTCGTACTGGATACATACTAGGTCATAGGATAGAACTCCCTGTACTATGAAGAAATGACCATGTTCAAGGAAAAGACCCCCCTGTGGCAGGCTTGCCTTGGATGCGAGAGGGGACTGTGATGACATTGCGAAGGATGAGCCTCTCTCTGCCTTGGGGAGAAAAAAAAAACAACAAGCTACAGCTCCTCCTCTAGTGGAAAAATCATTGCAGGTGTGTGTTGACCTGGTGGCAGGTAAGGGGCAGCATCTAAAAATGCAAAGAAAATAAGCTCCCTCGGGATGAACAGGTTAGGGGTATGTAAAATCCCCCAGCTATAAGAAATCACCTTTGCCGGCTCTGTAGCCCTGACCGTGTCTTGTGCTGCCAAGTTTGGACAGTGCTCGTGTTGATTATGGGAATCAGAGGAGGTGTCCAAACTCAGCTTTCCCTTCGTAAAGACATGGTGGACCCTGCCTAAAGCAGGTGCTACTGAGGCAGGAAAGCGAGCCCCACGGAGCCCCACCGTGCGTGGGGTCCTGCATGCCACTGAGTAAGAAGAGAGAAAAACAGCTCTCTATAATATGGGTTGTTGAGCATTACGGGCTGCCTTCGTGTCAGTTAAATTCTCTTCTGCCGCTGACCGTAATTCACTACCATGACTCCTCTCCTAGGTATGCGTTTTTGCAATTACTAGCAATGCAGAGATAGGCCCATCTTGGAACCTGTCATGGAGTTCCTCCCTGAATTAGCTCAGGTCCCAAAGGGACAAAGTGCTGTTTTTGACCTGTTCCAGGGAATACGCTTTACCCTGAAAACGAAGCCTCAAATATTCTCGGCTTGCCATCTCCAGGGTAATTAAAGGGAGAAAGTAAATCACACACTGAAAAACAGCCCTGTGTGCTTAAGCACGTGTCAGTCACCAAGACTGGCATCTACACAGAGTGGAGGGGACCTGCGGTTTGCATTACACACAACACCCCATGAGATCATTAGGACTACTTCAAGTCCATGGCTTTCTGGGTAGCCACAGCCCCTCCCTTTTGCCCAAGTAAATGCAATCAGATTCAACTGGGAGCAAATTAGGGAGGCAAAATAAAGCAGGCTTACTGAAAACCAGCAAGAAACTCGACTGTCTACTATTAGAAAAATTAGAGACCATTTAACAACACGAGACCATTTTGTGTGGGAAATAAAAGAGGCCTGAATGGAGAGGGCCAGGCCAGAGCTGAGGGCTGGCATCCAGGTGAGATCAAATGCGGATCAAGGGACCGGCCCTGGACTGAGCTGGGTTCACGTAAGTCCTTATTAGCTGATGAGCGGAGACTGCCCGGCAAACCAGATGTGTGAAAATTGGCCAAGCACCAACTTTCCAAATCCATGACATGTTTTCTTGGTAGACTTACTTGTATAATTTCCCATCTAAGAGGAAAAAGAGCACGGGCAGCATTTTCTAAAAGACTGGGACAATGTCAATTTCAGCCCTTTACAACTTGGAGTTCTCTGAGAATCCATAACTAAAGTCACAGCTGGTCTTTCTTCTTCTTCTGCCTTCTTCTTCTTTTTTGTTTTAACTATGTTTTTGCGTCCCTATTTCCTTTTAGACCTCACAGTCACACCTCATATATTAAGATTCTAATTTGCTTAACATTTAGGTGCTGAGCGTAAAGGCACCACTAAACACTGATGGATAGGGTAGCTACTGGAGAGCCATAAATGGGAGTGGGGGGACGTGCGAAGAGGGAGAGAGGTACACAGATGATTTTCATTCCCTAATAGGCATTCTGCCTGGAAACCTGTGTAAGGACCTGAAATATGTATTGCTCTAAAGGCTGTGCATGTTTAAAATGTCATCTTAAATTAGTAAGTGTCTTTAAATCTTCACTCTTTTGTCACGTTTTAGTAATGTTTATTACACACCATAAATCTTATTCATATCCACATAAATCGAGCCCCCTAGCCATGAGGGAGATAAGTCCTCCTCGCTGATCTAGAATTCTGGAGTGGTGGATAACATTGAATATTATGACTGGGAAAAAAAAAAAAAGTTCTCCAGAGGAAACCGGTTTGGGGAGAAAGAATAACAACTTTCTATGTGCATTGATGAGAAGAAATTGTAAAATCTCTGAGGTTCAGTGTAGTGATTTTAGGGGTTCAAATAAATGGTCATGTTCCTAATGCAAGTTCAAATAGAGCGTTTCAGTAATAGTGAATCAAATTCGTTGAAAAGAAATAAAAATTCATTAAGACACTACCTCCCCAGAAGGTGCAGATCATAAAGGTTCGGGGTTATCTGCTGTGTGATTTTAGGGATCATGAGGGCAAAGAGTGGAGCAGAACATTGTTCTTTCTAGAATATGTGGAGTGGTTCTTCCCAGACTTATGCATTTCAGAGAACATAAAAACCTTTCATGAATTTCAGGCACCGACGTCTGATGGGCAACTCTTAACCTATTCCTAAAAGGGACATTTAGAAAATGTTATTTACCATCAGTTTGCATACTCTAAACAGTAGAGACCCTTTTGCTGAGAGCCTTAAAAATGGAGTAAATGGGGCTTTAGGGAAAACTCACCTTTGTCCTTTATTTCTCATTTTACCATGAGTTAGCAAGGGAATGCAAACAATGATTTTGGAATTGCTGCTACTTCTTATGCGAGTGAGACCTATTTCTGATCCCAGTGAGATCTCCGATATTTTAGAAAGACAGTAACCACTCCTGCACCTTGGTCTCAGGAGCTCTTCCCCAAGAGGCTTCAGTTTGCTTAATGCTTGGGTGTCTGATTGAAGGAGTCCGCAGTTTGAACACCTAGTTGTTGGGTACGGTGACCCATAAGCTTTTGTTCTGCTAGGGATCTCAGAGATGGCCTGGGGGAGACAACAACTGGCCAAGAAACTTTGGACTAAGTTAGGATCTCTCTGACTGTCTGGAAAATTCTTCTTCAGCCTTCAAGTTTTAGCGTAAGACTTCCATGCTTAGAAATCAATGGGTAAAATAGAACAATGGGTGCCAAACTTGGCTGATTGGACAAACAATGTAGAAAGCATTTTAAAAATGCAGCTTTGGGTTTCCAGCTCTGGAAATCCCAAAGCAATGGCTCTGGAATGTGCGCTGGGAGCTGTATTTTTTAAAAAACTAGGCTCCTGGGATGATTCTGCAGCCTGGAGTGCAGACACAGGGGGAGAGTCCATTCTCTCCCCAGCTTCCCACTACTGCAGGACAGACTTGGTAGCATATCTTTTATAACAGTGAGTGTTCTAGATTGGCATTTTCCCTTGGCAACTGCCTCTGCCCGCCTCTAAGGCCACCCCTGCACCAATACCACACACACACACACACACACACACGCCCTCCAGATCATGGAACTTGAAGCAAGGAAATGACTTAGTCACGTTAGCTTCCACAACATCTAATGTAACGTCTGGCACATCGCAAGGGTTAGCTAAATAAATGTTGATGTGATATATATCAGTAAACGAGTTCTTTCCAACCGTAAAATTCTGCATTTCTCTCTTCCCCATTGATAAGCAGGAGGATAAGGTAAGAGAAAGCTCAGACTCACAAAGAATGATAAGCAGGGAAGTAGGAGGCCGGGATGTTATGGAACGATCTGGCTCTGAGTATATGTGACGTCACAATAGCGACAGGACCCCCAGCCGCCCACTTAACTTCCTCAGTCCTTGGTGTGTGCTCAGGTGTCACACAGGGCAGGAGATCTCTGTGATCTCTTTTTATCCCTAAAATTCAATGACAGAGGAGCACAATTTTCTTCTGGAAATTAGAAACCAGGCTTACATGCTCCTTAATACTCAAGTCATGGGATTCTGTAGTTTCAAGGAAAGCACAATTTTGGCTGCAATACTCCTCCCCATGTGACCTCTTTATAGGATGACTATTTTGGAAACAAAAAGGTCTTGGGGTTTTTTTCTCTTTGCCTTCCCACTACCACAACCCATTCCCCCATCAATGAAACTGTTACCAGAGAATTCCTACACAAGTCTTTACCTGAGTCCTACCAAAAGATCTTCCTTTCAAAAATGCATATGGTGGCCGACACCACCAGCTGTCCCTAAATCTAGCTGACAACCTGAAGGGAGGGAAAGAAAATAGTAAAAACACATGTCAAAAAATTAAAAGCCAGGCTGCTCATGACTGAAAAGTGAGGAGAAATTTTACGTCTCTCCCTAGCACTCAACAGCACCCAGACCGTAATCTGAACACCGCCTTCACTTAGTGCAAAATTTTCAGCATGAACTGAGGTCATAAATAGGTTGGTGCCAATGACCACCACCTGTTGGACCAGGCTGGAAAGCCACGTCCATCACCAGGAGAAATGGACCAAGAGAAATAAATGACCTCCCCATGGTACTCTACAAATATTGACACACAGGGCCTGGATTCTACATAAATGATAGAAAACACAACACAGACATCAGCTCTGGGGCTTGCCCATTTATGTATCCTGGATGGTCTGCTTTTCATACATCTGCTTAACACTAATGACTAGGATGCATTTTTAATAAATTAATTTTGAGTAGATGGTGCTCCAGAGGGAAGTTGGGACTTGCCTTTGGTTATTAATAGCTAACATGGAAGCCTCGATTTAAACACACATCTGCAGCTGCTTTATTAGAGAGCCCCACCGAAATGACCCCCACGACAGATGACCCCGGTCCCGTCTTAGGTTCCTGTCATCCTTCACACCGTTCAGTGGGTTTTCACAGATATTATCAGTTTGGACAAAAGACCCTTTCTGCTCTGAGCGTATGTTCTAAGCTGTTGATTGTCTAGTCATGACAAAAATGGTCTTGTGCACACACGTCCTTTGTGCGTTTCCTATTGCCAGCCTGCAAGGCAGCTGAGCGTGGCTTGCGTTAAACGCGGTCTGTGACGACGTGATAGAGGAGAAGGGCTTAAACAGGACAAAAGAGGATGGGGTCGGCGTGCCTGCTTGATCCGACTGACCTAAAAAGAACAAAGTCTGCATCAATGCCTTTAGGTTAATCCCGAATGCTGAAACATAATGTTTACATGAAAGTCAATGCTTTTCTAGGTCACCAATGCCTAAAATGGGGTGACCCGAGTGCAGGAGGCGGCGAGAGAGCCGTTGGGTGGCTGCCGTTGCTCCAGCACCACGTTTCCTGCCTACGAGACCTAATTGGATCTCCTGAGACCTGATTCTCTGTGGCCAAAAGAGTATAAACTCTCAGAGGGCAAGGCTGTTTCTGGCTCCCTTGGCTCCTGAACGTACAGCAGCTCTCCAAGGTCCTGGCACTTAGTAGGTTCCCAGCCCCTGTTGTTCATGGAACGAGAGAATGAACTAAGAACGGATGGATGGATTCTACCATTTCTGCAACAGGCAAAGCGCCTTCGTGTTCTGCACTTTTTTTTTTTTTTTAATTGCCCACTGTCATACTCTATCCGTCCTTTACTTTGCGGTGACCTCTCTCCTCAGACACCCAGGACTGGTGTGATAATTACCATTTGCCTTGTATAAATAAGAAATAATTGTTTTCCCTCCACTCACCCAACTCTTAGGGACGGCCAGGGAGCATTTTTCTGTGCAAACATTCCAACCTCATAATATCACCATCAGCCCTGTATTGAAAATTAATGACTATTTCATAAAATATTGAGATCTACGACTGGCACTTAAAACAAGAGGACCCCCTTTCTTTTCCCTTAAAACTGCTCCCGATTAGATAACTGCCAGACCTCGGTAATGTTGTGAAATAAACCTGCAAACACTCTGAGATCAGAGTGACACCGCGTGCCTGGCGCTCACATGAGCGGGCTGGTGGCTGGTTGGTTACAGCACCCATTAGCATGAGCTAATGAGTAAGCATTCCCTTTGCTGTCACATTCCTCTCCTGTTATTAGCCAAAACCTGAACTTTAGCTTAATTGCAGAAACCAGCCCGCCCCTGGCAGATGAGGGCATGGTCTCCATTGTTGTGATTGGATTCAAAGTGCTAATTGGAGGGACCGTGACAGATAACACGCCCCACCCCGGCACGCAGAGAGCGGTAGGTGGGGTGCTGGGAATATGGATTCAGAGATGAAAAACCACGTCTTCAAAAGCCCTGAGGATTTGATTTTCCTTGCACTGGCTCAGCCTTGCACACTAAACTGGATTTCCCAAGCAACAGACCATCTTTTCGTCTCTCGCGTCTTGAATTTTCCTTTATTCCCACTCCAACTTTTCTGAATTTGGAATTGATCATTTCCCTGACTCCCCCATACTCCCACCTCCCCCACTGAGGCCCCTTGAACCCCCTACATCTCTCCTGAAGCTTCTGTCTGTCTCTCCGGAGATTTTGCTTCCTTTAGCACCAAACCAAGTGGAGAATTGGGAATGTCTGAAAAGGAAAAGATGGGGGTTTTTGTCCCTGCGACTCTAACTCCTGATACTTAAATGTTGTTCGAATGCTTTTGTATTTGCAGCATGCTCTGGTTTGGGAATATTTGGGATCTGCACACTCTTCTGTGTTTAATTTACATGGTCTCACTGCTGACTGGGCATTATTTCTTCATGCTCATATATCTTCACCTTAGAAATGAACACAACCCTACCCAAAGTTCACCTGCTGCCTGTAACACTTGGCATTATTCTGGCTACAAGTGATAGCAAACAACCCAAGCAGGGGAAGGAAAAAAGGCTCTTCTAGTTGAGAAGTTCAGAGAAAGGGTGGGATTTTGAAGATGGGACGACCAGAGCACTTGCTTCTCTCCTATCCCAGCTAGAGCTGCTCTCTCTTGGGGTCAGGAGATGAAGGCTGGGACTCCACCGTGCCTTCCTCTGAGCCTCACACCCAACAGAGAGAAGAATTATTGTGCTTCCTCCTCTTGAGTCTCCTTGAGCTCCCTGGGCCAGCCCGGGCTCACAGGCCCACCTCTGAATGAATCACTGTGGACAGGGTATGGGCAGACACGCTGATTGGATGGTCCTAGATTGCATGCTTCCCTCCCGGAGCCCGAGGTGGGGTTTTCTTTAGGAGAACAGCGTGGGTTGAGAGTGCTGGCTGAGGGCGCTCCCTGAGCAAAAGTGGATTCCGGGTGGCCCAAACAACAAAATAATCACCAAACTCTCCCAGAAAAGGAGCAACCGTTGAGATCAACGAAGCCCGGGAATCATGAATTTAAAAAGCAGTAGGAGTTTCAGAAGCAGCAAATTTTCTTTTATATATCCTGACTTAGGGAGAGGGAAGTAGCATGCTGCGTGAACTAAGTGTTACTTGGCATTTCTCTGAGTGAGAGAGTTATGATTCAAGTGCTACAATGTGACCAAAACCAAGTTCAAAACTGAGAACACGCTCATGCCAGATTGAGGTCCTCCTCTGCAACTTTCTAGTTACCAGCAGGGGCTATCATAAGAGAGGGGTTCGTTGTGATATGTTGATCTACACTGTCTCGGCTTCTGTTGTTCTTGCCTACTGTGGACTTGGGGAAGAAGTCAATTAGAGAACTTCTTTCGCCAGTGTCATCGTGAGTAATGGGAGCATTTACATGATTGCTAATGGCTGAGTTTACACGATGCCTCAAAGCATCCGTGGTGATGTTTGGCAGCAGCACATTACGACTGTGATTATCACTATAAATTAAGTTTATGTTGATATAATTAGCAGTTAAAAGCTAAAGTAATATTTATACTGATACAAGTTCTATCGAAACCATACTAGTGCAAACAGACTGTGAATGTTGATATGGTGGGAATATTTTGATTTTGCAAGGCAGGGTATTTCTAAAAGTGGGATATCCTATCGGGATAGGGTTGAGTAAATTGCTTTGCACATCTAGAGTCCATAATGTAGTCAAGCAGCCCTCACAGCGGGTCCTCTGCACCTTGAGGGTCATCCCCCCCTTGGCAGCTCTGGCCTTAAACCACCCAAGCTAGAAAGGGAGAGGAGAACTAAGAGGGGAGGAGATGTCTAGGGAACTGGTTGGGAGGACAAGGCAAGTGATGATGAGGACATGGACTTCACGATAAGAAGTCATCTGTTGCAAGGGCCACTAGGTAGGAAGATGAGTCATTTCATGACAAGAACCTGATCTTCCTTGAGAAACTCTGGTTGGGGCCAAGATTGATGGACGTGGAGGCTTCCTTCTGTGCCTTGGGCAGGTTGAAAGGTGCATAAGCCCCCAACATCATTAGCATCAGGATGACGTTTTTCTCCCCAGAGAGTGGGCTAGATCTTCCTGACTCCTGGTCCCCAGGCATACTATGGAAGGGTACTGCTCCAGATTCTTCTCTGCTGGCTCCATATTTCACGTGTACTGTTCCTGATCTGTAAGACACCCCTCCATGTTGATGGGATTTTCTCTTCCCAGGAGGGAAGAGGGTGGAGTAGGGTAACTGATTTCTAAGAATCCTCAGGGCTAAAAGTCATGGAGGTGGAGTTCCAATCTGAGGCTGTTTGCCTTTGAAGCCATCCTGCCCCTGAAGTAGCCAGTCAGTCAGCAACTAATCTACCTACCATCTGCCAGGCACTTTTCTGGACAGTCTCTATATAATTGTATATCAATATATCTTTATCTATATATATCTACATCTATCTATGATTATATATATAAGAATATCCAATACAGCCAATATATACATGGGTGACATGACCAGGCAAAGATCTCCATCTCATGGAAGCCTTTGTTTCAAGATTTTCATGAAAACTGTGTGATTCAGGAAGGGAGCCTAGAATGCCCTCATGTGCTTGCTCAAAGCTTCTGCCCATAAGTCCTTCCGAGTTTGTTGCTCTCTAGAGGTGTTCATCATGGTAGTCTGCTGTCTCTCTTCACCTGTGACAACTGGACGTGCCGGTTACTTAGCCCTTTGAGTCAAAAAATGGAGGTGGTCAGTGGCTCTTGCAAGTTGAGTGAAGTAGGAAATGGTGGGAGCAATGGCCCTCAGTTTCTTCTTGGGGCAAGAAAAGTCATTTGTTGTGTCTCTGATGGAAACAGAGAAAGAGAGAATGACGGGCATCCTAAATCCCGAAATCAGTCTTTGTCCCCGCTACGAGTAGAACTAACATTTCCCGAGGACCTGTTAGGTGCCACGCAAGTTCCATACGTCATTTCTTTTGATGCTCACAGCAGACCTTATGCAGTGGACATTAGGATACTAATTCATCAATGAGGAAGCTGAGCAGCCCTTAGTCCTCCTGTCTGCATAGGTTCTAGTCGGTAAGTGGGGATTCGGACCCTGGCCCTCTCATGCCCAGCCATGATGCCTTCTGAGCCTCCTCGCTGGGGCCAGGGGCTCTAGAAGGAAGAATGGTGAGCAGCTGTCCTGCCCTCCTCCACCTGGCTCTCTCAGGATGAAACAGAACTCCTTTGGGGGTGGCGGTTCCCCCAAAGGGACACACGTGACTAGACTTTGGATAAGAAACAAAGAGAGATGGAAGAGGCGAACCCTGCAGGAGGCAGACTCCCCTTTCTCGGCTTTGAAAATGTGTGGAGTGCTACTCGTCTCTAAAGCAATATGGGATAGGTTTCACCACCAGACAGCAGGAGTTAAAAACAACAGTTGCGGGTATTCAAGAATAACTAAGAAAATTAACCAAGGGAAGATATTTACTCCTGAAGCTTTGAGATTTATCCAAACATCAGAGGTCTTGGGTCCTGAGGCAGAGAAGTTCCTCTGCTCCCTCTCCAGGGACTATGGGTGACCCCAGGGGTGGGGGTGGGGTGAGCGTATATTTAATCTTAAGACTCCCGGGCGCTGGGAAGGAGTGGGACTTCCGGGCACATTGGAGCAGTGCCTAGAAGATATCTGTTGACGTCACTCTCTCCTAATTAAACCTCTTTTAAAAACGAGGATGTTTGCAGGGCGCCTGGGTGGCTTAGTTGGTTAAGCATCTGCCTTTGGTTCAGGTCGTGATCCCAGGGGCCTGGCATCAGCCCCGTGTCAGGCTCCCTGCTCACGGGGAGCCTGCTTCTCCCTCTCCTCCTAGCTCCAGCTCTCTCTTGCTCTCTCTCTCTCTCTTTCTCTGTCTCTCAAATGAATAAATGGAATCTTTAAAAAACAAGAAGGTTGTAAGCTATAGGGACTTGTCCAGGAGCATGGGTGGTCCACCCTAGGTCACGATGGGATGCTCAAGTCAAAGGAAGCACAACATCCCCTGTATGTTCCTCCCATCTGCCAAAAGTAACACATGTGTTTTCTACATGGGGATAAGAATGTCCAGCCCACAGGGCCAGAGACTATCCGCTAATGGGAATTCCCACGTGAATGGTGTCCTCTGGTCTTCCCTCACACTTAGGCAAACACCGCCTCCACTTCCCTTCCTACTAGAGGCCCACCTGTGTCTCTCTGTAGTCAGGAGAGATCTGTAGGACAGCTGGGCAGCAGGCCCCACTTTGTCACCAATAGGCTATGTGACATGGACTGTGGACAGGTCACCTCGTGCTTCTGGACCAGACGTATTCTTCCCAGTCTTATCTTCAGTTCTAAAGGCCATGACGTTAAGCATGAGGGATAGGCAGGCCTATGACACATGCCCTCCTTGTGCCGTCACACCCCAACACACGCCCTTCTTGTTAGTGCCCAAGTCAGTGGACAAACTTCTTTTCAGACTGCTCTTTCCTTAGAATCTGCTCAGGTTACCCTTTCTTTGGGGCCCGTCTGTGGCAGTGGAAGGGGAGTGGGCTGGGGCTTGCTGACTGCCGAGTGTGGGGCTCAAGTGCTTGGGTCCGTACCCTTGCTCCAGCTGGTCCCATCTGTGTGTCTTGGGTGGTGAACCACCCAATCTCGTGGGGCCTTCACATCCTTTTAGTGAAAGTGGAGTAGCAGTGGTTCTGGGTCACGAGGTTTTGGTCAGGATCCCTGTAACATACAAAAGAAGTTCCTAGAATGGGGTCTGACACCTACCGGGACAAGGGACTACCATTAGCTCTTGTCACCTCATCAAGCCATCTTGGGGTCAGCCTCTGGCTCCATTTCTGCTGGGATTTCTTCTCCTCCTGTCTCACCTCTCCGTCCCTCCAACTTAGACTAAGAAAACGGACTGACAACAACCTGGAAATTCCTAGTGAGAGTCTCTTTCCCAGCTCTGAGTTAAGAAAGTCAGATTTTTCAGTTTTAAAAACAGTCCAAGCCTCCCCACTGAAATTGTTCAGAAATACAGCCATGAAAAGCGTGGTCGCTGGTGTCAGAGGTGATGTATGGTTTGGGTCTCAGTGCTCCTCCCCAGTAATAATCACAGAAGAGAAGGGGTCATTGCTGGCAGGAGTTCCTGATAAAGAAGTTTCTGCTAACAGTGGCTTGGATATTGGGGTACTGCCCTTTGAGTGGGGAGGGCATTAGCCCACACTTGGAAGGCTCCTGAGGAGGGGCCTGGGACAGGCACCATCTGCCTGCCGCTCTGTCATTTAGATAACGAACCAATCGGTGAGTTTGCTGGGCCTGAGCCACCAGGAGAGCATGGCATTGGTATTTGGGAAGAAGAAGAGGTATTTGCCTGATGGTTCTTTCTAGGTTAGATTTTTAGTCTTTTATTGTCACTCGCTCTTGTTGCTAAGGAAAGAAAGTGTATATCGATTGTCAAATTTCCCCCTTCGATGGTGTGCGTTGTTAGCTCACAAGTAAGTCAGTTTTGAATGTAGGCTTGCATACACACACTCCCCCAAGTAAAATCCCTCCACCAAATCGCTGACACGCTGAGGTCCCGTTTTACAGCAAGGCTTCAGTTTATTTTAATGGACAAATAATAAATCCTTCCAAAGGGGGCGTTTCAGATGGAAACACTGATGGGTCCTTTCATTGTGACATGCTGCCAGACGCTGTGTTGACACAGCGAGACGCGGTGGCTGGGGGACCGGACGCCACACGTCAGGATGACGGGATGGGAAAGGGTTGCTGAGCTCAGATGCTGTGCTTGGGCCCAGGGGGGGTCTCCCGTCCGTGCTGTCATTGGTGGCACGAAGCCATGTGTCCCGGGCTTATCCAAAACAACATGTTAAAAAACTGGTTTTCAAGGAGCTGATATTGTCATGGTGCTTTTGGTGTGTGCTCGGACTGACTTCCTGCCTCCCCAGGGAGCTCCTCCTGGGGGCTTTGCTCTGTGGGGTTCGTGAGTGTTGAAGCATCGGGCGGGAGGATGTGGAGGGGGGAGGAATGTCAAAGGTCATCTAATTTCTGAGAGCCTGACACAGGCTGTGTGGGGACCCGAGGGGTCCAGGGGAGCACCGTGGGGGCCCTGACTTCTGTGTCTTGGCTCACTTGCTCACGCTGGGCCACCAACGGTCTCACCCCAGGCCCCAGCTGCCTCATGGAGCACCTGCCGTCTTATTCCTCTGCAGTCACCTCCACTTGGTGATAGTCTCTGGTCCCTACCCACTGCCATTGTCCCGTGCTTCCTGGAAAATGTCTGCATCTCCCAGTGCTCCCTGAGGCCTGGGCTTGGGGTCCAAGAGGGGAACCTCCTTGCAATCATCTGGGGCCCTGTGTCGCAGGCAGGGTGTCGCATGCCTCTCCACCAGAACAGTCCCCTCCAGCGAGCTCACAGCTGAGAATTAAGCGCCCCAACTGACTGGCAGCTTCCTGCCTTAAGCAGCTGCCTGACATCGCTCCGTGGAAGGGGGGATCAGGCAGAGGTCCGCTCCCATGCCCATTCTCTGTCCCTTGGGTACCTGCTGTCCTCCTTCCTCTGCCTCTGTAGGTTCAAACAAAACCTCTGCAAGTCAGATTCCATAGTTCAGATCATTCAGGTTCCACAATTCGGATCATCATTCACAAGAAATGAGACAGGTTAAACTCTCTGTTGAGGTTGAATGTTGCACTGCTTGAAACATCAGGAAGGAGTCCAAGGCCCAGAGAGGTTGAAATGTCACCT
The DNA here is from genome assembly GCF_020171115.1 of Neogale vison. Classification (NCBI taxonomy): domain Eukaryota; kingdom Metazoa; phylum Chordata; class Mammalia; order Carnivora; family Mustelidae; genus Neogale; species Neogale vison. The sequence goes on from NC_058091.1 coordinate 137,125,589, forward strand.
TAGGTATCAGGAACATCTTCCCCCTACAGCCACCGCCCCCCCCCCATCTCAACACCCCTTTCCCGGAGTCTTTGCTGCCCTGCAGAGCAACAGCGAGTCCTGGATGCTGGGGCCATGTCTGGGTCTGGGCTGTTCTCTCTGGATCATCTGACTTCCAGTGTGGAAACTCTGTCACTCTTCTGCCAAGACAGACCTCGGTGTACCAGCTCGCACTCATCACCTCCTCCCTGCATGCAGAGAGGAAGGTCGGGGCATCGGGCATCTCCGAACTCCCCGAGTGTCTGCTACCGGATTCTTGACAGCTTCTGGCCCATCCGTGAAAACCGTGAAAAGGGAAGCACATCTCGACTGACAGTGAAGGAGACAGGCACCCTGAAAGACACTTGCTGTCTGACGCAGGTACCGATACCGAGCGCAAGTAGCACGTGGGCTGCACCGGACCCCGGGATGAAGGCGGGGAGGCTGGCGGTGGCCATGACTTCACATCCCCACTCACGAGGAGCACCGCTTTCTGCAGGTCACTTCTCCGAAGACCAGTTTCATTCCCTGTAAAGTGGGGACAACGTCTCTGTTGCAGGGTCACCCTGGGAATCAGGGGTAAAGTAGGTGACCCAGGCTTGCACATCTATGCCCACAACAGCATTAATCGCTGCAGCCAAAAGCTGGAGTGACGCCAATGCCCGTTGCTGGAAGATAAACAAAATGTGGTCCATCCGGACAAGGGCGACCTGCTCTGCCTTGAAAAGGCAGGTTACTCTGACACTTGAGACAGCGTGGATGAGCTTTGCGGATGGTCAGCGGACCCAAAAAAGCCGCATGCAAAGGGGGAGGGCTTGTATGACTTCAGAGGAGTCTGAGATCTCCAGAGGAGTCACAGGGACAGATACAGAAAGTCGAGGGGTGGTTGCCAGGGGGCTGGGGGAGAAGGTGAATCAAGGGTTATTGTTTAAGGAGTGAAGGATTTCCATTTTGCGAGAGGAAGAGAGTCCTGAGGATGGATGGCGGGGATGGGTGCACAACAGTGTGAATGTGCTTAGTGCGTCTGAGCCGTCCACTGGAAACGGAAAATGTGATTTATGTCTATTCCACCACAATATGATGAAGTGACGGGGGCGCACGGGGTATCTAGCACGCAGGCTGGTCAGCAGACGGTTGCTGAGGTCATTGTCTTCGGGGGAGTGAACACCCGCACCGGACTCCACTACGACCCCGCTTGGACAGTGGCTCCACGGGTGACAGATCACTGACATGCCTCCCCTCCCTCCTCCATGAAATCCAGAGGAGATCGCCGGGTCTCCAGCAGCCACGCAGAGAACTGTTGAATGGAACAACAACCGCGAGGGAGCAAAGATAAATTCAGAGCTTTCGCAGACGTGCTCTTGGAGACTCTGCGGCCCTTCCGCCCACCCGCCCCAGGCTGGGTATTCTAGACCCCGCTTCGTCCAGACGAGGAAGTGGAAGGTGACGTCTGAGCCTCCGTGAGGACCACTTGTTTCGTCTTTGGCTTGGAATCTAGGCTCTTTTTTGCCCATGGAAGCCTTTTTCTCGCAGAGTCCCCCCAAAGTGAGAAAACAGATTTTCTTCTGCCTAAAAAATGTAGCCCCAGCCCGATCCTCCCTCGAAATGGTCACTGAGAAAGCAAAATGTGTCTAACGCTAACAGAGCCCCAATTCATTGCTTCCAGAGCCTGTAGCGTTTTATACTCACTCTGCAAGCATAATCAAGGGAGTGATTCTGAACCTTGTTAATCAGAAAGGGCCCTTTAAAAATGTCATGCTGTCAATATAAAACTTTGCTAAATTGCATTATAAATGCCAGATTCAGTCAACTAACACATTTAACACCGTTTCTTAAGTACAGTTTAGATTTTATCCGTGCCAGGGAGAATGAGGAAAATACCTCAGGAGAGCCAAAGCCCATGGATTCATTGTGCTAAGCTCATTGCCCCCAGAGAGGGATTATAAATATTTTATTCCAAATCCAAGCCACACTTCTCCCACCACCATTGTCCATAAGGTGTCCCCCCAAAGTTGCTGGCTTTAGAATTGCACAATTCTCACAGCTAAGAAGGTTATGAGGGGCGAGTGTCTCAGACCAGTTTTTCAATCAGCAGACAGTCCCTCTAGCTGTTGTTTTCACTGGAAAGAACGGTTTCTCCTGAGTCTGGGACTAAGCATTGCTCGCACACCCACCATGGGAGAAAATGGCCTCTTTGTCCACATCTGCAGAATCTGAAACCACACTGTTTTGGGGAGGATTCACCGTCAGATGTAAATTAACAGAGAACTACCCTCTGCTTTCTCTTCCCCTCCCACCAACGAAAGCTATTTCTACTAAGTTTTGACTAATTTGATGGTATCATTGTCCTGTGATCCAGGTCAAAATTATGCTGGTCGGAGTTTCAAGTTTGACTGAACAGGACAGGAGAAACCACGTTAAAGATCTGAAAATGGTCACTAAATAAACATTGTGATTTCTGATTTTTTTTTTTAAAGCTTCTCTCAAGATAAACAGATGACTTTTTCTTTTTCTTTTTCTTATTCTAAGATGACAGGTTCTAAGTACAGATAGCAAGAAAGGACTTGGAAATATTAACCATTTCCTGCCTCTCCCCACCCCCCCCGCCAGCCCCCCCCAACCTAACCTCTTCTTCCCTTTACCTGGTTCATTCTCAAGAAGCAATGACATAGGTGAGACTTTGGAGCACTTCCCAGGCTGCTGAATGTTCAAAGTCTTGCCCTCAGAAAAAAAATGCAAAGACTTTATATGCATAATGAAGTAATAGCATTTACTGGAAACTTTCTATGTGCCAGGCACTATTTAAAGCATGTTTTTTCTCTCTTTCTTTTCATTATAACCCAGTAAGATAGGTAGTGTTAACCATCTCTATTTTATACAAAACAGAGGTATAGAGAAATGGAGTATTTTGCCCAAAATGGCACCTCTGGTGCTCTAAGACTAAGTGTTTTTGTCCCCACCAAATTCAATGTTGAAGTTCTAACACATACCTTCCTCCACCTCCGTGATGGTATTAGGAAGTGGGGTCTCTGGGAAGTGATCAGCTCATGAGAGTAGAGCCTTCACGATGAGGATTAGGGCCCCCATAAAAGTCAATGAAGGGAGATCTCTCACTCCTTCTGCCAGGTAAGCGTACAGCAAACAAAATAAAACAAAACAAAACAACAAAAAAAAGTGCCCAACTAAGAAAGGAGCCTTCACCAGACTCTGAAATCTGTAGCCTCCATGGTCAAGGACTTCCCAGCCTCCAGACCTATGTTGCTATAGTGGCCCGAATAGACCCACACTTGCCATGTGGCCGAGCCGGCTCCCTAATACACCGGTATGTCTCCAGAGCTATGTTCCTAACCCTTAGATGGGTCTGCTCCTTCCTGGGGTAGGATGTTCCGGGGAAAATGCATTCAGTGTCATCACCTGTGAAGGGAGGGACTTCTGCAAGATTGGGGAGGAGAAGAAGTGCACCGAGGCGAGTCTCTGAAGACCTCAGCTGCCTGCAGGAGGAGCGCCAAAGGTGAAGGGGCCCATCAGCATCGTGAAGAGCTGGGAGAAGGCATTTGGATCTTTATAGTTCATCATCAACCAGTCATTGGGTGAAGGCTGCCCTGAGTTGGGGCATGGCTTTGGGTGGAGACAACTTTTCAGCCATGGCAAAAACCCATGAGGCCACCAGCACAGGGCTGGCAGTTGGCAGCACTCCCCCCCAGTAGCTGGTGGATAAGTCCCAAAGCGGGTGTGGGCAGTACTACAGTGTCCACTGCATGGACGAAGAAGCCCAGCAAGAATGGGATTGCTCGCCTCAGCCTGATCCCACAAGGGAGCTCTGAGCACAAATTGTGCCTCAGAGTTTCTGCCAACTTGAGATAAGAGAGCTGGGCTTTCATATTCCCTCACCTATCAGTCTTGTTTAAAGAGTACGGCTGGGAGGGGGAGGTTTGGGTTAAACTCCTAGACATGGCAGCCCCTCTGAATGTGTGCAAGCTCAGACAGAGCAGCTCCAACCATCCCAGGGTGGGACTCAAAGGGGGTCACAGGGGCAGGCCATTAAAAACAAAGGCACACAGAGGCAGGGGATGTGTCCAAAGGGACAGTCGAAGGATCTTCGTGATTGGGTTGAGGGACCCAAAGTAGCCATGACCACTTCTGTAGACCTGAAGGGATTCCACAAGCTGAGGGAACGCTGGGTCAGGAGAGAGACAGGGTCACCAGGAAAAGCATCTGCTAAGAGGGCATGGAGCCTCAGCTGTGTCTGAGGGGAGGGGGAGTGGACACCTGACTCTCAGGGGAGCCTTGTACAGAAGGTAGACTCTGGAGCAGAGAAGGCTGTGTAGGGGGTGCTTTCAGAGTGGGAGACCCTGAAGAATCTCATAGACCTGGGAGAGATAAGGAGGCAGTGGGGGTTTTCCAGAGTGCTTAATGTCCCAGGCTGGGTAGGAGCTGTAGAACAACTCTGTGAATGGGAGAGGGCAGAATGATGGGGTCACGAGAGGGTCATCTGTGTGGATGGGTATGGGGGATCAGGTCATGTGATGGATACCTCAGTACATGCCACTGTGAATACAGAGCAATGGAGACCCACACCCCACCTGCCATCTTGGTAGGACAGAGTCATCCTCCAATTTACATGAAGCCTTGGGGAGAAAGAGGGACCCTATGTATGAAATACATTCCAACTACCTGGACAGTTGGAGGGTCAGAGTAGAAATAGAATTCGAGAGGAAAAGAGGAAATTAAATTTCTTACCCACATGCATTGACAGGTCGAGTCTGTTGCGACCGTAAATGAGATCTTCTAGAAACCTCTGAACTCTCTACTTGGAGGCTTTGCATGACAGGTGTTTGTGATGCCTGTTTTAGCTCCGTATAATCACTATTTTGTGAAAATGTTCTTTTCCTTACAAAAAGAAGGAATTATACTGTATACACCACGCAAGGGCTGAATCAATTGACCAAGACACAGAGGATTACTCGGGTAAAATACAGGCCCCTAAGGCAGACAGTAGACTTTATGGATGTGACTTTGATTCAAAGTCTGCAGTCCTGACCTCACAACCCGTGTGCCCAACACAGAATGGGGGACAGGGGGCACACAGCCACACACACATACCCCTGCATCTCTTCTGAGGCCACGATCTCTTTCTCTTTCTTCCTTCCTTCATGCCATTTTGACCTGAAAGGACAAAAAAGCTAAGGCATCCAGGTCATCTTGGAGCTATGAGTGTGTGTGTTGGAGTAGGTGTGTGCGTTCTCCGCTTCCCGCCAGGGTCTGGGAGCTGCAGTTTCTGGGCTTGGAGCTTTCCTTGTGTGTTTCAAAGCCTCCTTCAGGGTTTACCACCTCCGGGGAGAACAATGGAAAGTGGGCGGCAGCTTGTAAATGAATAGAAAGACGTCACTGACTTTGGGCTACTCTGGTGGAGTAAATGTACTATAAAATGCAATTTTAAGTTAAATAGGTGCTTTATGGACAACACAATATTGATTTTTGTTTCCATAGGCGGACACTGGAGAATGGTGTGCAGCCTGTGGGTGGGTGTGCGGGTGCAGGCGTCCCACAATTTGGGGAGAATAGAAGGGTGAGTTTTAACTGAACTTAACTGCCCAGAAAGGACTTAAGGATTAATACCTTTGGTCTTTCAACTCTTCTTAGTTTTGAAATAAGGACTCTTCCCCCTGCTAACCTGCAAGCTTTTATAGCCCTTGCCAACCTCTTTAGGAAAAAGTCCCCTCCCCCACGCTGGTGACACTTCTGGCGCTCTTCCTCCTCACACTCACCTTCTTTTTCTTGCAATGGGGTGACAAAACAAGCAACTCCTGACATCCAGAAGCAGAAAGATATTGGTGCCTTTCCATCATTTTACCACCCATATCCCATCCGCCTCTCCAGAAAAGAAGAATAAGATGTACCAGGTCACAGAGAGAGGACCCTGGGATTCTCCCTCCAAAGTGCTCTGCTTGAAAGGTAGCTTTGGTTACATATAAATATTTCCAGCATCCTCAAGATTGAAAGGCAGTGCTGGCCCCTGAACCAAGCAGAGAAATGAGAGATGTCTGAGTTACCTCTTCGGGCCACACCTTTCAAGCCTTTGTAGCAAGTCTTGCATATCTCCAATTGGAGAGCCCAGTATTTTCTAGAATGTTCCATTGAGCAAAAGAGTGATTGGATTACCTCATTCACATGAAGAATTTAAAGCATTTGAAGTTAAAAGAAAAAAAGAAAATCCTTGAATGATAGGCTTAATCGTTGGCAGGGATGGGAAGAAGAAGCATTCTCTTTTAGACTGCCTGTGGGGGAGAATTTGGTGTTTTAAAGTCTTAATCTGTTAGCCCCTTGGCTTACTAATTCCCTTTCTAGGACTTTATCTTAATGAAATAATTGGGGATATGTACAAAATTGTGTGCACTTGGATTCACTGTAGTGTAATTTATAATGGCCACAAACCAAACATAACATAAATTAAAAAAAAAAATGCACTAAGATTTTATAGAGTCAAGAAACAGAAGCCAAGACAAGCCAGCCTAAGCAAAGGAGTAGGGGTTGGTGACATAAACATGTCTTGTGGGACTGAGGTACGGAACGCAGTTGGGGATCCTTGCCTTTGATATCTGTGGCCTGGGACAAGGGGACAAATGGAGGTCCACATTCCAGATGTCTGATTATTAAAGAGTTATACAAGAAGACATAATGTTTTGACATCCTACCTTGGCAAATATGCCCTCAAAACAACCTGGAGTGCTAGACTTCTCAGAGTTTTGTGCCAGAAAATGCTGCACATGGAGAGCCAGACTAGTCCCAGGCTCCTTCATCCCTGGCCCTGACTTTCCCTGATTCTCTTTTCATCTCCTGGTCTGCCCTGCATCTTGAGGGACCCTGCTTACACATCACACATCTGTGGACTTAGCAGCCCACCCTTCAAGTCCATCCTTAGTCCCTGCAAACAATCATTCTTGCCTACTCTTTGGATATAGGAGTGCATATACCAGCAAGATGACTTGTCTTTGAGAGGACAGACCAGGGAGGGGTCCACACAGATCCTTGAGTGGGCTGTACCATTTGTTCTGGGAATTCAGGGATACTGGTTGCCCCGAGTACAGTCCAGAAGAGAGTATGGGTTTCAGATGGGCACATCTCCTGACCTCCATGGGGGGACTTGGCTGGAAGAGAGTTGGAGAAGAGATTCCAAGGCAGGGAACTCCATGGCAGGAGGCTCAAGGCAGGGGTTCCCTCTTGGGGGAACCTCAGGAAAGGACTTGTGTTTAGTTTCCCATGGCTGTCATAACAAAGTACCACAACCGAGATGGCTTGAAGCAAAAGATTTATTCTTTCCCAGTTCTGGAAACCAGAAGTTTGTAATCCATGTGTCAGTAGTGCCATACTCATTTCGGGGGCTCTAAAAGAGAAGACTTGTTTGCCTTTCCAGCTCCTGGGAACCTTAAGGTGTCCCCTTGGCTTATGTCAGCATAACTGTCATTGTTACATCTGACTTCACATGGCTTTTTCCTGTCTCTGTGCCCCTTCTTTTCTGATGAGGATATAAGTCACTGGGCTTAGGGCCCCTCTTAAATCCAGAGTGATTTCATCTTGAGATTTTTAACTAATTACATCTGCAAAGACCCTATTATAAGACTGTATTCCAAGGTTCTGAATGGACAGAAATTTTAGGGGGACACTGTTCAGCCCACTATAGCACTAAAAATGGAAACTGAGAACTGAGATAGGAAACAGAAATGGAAATTGAAAAATCACAGAGAATCTAAAAAGTTACTCTTTTTTTTTTTCCATCTCTGACCCTGCTTCTCTCTAAAAGTCTTTTCCATTCATCTATGTTTTAGTCAACTGTTTGTTTCTGTTCTCTTACCCCATGGAAAGGTATGGTTGCCCCCCAGCTGCCAATAATTGCATACAACTCCACATAAAACTGGTAATCTATAGGCCCCAATTCCACTTCTGGGAGAGAGAATCTTCTAGGTTGAGCTTAGATCATGGGTCCATTCTAGGTCGATATATTTTGACCAGAGGAATAGCATCAAACCTGTATCATAGCCATGGAACAAAGGCAATTAATTCTCTGGGTTGGACTGTGGACCAAAGGGACACCCCAAACAATGTCTAATATACTGAGAATTGGTTAAATTATGCTCTGGCCATAGGAAGAAAGACTGTACAACTATTAAATTATTGTGTTTTAGAACAAATGCTAATGGCAAGGCAACATGTGAATAACTAATCAAGTGGGAAAGCAACTTAATTAATTAAGTGATGAAGCAACATATATATCATACTGTACTCATGTTATTAATAAACACAAACAGTCACACATTCATAGAGTTAAGGATAGAAGATGATATGCCACAAAATTTTCAGCAGTATCACTGGGTGATAGATTAGTCATGGGTTTTACTTTTCCTTTTTCTAAAAATTACTTTTACATTGCTTAACATCTTATTAGGTATGTCCAAAGAAGGAATTCTAACACAAAGGAATGATTCTTTAATAATGAATTTAATACATAGTGAAAGGAAATCTGGGATAATAAATCTAGGGGACATTGATTTTGTATTTGCCTAATACACAAAATATCCTCTTTTTCTGAACTTTCCTGGTCACTATCATCTATCTGTAGACTATAGATTCCAACAGGAAGACATATTCTTCCATGTGAACCATAGAGGAAGAGAAGGTCAGTTTGCAAGTAATGAAGCTGATGTCAAAACAGGGACAAAGATGACAAACACAGATCTGGACAGCCCTTCAGTGTGATTTAAGCCCTCTCCAAAACCTGTTGACGTTTCTGCTCTTGAGTTTGTTCTGATGTTTTATATCTATCATAAATGTCTTCTTGTGTTTAAATGAGCTTGAGTTGATTTCTATTGCTTGCCAACAGAGAGTTCTGAGCAATACCACATCCTCCACAGTTCTTCCAAATCATAATTCACAAGTGAGCCTGGTCTAAGTTCTAAGAAGAGTTCTTCAGAGCTGAGATCCAACGCTCCAGATAAAGCTATGCCCTTGGGTGCCTGAGGCACAAGCCGATGAGTAAGGAAAAAGTAACAAAACTTAGAGATGATGAGAAGGAAGAGATCAGCAGGAGGCAGATCAAAGAGAAAGCCAAGGGAAGGGGGAAAGGAGGACAGAGTTCTAGAATCTAGAATGCCAACAAAAACCATTTCAGAAGGTTCCTCATCCCTGACCTTTGGTAATGTTCAATTCATAGTTCCATAAACAATGAACTGCCTTTTATGCAGGTCAAATGAGTTCCAAAATTAGTACAGTTTTTATGGACTTGAACTTTAGGGCCATCTAGTTGGCAAGTACATTTAACCCAATACATCTAAATTTCTTTGCTAGTCATAGAAACCATCCCAAATCTTGAATATCTTGGGGAGATGTTATTTCTTAACATCCCCTACTATGGATAACCGTAGACTGGGTAGTTGTGTGTGACCATAATCCAAACCAACATCTCACTAACAACAGATTCCATTTCTCAGTATTTTCTAAGAAAATATATTTCAGGGACCTTTGAAAAAGTCAAGTTATACTTCTGTATGGCTTTCTCTGATACTAGTGTATTATTATCAGTATATAAAAATAAATTTCACCTTAACAGAATATGACCTATTGAATGAGAATCCACCAGTCCACGCTGATATAAATAAATTTTTTTTAAATGGGAGAGAAAGAAAAGTGGAATGCCAACTAAGAAAAGTGGAAAGAATGATGAAATTATGAAATTATCATCTGGCAGACATCATAAACACAGCTCATACAGGCAAGAAACATCAATGGATGTTAAACCTCATGGGTATGAGCTTCATTAGAAGCAAGATACGACTTAACTGTCAAATATCTCCCCCCAAATTAATAGCAATGACAAGGAAGAAAACACCAACTTTATACAGTGGAGAAGCCCAGCAGACTGAACTTTAGCCAAGTGATTGAAGTTATGAGCCTCACTGTTAGTCGGACAAATTGATACCTGTGTCTCCTGATACAATGTATGAAGGGGACACATCCCTTCTGGGACGTTCCTGCCCAAAGTAATGAAATCGGGATATCATTATGGGGACACATGAGACAAACCCAAATTGAGGGGCATTCTACAAAAATACCAAGTTCACGAAAGACAAAGACAGACTCTGGAACTGTTTCATTTAATGGAGGATAAAGGAACAGGACAATTAGGTGCAGCATGTTGTCCCTGATTGAACCCTGAACCAGAAAAAACCAATTCTTGTATTTAGCTACAAACAATATTCTTAGGGAAGTTGAAGAGAAGTGAACAAGGTCTATCAATGAGATATTATTTAAGTGATTTAGGGGTAAAAAGACACTATTCTTACAATGTAATCTTAGTTCAGAACAGAAAATTATAGATCTTATGAGATATATTATTAAAGATTTATATATACATACACATGCATATATATGTGTTTCTCTCTATTCATCTATCTATCCTTCCAGAGGGAATGACAAAACAACCACAGTAAAGACAAAATAGTAACCTTTGGAGAAGCCAAGTGAAACTGTTATGGGGAGTTTTTGTTCTATTGCAAATTTTCTCTAAGTCTGGAATTATTTAAGACTAAAAATAAACACTGCACAAATCCCTCAGGATCAACAGCAGTGGCCCATTTTCCCGATAGTTGAAAAAATATCATTTTGTCCCAGCAAGGTGTCAGACTCGACTTCATCATGAAGTTGACTGAGCTCACTTCCCGAGTCCTACTGTTACTTCTCTAGTGGCTTGGCGTGTGTCAGCACTGGCCTCATCCCAAGCCCTGAGCGCACCTGGAGGCCTTCCCTTGGTGTCCACGTGGGCAGTCATGGCTTGTTGAGGCTGGAGGCATCCACGGTCCTGACTCAGGAAGCCAGGGGGCTCCTCATATCCTCATCCCAGGACCGTGGGGACAAGAGGCTGCCCTCGGCTGGTGGATGCCAAGGAGGTCTCTGCTCCCTTCCAATAAGGACCCCACCAGGACGCTGAAGGAAGAAGGTGAGCTGGAAGGGAAGGGGAACATCTCAGCTTTTACTTCTTTTTCCAGGAACAACCTGTCAACCCTCAGAACTTGCTTTTTAAAATTTTGTTGTTGTTTGTTTGTTTGTTTGTTTGTTTTTGTTTTTTAACTTCTAACCAGGGACATCTGGGTGGCCCAGTTAGTTAAGTGCCTGCCTCTGGCTCAGATCATGACCCAGGGGCCTGGGATCCAGCCCTGCATTGGGCTCCCTGCTCAGTGGGGAGCCTGCTTCTCCCTCTCCCTCTGCAGCTTCCCCTGCTAGTGCACTCTTTCTGACAAAAACAAAAAACAAAAAACAAACAAACCAAAATCTTTCTAAAAAAACTTCTAACCCTACCCATCACTAACCATTAACCCAACCATTACTATCAAATATTTCTTCTCCTGGGTTCCCTAGCACTTCAGAAAAATTAATTCTTCCCTACTAGAATTCAGAATGTGCCCTGCCCCCCACTTTCTCTCTCTCTCTCTCTCACACACACACGCACACACACACACACACACACAGAGGACATCTCCATCTTGGTCTCCCATTACTCACCCACCACCCAGATCCTTCAGCTTTACTGTTGCTCCCCTGGGGAATCATGACCCTCCCAGCAAATCCTTTACCTCCAGAAAGAAAAAAAGGAAACCGAACATCACTGGTTAAGTGTGACATCTGGGGACCATTGCCAGTCAGGAACACCTGGCAGGGCTCTAGGTGGGAGCAAGGCAGTGCTGGTTTTCTGGGAAATTATAAATGCCCAGTGGAAGATACCCATGTCTTGTGCTGTCCAACACATCATAAACCCTTGGAATTTACATCCTGCTGGTAAATGTTCTTCATAATCAGCTGTCTCTCCTTAGGGTTTTCAATAGGTCCTCCATTGAGGGTAGGAAAAATATATATTGATGTTCCTGAAGGGAAACCAATGAAGCACTTCAGACATGATGCCAGACTGTGTGGTCATTGTCACGCTGCTGTTCTTCATGGTTTCACTTGGGCAGTGACTCGAAGTGTCTGGAGTCAGCCCTCAGGTACTCAGTGATGAGAGCTCAGAGGGACCCTCCACGAGTCACTGTCTGGACAACGTTTGGCTTGGGATGGAATTGGCAGGATCTCAAGGGTGATAGAGAGACGGTCGTGTCTGGGAAGGGGCTAAGTCTAGAGACAAAAGCCTACTACTGGCGCATGGGAACTAGGTGTCCTGTAACTGTGACATGGGGCTCACAGACAGGACACGCCATCTGGGATGGGAGTGGAAGAGAGACATCAGGGGGCCGGGGAAGTCATAGTCATTGGTGAGAGCAATAGTGGTTTCCAAGGGACCTTTCAAGAAAAGGTTTCTCCTTGAAATGTTAAGTTCACTTAGAGCTGTGACTGTTTGACCCGGCCTGGCTGGCGGCCGGCGAGGGTATGTTGATGGATACCCGATGGGGAGGAAAGCAGGTGCAGTGGACTCGGGTGATGAAATGTGTGCTTCTTTGCTGGGAAGAGTTTGGTCCCTCTTCAGGAGCCATGGGGCAGGACTGACTACTAGTTAAAGCTACGTGATTTACTGCGATTGTGTTCTTAGGAAGCTGTCCAGAGCTTTTCTTAGTTCGAGTTCACATGGATTTCCATCCTGGCCATCCATTACTTAGAGATGGTATGTTTCAAAGTCAGCCTCGGCAAAATCCCTGGGGCGTGGACCTCGGCCACTGGACATCGTAAAATTCTATGTTGGAGCCAATGGAAGAAGATGTTTTCCAAGACTTGGATAAAGTTTCCCTTTGAAAACTTGTTTTGAAGTGCCTAGAGAATGATAGATCATCTCAGAGAAGAGCTGGAAACTGCTGGGACCATTAGCTACTGAGCCAGATTTTGCCTTCGAAGTCTGGGCCCAGCAATCTTCCTGGTAAGCAACTTAGTTATTCCCACAGAGAGGTCAAGCATTTACCCAAACTGCAAACTCTCCGAGTGAGTTCTTGAACTTAAAATAATGTTTCACCATGCTCAAATAATTTGTCAAATGCGTTCTCCTGTCTCCTTCACAAGAATCTTTAAGAACTGCGTGTTATCTTTCCACAAATATTTCTGTGTGCCTCGTCAGCTTTGTAACTGTGGATAACATGGTGGGGACAAATGGGCACGGTCTCTGCCCTCTCAACTATAGTGTGTTTTGGAAGAAGACAGCAATTATGAATGTTAATTATTTCCAAAGCAGAACAGCAGTCTTTCATCCATTTTACTGAGAAAACCCAGGTTCTATCGTCCATTTTACTGAGAAAACCCACGTTCACTAAGGATCAGGGATAATTCTGCATGCCCAGAACTAGAGGAAAGGACTGTCACCTTTTCTCTTGTGCTATCCTCTTTCTTAGAGCATGTAACTTCAATTCGATGATTTTATTAGATAACATTTCTTTGTCACAAAAATGTAAATTCAGGAGAGAATTTGCAGTGTAAAGATAACCGATATCGTAGGAATTTATTAAATCTAGACAATTTTCTTCCGCTTTTTAAATTTTTTGGCCCATTTTTGTTGTACCCGTAATTTCTGATAAAGCAGAGTTCATTCCATACATTTGCAGGGACACGACAACTTGGCAAAGGCATGACTAAATATAGCTTCTCAAATCTGTCCTTCTCCACAACCCACTGCCAATTCCTGAAATAGCCATACAAAGAAGACTCACGAGAGTAATTATTTACTCCTTCCTGCCTCCTCAGGGCTCAGCACAATAACGGGCATATAGTTGTTATATAAATAGTGAATAAATGAATGGATCAGTTCTAATATTGTTTTAAAGGAAGAAAACCTTATGTGTTCCTTCTTCAGATACATGATCTTAAATTACGTGAACTGTCTTGGTTATTCAGTAGAACCTATACAATCAATAAACACCAATGTCAAGCTGAAATAGTCCTAAGCTTTTATATAACATTTCACTTAGCCAAGCTCATTAAGGAAGGTTGATTCTTAAATAATTTCAGAAATTTGTTGGGGTGCTTGGGTGGCTCAGTAGGTTAAAGGCTCAGCAGGGAACCTGCTTCTCTTTTTGCTCTGCCTCTCTCCCTGCCCATGCTGTCTCTCTCTCTTACTCATGCTCTCCCTCTCTCAAATAAATGAATAAATAAATAATTTTAAAAATTGTAGTACCTTAATTGTCATAATAGTGTGTTTTTAAAGATCTTTTCCAAAAGGGATGGTGTAGTTGAGAATGAGTTGAATTGTATACAAACATATTTGGAGTCATCTTGAAGCATGCCTCAATGTGACTGTTCACTGTGTGTCTTTTATATGACTTCAGTTTCACTAGGCTGACCACAACATTCAGAATTTAGAGCCAATATTTTCTGCAGTGACCAGAAAAGACCAGTAGAACTTTTTGTTTCTACTGGGGGGTAAATAAAGCCCTGGGTTAAAAAAACAAAAAACAAATAAGCAAGCAAACAAACAAACAAACAACAACAAAAAAAAACAGTAGCCAAACAAAGAGGAGAGCAGAAAGTGAAGAGCTTTAGCAGAAGATGGAGAAGATAACTTTTGGCAGAAGGCAAGAGAATATTTTCTAAGGAGTTCTGTGCTTCAGAATTGTTTCGGAAGTGTCATGAATGCCAGGTACATGGAATTCTAAAATCACCGCTCAGCTTTGGCCCACTCCAATGGCATGTTCCTCTTGTCCAACAATACCTTGGCTCGTGCTGTATGGTTGACTCTCTTGGAAATCCAGAAAACGGATGGGACGAAGTCCTGTGCCTGCAGTGATTGTCCAGAATTTGTAGCATCAGGCTGTGGTTCGCTCCATTCCTGGGTCTTTTGTCCACATGGATGTTGGTTTAAGACATTGGATGAAGTTGAGGCATCATGTTGTGAGTTTTTTTCTAAATCCAAGAATTAGTTCCACCACCAGAAGGAAAAGTTTGATGAAAGATGGGTCAGGGTCTTTCAGAATGTCAGGCTATATTTTGCAGAATAATCTTGTTTTCTTCTTTTATTTATTGCTCAATAAACTGGATGTTCATGGGAAAGAATTTGTAGGCATCCTAGTATTTGTCTTTGGAATGCGTTTTCCTACATATGGTAGCACACAGCATCTGCAGAAGAGGACTGAAGACAGAAATCTTTTTACGGCACTTCATCATTACAAGTGTAAGAAAACTTCAGGACAGAGAGCTTAAGGAACTTGTTCAAGGTAATCAGATTAGTTGTTAGCCAGAGCTAAAACCCAGGATTCAACATTCCCGGTATTTCACATATAATTTCATAAGCCCATGCAGACATTCCAAATCAGATTCCTTTCTCTCTCCCAAGCTCAATCTTGATTTGAGTATCATTTTTTTCTGGAACTAATTACAAATTTACAGTTTAGGCACCAAGCCAGGTCCAACTATTATTGCTTCAGGCTCTATCAGGGTAAATGCAGGGAGAGATTTTTCTGACTACGCCCCACCAATCCTCCTCAGGGGTCACGTGGCAAATCAAGCTCATGTGAGTGTCTGCATATAAGTGAGTGTGTGGTTCCTGTTCCCACGTGTGGATGAGTGTGAGAGAGGCCAGACATCTTCTTCTCCCATTTTGACGAGATTACTTTCTTCTTTATCTACTTATATATTGGGCTTCTGGTAAGATTATTTTTTGGAAAAACAACAGATAATATCTGTGGTGTTGGGTCTTCCTGTCATACCCCTCAGCATATCCCATTGATGCCTTCTCCTGAATTCCAGGAGGAAACATCCTCTTTTAACTATAAAATTATTCTTCATGGTATAGAGTCTATATTCCTGATGCTTCTGAAACTTTGGGCTTTCTGGTCCACACGCCCCATTCATTATGCAGTGACCAGTTTTTATTTGTTGGCTCACTTGCTTATATGCTTAATGATGAAGATGGTTAACAGACATTTAAATACAGGTTCATTTTATTGTTTATGCATTAATGAAAGTCAACATGTCACAATGGAGCAATACGTTGGTTCAGAGAATTTATCACTTTAGGTCATAAGCTTGGCTCGTTCAGAATAACACATCAGAGAAAGCCACATCAGGATATTACTTCTGATGATAAATGTACAGATTGGACCATCTCTATCTTCAAATTGTAGACCCAAATAGAATATCATGGGCATCTTTTCCCCCCACGCTGCCACATCCCCAACACACCTTTTGGCCTGAAAGCAGGTCCTGGCTTGGGAGAATAGAAAATATGGGAAGTATGAGAATTTAAGAAGCAAATTCAGATTTTAAAAAAATGACTCGATGTTTCTAGCTTATGCTTAAGTGAATAACACAGGTGAAGGTATCTGAAAATAATCTCTCATTCATGCATTTGGTTTTGCTGGCTCTGACTCAAGGCAAACAACGAAGGGAGAGGTAACCCAGACAGTTCTTATGACGTGATTTGCTATCACAAGATAGACTAATTAGCTCTATCCTAAGAGTTCATTCTGAGGTTGGAGACACCATGAAAGCAGTGTAAACTGGGTTGGGAGAGGAGCTGTTATTCCAAAGGGAGGCTAGACAGAACCGGCTGGTGATCTGCAGGAAAGAGTTGGCGAAGACAAATTGAGCCTGTGTTATGAATTTAAACAAAATAAAGGAATGAAGCACTAAGATTCGGAGTCAAGCCATCTTGCTTCTGATTTGCGTGCTTGGAACTAACCCAACAAAGGCACAGAGCATACGTCACAGTCTTCTTACAGGCAAAGATTGCATCTTATTAACTTCTACGTATCTAGAGCCTAATATAGAACCTGACACATTGTAATCCCTCCTTATGTGTTTACTGTTTCTGAGTAAATAAATTAATGCTTAATGCAAACACATGTGTATGTACATTTCTCTACCAGAGAAACTGACTATTATGTTGAGTCAGATTCCGTGGCATTACGTACGAAATGAGATGCCTGTTTCATCTGCTATGCATTGGGACTGACCATCCTGAACAAGGAAATTGGCCTTTTCTGAATTCCGATGCACTTAGAGAGAAATGGAGATAAATATTTAACCACCCTTCCCTGTGCCGTTGTGGATCTGGGTGGGATTTGTGAGCTGGCTAATTGAACACTGAATGTGTAAGTTCAGCACTCATCTCCCAGCAGCAGAAGAGGTTGGAGTTAGTACAGAAAGAACATTTTCTTCGTCACCTGAAACGTAAAACAAAACAAAAATCGGTTAAGAATGTTTTAAGGGTTAGAAGGAGTGTGGGTACAAATCCACTAATTTTATGATGAACCATTGACATTTGCGCAACTCTGTGCTTATAAAGTTGCATCAGAAACTCATTTAAAAAAATGTGTACATTTTGCTGTTAAAAAGAAATTAGGTACACATATTTCCTAATCCATGGATTTTCTATTCACAGAAGGGGCTAAGTCAGGAAAAAAAAAGTCAGCCATAGAAAGGCATTATATTAGCCAAATGAACCAAATCAGAAAAGGAGAACACCATTTATAATTTAACCAGCCAAGTTAAACATGACACTATTACAGCAATCTTTGGGGACCGAGTTAGTAGTAATTGTGCCTTGTTTAACTTGGCCAATTAAGGACCGAACCTTTTTTCTAAATTGCCTGTTCCAAAGCAATCACACCTTTGCACTCAGAATTTTTTTCAGCTTGCCATTTTTAATTTAGGTATTTTATTGCTTAATGGATGTGTGTGTACACGGACCTATACCTAAATATTTGCACATAATACAACATTAATATGCATTGGTATTGAGCAGAATAATTGGCTTCTTATTCTAAGAGGCTGTTTAACAGGATCAGGGTCATATATGTTTTTACATGTCCAATAACTCCCAACATCTGAAGAAAATACCTAAGCTGTGAAATATATGGCCTAAGGGAAGATTCCTAGAAAATAACTAATGTGACTCGGGAAAGAAAAAATAACCTCAATTAGGGCTCCCATATTGAGAAAAAGTCGAGAAGAGATCCACAGTTTCGTGTTTCTATCGACTACGAGGGCATCTTCATTTATTTTGTCACGACGAGTCAGTTAATATTTACTGAATACTCATTCTGTGCAGAGAACTGCTCTTAACTGGGCCCCGGGTGATTTCAACCAAAGGCCCAGAAATGATCCCTGTTTCAAGAAGCATCTAAGAAGAAAGCAAGAAGAAACCCGAGTGGTATGGGGTGTAAATACAAGGGACTAAGAGCCGAAATCAGCTCCTCAACTTTCTACGGTGGGATAAAAGTCTTAGACATAAGCTTGAGCATTAAGACTTACAACTCAGAAAAGGAGAAAAGAAAACATTTGGCCACAGGACACAGGCATCGCTCTGTGAACTGAGTCTTAGGGATTTAGTCCAAAAAAAGGGCTTCTGGCAGAGTGCAGGAGAGTGAGCACTGGAAAGAAGGGTAAGAGGCCTTACAACTAGAGGAAAGGAATGAAATTTACGTTGGTAGAAGAACAACAACAACACAGGAGATGCCGTAAACTAAAGGAAATATATGTTTCTAATACCTTTAGGAATTAAGGACAGATGTGTCTTTTACGTGAAGCGAGGATCTGTATACATAGGCTACAGTAGACTTCCATTTTCAAGATCTAAGGGCATTTCCTGCCTAAACAAAAGGGCAGTTGCTTAGGAATTTTGATACCATGTTGTGTGCATTATGGTTAATTTTTAAAATCAACTTTCTTGCACACACATTCCATTCTTCACGAAGACAGAAACCTTAGCACTGTCTTGTGTTCTGACTAGTGCAAAGACTTGGTGACAGAGGCAGGTCATCTGAGTGGAGGGTGAGGTTATGGCCGAAAGGAAGTGAAATCTCTTGACCTGAGGCAGTGTGATGGGTGTGGTGGCATGTGGTAGAATCACCAGACCCTCAGCACCCTGGTTCTCTCGTCGTGTAAGACATCCCACAGAAGGGGTAGCATGGAGGAGGAGGGCATGAGTCAGATGAAAAAATGCTTAAAAGAGAATTAACTTTGTGACCAGTAAGGGAGAGACATGCAAAAAGGAAAAGACAGTGGCACATAAAGGGCTGTGTAAATGGTGTCGAATGAACACAAATTCTGTTCTCTAAGTCTTTGCCTTCCATTAAGTATATGAGTGTAGTCATCATGTCTTTTCATTCTGGTGATTTTTATTGACATCTTGGGGCCTTTCTGGGTTGGAGGGTCTGATCCTCCCAGCATCGGCCAATTCCTGCAGATAATAAACAACTTACCCACAAGCAAGCACACCTTGTGTGTGAAAACCAACCAGTCCAGAGCCTGCACCGCCGCCCATGTCCTCTATGGAGCAGTCACACTCCAGGCCACCATCTGCTTACCCTTGCCTTCCTATGATGGGTTCCACAGACTAAATGTTTGTGTCCTCACAAAACTCATCTGCCAAAATTCTAATCCCAATGGGATAGTATCTGGAGGGACTTAATGAGGTCATAAGGGTGAGGGAGAAGTAATGAGGTTATAAGGGTGAGGCCCTCATGAATGAGATTAGTGCCCTTCGAAGAAGAACCAGAGAGCTGGCTTACTCCCTTTCTGCTCTGTGAGGACACAATGAGAAGTTGCAGTCTTTGCCTGGAAGAGGCTCTCACCGGAACCCAATCCTGCTGGCACCCTGATTCCAGATAGCCAGCCTCCAGGACTGGGAGAAAGTCGTGTTGGTTTTAGCCACCCGGTCTATGGTATCATGTTCTAGCAGCCCAAACTGATGAAGACAGCCGGGTGCCAAAGAGCTGGGGACAGTCCCTCTGCCTCAGAGCTTGAAATGATTCAACATCCTAAACTTGCTCACCCTGCCCCACCCATTTCTCCTGGCAGAAACCACAATAAATGTGCATGTCTGCGGTTTCCCTTTATCCTTTCTGTCTCCTGACAGATTTCTGCGGCTTCCTCGGGACCTCTCCTTGTCTCCAGCCTGTGGCACGACATGCCGCCTCCTCCCGGGAACCGTAACAAGCTATGTGTCCAAAAGCAAGCATCTCCTGGTCCACTGGCCTCACCCTATGTGAATAATAGAAAAGCTACATTTTAAACAGTGAGTAATATGCAAATGGGATATGAAAGGTCATGGGGAAAGGGAAACAGAAGAAAGTGAAGTCTCATTTGAACAGTGCAGCCGGGGACAGTGGGAGACAGAGGCCATGAGGGAGGGTGCCTGGACAGCACAGTCCCAGCTCCAGCTATTGTGAACCAAGGACCCAAATGAAAGACATCTGAAAAAAAGAACTAAAGCTGTGTAGGCAAATCTTGCTCTTGTATTTCTTTTCTTGCCTTACAGTTTTCTTGTATGTGATTTCCCAGTAAGCACGTTTGTGTCCCCTAGTCTTATGGTCAGAGAGCTGGCAAGAGTTGGTGCACTTAATTGTCCTGTATTTCAGATATTCCTGGGATTTCTCAGATAAGGAAAGGGCAGTGGTGGGCTAGAGAAGGGGGCCCAGGGGAAGGGAGAAGGATATGCCGACCATGGAAACTTCCTGCCACCTGTCACTCTGTTACACTAATGCTGTCATCACCTTCTGAAAAATCACATCCAAGCACGGCCCTATCATATTTTAAACACTTTGATTTCTGCTGCTTCAACGTCTGGCGTGCAAGCATGTCCTCAGTGGACTTGGAACCTACTTTTCCGGGTCTTTCACCCAGTTGACTTACTAAATCTTTAATTTCATGGAATCGTTCACCATTTCTTGAACAGATCATGCCTTTTTAACCATGGGAGCATGAACAGAAGACCAGTGGAGGACTAGGAAATTCATCTTATCTTAAAAGACGGACCAAACTCTGTTCACCAAACAGGTAAGGCTGAGAAGAACAGGACTGGAAAACATGGTTTCCTTTCAATGGTGAATCTGTCCACTTACACACTGTTTGCTACAGGGAGACTGGAGATGTAAGGGGAGTCAAGCCTCCCCTCCATGCTTTTTTTTTTTATTTTTTAAAAAGATTTTATTTATTTATTTGACAGACAGAGATCACAAGTAGGCAGAGAGGCAGGCAGAGAGAGGGGAGGAAGCAGGCTCCCTGCTGAGCAGAGAGCCCAATGCGGGGCTCGATCCCAGGACCCTGGGATCATGACCTGAGCCAAAGGGAGAGGCTTGAACCCACTGAGCCACCCAGGTGCCTCACTCCATGCCTTTTATAGCAGGGCTAAGGCACAGGTCAAGGAACGTCAAGCTCTGATTCACCACAAGGTAGAGGGCATCTGTAAATACAGTTCTCTTCCTCCAGCCTAAATTCTTAGGAAGGATTGAAGTCCCTCCCTTTGATTCTAAGAGTGAAACACACACACACACACACACACACACACACACACACACAATGGAGTTTCTTCCTTATCCTTAGGAAGTGAGCTCTTTCTTAAAAAAAAAATCTCTTTTCCCCATTGCTCACGTCTAGTATGGGAACCATAGTATGGTTAGCAATAATAAGCTATTATTTAGAGAGGAACAAGTGCATGAGTGGTTGGATCCTAGAAGAAAGGAGAGACTTTGACACCTTTGTAATGAAGACCAAAAAATAAGCCATTGTGATAAAGACTCTCACATGCCTAAAGTCATGAAATTCTCAAAATAACCCTGGGACTTGGGATTATTTCCATTTTTCTCAAAAGAAAACTAAGGATCCGAGAGATCAGATCAACCCCCTGTATGCACATAACTGGTATATGACAGCATCAGGATGGGACCCAAGTCCTTCGTCTCCAAGCAGATGATCCCAGAGCTTCTGGTTAGTTTCACGCACATACTCATCCCGTGAAGACGGGAATATAACTAGGGACAGAAGGAATAGTGGTATGGTTACCAGGATTTACTCTGCCTAAAAAGGAACTAAAGTTCATGTTCAAAGATATAAGTAATGCCCATGAAGCAGTAAGAAAAAGACAGAGAATCTAAAAGAATGAGGGACAAAAGTTATAAATACACAATCCGTGAAAGGGAAAGAGCGTCAGTGTTTCTAGGAATCAGAAGACACATATTAAATTGAAGGGATGTCCTGGCATCCAACATGGTAAAACTTCAGGAAGTCTGATGATATTAAGGGCTGCTGCGGACAGGAGGAGATGACATGGGGACCGTTGTACACACTCCTGATGGGACAGTGATTTGGGGTAGCCACTTAGGAAGGTGGTTGTCAGTTTTTATTAAAGTTTAAGATGCATAATTTGGTGTGATTCAATGGTGGTCTGCAAAGTGGATTCTGTGTATCTCAGGGGACACGCATGACTCATTGAGTATTGGCAAAGTAGGATCACTTCTATTTATGTTTAACTTTATGTCATCCTCTATGATTCCTTGTTGAGAGTCTGTTTTGTGGAGAGCCCTAGAGAGCACTGACTAAGTGCCCTTTTAGGGCAAAAGGACTGGTTCCCAGCTGGTTGGAAGGTTGGCTGCCAAAGGCTCACAGCTGAGCACCTGGCGAGGGCCCTCTTCCTTGGGGAGCCACATTGCCCATTCTGGGCAACCTGTACCTAATGACTGGCCAGGATGGGAGTTGGCCTCATCCCTTGCCTCAATTCTAGAGGGTTCTAAAGGGCCATCCCAGCCCCTGAACTCCTGAGAGGCCAGCACTCTTTTACAAGTGCATTGTTGTTGGCCTTCTGTCCACCTGCCCTATTTTCCCTCCTAAAATTCCTGCATGTAAATCTCAGGGCCTCAGTGTCTGTTTCCTGGGGAACTGACCTAAGGGAGTTAGAAAATGCACATACTGGTGTACAAGCACATCCATGTCACTTACAAATATTTAAATGTACATCTAGTTTCAGTACCTGCTCAAAATGTGTTTTACCGATAGGGGTGTCTGACCACAAGGTTTAGAGATGAAGGCCCATTGTGAGTTAGGAGCTGAACCTTCAAAACTCATATGTTGAGGGGCACCTGGGTGGCTCAATGGGTTAAGCCTCTGCCTTCAGCTCAGGTCATGATCCCAGGGTCCTGGGATCGAGCTCCACATCGGGCTCTCTACTCAGTAGGGAGCCTGCTTCCCCCTTCTCTCTGCCTGCCTCTCTGCCTATTTGTGATCTCTGTCTGTCAAATAAATAAATAAAATCTTAAAAAAAAAAAAAAAAAACTCATATGTTGAGATCCTAATCCCCAACCCTTCTGAATATAACCTGTTTGGAAATAAGATCATTACAGTTGTAATTTGTTAACATGAGGTCACATGGAGTAGGCTGGGCACCTAATCTGAGTGGTGTCCTTATAAAAGGTGCCCACATGGGGAGGCCACCATGTGAAGCCTGGAGTTATATCCCCACAAGCCAAGGAGCTACGAGCAGCTAGCAGAGAGGCCTGGACAAGGTCCTTCTATGGTGCCTTCCGCAGGAGCAGGACCCTACTGACCCCTCCATCTTGGGTTTCTAACCTCAGCAACTGTGAGACGTGACGCTTCTACTGTGTGTGGTTCTTTGCTCGACTAGCACTAGCCAACCAATCGAATGCCTGAAAGAAACAGTCTGAAAGATGTGCTCTTTGCAAATTCAGTCACTAAGCAGAAAAAAAAAAAAATACAAGCAATTGAAATATTCATCAGCTGCTAAATAAAATATAGCATATTCACGTTACGGATACTTAGCCATGGTTTAAAAGAATGAGATGGGCTTCATCACAGTGACACAAAACAGTTGGCAAACGCTCTTACTGAGTCCAAAAAGGATGGAGGAGTTGAATGACATGCCTAGAACAATAGCACTTAATTTATGTTTAAGAAATAGAAGAAGAATGCTGCATCCTTTTATAAATGTGTCTTTGAATATGAGTACACAGAAAAAGGACTAGAAGGATATGCTATTAACTCAATTAATTAAAAAAAATATATTTAGGTGCTTTAGTCCATAAAATGCAGATTCCGAGGGCCCTGTCTCCAGGGATTCTGACTCAGTAGGTCTAGGGTGAAGGCCAGTGATTTTTCTTTCTTTCTTTTTTTTTTTTTTGAAAGGTTTTATTTATTTATTTTGAGAGAGAGAGAGAGAAAGAGTGTGAGGGGTATGGTAGAGAGGGAGAGAGGGAGAGAATCTCAAGCAGATTCCCCATTGAGGGCAGAGCCTGATCCGGGGCTGGATCTCAGGACCCTGAGATGGGGACCTGAGCCTAAATCAAAAGTCAGGTGCTTAACCGACTGAGCCACCCAGGCGCCCCGGGATTGTCATTTTTATTATACATACTGAAGTGACTACCAGGCTTTGGGTTACCAGACACTTGAATAAGAATCTAAGAAAATGCAGAGCACGCTCATTTGACTAACAAAGCTGATTCTTGAAGCCTTTTCACAGTTTTGATTGAGGAGAGAGGAAGGAGAAGAGGTGATGCGGAGTGTATTCACGCTCTGGGACAGTGGACCTGGTGAGCCGACTTCCCGGTGGCGAGGGCGTGGCGGGGGCGTGGCGGGGGCGTGGCGAAGCGTGGAGAGGGCGCGGCGACTGCCGTCCAGGACCTCAGCACTAAGGAGCAGCCTCTCCCCCTGCCCACCCCCATGGCTTCCCATATGCTTGGTTCTCCAGTTTTTAACTGTATTTTGAGAATTGTGTTATAAATAATTTATCCCCCAAATTCAAAAGGTTTTCTTTCCATTAAAATTTTCTCTGTGACTTGAAAAGGTGGTACATCCAGGCCTCCCTCTGTCTCTCCCCACTCTGCACACCACTCAGGTTACTGTTCCTTGTTCATGTTCCTTGTTCATGTAAGACTTTACACGTACACGATTGTGACAGTTCTAACAGATCATAGGTATGTGTCTGTGTGGCTTCCACCACTGGCTGCAGCCTCCTCATTGCGATGAGCAACGGTGTTTGGCACCATTTTAAGCACATATCATTCACTTATTCACTCAATCATCCATCCATTCACTCATTCTCTCATTCATTCAATCATCCATTCATCCATCCATCCATCCACCCATTCACTCATCCATCCATCCACTCACTCTTCATTCATTCATTCATTCACTCATTCTGCAGACATTTGTGGAGAGGCTGTTGTATGCTGGTCATTCTGCCAGGCACTGGGAAGACAGCTGTTAAAAAGAGAACAGGTTTTGTCCTTAGAAGGTTACATGCTGGCAAAACAAGTCGTTGTTAGTTGGACTGAAAAGTCCCTCTCAGTCTCTACAATCTGATGAATGAAATCACCAAAATGTGTGATAAATTAATTGTAAAATAAGACAAATTTTTTTGACATGGAAGGACTCGAGGACAAGAGACTTTCAGATGTTCTTCAGAGCGTAGTCTATTGAGGACTAAGATGTCAACCATGTCTACTACCAACACTCACCCGCCTGCTTCCAAGTCAGGTTAGTGCTATCTGAATTTTGCTACCAGGCTCCAGAACGGCCCAGCCAGGTCTGGGGTCCCACAACCAGGGACTGCCCGGTGCACCATTACCAATATCACCATATGTATGACTTAGGGACCCCTGGCCTCATTTTGGGAGAACACACTGAATATGGTAGGACTTTGCCTTTGAAGCATTTAGAATAGAAGAAACAAGAAAAAGCCAACATATACTTTCATTCATTATTCCCTTCAACTGGAGGATGGTGGTAGACCAGAAAGCCAGAGAGCTTAATAGGTAAAGCAAATAGGAAGAGTAAGGCAAGGAGATCATCACAGATGCACCTTCCAGAGGCCTGGGCAAGGGAAGGAGAGAGGAGGAAGATGGGGGGCAGGTGGGAGGCAGGAAAATGACAGAGGGACTGGAGTAGAAAGGGTGGAGGTGGACAGGGAGTGGCTGGGGAAGGAAGCAATGGTCTGTACTTGTGAGCTCTGCCATCATCACATCAAATAATGGACACATATCTGTCATGTAAGCTGCACAGCAGGCTTTGACATGAGAACACTGAAGTAAATCGAAGCTTCTAGGTCCCCTGGGTTGCGATGCAGGTGGGACCCCTTGCCTGAGGCCACAGCCTCACGGCTGTAGGCACAGTGCTGCTGAAGGAGGCAGGACCACAGCTCAGCCCTCTTTCCCTGAGGACGGGGAGGCGCTTGTGGTCCCTTCCATCAGGTGTCCGCAGGGCACCATGGTCACTCCATGGGAGTCTCCGCAGGGATGCAGGCTGGTCTTGTGTTTTTTCACACAGCGGCACATCTCTTTTAGCCTGTGTAGCAACTTTGTGCAGCTCCGAGAAAGGAACCCTTCTGCCTAAACCAATTAGAAAAAGATATCCCTTCCTAGGGGGTCTGTGAGCTGAGCCCCAGGCAGGACCCAGAGCCCCTGCAGTGGCCCGGGCTGTTTTCTTCCATTTATACACAAACTGCAGAGCCATCGCGGGGCTGGTAGGGCTCTGCACGACGGAGAAGGAGTGAGTGCAGGTGAAGGAGCCAAGCCCAGGTATCCGTCTGGGTAGAAGGGCAGTTCGAATGTTCTCCACGATGAGGAGAGTCAGCCACATCAGGCAGCAAGTCTTCTCTTTCAATATCGGGCATTGAATTATTCAAAAGCGCTTTGATTGGGAAAGCTGGTCGGCCCCACTCCTATTAATCAAATGGCCAGAGCATACACTGGCTTTCAAAAGGTAGTTAGAAATGAATTTTATCCTTTAAAAAAACGACGAAAAAAAGATGAAGTGCTTACCTGAAATCTAAGAAAGAAAGACAGTCGTAATAACTGGTGAAACCTTTGTATTGAGTCTGTGCCGATCTGTGAGGGGTTCAAAGTCTCCTTCTGTATTTTTGAATGGATTCGTGCCTCTGAGCCTGCCTGTGAGATAGTGTGGGCAGGTATTATCCTTCCCATTATGGCAAGAACAGACGCCGAGAAAGGAAAGGCTTTGTATGAGCTCACGTAGCACATTCGCATCGGAGACAGACGAGGACTCGGCCTCCTGTTGCCCAGTCCTGACTGGGTCTTGTCTTCACTTGAAAGTGACCCAAATGGAAGCAGAAGAAAGACCCGCATTGCTTCTGAGTCTGTTTCGGATGAGGACATTCGCCAGCTGAAATGAATGACGCGCTGTTTATCGTTATTAGTAAACATCTCAGTGCCCACATCACACACACCTGCCTGAGACAGATGTCACTGGCAGCCCCACTGCACCGGACTGACCAGCTGCCAGAAGAAACGGGTGAGGCCAGACTCAGGGTCCCAGGATGAGGGACACCACAAATGACTGAATTACTGATTAGACATTTGTCTGTTACTAATAATAAATGTTCATTAGGCATTTTCAGGGAACTGTTTTCAGGGAACCATGTTCCGTGGTTGATGTAATTTGTCTCTTAAAAGTCTTATCACAACCTTGTGAAGGAAGTATGATTGTCCTCAATAATCACAGATGTCAGAGGACCCATTAGTCCGTGCAGACATGGATTCTTTTCTATGTCCTTGCAAGAACTAACAAATGTTGCTGTCTATGAATGAAATCAATTGTATTCAGGTTTTCCAGGGAAACAGAACCAATAGGATATATATTTATATATATATGTGTGGGTATATATATATATATATAGAGAGAGAGAGAGAGAGAGATTTATATAGAAATTGGTTCTTGTGCGTATGGCTAAGGAGCCTCAGAATCCACTGTCTGCAAGCTAGAAAACCAGGAAAGTGGCTGTACAATTCAACCTCAGTCTGTAGACATGTGAATCAGGGGGCCCATGGTATAAATCCCAGTCTGAGAACAGAAAGTCCCAGAAGCAGTAGCATCGATGTCTAAGAGCAGGAGGTGGACGTGCCAGTTCAAGCAGGGACAGAGAATTTATCCTTCCTCTGCTTCTTCATCCCATTTGGGCCTTTAGGGGATGCATGCCCACAATTGTGAGAGGCTGCCCTCTTTATTCAATTTACCCGTTCAAACACTAATTGGTGCCAAAGATGTCCTTACAGACACACCCAGCAATAATGTCTCCCCAGTTCTCTGGGCATCTCTTAGCCCAGTCAAGATAGCACATGAAATTAACCATCATGTCAATTTACTTTCCCACCAAAAGTTTTCATGAAGTAGAGTAGATTAGATAACATTAGAAGGCATCCCAGACAGTGAAACAGTTGTTTCAAATGTATGTGTGTGTGTGTGTGTGTGTGTATGCACGTACTGCTGGGGGATGACATGGTCTGTTCACTGCAGGTCACAGCAGAGAAGCTGGAGAAGAACCAGCTTAGGGGGACAGTCCTCTCTTGTCACTCAGCTTCCTGAGTCTGACCTTTTTCCTGCTCATGCCTGCTTCAAAAAAAATACTGTGCATCTTGGAACCCACCTAGTGGCACTCATGACATGTTTGCTGGAGGTGGACAGCAAAAACTAGAAATCTTCCCATCCGCTCCTCCTGCCTCCTGGGCTTCAGCTCGTCTCCGATTTTGAATTACATGTGAGCCTCGTTGTAAGGGTCCGTGCGCGCTGAAGTTGTGGAGGCAGACCCAGAGTCCACAAGGAGGAGGGCGAGAGGCTACAGCATTAATAATTCAATCACTGAGGCTTGAGCAGGCTCGGAACCTGCCAGAGTAGAAGGTGAACTTTTAAACCTTAATCCAAGGCCATCAGAGGCTTCGGCGTTAGTGAGTGAATTTATGTCTGAGTTAAGCTGGCTGAGAGTATGAGACACACAGTCAATCTAGTTCAGAGGCGGTCAGAATATGACCCAGGCTCTCTTCTACTGCAGTCAGGTTTAGTGGTACATGGGGAGCGTCTGGGTTGCAGCAGAGAAAGGAGAAGCAGGAGGTCCCGCTGGGAGGAAGGAGATTGAGTGCAGATACACATGTCTGAGAGAGGATGCTCCTGCCCCCAGGCCCATTTTCAGAGGCCCCTGGGTGAGGGCACAGCAGAGAGAGAAATGTGAGTGCATCAGTAATGGGCAGGAACAGGGATGGGAGACAGCTGGGCAGGGTGCGATTCTTTCCCTCCCCTCTGTCTCAGTCAGCTCGGGCCGCCAACACAGAGCAGCATGGACTGGGTGATCTCAACGACAGATCTTTATTTTCCTAAAGTTCTGGAAGCTGGCATCTAAGAACAGGGCACCTGCATGATCAGATTCTGATGAGAGACCTCTTCCTGGCTCGCCCATGGCCGCCTTCTTGCTCTGCATTTGTGTGGCTGAGAGTAAACAAGCTCCCTGGGGTCTCATCCGACAAGGCCATGAACCCTATAGGATCAAGACCCTAGTCTTATGACCTCATTTAACCTCAGTTCCTTCTGTAAAGGTTCTATCTCCAAACAAAGTCCCACTGCAGCTCAGACTTTGAAGTATGGGTTTCAGTGGGGGGGACACAATTCAGTCCCTAGCATCCCCTTCTAACCTCCGTGGGCACAGACCTTAATGCAACACAGATCCCTTTGTTCCTCATTCACAACAGCAAGGACTCGTGGGAGCCCTGCCACAGAATATAGGTGTTATCTGGGTGGAGAAAGTTGTTACAGACGTTAAAGTTGTGTCCCCCTTGGCAGGAACGGAGACTTAGCCGGGTGAGCTAGGGAGAATCACCGGATTCTGTTGTGAATTTCCTTTCCATTTCCCATTCAGGCAATCATCCTTTTGTTTTCCCCAGGACTAAGATGGAAAAATGAAACAAAACAAAACAAAAAACCCCAAAAAACAAAAAACAAAGAAAAACAAAAAAGCCTCACATACATACATTATATAGATCTCCAGGGGGTAGGCTTATTGGGGTCTTTCAGTCTCTAACTTATAACATGTCATGAATGTTTGGGTTTTTAACCAATGTCATGAATGACTTCGTAATTAAAAAAAGTAACACTTTATAAAAACAGCATAAAAACACTTTATAAAAACACACATAGTACTAACACAAGCAATTCACTGAGTAAAGTACACAGGGGCAATGAAAGTTCTTGGCTCACCTTCTGGGAAGGGCTATGAAATGGTGGGATCTGGAGAAAGGGACGCCGCTGTGGGGGCTCTTTTCCAGTCTACAACGTGATTTCAGAGGGAAGAGTAAAAAGACCCTTTCTCTCCATGACAAGAAAGTCAGAGAAACACTCTGGGTATGATGGATGGTCGTGATGATGCCCACCTGGGCTTCTGGCTGGAGGTGATCTTGGCCAGAAGCCACCCTAAAAACTTCTAGAACACAAGTCCTGTCACCATATTGGGCTCGGGGCTGGCTTCTTGGGATGCAGTCCGGCACCTGACTCCCTTCCCTCACCCCAGGAGAGTGGCTGAAATCTGGGATTGGTCTCCTCTGTGTCCCGAGTATGAACAAAGCATCCTTCCCGTTGGGCAAGCCGTCCCCAGATGCTGGAGTGGAAACCAGCTGTGGAGCGATGGAAGGGTTTTATTGGAGCCCAAAGTGTGGGGAGCGGGAGGATGGGCCCAGCTTTTTTAAACTATAGCTCTTCCCCGCTGCCCCCTTGTTCTTGCCAGGGCTATTCTCAGCCTGTATGAAAAGCTCCAGGGGCAGAGGGGAGAGCTCTAAAAAGGAGGCATGAGTCCAGATCCCGGAAGGGGGTGCCTCTGTTCTCACTTCGCAGAAAGGCTTGGGACCAGTGGTCGTGTAAAGCACACACATTATGGAGAAACTTGGGGCTGCATGTGCCGTGGCTGCTGAGGACCTGGGCTGAGTTCTGCTGCAGCCAGCGTTGAGCCCCATGTTTGGGAATAGGGCTCCCTTGTGCATTTGGGGAAATAACAAAGCCCTGGCGGGAGGGGTCTCATTTCTGCAGGTGTCCTCAGCGCTTCTCTGCCAAATAGCTCTGGATCCTTCCAGCCACCCAGGTAGCCCCCGCGTTCCTGAGATGTATTTCTACAGAAGAGCATCACTGCTGCTGGGATACCCGCTCCCGCCCACCCAGCAGCAGAGGCAGATGTCCTCTCCAGAGTGCAAACCCCAGGAGGGGAAGGACTCTAGGATTCTGGAGAAGGATCCAATAGGGCCCTGGCTAACTATCCCATGCTGTCTGTCTCCCTGGGTCTCCTTTGGTTCCCTTCCTCTGGTTGGGTTGGAGATGTTGGTGAATCCACACTATGGATAAACAAGGTGTGTCCCACGCTGGCCCCCTGGTGCACCTCGGGGTCTGCGCCAGAGGTGGTCCGCCCTCTCCACTCCCTTGCCAGCTGCAGGGAGCTCTCTCTATAGACAGCAAAGCCCATGACAAAACAAGAGGCTCAGTGATCAGCCCGAGGCTAGGTGCCACTGCCCGGGGGCTCTCCATTTCTGGGCGGGGGTTAAGCATGCCTGAAATGGACAGTGGCAGACTCGGAGGTTTCCCATGTGTATGAGTTCCCTGTGGCTGCTGTAACAAATTACCACAATCCTGGTGCTTGAAGCAGCAGAAAGGTACGCTCTCCCAGGGCTGGAAGCCAGAGGTCCAAAATCAGGGTCAGCAGGGCCACACTCCCTCTGGAGCCTCGAGGACAGGATCCTCCCTGGGCTCCTCCAGCTTCCAGTGGTTCCGGGGAGGCCCAGGCTTGTGGCCGCCCCACTCTAGCGTCTGGCTCTTCTTCCCGTCAACGTAGGGTTGCCTCTCCTGCCCATCTCCCTTCATCTTGTGCCTTTTTCTGACAAGGACACTTGTCACTGGATTTAGAACTCACCAAGGAATCCGGGATGACCTCATCTCAAGATCCCCAGCTTCACTGCCGCTGCGAAGAGCCTGTCTTCCTCTCAAGTCAGACTCGTAGGCTCTAGCGGGCACGTTTTGGGGACCATCACTCAGGCCACTGTTCTATGGCTGTCGTGTGTTGCCTGGAAGGGAAATCAAGCCCTAGAAAGCAGAGGAGGCCCACTTCGATGGGGGAGAATGTGGGAGAACCGGGAGCTGGTCAGCCGTGCGTGTGAATTTCCCCTTCATCGGTTATTAACTCTGTGACGTCAGATTTCTGTTACTTAATCTCCTAAAGGCGCAATTTCCTGAGAGTGAGGAGGGCAATGCATCGGCTGCTGAGAGAATTAAATAAGAATATTTATACCCTGAGCTCAGTGCCTGCCCCTGGCACATGCCTGATAAATAGTAATCACTTGAGTATTGTGTTCTTTCCCAGAAGAGTACAAACACCTCACTCCCTCTCTGTTCCATTTCCCGATGGGTCTGCTCTCTGAGCAGAGCCCTGTGTGGCAGCCGCTCCCTCAAACCCCTCTCCTAACCTGGGCGCCTCGTGGTGACCTGTGCCCGCCAGCTAGAGCCTTTGGGGCAGAGTCTCTTCCCAACGGAGAAGGAATGGAGCCACGGCTGTGCTCTGCTAGGAGCGGTGGCCCGCGAGGTGTGTGTGCTCAGGGAGCTGACCCGATGCGCACATCAACCCACAGATGCAGTCGTGATGGAAATGAGAAGGAGGGGAGAGCAAGAGCAGCCTGGCCGAGGTGAGGAAGCCTCGGGACAAACACGCAGGGTTTGATTTGCTGGGAAGCTGCGTCCCGGGTATCAGAGTAGAATGTTGTAAGACAGGGCGACGTGTATGCACACCGTTCTCGGAAAGCCAACGGGACACCTGGAGCCACAGTCTCCTTTCTTCTTGTCTCCATGATTATTCACTGAGCTCCTAGTCCCTGACAGGTAGCTGGTGAATCCCTGCCAGGTACAATGCCAAACAATCAATACATATCACCACGAACGCTTCATATAACCTTGTGAAATAGACCTTATTATCCCACTTCCCAGCTGAGAAAAGCCAAGTTCAGAAAGAGTCATTGTCCTGGGTTGCCCAACAGGTGGCAGTAATGATGGAATTGGAAACGGATCTTCCCGTTTCCAAGTGCCTGACCTGTCCACTGATATATACTGTCCCCTTGTTTTGCTCTCTTTCCTTGCTAATCAGAAAAAAAATTCATGTTCATCTATCACTGCTTTTCTTAAATTCATAAGATTTGAACTTGCACACCCCAAGTTTGCTCCTTGAGTACAGACACTGAGTGCCTGTCGTGTGCCTGGCACTGTACTAGTGTGGAGACAAGGTGAGCCCTACAGAAAAGAGGAGAGGAAGCTCATCTCCCAGGTCCTAGCTTCCCCTGTTACACCACAGAGCCTCTCCTGTTTGGGCCGGAGGATGTAATCTGAGCTCCTGCAGGCCAAGAAGACTGAAGACCTAAAATTCCTTTCCTATAGCATCAGGATCATTTGGGTCTCTTAGGAGAATACTTGCCGTCATTGTAGATTAAACAGTGAATCCCGAGGTCCATTTTGAAAGTTTGAGCTGTTGACTTGTGTTTCTACTCCTGGGCTTTACGATCTCCTGCTGATATGCCACTTAGGCAACTGTTTTTTGTTTCTGTACCTCTGATTCATTTGTCATTTGCAGACGCTCGACCTTAGCCTTGGTTATTCATGCTCACTTCTGTAAGAGACATGCACACCTCTAGAGGTATACTTAATTATGAGCTGTATGTTTCCCTTGGAAAGCAACAAACAAATCGAGAAACTAGAAATCGAATTCTTTCAACGTGGTAGATGAGGACGCAGGTATTATATAAAGAGGATGCAACGTATTTTTATTTGGTAAATATAAATTTTTATACATGCAGGTTAACTTAACGTGAAATGCAACAATTTTTAAAAACCCACGCAAGTTGTTCTAGTTTGCTTATGGTGGGGGCTGGGCACAAACTTCCTTTTTTTTTAGAAACTTCAAGGAATGTATTTTTCTCGCTGGTTGATTTGCTGACTATCAATGGCTGTATTGGTTTTGTGATAAGTACATTCTACTTCTACTATTTCTTTTTTCTTTCTTTCTTTTTTTTTTTTTTTTTGATGATTTTATTTATTTGTCAGAGAGCATGATCAGTAGGGAGCAGCAGTCAGAGGGAGATGAGGGACTTGATCCCAGGACCGGGGATCATGACCTGAGCTGAAGACAGACGCTTCACCGACTGAGCAGCCCAGGCATCCCGAATTCTACGATTTCTAGTCCTTAAAAGTATCCTCCAAGAACAGTTACCATATGCCCATTGTGCAGATGGGGAAAATGAAGTTCGGGCAAGGCATGTCATTTCTGCAAGGCCATTTGAATGGAAAACGGCAGCTGCAGGATTCGAGCCCAGGTCAGTCTAAATCCAAATGGTTATACTTTTTCCGCTACACATGCTGCCTGGAAGAGAGGGAAAATGGACAATATCTGGACGGTGTCAAACATGCCCAGGAAGGAGCAAGGAGAAAGTCGTTGTGTAAGACTACTTTCTCCACAAAGCGTGGAGGACAAGTGGACTCATTCCAGTTCCCACCAAGATGCCTTTGTGTGAATTAGGACAAAGGTAGCCCCTCCTTGGTGGGTGCCGCCCAAATTCACATGGCTTATTGGGCACTGCAGGGCTGGTCCTCCCCCTGCGTGGGGGAGCACTGCCCACAGCTGCCTGCCCTATGGATGGAGAAGGGTCGGCACTGGTGAGGGGTGTCTGCAGGTGACCAGGGGAGTCTTGGGATACTGGACTGCCTAATGATCAGAAAAAGGCTGCATGATTTATTTGATGATCTTCAACAATGGAGATCTCACTCTCTCTTTTCTTTTGCAAATAGTTTAGTGGCCAGAGGGAAGCTCTTCATACGGTTTAGTCTGATTCCAATGCCAAGTTCTGTGAAAGAGACTGACCACACTTCCCAGAGCCGGTCTGGCTGGAAGCCAGGGCAGGAGTAATGCATCATCCTAAATTGTCCCAAAAGAAAGTTCAAATAATCTTCCCTGAAATGTATTTACTTCTCACAATTTGGCAGCCGATCTGATAACGTAGGCCCCGGACCGCTGCCTCTCGGCTTCTCCATCTCAACTACAATCCATCTGTGAGGCTGAGTTAAAAATAGCCAAAGGTAATTAACACTAGTAATAATAATAATGCAAAGATGGAGACAAAGGATGGAAGAGGGGGACGAAGAAAACACAATCATAAGGAATAGGATACTATAACTCCATACCCTTTGGGGAAGTGAAGGAGGAGGGGCTAGTGCTAGGAGGAAAAAGAAGTCTTCACAAATAGAAAGAGAGGACTTTGAACTTCAAGGGGCTAACCAGAGAACTCAATAGATGTTCATTGGAGAGGTGCCTGGGTGGCTCAGTGGGTTAACCCTCTGGCTTTGGCTCAGGTCATGGTCTCAGGGTCTTGGGATTGAGCCCCGCATTGGACTCTCTGCTCAGTGGGGAGCCTGCTCACCCCGCCCCCCCCCCGCCTACTTGTGATCTCTCTCTCGCTCTCTCTGTCAAATAAATGAATAAAAAAAAAAAATCTTCATCGAAAGATCATCTTAATGGTGCAATGAAGGTGCCTAACGTTTGTAAGGATTTTACATTTCTCATGCACCATCACATTTGCTAGTAAGAACCGCCTCTTCAGGCATGTGTTAGCAGGCGCCCACTTTATAGGCGAGCAAATGGAGGTCAAGGGAGGCTCAGGAACCTGCAGTTGGTTGGTGCCGGCTCTATCTTACCACTTGTAGATTTTTTTGTAGCATCGGGGGACAGGGCTTAGCCCAGAATTTGACATCAACAGATGTTGCATACATATTTCTTCTAGAAATAGGTGAATTGAGGGGCACTGGGCTGGCCCAGTTGGTAGAGCATGTGACCCTTGGTCTCGTTGTTGTGAATTCAAGCCCCACTTGGCGGGGTAGAGATTACTTAAAAATAAACTCTTAAAAAAGAGCAGTAGGTGAATTAAGTTATACATTGGAGAAATAAATAGATCAGGTTGCATATGTGAGGGGAAAGGGTGGGGGCATGTGAATGTGTGTGTGTGTGTACATGTGTGTGCACGGTGAGGAGGTGGTCTGGAGAGGCAAGGGCGAGTGAGAGCCGTGAAATCTACAGGGGACATTAGCTCTTCTACAGGGGACATTAGCTCTTCTGTCTGGCTGAAAGAAGTGCCCGTGATAAATAAGAGATCACTGGCAGCTCCAGCATCCAGTTGGGATGTGTGGTTGAGATGGAGGTCGGATTCTGTCCACTGTTAGAAAAACCCCAACAAGCAGCTTGGAGGGCACTAGTGGAGTTATTCTTTGTCCTCTGTTCCCTGCTAGGGGAAGAGGCCCTTGCCTCCTTCTGTGGGTCACGATCACGGGAGAATCACCTGGGTGGGAGGCAATGGTCAGTGGAGGGAGGGTGTGAAAATTCTCTTTGCCCATCCACTGGATTTCCTCAATATTTGACATGCGTTTTAGATGGAGACTGGTTTAAAAAACTAACACAATTAAAATAAGATAGGTTCCCGTGTATGGGATACTGATGTACTCTCTCTCCATCTCCCCGCTCTCTCTCTTCTCCCCTTTCTCCCCACCCCCACTGCATATATGCCTTTTTTTCCAGTTTAGTTGGGATCCCCAAGAGCCTCTTCAGCCAAAGCTGGAGCCCTCCCATATGAATGTGCCCCACAGGTGCTGTAGGGTGCTCCCCAAATGTGTCTTAATCAGCCCCACAATGCCATCTGTCTCGGCTTAGGCTTAATTAGAAAATAAGCATAGAAAGAGATGTCAAATGGTGGGGGGGGGGGGCAAGAAAGCAGCTAAGGGAAAAGCTCCCAGGAGGAAGGGACAAGCAGACAGTCCTGGGAATGTGTGCCTCTCCCTCCTCCTCCCCCTGGGGGTGTGGGGGGAGGAAGCAGCATCAGGTGCAAGCACTTTTCCAGATCAGAAAGGAACAGAGTCTGCCACTCAGTTCTGGTGGACGGACAGTTCAGGGTCCCTGAGGAGCACTGGGCCTGGCCAGGTGTTGGTGGTGGACATGGTGAGGCATCTTAAGGCAGGCCTCCAAAATGCGAGTAAAGGAGGTGAGCATCAGCGTGTGAATTTCATCCTGATCCCCCGATTCTTCAATATCTCCGAGCCAGCTCCTGCGAGGCCTTCCTTATACCAAGTCCCCCTCACCCGCCGCCCCTGTTCCCATTACCTTCCAAAAAACAAGCAAACTAAGTGCATCAAGAAATTCAGTTAAGTCAAACAGGCACATGTAAGTTTGACTTACATGTTGGAAGTTGAAAGTAAATATATATATATATAAAATTATATATAAATAAATATAAGATAAATATATATAAGTATGTGTGTGTGTGTGTGTGTGTGTGTGTGTTTTGCTTTGGATCCAGAGATTCTACAAACCAAGAGGAAGTTCAGCCTGGCTACAGAAGCCTGATTTTCCCACCTTGGCTGTTTCTCCGCTAAACCCAGATGCTGTGACAACTCTCAGCCCGGGTTCCTTTTCCTTCAGTGGCAGGTTCACCTAACTGCAAAGCACTCGACTCATTCTCTGGGGAAACGGAGCCACGGGAGAATGGGAATGATGAGGCGTGGCGCCATTGCCATTCACACGGCATTTCCTGGTCCGAGCGCCGTGTCACGCCCGGCCTCGCATGTGCGCCTTGATGCCCGGGTCGCACTCGTGTTTATAGAAACCTGGTCCTAGGGTCCACGCTCAGTGAGCAGCAGAGAAAAGGCAAAATGATTCCAGGGCAACTGTGGGCTTCTGACACCATACAGCATATGCATACGAAATCTCTCCCTCCGCTTCAAGCGGCTTCAAACAGTTTCGGTACCACTACTCAGAGAATTCTTTCTCCAGACAAATACAGTGTTGCAACAACCCGCCCCTTGATCCGTGCAGTAAAATTTCCCTAATTGGGCCTCGCATTTTGGAATTTATTTTAATTAAAACACAGTGACCTTATTGGGTAAAAAGTTTGTGTGAAGGGTTGCAGTTGGGAAATCTGCACTTTTATGAGATCTGCCCATATGAAAAACAGTGTGTGTGTAAATTGTAATCTTAGCTTTAGTTTGCTCATTTTCCTTATTCGTACCCCCATCCATTTCTGAGTTGATAGCGAAGTAAAAAAAAAAAAAAAAAAAAACTGCGGTGGGGGGGAAGAAACACTTACATAATTATCAGTATTCCTTTTTTAAAAACCTAGCTTTCGAAAGGTTTTTAAAAATTCATCTAAATGGGACTCACAGTCTTCTGTCTTTCAAAATAATGATTCACTCTATTTGATGTGGACCCGGTTCCTCTGGAGCTTTCGTCAGCCAGGGAAGAAATAAGTTAGCAGGAGCGGCGGGAAGGCGATGTGGTTTTTCATCGACGCTGAAGCTATGTGGGTTCAGATGCATTTGAGCAGATGCCAATGATCTTCTTTTGGACCCGCCATGGCCGAGAGACACTTCACTTTTGCTACTGTCTACCTGTCCCAGAGCGCACGCTTGGCAGGTCTGTTCCCTGTGTTCCCTCCGTGTCTCACTGATGCTTTTCCTGGGTTATTACGGTTCCCGTAGCAACCAGAGACAGGTGGGATCATCCCCTTCCTTTTCCCACAATCAGGGGTCCCCGCACATTTTGTGAAGCTGTGTCTAAAAGGTTATGAGGTGCAGTGGCGAAGGAGAGCCTCTCTTCCTCCTCCAGAATCTCCCCCCTGCTCACCAGCTCTGGAGGTTTCCTGGAGCTCCCTCCCACCCCCCAGGGTCTGAATGAGTGTCTTTGCTCTCCAGCGCACCTAAGGGCAACCAGGAAATAAGTGTCCTAGAGCCTGCAAAGCCCAGTTTGGATCCCGGTCCTAAGATTAATAGTAGCATACTGTAGGCAAGTTTCTTAAACATGGCTCAGTATGTTTCCTTAAACAAAGGGGCTAACAAAACTTATCAGACTCGTGGGACCATTAGAGATAACGGGCATTAACATTGGCAGTGCTGGAGTAGGAAATGCCCCAGAATGGCAGCTATTTTTATAATTTTAGCATGTCCTCCATGGTCCCATGATCGTGTTTACCTGTCTGTCATCTCCTCGGGACTGTGAGCTTTTTTAGAATATATTTCTCTGCATCTGGAAACTTGGAACAAAATATGGCATGGGGTGGATGTTCAATCAGTGTGGGGTTTTTTTTGTTGTTGTTGTTTGTTTGCTTGTTTTTCAATGAATGAATCAGTGCATCAGTGAGAATGACTGAATCCTTTAAGTGGCCTGGCTTGGTTCATGCTTCATTCAGCAAGCTTATTTCTCGAGCCCTATTTGAGATCAGAGACCATTTTAACCAATGAAGGAGTCAGAAAAAGAGAAAGAACCAAGTAAAGAAATTGGATTTGATATTTTGGTTCTTAAACAGTTGCATGCCCAGAGGTAATGATGAAACTCACCAAAGGTAAAGCCAGAGGGGACTGGCGCTCTCAGAGGCCAGAACACGTACACGCAGAACATTAAAACGATAGGTCCTAAGCAAAAACCCAAAACGCTGTAGGTTTACCCTCCTTCTGCCTCAAAGCATTTCTCATCTGTAATCAGGCTAATCACTATTAGCCTGGTACCATTCACGAGAAGCATTCACATCTTCCAGAAACTTGCAAAATGAACAACTGTTGGGATCTCCTTGGGAAGAAGAGAAAAACCCAAAGCTTTGATAGATTTTAAACTGCAGGCCTCCCGGGACACGCTAAATGGCTCATAAATACAGCTAGTGGAATATCGCCTACATGTATTTTCCACTTTCACTCACCTTTGAGGTTCTGTTCTGGCCCCTTGAGAATCAATACACACGATAAGAGAATTGCTGATGTATTAATCTTTTTTGCTGAGCTAAGCATTTTTTCCTACCACAGTGGGATAGGGCTGGGAGAGGACATGAAATCTAGACCACTGGGAAAGTAACGGGGGAAAAATTTCATTTCCAGGCTTCAGGAAATAGACAGTACTGTGTATTTCTCTAACCTTTCTAAGGCGTCTGGACAGAGTGCCCTGGCTAGCCCAGAGCCACGGACGGGTCCTTCCCCTCTAGGACCTAGACTCCTCTTCTTGAAATGCCAACAATTATATCCCGATGTCTAGTCTAGTGCGGGAGGATGAGTAACTTTTTCATCTAATTTTCTCAATCCTTGGCTGGACCCCTGTAATAAAATACTGAGGAACCACAGAAAAACATACTCATTTATTTACTAGGAGTCTTACGTGACACAGGGGTCTTCAAAAGGCAGTGGCGACCCTTGCGTGGTTCTCTGCTAGGTCTGGTGAGTCGAGGACAGTCGTGGAAGGATCAAGACAGTGTATGAGGGAAGTGTAGTGAACTAGGGAGATGTGTGCCTTCGGACTCCTCTCTGCATCCTTCGTCTCGGGAAATAAGGATGCTCCTTTCCTCTGGGTCTAAGGAGGCTACCACTCACTGGAGGTTTTCATGACCTGCTTTGGGGAAAAGTCAGCAAGGGCTTTCTGCACCTGCCGTTCCCCAATTCCTTCACCTCCAAATTCCGGCATACTTTGTCCACTGCCCCTCTCAGACAGCGAGCTTTGTGGCCCCCGGGGTCCGAGCAGGTCTGCTGGCAGCATTTGCAGACCTCATGTCTCTATGTCATGTTTCGGTAATTCTTGCGATATTTCCAGCTTTTACGTTATTACATTTTTTAGGGTGATCTGTTGTCAGTGATTAGGACCCCCTGAAAGCTTAGATGATGATTAGCCTTTTAGCAATATAAATATTTAAGGTATGTACATTGCATCATTAGACTCAATGCTTTTGCACATTTATTAGATGTAGCTCTTAAATGTACTGAGAACCCCCAAATTCATTTGCTTTGTACCATCACCATATTCGCTTTGTTGCTGTGGTCTGGAACGGAACCTGTAATACCTCTGAGGTACGCCTGTATTCGGTATGACAAGATGCTATATTTTGGGGTGGTGGGTCCTGAACCCCAGGACCAATTTGTTGTGAGGGTTAAACAAGATAATGAAAAGCAGTGGACCTGGTTTTCATTGTATGAGTCTTGGTGGAGAGGCAAGCTTCTGGCCCTCGAGAGAAGCAGAACAGTCCAATGTTTCCTCCCCCAGTTTCTCCTGTCTGGGAGACAGCTGCCAAATCAGGGCTGGTGGCTATATCAGGGATCTACCATCTGACGGTAGTGAGGCCCAAAGAAGGTCCTAACCGGGGTGCTTCAATGGTGAGCTCCGGAGCGGGTCCCCGCTGGCCAGCCTTCCTTGATGTGTACCCATTTTCAGAGTTCAGTTTCCTAGTCTTTAGTTCAGTGAGTTCTGACACTGTTTTAAAAACATCCTTTTCTGCTTAGGGCTAATAAGTTGGTATCTCTTGCATGACTCCAAGACCCTTGACCATGATCATATGGGAAGTGTATGGTATAGCCCAAGCACGTAGTAGGAAGTTCCTACTTTGAGTAGACATCAATGCATGTTACCTCTTGCTAGTGTTAGCCATTGGCATAAACTATCCTTAACATTCCAGGGTTTCATAGTTGATATTTCAACTTTTCAAATGTCATAATGTGCATAGTGTGTGGACAGACACATTTAAATTGCCTTTGAAAGAATACACATCAGATTGTTTGCTTGATTTTTTTTTTTAACAAGGAGCATGTATTATTTGGAATCATGAAAGATAATAAATCTATTTCCATTTAAAAAAGAAACGAGGCTTTGATTCGAATTAGATATACTCAGAGGCCACAAAGCTTTGGTTATACCTCGACCTCACATTATTGACTCGCACGCCCAGGGTGTGAGAGAGAGAAATATATCCTGGAATGGTATTCTCCGGTGGTACCCTGTGGATGTCTGGATCTTCTGGTGCAATTGACTAACGCTCAAGAGCCTTCATATAGTTGAAGGAAGAAAGTCTGTGTGAAGAAAGTTCAATATGATAGGCCTGGGTTGTAACTGACATTGAACTACTAACACCCCCCATTTGGTCCGTTTGCAGGATAGAATGTGCGTGCATCGACACCAGAGCGTCTTGTCAGTCAGCCATCACCTCGTCACTCAAAGGCTGGTCCTGGACCATCACGGGGGAGCTCCTTAGACAGGCGGTCTCACGCTCCCCCCTCCCCAGACCTACTGAATCAGAATCTGCATTTTACAAAACCTCTGGCGATCCACAAGCACATACAAGCTTGAGGAGAAGCACTGATTTTTGTCATTAGCAGCTGGAAGAAATGTCAAGGCTAGCTTCCCCAAACTGGACTGGGGTAAAATCTGTAAGCCCATTGTCAAGTATCAGTGATTGACTCTGGGCTTGTTAACCTAAACGAGTACCACATGCTTTGAGGAAACAACTCAAGGAAATGTCTGTCTTACCCCCGCCTACGAAATTACTGTTTTTTTGTATTATTTTCCCCTTTAGATTGAGGGGCTTCAGGGGAGCAGAAACCTCTTTTTTGCTTTATCTGCCTCTGGCTTGAAATACGAATTTAAAGGGCATCAGAGAAAATAATCTTAAATTGTCTGCATCACTGAAAAGTAGTGATTTAATCTTTTGGCATAGGACTGGGTCAACTTGAATCTTGCTCAAGCTGTTTGCTCAGAAGGAGAATTTCCTGCACCAGAAAAAGGTAAGTCTAATCGGCAGAATGGATTAGATCCTGAGGAAGCCATTATCATGGAGTGTCAGTGAGTAAAATTAACATGTATTTTTAATAAGTCTGTAATTACTTATTCTACAATAGACCATATGGTCTATTCTCTTCCCATGGACTCAAACACTTAAGCCCTCAATACCATTTAGTTTTAAACACACACACAGACACACACACACACACACACACACACCCCTTCCCCTCAAAGAAAACAAAGAAATTGCATTTCGAGCACCACAACATTTCCTTAAGGAGTAAAAATTTGAATTACTTTAAACGCCAAGCATTTTACGTTGTGTCTAGAAGGCACAGGACACATTTTGGCCGTAGCTTGGGCCTTCTTCTTGTTTAATTTGTTGGCTTAATAGTCTGCGCTGAGGGCCGCGTGGTTCTGCATTTTCAGCTGTGCTGATTTCCCCTTTATGGGTGTGTGTGGGTGTGCGTATGTGAGAGAGAGAATCGTTGTGTCAGACCTGGCATGGTTATTTAAATGGATTATTGGGTGTTTTTGTATTATAAATCCATGAAATCAAGAAACAAAGAACCCTCTGCTGTTTTCAAGGAGAAAAAGGCTTCGTCTTCCCACTTCTCAACTGCAAGGATTTTAGTAAGGCCTTACAATGTGATTCTCATGAATGTACTCTTAGAGACATGCATGTATTTTATGACTTCATTT
This sequence comes from Neogale vison, assembly GCF_020171115.1. Lineage (NCBI taxonomy): Eukaryota > Metazoa > Chordata > Mammalia > Carnivora > Mustelidae > Neogale > Neogale vison. The sequence goes on from NC_058091.1 coordinate 137,168,418, forward strand.
GAGTCTTTTAAAACTGCTGATTAAGCAATACCCCTAATTTTTTTTTTTTTTTTTTTTTAGCTCTAAAAGGCTGCAGGAAGTCTCATCTTGCTATAGTCGCCTTAGAGGGGTTCCACATAAAATTGCTGTCTTGCAACACATTCTAAGGAATGGAATAATAAATGCCAGCATTAGGGGGATAGATAGTCAATTTAAGATGACTGTGTATTTTTAAAATTCATTAACTGAATTTTTAAAGGCTGGTGTGATCACTATGGAAAATGTCACCTTTTAAATAAGCAAGAGATAAAGCACTGATAAATGGGGTGCCCATCACCCAGACTCACAGCCTGCTTATCTCAGTTCTTGACCTGGAAATGTAGAGGAATGATGTGCAATTTGGAAGGCCCATTCTCCTTTTACCTCCTTTCCTCCATTCACCTTCCTTGACTTTTGAATCCTATGTTTTCAGCTCTCAAGAAAGGGAATTCAGGCTTAGGTCTCAGGTTTTTTTGTTTTAAACTCTTCCCCCCCACTTTTTTTTAAAAAAAGATCTTGTTTATTTATTTGAGAGAGAGCGAGAGAGCACAGAGGGAGAGGAAGAGGGAGAAGCAGGCCCCCCACTGAGCAGGGAGCCTGCTGCGGGACTCGATCTCTGGACCCTGGGATCATGACCTGAGCTGAAGGCAAATGCCCAGCCAACTGAGCCACCCAGGTGCCCCTTCCTTTTCATGGAATTGTGCCTGATCACAGGGTTGGAAGAAGTACTAAACGTAATTCTGTCACCATGGTATGATGAGTGCCTTGGAACCCGACTCAGGTTTCATCTTTTCATGCCCAGAAACTGGGCAAGTCCAAGACTTGTTGTATTTATTCTCCATGGGGCATCTAAGAAAATCACAGCTGTGACCTCACTCGGTGGCATCCCCCTGGGGAATACCTCTCTCTAATTGAGCTTCTAACTAGATGTCTGATCCCTCCTTCCTGCCCTGCAAGAGGGGCTTCCACAAACCAGTTGGAGAGCTCGACACATTCTCTGCAACTGGGAACTCTTGGAGGATTTATGCCAGATTCATGCGTGGGACAGCATTAGGGAGCTGTGTCAGCCGAAGGAGGGCTGTGTCACTGCAGCTTCCCAGGGGCAGGTCAAAACTATCTGCATCCTAGGGACCTGGGAGGTGGTCCCATTTGGGAATATTGACCTTGGGCTGTTTGTAGACAGCACCCTGCAAGAATGTAAGAGGCAAGAACAGAGAACACATTGAAATGTCCACAAAGAAAAAGTCAACTTGGAATCTCTGTAATGTCCACAGATCATGATGCCATCATAGGACAGTATTAGTGTTGCCAGGTGACATGAGAAGACCCTGGGCCCTGGGACCTCAACCTAGCCAGACCTGATGGAGTTGCTGAGGGTTTTTGGTCTTGTCACAAGAATAAATTCAAAAACAGACATGCAGCACAGCGGACAAGAGACAAAAGAGGGGAAGTTTATTCAAGTAAGACATATAGCCTCAAGAGATGAGAGCTGTGAGCACATGTGTGAGAGAGAGAGAGCGCAAGTAAGCTGCTTACCCTGAAAGTTGAGTTTCTATCTTTTATTGACAGCTGTTACCAAGGAGGTGGTATTCATCACTTGGGGTGGAAAGTAAGGTTTACCACTTCTTCTTCCTTATTGGGTCAGCGTTTTCCTATCCTGGCATCCTCCATCTTGGGCCTGTTTGGTTTGATCTGGCTTCCTACAGAATGCTCCCGGGACAGGCCTCTGCTCTTCCCAATGGCTGGCCATGACTTCCTAGCGAAGAGGGAGAGGGCCTACTCTGATATTAGTCCATGAAGAACTTCACTATTTCTCTTTCCCTTCTACCCACCCAATGTACCCACCAGGGTTAGAGGTTGTAGCCAGCGGAGGAGGGAGAAGGTTGACCAGAAGAAGGAAAAAGACAACCACACCCTTTCCCAGAAGAAAGACAGTATAGTTGGTGGAGGGGGAGATGTTATATATCAATGGGTCTCAGAACACACTACCCCGAAATATGGCACCTCAGAATAATGAACATTTTAAGTTGAGGGAATTTGAGAAAACAGCAGCAGCGGGTAGGTTACTCTTTCCCTACCCTTCTCCCTGAAGGAAGTCATAAAACCTCCCTGCTAGAGGTGCCCCCACCCAATACCAGAAGAGAGGACCATCTTTATCTCCAAAGACACAGGGGATGCCAAGAAAAATCTGAACAAAGAGGTCTTGCTAAGTTTCCCCATTTAGCTTACTGACCTCACACTCTATCATATCCGTCCAGGACTATCTACTCGTTCTCAAAGTTAGCATAACAACACTAAGGTCTAACCATTTCTTGGGGTCTTCATTTCCATAGAAAGGCCACGGTGTCACATTAATGTGTATGCTTTTCTCCTGTTAATCTGCCTTTGTCAGTTTAATATTCAAACCCAGCTAGGGAGCCTCAGAGGGTCAAGGGGAAACTTTCCTCCTCTACCATCTTCCTGTGAATACTGACGTCTTGCTTGGTATATTGGAATGGCGAATACACACCATTCATTACTGAGTGATTTTTCTATTGCAAGAGCGAACAGAGAAGTGGGAAATTGTTGGGTGTCGAGTCCGCCTTTTTATTCCCAGACAAGGGAAAGATGCCCTGCTGGGCAGTTTAAAAGAGAAAGTGGGTGTCAAAAGTATTATACCCCAGGGGCGCCTGGGTGGCTCATTGGGTTAAAGCCTCTGCTTTCGGCTCAGGTCATGATCCCAGGGTCCTGGCATTGAGTCCCGCATCAGGTTCTCTGCTCAGCGGGGAGCCTGCTTCCCCCTCTCTCTCTGCATGTGTCACTGACTACTTGTGATCTCTGTCTATCAAATAAATAAATTTTTTTTAAAATCTCAAAAAAAAAAAAAAAGGTATTATACCCCAAGAGGCCCGTGTGATTGATGGGGGCCTTACATCCTTATTTTCCACTAAACAGAAACCCTTGGGCTGGGGGCAGATATTCACGATTTCTTCCCACAGATAGTTGCTGACGTCCTTGGCTCTTGGGTAATGCCAGAGAGTAAATGGTCAACACACGCCAGCTTTGTCCTCAAGGAGCTGATGGTCTACTGAGAAATGAAATCGAGTAAATAGAAAGACAAAAATGACTTTGCCTTGCAGTACGTGCCCCTAAACGGCATCCAGAGTACCTGACCTCATTTCCGAGGATGTGGGATGACCTCCCAAAGGAAGGTAAGCTTTATTGGAGACCTGAGGGATGAGTAAGCATGAACTAGCACAAAGAGGAAGATCAGGAAGAAAGCGGAGATAGGAGAATCACTTTCTGGGCAGAGGCTACAGCCCGGGATCAAGCCTGCCCACGGGTGAGCAGGAGCTGGAAATGGCAAGTTGTTCATTTGCGTGGATGCCTAATTCAAGGGAAGAAATAGCAAGAAATTAGAATGGAGAGATAAGCAGGGGCACGTCCCGAAGAGCCACATTACAGCTTGGATTTTAATCCTCAGTCAATGTTGATTTCTAGCATGAGTGGGATCAGACCCGTACTTTTGAATAATTTCTCTGAAACGGAGTAATAAGAAGAATATACTAGATCTTTTACACATATTGTTTAAAACGCACCCTTTAAGGGCACCTTGATGGCTCAGTCGGCTGACTCTTTGACTCTGATTTTGGCTCAGGTGATGATCTCAGGGTCATGAGCTTGGGCTCCGCACCTTGGGCTCCTAGCTGGGCGTTGAAGCTTGCATAAGATTTGCTCTTTCTCTGTCTCTCTTTAAAAAAAAAAAAAAAAATGCACCCTTTAAATTGTTCTGACTCTACATACTTTTACACATGCATGTAATATGGCAGAAATCATACATGCATGTAATTGATAAATACGCCCACGTTGGAGTGGGCTGGGCTATTGCTTTAGAAAATTTGCTCCGGCGGCCCTGTGGAACAGCGCCGAACAGCGCAGAACAGCGTGGAACGCAGATTGCAGAGCAGAAAGGGTGAGGCAAGGGGGTGAGCTAGGGAACTGAGGTTTTGGCTGACGTGGAAACGAGAGCAGCATGAACCAGAATGATGGCGTTGGGCAGAGACAGAACCTGCTCACGCTGCCAGCATTGCTCCCCGCTCATGTGGGTAAGAAAGACTGTTGTAGCAGACACCCCGGCCCCCTGTGAGCTAGTTGACAGAGCAGCAGTAGGAAGCGTGCTGGTTGTCTGAAGATCCAGGCTTCGAGTCCTGGCTTCCCCCATTTAACATGTGATTGGGGCGAATCATTTTAATCTCCTCAACCTTGGAAATGGAGCTGTTGAAACGCACCCTACCTACCTGCTGGCGCGATCGTCTTGACCACGTGGAATAAAGAATAAGAGATGATTTTGAAAACCATGAAGCACTACACCAATGAGAGGTGTTATCCCCGCTCTATCATTATGCTGTGATAGATTCTGCAAGTACTGTGTTTCTGTGTGTGTGTTGGCAACTCCTCCTCTCATTCTGACAGGGAGGGTGCAAAAGACCGTGTCACCTGTTAGAAACAGTAATAAGGAGCCCCCGGGGACCTGGTTATGCCCCTCCCTCCCTGGGAAGCCTTGAGACTCAGTTTCCTTATCCATGAATGGGAAATAAGGGCATCTATCCTGTCTACCTCTTCATGTAACCCTTCAGAAGGGGGACATGAGCTCCCACTCGGCTTAGGGTCCAGAGCTGGCCTTAGGACTGCCTTTCCCACAACTTCCTACGTGACCTCGAACAAGTCAGGTGGCCACCGCTGGCCTCCTTCTCTGCAAAGTGTGAGAGAGGTCAGACAGATGATTGGCAAGGAACTTTCTGCTATAAAATATCAGTATTCTGTTGAAGGTGAATGAAGAGATGAGATACAAGCGTGTTTGTGACCGTTGTGAATTTATGTCTCTCTGTTTTGCCTGGTTGGGAGGGGAGGAATGGGATGAAGGAGAATACAAAGTTTACCACTCGAATTATCTGCACATTAACCAAGCCATGGAAGATGGAAGAAGCTGTGAAGATTTTCTCAATATGCAGAGCCACCAGGCAATCAGTGACAATAAAATTGTGAATTCAGCAATTCCATGCTGTGTTTTAATTTTCTGGCACTCGTGTGCCCATTATTTAAGCGTGCGTTTGGGTTGGTGCCAGCCTGCCCCTCGTCACCACAGCGGAGAAGGGGTGCTGAGACGCACCCCCCAGCACACACCAGCAGGTCCAGGGCTCCCGCAAAGCCAGGCACTCTTGAAGGGTCAGGAAAGGGTATGGGGAGGCACAGCAGACTTTCCGGAAGACAGGACGAAGCTGGGGGAGAAGAGGGGAAGAAATGACGATAATGGAAGAGGAGAGAACTGAACAGAGGAAATGCTGGGCTGGAAGGAAGGGAAAGAGGGAGAGGAGGCCAGGATTGAAAGCCCTGTTTTAGGGAGGGCATGAAAGAGAGAAATGGTGTGTCAGATACGGGGGGAGAAGAGGATGAAAGATGGGAAAGGGCAGTGACTATAGGTCCCTAATCCCTTTCTCTTCTCTGGCCAAGGGAGTCATTAGGTGGTAGCATCTGGCTGCAGCTCCCTGAGGACCTGCCACAATGTTTGAGTGGAGGCCGTGCTCTTCCTGGGCAGGTCCCAGCCCATGGCTGAGCGTGGTGGAGTGGAGAGGGAAGGAGGGTGTCCAGGGCTTGTCCACTTTGCCTAATGTGGACTCTGCCCCCAGCTCTTTATCAGGCTGGCTGAAACTTTCCCAGAGCTGCCCTTTACATGGAGACTTCCTACCCCATCTTGTTTCCTTCCCCGTCATGCTGGCTAATTTGATATGTCAACCTGACTGGTCCATGGTGCCCAGTTACATAATTAAACACTAAAGTTAGTGCTACCTGGAAGGGACTTGGTAGATGTGGTTAATAATCTACAATAAGTTGACTTTAAATAAAGGAGATTACCTTCCGGGGCACCTGGCTGTCTCAGTCGATGCAACATGTGACTATTGATCTCAGAGCTGTAGGTGTAGAGATTACTTAAAAATTGCATCTTTTTTTTTTTTTTAAAGGAGAGAGATGACCTTCCATAATGTGGGTGGGCCTTGTCCAATCATTGGAGGGCCTTAAGTGTAAAACCTAAGGTTTCCTGGAAAAGAGGGAATCCTGCCTCAAGACGGCAGCATCAACTCCTGCTTGAGTTCCTGGCCTGCTGGCCCATCCTACAGATTCCAAACTTGCCAGGCTCCCAAATTATGGAGGCAATTCCTTAGAATAAATCTCTTTCTATGTATCTAAAGGAGCGAGATATATGTCCTCTTGGTCCTTGGAGAATTGTCTCTTCTTCCTTAGCGTCAGCCCTAAAGTCTGAAGGCTGTCCTCACCTACCCTACCCCACGCCCCCTTTATTTTTCGTAGTGTTTTCCCAATAAATCTCTTGCGTTCTAACTCCATCTGGCCCGCCGCTCCTTGAAGGAGCCAACCACGCAGCCCCAAGGCTGCAATTACACTCTTCCAATGATGTCCTCATTTTTATTTTAGAAAATCTGCGTGTGATTGATAATAGCTACAAGATCTTATAATAACTTGAGTGGAAGGAAAAGAAGTAAAAAAAAAAAAAAATACAGTGTAAAAAGAGAACAGTAAAGACCAAGAAAAATATGGGGTGGCATTTAGGAGACACATAAAAAAAATTGTCTTTCCATAAAGGTGGCGTAACGTCCAATTTGGATGTTCTGTTATATAACATCTCCCAGGTGCCCGGGCAGCTCAATAGCTTGATGTCTAACTCTTGATTTTGGCTCAGGTCATGATCTCAGGGTTGTGAGATTGAGTTCCTCATGGAACTCTGTGCTGGGTGTGGAGTCTGCTTGGTATTCTCTCTCTCCCTCTCCCCGCTCCCCTGCCTCTCATGCACATGCTCTCACTCCCTCGCTCTCTTAAAAAACTAAATAGAATATCTCCCAATGGTTTTTGGCCAACAGGGGGTTGGGAAGACACCAGGCAGGAAAGCACAGGAACAGACAAGCACGCACTGGTGTTTGTCTCATGTTTGCTTTTGCTTATCAGAGAACCCATTAAAAATGTATATTTCCCCTTTGCCAATTGCCATCTCTTAAATTACCTTATTTAAGAGCACACACAAAAACAGTATTCATCGCATCTGCCTCAATTTTCTCCCTAACTTTTATAGATTCCTCAGCCTGGCTTCTTAACAAAATGAAATTAAATTGTAGAGATGTCTGCTACTTCACAGCAGATTTTTTTCTTCAGCTGCTTTCTTGGTGGTTTATATAGAGATTGACCCAGATGGGTCGATTCCAGGGACCAGCCAAGGTGATGGGTGGGATATGGTGACGATATGGAAACCACGTGGCCCAAGCCGTCTGCTACACAGGGGCTGGGAATGACACAGTAACTGCTAATTAAAGCCCCTCTACCTAGATCCTTGCCAGACATTACCTGACAATCTCTGAAGCTATATTTTCATTTCCGAACCTGTGCTTTCTTTACATCTAATGAGCTTGTATCCATCATTTCTTTCATCCACTTATTCAATAATGTTAACTCAGGTCCTGACAGGTGCTGTGCATGGTGCCACATGCCGGAGAAGTAATGGGGAGTTTGACACCATACTGAGCCTTATAGGACTTTAGATTCCAATGGCTGGTGAATGCTTACTCTGCCGGTTACATTTTTGGATCTCACAGCTCTCTTCTTTAATAAAGGTGTAGCTAAAGCTAGCTTTGAAACCTTCTGCAAGCTTTCCCAAAGGTGGTCGTAGGGCTGCCATGTGGAGAAGGCACAGCAAGATGTCCCGTGAGCCACATAGTCAGGAAAGAAGATACAGACCTTGCTGACGCCACATTGAAGGCCAGTTGGCATCAGCCAGTCAACTTCAGCTCTTACTTGGCCCTGTTGACTCTGTGCAATGGCCAGACCAAGTATGGCTGGGCAGCTGATCTCTTTTCAGATGGAGAGAGCATTTGTGGATAGAACAGGGTGTTCGGGCAACCAATGACACTTTCAGATAACCTGATCATCAATGCACACTCTCTCGGACCTCAGAATTTCTTATGTAAATGATCTTTGCATTAACCAGAGAAACAGAACCAAAAAAATGTGTGAGAGTAAGTTTGGGTGTAGAGAGATTTATTTTAAGGAATTGGCTCATGGGATTGGGGGATTGGCAAGTATGAAATATGTACGGCAGGCTGGCAGGCTGGAAATTCCCACAGAGTTGTAGTTGCAGTCAAGTCCTAAGGCAGGTCTGCAGGCAGAGTTCCTTCTTTTCTGGGAGAACTCAGTCTTTTCTATGAAAACTTTCAACTGATTGGGTTAGGCCCACCCACATTATGGAGAAGAATCTTTACTCAAAGCTTACTGATATAAATGTTAACTACATCTAAAAAAAAAAAAATCTTTCTACAGCAACACTTAGACGGGTGTTTAACCAAGCAACTGAGCTCTGTAGTCTAACCATGTTGAGCACATACAATTAACCATCACTCTGGGTGAAATCCAGTGGAAATAATGACAAACTTCCATATTTGATAACATAGGTGGTGGTAGAAGCCGTGACTTGATGTTGAAATTAAGAAAGAAAGGAAGGTCTGGACATCCTCGATTTGTTTGTGTTCTCGTTATTAACAAAAATTATACAAGGTACAGATGACTAGTGTTAAAAATTTAGGGTACATCCCTAAGAGAAGAATAAATTTCATTTATAGTTCCATAATCACAAAGCGATTGTTATTACCTTTTCCCCCTCTAGCTTTATTGAGATCTAATTGACATATAGTATTGTGTAAGTTTAAGGTGTACGATGTGATGATTTGATGCATCTATATATCGCAAAATGATCGCCGTGGTGAAGTTAGTTAACACAATCTTCACCTCACATATGCATGATTTTGTTGTTGCAGTCACGGTGAGAACACTTGATAACTACTCTCGTGCTCTCAAGTATGCAATACAGTGTCGTTGACCATAGTCACCATGTGGGACCTCAGATACCCAGAAGTTACTCCTTTCACAACTGGAAGATTGTGTCCTTGGACCAACATCCACTCATTTCCTTACCCTCCCGCCCCTGGCAACCACTGTTCTACTCTGTTTCCATGAGTTTGGCTTTTTTCATCCACGTTGTCACAAATGGTAGGATTTCCTTCTTCTTTTATGGCTGAAAAACATTCCGTTATATATTTAATTTTCTTTATGCATTCATCTAGTGCTGCATCAAGGTTGTTTCCATGTTTTGGCTCTTGTGAATAAGACTGTAATAAACAAAAGGGTACAGATATCGCTAAAAGATAGTGATTTCATTTCCTTCCAATAAATTCCTAGAATTGGAATTGCTGGATCCTATGGTGGTTCCATTTTTAAATATTTGAGAAACATCCATACTATTCTCCACCGTAGCTGCTCTGATTTACATTCTCACCAATAGTTCACAAAGAGCTCCTTTTTCTCCACATCCTTGTCAACACTTGTTATCGCTTGTGCTTTTGATGAGAACCATTCTAACAAGCATGAGGTATTATCGAATTATGGCTTTGATTTGCATTTCCCTGATGATCAGTAATGTTAGGCACCTATTGGCCATTTGCGTGTCTTCTTTGGAAAAATGTCCGTTCAGGTCCTTTGTACATTTTTATTTTTTATTTTATTTTATTTTTTAAGATTTTATTTATTTATTTGACCGACAAGTAGGCAGAGAGGCAGGCAGAGAGAGAGGAGGAAGTAGGCTCCCTGCTGAGCAGAAAGTCTGATGTGGGGCTCCATCCCACGACCCTGAGATCATGACCTGAGCTGAAGGCAGAGGCTTTAACCCACTGAGTCACCCAGGCACCCACTTTGTCCATTGTTAAATTAGATTATTTGGTGTTGGGTTTTTTCCCTTTTCTTCTTTCTGATTTTTCTTCTGTTTTTTTGACTATTGAGTTGTGTTTTAAGAATGTATTTTAGATATCAACTCCTTATCAGATACACGTTTTGCAAATATTTTCTCTCGTTCTGCAAGTTGCATTTTCATTTCATTAATGGTTTCCTTCACTGTGCAGACACTTTTTGATTCTATTCAGTCCTGTTTGTTGATTTTTGCTTTTGTTGCTAGTGCTTTTGGTCATATTCAAAGAATCATCACCAACATCAATGTTAAAGAGATTTTTCCCTATGTTTTCTTCTAGGGGCTTTATGGTTTCAATTCTTTTTTTTTTTTTAAGATTTTATTTATTTGACAGAGAGAGAGATCACAAGTAGGCAGAGAGGCAGGCAGAGAAAGTGAGGGGGAAGCAGGCTCCCTGCTGAGCAGACAGCCTGATGTGGGGCTCGATCCCAGGACCCTGGAATCAGGACCTGAGCCTAAGGCAGAGGCTTAACCCACTGAGCCACCCAGGCGCCCCATGGTTTCAATTCTTATAAGAGTTTAAGTCTTTAATCTATTTTAAGTTAATTTTCGTGTGTGGTTTAAGATAGGAGTCTAATTGCATTCTTTGGTGTATGGTGATCCAGTTTTCCCAGCACCATTTACTGGAGAGACTATCCTTTCCCCCTTAGTATTCTTGGTTCTCTTGTCAAATATTAGTTTTTCGTATATGTATGGCGTTATTTGGGGGCTCTCGGTTCTTTTGCACTGGTCTATGTGTTTATTTTTATGGTCGTCCTATACTGTTTTATTTTCTATAGCTTGGTAACATACTTTGAAATAAGGAAGGGTGATGCCTACAGTTTTGCTCTTACTCAAGGTTGTTTTTGCTATTCAGGGTCATTTGTAGCTCCACCTGAATTATAGGATTGTTTGGTCTATTTCTTTAAAACACACTGTTGGAATTTTGATAGAGATTGCATTAAATCTATGGGTTGTTTTGAGTATTCATGAACATGGGCATCTTTCCATTCATTTGTGTCTTCTTTAATTTCTTTTGTCAATGTTTTATAGTTTCCATGTATAGTTTGTTCACTTCTCCTTAGGGAAATTTATTCCTGAGTATTTTATTGTCTGTGATACTACTGTAAATGGGATCTTTAAAATTTCTTTTTCATATAGTTCATTATTACTGTATAGAAATGTAACTGTTTTTTGTGTGTTGATTTTATAATCTGCAACTTTATGAATTCAAATATTAGTTCTAATAGTTTTTTGTGATGTCTTTAGGATTTTCTTTGTATAAGATTATGTCATTTGCAAACAGAGAAAATTATATTTCTTCCTTGCTGATTGGATATCTTTTACGTTTTTACCTTGTCTTATTGTTTTGGCTAGGACTCTCAGTAGTGTGCTAAATGATAGTGGTGTAAGTGGACACCTTTGTCTTCTTCCTGATCTTAGAGGGAAAACTTTCAACCTTTGACTATTTAGTATGATAACTGTGGGATTGTCATAGTTGGTCTTTATTATGTTGAAGTATTTTTATACCCAATTTGTTAAGAATTTTTACCATGAAAAAATGATTAATTTTGTCACCTGTTTTTTCTGCCTCTATATGGGATGATTATATGATTTTTTGGTTTTTTATTCTATTAATGTAAGGTATCACATTTATTTATTTGCATATGTTGAACCATTCTTGCATCCCAGAAATAAGTTCCATTGAATCATGTTATATGATCCTTTTATATTATTTTATTTTTTTCAAGATTTCATTTTTAAGTGACCTCTACATCCAATATGGGACTCGAACTCCAACCCTGAGATGTACACTCTACCAACTGAGTGAGCCAGACACGCTCATGTTGTATAATCCTTTTAATGTGTTGTTGAATTCAGTTTGCTCTTATTTTGTTGAGGACTTTTACATCTATATTCATCAGGGATACTGGCTTGTAGTTCTCTTTTCTTGTGGTGTCCTTATCTGGCTTTGGTATCAGGGTAATGCTGGCCTTATAAAATGGATTTGGGAGTGTCCCCTTCTCTTCAGTTTTTTGGAAGAGTTAAAGAATATTGACATTAATTCTCCCTTAAATGTTAGGTATAATTTACCAGTAAAGCTATCTGCCCCTGGGCTTTTCTTTGTTGGAAAGCTTTGATTACTTGCTCAATCTCCTTTCTCATTATTGGTCCTCACAGATTTTCCATTTCTTTGTGATTCAATTTTGGTAGGTTGTATGTTCCTAGGAGTTTATCCATGTCTTCTAGGTTGTCCAATTTGTTGGCATATAATGGTTAATAATAGACTCTGTAATCCTTTACATTTCTATGTTGTCAGTTACATTGTCTCCTCTTTGAGTTACAATTTTATTTATTGAAATTCTCTCTTTTCTTGGTAAGTCTAGCCACAGGTTTGTCAATTTTGTTTAACTTTTCCAAAAAAATGAACTCCTAGTTTTGTTGATCTTTTCTATGGTTTTCTATTGTTTATTTCATTTTTTCCCCCTGCTCTAGTATTTGATATCTCTTATCTCCTGCTAATTTTTGGCTTAGTTTTTCATTCATGCTCTAGTCCCATGAAATATAAAGTTAGGTTGTATATTTGAGCTCTTTTTATTTATTTATTTCTTAATATAAGCATTAATTACTACAAATTTCCCTCTTAGAACTTCTTTTGCTGCATACCATAAGTTTTGGCACATTGTGTTTCCACTCTCACTGGTTTCAAGATTTTTATTTTTTCTTCTTGACTCACTGGTTGTTCAGAAGTCTTGCTGTTAACTTTTTATTTGCAACTTTCCAATGTTTTTCTTTTAACAATGGAATCATGCTATAAAGAGTGTTTTATAACTTGATATTTATACTTGATCACATACTGTGTGAATTATTCCAAGTAATATATATACTTCTACTATAACAGCATGCTTAATTCTAATACTTTCTATAACATGAATATACCATTGTTTATCCAACCAATCCCTCACTGAAGGACATAAAAAGAGTTTCCTAATGTTTCCCCATTTTAAACAACACTATACCAAATACTTCCAATCATGCATCTTTCCATTTGTCTAGTTACTTCCCTCTGATAAATTCCTAGGAAGAGAATTACTAGGTCAATCAGTGTGCACACTTTTAAAAGGCCTTTGCTACCTATTGGAAAGCTGCTTTTCAGGGAAATACACCAATTAATACAAATGTTATTATTTTAAAGCACACATTTATCAGCTTATATTGGTTCCAAATGTTAACAAATACCTCTTAATCCTTTATTTCCAGAAATAAATTGGAAGAAAAATGTTGTTAATCCTAGGATATTAAGAAGAAGGAAAAAACAGTTCAATCTTACCTTTTTGGTTTTGAAGCAAATTCTCTTTATGGACGTTTTAAAAAAAATTCAATATATTTCCCTTTATTGATGAACCATTCTACTATAAAATGGCTACTGCAACACCTAAGAGTAAAGAGACTCAAGAAGGAGATGATTTCTTTAAAAATACATATGTTTTTTTATACATGGATAGATGATAAACAGACAGATAGATGGGATTCAGAACACACTACTCCAAAATATGGCGACTTGGCATACTGAGCATTTTAAGTTGAAGGGAATAGAAACATCAAATGCCAGAAGTATTCTTTGACCTCCTCCTTCTCCCTGAAGCAGGTTATAGGACCCCCGCATTGCAGGTGCCCTCTCTCTACCTGGAGGAAAGAAGCATCCTTATCTCCAGAGAGAAATTCCTCCCAGGAGGAATCCAAATGAAGAGCCCTTGTCCAGTTTCCCCTGTCTACTACCCATATCTGACAGTGCTTTGTCCCATGATGTTTTCCCACAACTGTCTGTTCTTCAGCAAACCTCGTATAAAAACACACAGCTCTAACCACTTCCTCAGTTCTCCATCTCCTTAGGAAGGCCCCTGTGTCATGTAAAACTTATATTAAATAAATCTGTATGTTTTTCTCTCATCAATCTGTCTTTTGTTAGTCTCGTTGACAAGACCCCAGCTGGAGAACCTAGAAGAAGTTTCTTCCTCTGGAATAAGTGTATAAAAACAGCTGATGATGCTTCACTTTCGAGGACTGAGCGGTCAGGTGGAGTGAAGGATGGAGATAGACTTCTGAGAACCTCCAGGTCTGGAACCCACACATTCAACTCTCTTGCAGCAGAGATGGTCTCCACAATCATGTCTATTACAGCATGCTGTCAATGCAGATCACAGACATTCCAGAGACATCATTAACGCAGGTTAGAGACAGCAGGCTGCCTCCCCCATGGGCTGACATGAACTATCGGACTCAGTTCTCACAGCTAGACTCCTCAACACCAAACTTCTCAATCTCCATCAACAGACACAAAGCCACACCCACGTGGCTAACTGGAACAATCACCTTGACTTGGGCATGAAAGTCATGGAAGGGATTTTGTTAATGACTCAGCACTTTCAATCAATTACAGTCAGAGGTTCAATAAATGTTTGTTGCGTTGGATTGCTCGATGTTAATTGTCTGTCTCATCCCCAGGTGCTCACTTTGTAAGCATAAATGGGATCGACAAACTGACATTTTTATTCATGGGCACCTAACAAGATGGAAACCAAAGGAAGCAGAATGAAAGGTGTGGTTAGGGGATAACTTCGTTAATGTCCAACCGGGGGCCAGGAGGTAGAGGGAAAGGAGGGATCGATGCATCAGAGCACATGCTTAGTGCAGCACATTAACTACAGCCCTCTACTGTTAAGAGCAGCTCTGCCTGCCCTCCACCCACAGCAACCACCCACATTTCCTAGCGTCGGGACCAGTCCCCCCACACGCAACAGTATCAAGGCAGGATTAACCCAGAGGTGAAGTCCCTTCTGCCCCCACGATGCCTTACGTCTGCACTGTGTTTGCCTGTCCTTTGAAATCCAGATGCCAATGTGCCAATTAAAAGGCAGATTTGCGGAGAGACATAGAATAGAACATGAGGTTTGTCTCCTCTCCAGCTGGACAAAAGCTACCCCAGTTCTAGAGATGGTGAGCCTTCTCTGAATGATCCCTGCCATTTACACACAGCCTGACTACAGTCACTGGCTGGATGGGGAACAAAAGGGGAACAAATGGTCGTGCATCAGAATTTGTGGAGTTCAGCAGCCACGGCCGAGGGAGGGCCCGGGTGCAGGGCAGACTGACCCGCTGCGTTCCCATCACTTGTTAATTGAAATTGACAGTGACTTTTGGAACAATTACTGCCTCCCTGACACCAAAACCTACACAGCACCAGTAACTCCGGAGCCTTCCCGCTCTGCATCATTAATAGCCTTCAGGGTTTCTTACTTAGCAGGTTACAACGTTAGCTTACTCTCAGCCTCTGCCGCGACCAAATTAAAGAGTCTCGCTCCACTCCGCGAAAATACTGCTGTTCAGCCCATTCATTTTCCCTAAACGCTTCCCCACTTCAAATTGGCATTCCAGCCATGTTGCATATATTTTTAAAAAGCCATCTTATAGGTCAATAATGTTAAACTCTTACCCATGACAATAATTTACTCTTGTCGAATGTGTACATACACAGAGAAGATACACACACAGCGTGCGTGTCCGAGCACATTCACTCATCCCTTTGGTCTCTCTGAGCTTTGTGGATTCTCTCTTCCTATTGTGTTTCAGCCTTTTACTGGCAGTCTCTTTCTCCTGCAAAAAGAGATTACAAATACAATCCTAGAATTGCAAATAGAACGGTGGATGCCTTTTGTTCGGCTTCCTGTCCAAGTTGTTACAACCTTTGTCATGCTAATGAACCTTCAGAATTTCATAGCCTGAATATTCTCTGCACTCCTCCGGGTGCATTGTGTGCCTAAATTTGGATGAGTTTATGGTCTTGCGTTCTGCCCTGGATAAAGATGCCTGGGGAAATTGACCGGCTTAAAGATGACCGTGAGCTCTAAATGGACGTCCATGGTTTACTGGCGTTCCTGACACACAACACCCGTCAGCTCAGGAGAGCCCTGTCTGGAAATGTGAAAAGTAAAATACACACCTGCCAAGTGTTTCCATCGGGACTTCAAAAAAGTGGATGGGGTTTCCTAGGCTAGGTGAATTCTCCCCAGGTGTGACAGAGCCGTTTTCAGGGTTCATTTACGGGATGGGTGTCATGTGCCTACTGTGTGCCGGGCACTAGATAAGCAGAGGCGGAACAGACAAGGCAGGCCAGGAGAACAGATGCACGCATCAATTTGTATGATGCCAACGCAAAGAAACAGAAAACCCAAG
This sequence comes from Neogale vison, assembly GCF_020171115.1. Taxonomy (NCBI): domain Eukaryota; kingdom Metazoa; phylum Chordata; class Mammalia; order Carnivora; family Mustelidae; genus Neogale; species Neogale vison. Next base: position 137,184,484 of record NC_058091.1, read on the forward strand.
TGCCTCTCTACACTGTTAGGTGACTCTTGGATGTAATTTCACCAATGAGGTCCCATTTATAATAGCCGGTAGGCTAGTTAACAAGCCCCTAACTTCACCAATGAAGACCCGCTGCTGACCTTGGCCATGTTCTTCTGCAAACTGTCTAGTATGGATGGAGACAAGAGAACAGAAGTGAATTTGTAGCAGCTGGACTTCCCATTGAGAACTATAACTGCCCACCCCTCAAAGGTAAATTCCTGTTAAAGCAAACTCCTATACTTAGAAGTAATGCTATACATTATCTGTGCTAAAATACTTTAAAGCAAATTACAGACATGGTGACAGTTTACAAGATGACCCGATCTCTATTTGATTTCTGACACGCATGAATAATATATTTCGCCAGATTTCATCAAAATTGTACCCTGTTAATTAGATGGAGGATTTTCGTGACAAAGCACAAACTGTTGGGGTGGGTGGTCTGTGAGGTTATAGAACATAAAAGGGCTTTTTATCCCTCCAGCAGATGGGGTCCCCCAAGAATAAAAGAGACTTGAGAGCCACTTAAACAGGCCTCAGGGCCGTTTGCGATTGAAGCTAAGTGCTAGCTGTGATTAAATTTATGTAAAGTATCCAACACAATGCCTGGCACAGACCAGCTGCCTGATATCTGTTAGATGCTTCCCCAGCGCTGGGCGGTTAGGAAATCACTCTATCAAGATACCTGGTACTATCTCCAAGCAGGTGTGACTTTCAGGTAAGGGACATCCTGAGTTTGTACTGAAAAATCATTGACGATGCCAAGAATAGAATTCAGAGTCTTTGTGTTCAATTTCCAATCAATACCCCCTTTCCCTGGGATGCCAGCTCTCCTTCTCTGTGAACACCTTCGCCAAGAGAGAATGAGAGCTCAAAGCAGCTCGAGTTCTCTGGTAGTTTCCAAATAGCCAGTTCTTGCCTCCTCTACACATATGCTTCACTGTCATATTTGCAGTTTCAAAGTAGCAAAACACAGAAGTCTGCCTTCCTGCCTTCCTGCCTTCCATACTTTTCCTTTGAATCCTGCCACTTCTGGTATGAGGCACAGGGTGAGGAAGAAAGTGCAGGGGAGAAAAAAACATTTTCCCTCCACTCTTCCGAGTTCTTAGCTGAGATTCCTATAATAAAACACAGATGAGCAAGAGAAAAAACAGTTATTAACATACGTATCCCATGGGGAGATACCAAGGAAAACTGAGTGACTGTCTGAAGTGACTTTACTATTCAGGCTTCGATACCATCTTAATAGGAAGGGGGAGGGGAGATGTAGGTTTCTTAGAGGGAGTAAATGATTTTCAGAAAGACGAATGGGCCCTTAGAAAAATAGGTGGCAGCGAAGGTAGTTTGTGACAAAGTCTATCTGAGCACTGCGTCTCTTCTCTGAGATAGGACTCAATCTTCCCTGGTTACTCAAACTCCAGGGGAGGGGAGGTACTTAGGATAATTGAGTTCCTTTTGGAAGATCTGTCTTGAGACAGATAGTGGAGTTAAACTCTCTTTGCATTTACCTTTTTCCAAGTGCCTACAGATCAAAATCATCAGGATGCCAGAAAGGTACATTCAAGGGTAGCATGTCCTAATCTTTTACCATAGTGTTTTGGAGTGCCGTAGTCTGCTTCCCTGCAAAAGAAGAGGGAAAGGAACCTGCCAACTCATTTATATCCTATGTGTGTGTTGTGTTGTGGGCACAAAGGTGGCAGGGGTTGGGGGTCACAGCAGGTGGAGCCCAGACTTACTTCGTGCTAAAATAATCAATTCTAAACTAATCATGGTCCTGTTTTGATTTCCTGAAGAGAACACCATGGAGAAGAAAAAATTTCTCCCTGTCCCTGGGAGCGTCCCTGGCTGGATCTGAAAAGGAAACAAAGATGGACAGGAGATAAGCCTGTGGTCCAGAGTTACATATGATCAGTTTTATGTGACCCAGGAGCCTCCGTAAGGTCTGATGCTAGGCTTGAAGAAAAGAGCAGTCCTGGAGGAATATTGGGAGCCAAACGGGATGAGGTAAGTGTAATAAACCAGGGGAAGCCCACCAGACCTCTTTGTATTCTTGGCTTGGTGTGACTTTGCTTTCAGAGATAAGGATGTTCTTGTCCTCTGGGCACAGGGAGGGTACGTTCGGCATGAATTTGGTGACCTGTTTCAGGAGAGAAGAGCAAGGAGAAGGTCGCCCTGACCTTCCTACCTCTGTAATTTTCTCAAACTCCTTCAGCTTACAATAGCTGACACGTCAAGGTGCCACATAGTCTGAGGTAGTGTGTCCTGAACCCCATCAACACCCTTAACTTGACCAGGTGATTGAGCCCTGAGGACTCTATGCTTTTTTCTGACTACCCTCTCGGGAATGATCAAGATAAGAACCATTGTGGGGATAGACTTTACCTCTGCAAATATTGTTATTCCCCCACGGTCAAGGTCAACGTTGCTTTCTAACAGCTGCTAGGTCTGCTAATGTTTCCTCACACTTTGCCTTGGCCTGTAGCCCAAAAATGTTAGGGGCGGCATTGCCCTTTATCCCCACTCCTGTCCCCTCCTTCTCTGGGCAGCCCTGCTCCCTGCAGAAGGGAAACTCCTGGTTTGCTCAGAAGTTTCTGAAAAGCTATAGTGCAAATCACCCTAATTGTTTGCTAGATGAACAATGATCACTCTAACCTCCTAATTAACATTGTTAAAATCTGCTAACAAAGGACATTTAACAATATCTTAATTAGGAAGGATTTCTAATTTGTGATGTAGAGCATGTTAGACAAACAGGATACAATTCTCCCTTTGTTCCTGGGCTTTGCAGTCAGAGAGATTACACGATATGACACAACGTGTCCTGCGTTGGCCATTTATCATTCTAGATCCTTTGCACATTTGTGCTACATAATTAGTGTCTTAGCTAATTTTACCTGTGTTATTGTTTGCACTGTAATTTGGAGAGGACAGGGAGGTGATGCTGGGCAAATGAGATGGGAGCAGGCACCTGACTCCCCTCCCTCGGAATGACTGCGGCTCCCAGACACCTGCTGGAGAAGTCTGGCTAGCAAATAAAGCAAACTTTTCAGGGCTTCTGCTCACGAATAATGGGGTATGAGTTGAGGAACCCGTTTGAGTCCTTCCAGATAAATATGTGGATGACTAACCAGCTTAGTCTTCGCTCTTTTTCCAAGCTCCCCCAGCTTATTTTTAAAAGCGTATATTATCTATCACTTAATTATTAAAAAGTGTCTACTCTGTTTTCATAAATTATCTATGTGTTAGAGATATTGGCATATGAGGGAGAGTGTCATGGGGATAAGGGAGGTTCCAAAGCCAATTATCGCAGCTGGGAAGATTTTAGAATATAATGGGACCCTTGAATTATTCTATACTAGACCTTTAAGGATGAGTGTTTGTGTGTTTGGTTAGGGCGGGTGGGAGCAATGGGGGGAGAAGGGTTATGACTTCTAATCATCCCTATTTCATTATTTTTATCTCTTTGCAAGGACGTCCCTGTTCTTGTGAACTTTTCCATATGTCTTAACTTCTTTATCATGAAGACAGGAGACATGCCTCAAAGAAATTATAAATGCCAAAAGTTATTTGGAATTACCATTTATATAAACACCATCATCTAAACTAAATAAGAATGCGTAAGAAAAATGCTTAATAGCATGCCTGGCACATAGTTAATATCCAATACATTGTAGCTACAATCCACTATGTCACATTGTAACGCTGTGATGGATACCTTAGCCACATCCTACAGTCCCTGGAGCTCTACGGAACACGTAATATATTGTACTTAACGTGAAACCTCATCAAATGTTCAAGGGTTATTTTTAGACTCTGGTCAAACTCTAAGGCACTGAATGGTCTCTTTCATGAAGATAGTAGGGAACAGGGAGCATCAATTTGCCAGACACAACCACCGAGAACTGTCCAGTGAGTTAGACACTAAAATAAAAAAAGCAAAACAAAAATCTTAACAATGAAATAGCTATGATTTGAGCCCATATTGAAAACTTGCTGATCTTGAACTGGCATCTGTCCCCTTCTCCCTCACCACCCACACTGGGCAAAAACACTTCATGTCATGCTTACACTTTTGCTTTTGGAAGGGAGAACTGTACCAATGAGGGTGCTGTAGAGAAGTCACTCGTGGAGATAAGCAGCATGGTGAAAGCATCTTCCCTCACAAAGCTCCCTTATAAACACTGTTGTTTAAAGAAAATATACTACCTCTAGCATTACCCCGCTCCATCTCTTTAACCTCTACACACACACACACACACACACACAGACAAACACATGTCACGAAGGGAAACAAACAAACAAACACTTTCATATCCACCCTCTTCAGTTCATTCATAGGGGCCTGCAAATTAAGCTGACAAAAGACAGGTTAGCAAGCGAAAAGGACAGATTTTTATTCACATATGTATCCAGGCGTTCACAGAAAAATGGGACTCAAAGAGGTGATTTGGACTGGGGAGTTCTATGCCATTTTAATAGGGGAAGGGAGGGGGGAGGGCACTTAGAAGAAAACAAATGGCTTTTAGGATAGATAAATGGACCCTCCGGATAATGGATAGGAGATAAACTAGTTTTCTCTGAGGAGAAAGATCAGAGCTGTTCCCAGAGGACCTTTAAGACAGTGGAGATTTCAGGGAGGCTCTGTTTTTAGGCAGAGAGGAATTTCAGGAACTCAAATGCCTTCAGCTCAAAACAATTCTTGTGCCAAAGAGCCATATTTTGAGGTGACATGTCCCCTTCAACAACTATAGCAAGTTGGCCCCAATACACTGCTATCAAGGCGTACAGAGGTAATGTCAACATTTTAGAGTTGAGAGAGGCCTGGGAAACCACCCGCCTTCTCTCGTAAACTAAGAAAGAGAGGGGAAGGCTCCCAGGGGAAATGTGCCTCATGGTGGTGCGGGAGATGCCCCCAGTTCCCCACGATCCCCAGGGTCGGCTCCCCCTGACGACAGCAGCTAAACATGCTTCTCATTTCCAAGAGGGACCAGGGAGGGGGGTAAAAAAAAGACACAGAAAGATGAGGCATAAAGATCTCTTCCTCCTCAAGATTTTCAGGCTTCCTCCGGCACTGCTCATTTCGGCAAACGTGAACAAACACACCTGAGCCATTCTCCTGTATGGGGCCAGGAGGGGCAAAGGCATGAGAGGAGAAGAAAGAAATTATTTAAATTGACACGCTCTCTCATGATGGCTTGCAAAAACGATCACTTTTTGATGATACAGCAACCTGATGGGGAGTAATTTATAGATACCATTTCACAGGGGTTGGGGGGGTGGCTGGGAGGGGGTCCCAGAAAACCCAACGGTCGCATAGAAATGCAGAAGGAAATACCGTTCAGGAAAAAATAAAATAAAATAAAAAATAAAACAATAAACTTCTGCGCTTTCTAGGTTCGAAAGGCTTGGCCGTAAATCCTCATTTCGACATTCATCCCAGATCCATTTCAGAGGCAGCCCACAGACTCAACAGGGCGAGAGAAAATGCTAAATCATAATTACCCCATAAAAGCCCAAGCCTGTTTCTCTGAATGCTTGAGAACTGGTAGAGCTTCTCAAAATATCATAAATCTATTGTGTTCTCTCCTGTTTTACTTAACAGCCAATTAATGTTACTGCTTAAAAGAATTAAAGCCAGGGCCCAGAGGAGGGTGAGGGTAGGGGAAATCAAGGGCTTTAAACTTGGACTGGCACGCGGAGAGCGCACGTGCACATCCATCCCTCATTACACAGCGGCTCGTTAAAAGGCTCAGCCGCTGGAAAAAAAAAATCCTGCCCCCATGCACATACTCCGATAGGGTCTTGTTCTGATTAGCATACTGGAAAGGAAAACATTTTTCAACACCGACTCGAGTCGGTTTTAATATCCTACTGGCTGTCCCCGGACATGCAGGCAGGAGATCTGGCCCTCCCTGAGAGTGCTCCCGCCAGCGGCATGTTTGGGTCCCCTCATGTGGCCCCCGTAATTAGCCGGAGCAGTAGGGAGCAGCAAGCAAGGCGGACATGGCCCCAAAGGGATCCGGATGGCATCGGTGACTCTGGCCGTGACACCATCTTACCACGCTCCGCACACTGCCCAACCAAGACCCGAAAATCCTGTTTTTTATTTTTTTGTTTGTTTGTTTTTTTCTCACGTGCCACTTGGTCATTCTCATGAAGGGAGCGCTGTCGGGGGCCACCCTACATTCTCAGTCAAGAGAGAAGCAGCCGGCTGTGGACACTCCCAGGAGGTGCATGAAAACCAGCCTGGAAAGATGTAGAATCAGGAGCACTTGGGTTCTGACCTTACCTCCTTATGACCTTGGGCAAGGCATACTCCTTGGACCCCAGGTCCCCGCTCTGGAAAATGAAGAGGTCGGTGATGCCAGTGGTCCATGGGGCAGAGCCGTTCTGCAATGACCTAGAATATTAGTTTTGTCATACACAAATCTTTCCATAGTATTTTGAGTTCTGACCAGAATGATGTTAAAAATCCCTAACAGTTAGTGGGGCATGGGTACCGGGATGACTGACCCACGGATACTGGAACGCGGTTGGTCACGAGAATAGTGACAGGGGGACATGGCCGGCATGGGACCACCTGTGTGGGCTGGCCGAACATCACCCTGGTTCCTGAGGGCTGTCCAAGTAGTTCTGAACTGAGGCTTTAGAAGGGGAGGGAAAGTAAGCTGATGTGGATGGCTAGGAGATGGCCAAGGGGCAGATGACTCCTTGAAAGTGGGACTCAAGGAGAGAGAACCAGCTCGGGGCAGAGAAGAATGAGCGGAGCCGTAGGAGTCAGACTGACTTGGCTCAGATCTCCCACAGCCCTAGATGTAACTTCAGGGAGTTGCTTAACTTCTCTGAGCCTCAATTTCCACATCTGTAACACGGAGATAAAGTAGAGCATCACACAGGAGGCAAAACTAAACGCATGAGGAAAATACAGTACGTATCACAACTTACTCTTGATAGTGCTTCAAAACGCCTACAAAATTTATGTCCCAAATCTCACTCACTCTCTCAGTGGTTCTCATGCAGCCGGATGTTCCTCTGAGAGTAGAACAAATTAAATTCTTAGCCTCAGTTTATGGGTCATTTTGGATGGGGAAAAAAAAAAAACAACAACAACGAATAAAAAAAAAACAACAAAACAAAACACTGGATTGTAAATTTAATCACCAGAATCATCCTTGGTGTTGTGAGATGCTGACCGCGTTGCAAAGCATCGCGGGAACAGAGATCATTCGAGCGATCTCACGTCTCCCGTGCACTCTGGGGCCCAAGTTCACTGAGTGGAATTGGGAGCAAAATCATTTGCACCAATTATATTAAATTCATTCTCTCGCGCGCGCACCTCCCTGCCTCCCTCTCGGTGAAGTACACACCGCTGAATTTCTGCGGGTTGGATAGGCCAAGTGCGTGCCGCGCGCCACTCTACTATAATTAGATGCACATCTCACACGATGGGTGTAAGGAGTGAGGGGTGAGTGCTTGTCAAGGGCACAGCGCAAGAGCTCGTATGCATTCAATCAGTACAAAGTGCTGCCCTCCTCCCTCCCATTTGAGGAAGCCCAGATGATGACTGTTTTTTTAAGAGACTCAGACAAATCACATTGTGTGGAAGCCCTACCATCATCTAACAGCTTCATCCTTCCCCCCCCCAAGGACTTTATTTATTTGAGAGAGAACACAAGCAGGGGGAGAGGCAGAGGGAGAGGGACAAGCAGGCCCCCCGCTGAGCCCAGAGCCTGATGCAGGACTTGGGACAAGCGGCCCCCTACTGAGCCCAGAGCCTGATGCAGGGCTTGATCCCAGGACCCTGAGATCAGGACCTGAGCCGAAGGCAGAGGTTTAACTGACTGAGCCACCCAGGCGCCCCTCAACATCTGTATCCTTGAATGTCCTTGGAGGTGACGGCTACAGGCAGAATGTGTCCTTTTAGAATTCATATGTCAAAATCCTTACCCGCACTGGGTCAGTCTAAGGAGGTAGGGCCTTTGGGAGATGATTAGGTCAAAAGTGTGGAGGCCTCAAGAATGGGGTTAGGGCCCTTATACGAGGGGTCCCAGAGAACTCCCTCACTCCTTCCGCTCCAGTGAAAAGACAGTCATGTACGAACCGGGAAGTGGGCTCTTGCCAGACATGCACCTTCTGGCACCTTGATCTCAGACTTTGCCCTCTCCAGAGCTGTGAGGGATGGGCTTCTAAGCCCCCCAGTCTAGGGTGGTTGGTTGTAACAGCCGGAACGAGTTCAGATGGTACTAGGAAGTTAAAAAGAAGGACAGGAGGAGGGTGAGAGAGGGAGGGCGGCCAGAAGGAAAGAAAGGAGACCACTGAAGAGAGCGTCAGTGGAGAGTTTCTGGAATGATAATACAGACCACTGAGATGCCTGGGGAGGCCTGACAGCTTGATTCCGTGGGTCCAGTAGCTCATGCGGATGAATGATTTATTGCTCACTTCCTCTCCTGTGGACCAGGCACCATACCAGGCCTTTTCATGTGTGATGGGGAGAACAAAAAAATCAGTACTTATTCCTAGCCTTGTCCCCTTCCTCCTGTCCAAAAGGATTCTGTGCCGCTCTGTGGTCCTTGAATCTTTGGTTGCAGAGTTGGGGTACGGTGCAGAACCGAGGGACTCCATCCGGCTGCTGTTATGCACCTGCTGGAAAGGATGGTGTTTCCTCTGGAACAGAATCTGGCAAAGAGGTGAGAAAAAAGGAGTAGGGTGAGAACGTAGGTGGAGGGCGCGTGAACATGGGCTTGAGATATCTGGTGAGTCTGGAAAAAGAGAAAGGAGATGTGTGTTGGGAGGTGGGGGTGGGGACACTTACCAGGACATGGGGCAGGGGCAGGGGTGTGGAAGGTTCTAGAGGACTTTGTAGCATACTAGGAATTCAACCCCATGTGAAGGGAGCAAAGCTCTCATTAGCCTTCACAAGTACATTTTAGGCCCCACCTTTCTTACTAACTTTAGTAGCTTACTTAAAACAAGCAAACCACCCACCTCTCCTCTTGTAGTATAATTCTTTCATTCAACAGCCACGATTTCTCTTCCATCTTGCGCCTAATCTTGTGCTTCTTTCTCTTTTTCGTTTTTCATTAATAACCAGGAAGATAGGGGTGCCTGGGTGGCTCAGTGGGTTAAGCCTCTGCCTTCAGCTCAGGTCATGATCTCAGGGTCCTGGGATCGAGCCTCACATCGGACTCTCTGCTCAGCGGGGAGTCTGTTTCTCCCTCTCTCTCTGCCTGCCTCTCTGCCTACTTGTGATCTCTGTCTCTCTCCCTGTGTGTGTCAAATAAGTAAATAAAATTTTTAAAAAAAATCTTAAAAGAAAATAACCAGGAAGATAATTGCTCGGTCAGTCTCCGAAATAGCAGTTCATAAAAAATCCGTAGAAATTTGCTGTAATTAAACAGAGCCCCCCAAAATTCAGCAGTATTCAGAAGGTCTCCCAAGCCCTACAAACAGGTCAGAGTGCAAGGACAGAGATGTGCTTTCCGAAGACCTCCCCGAACATTCTGTACGAGTTGTCAAGTTGTCGTTCTCCCTGCCTGAGTAATTCGGGGTGCGGCGGCTCTCCATGGCAGACCGTGGCAATCAGTCCCAGCAGGTTCATCCAACAACTCCTACGTCAAGGAGCCTGCCCTGCCTCCTGGGCATCTCATACTTTCAGAGGCGTGAAGACAGAGGCACGTCTTCAGCCCCTAAGACTCATGCGAGGCTTGGAAACTTGGAAGGGCCATGTGGCACCACGGCCACGGTCCCAGAAACAGGACCAGGACTGCAAATTAAACAGCTTGTCTGCAGACACCTGAGTTGTCAGCAGACATTGCAAATTATTAATAACCCCTCCGCTAAATCCTCAGAATTCGCAAGCAATTGCCTCAGTAGTTGAAGCCGTTTTTCCAGCAAAGGACTCTACCCCCACCAAGAAAGGTACAAACAAGAGAATCAGTCCGGGTCTGTCCTGAGGAGTCTCAGCTGCTCATTTCCTTCTTTCTGAAAGTGAATGTCACAGTGGACATCAAGCCATCCAAGAATCTTAGGGCATCTGGCAAGCCAGTGAGTTGGAGTTTGTGCGGTTGTTGTCACACTTAACAACTTGCAAAGATATGTTTTTGAAATCTCAGCGTTAACTTCCTAATGAGGCCAATGTCTCAGGGTTGAGTAAAACTCTTTCTTCACCAGTCACAAATAACCTTTTTAATCTATAGGATTTCAAAATATCTTCCAGGTCCGCTAAAATGGAAATGAACAGTTGTTGGATTTCTGTATCTTAAAAAAATTTTTTTTGTCCTTAACCAGTGTACTACCACTGGAGCCTGGGGCTGTAAGGTCAGACACAGATGTCATATATCAACACTGCACCTGCACCCAGAGGAAAAGGAGTCTTGGAAAATAATCAGGTGGACAGGCAGTAGGGTCCCGTTATCCTGGGATGGACAATGCTAAGGTTCTAAGCGGCAGGCTAGGAATTCCTCCTAGTGTCTCTGTCTCTTTTGATGTATGTCTCTTATCACAAGCCCCTGCCTGAATCCACTCCCCAGCTCCTGATACCTAATGGCCATCAGCTTCAAATTCCTCCTCTGATAAAGACGAAGGGACAGGAGGTAGGATTTATGATAATCTTTTGTGTTTTGATGATGTTTTGATAGAACTCTATCATGTTTCCCATGTATATTGCACCATATCAAGAAATTGAGATGTTAGGGGCACTGCACCCAAAGGTTTTTCCAAAAGGTGTTCTGCCTTATTTCTAATACCCATCGGTGGACTTCAGGCATGGGACGATCAGGCAGCTGGGAGTCTCAAATGGACAGCAGGAGGGGAGGGAGCAGGGACAGAAGAGCCCTAGGACCTGGTCAGGGCATACATAGCCCTGCAGAGTGGATGGGCATTCCATGTGTCCATCTCAGCATACCTGGACAGTGGTGTCCCTACCTGCCACCTCCCTGCTCCTAGGCCTCCTTGGTGAATTACCTTTACCTTCCATCAAATGATGACGCTTGATATTATCTGAAACAACAGTAGAGACCACGAGTCATCTAGCTACCATTTCCTCCATGGACTGTTTCCTAGTATGATTCTTACAACTCTGCAAGGTCTGGGGAATCTCACTGGTATGTATCCTCATCTCAGTTCTACTGACTCGATCACTTCGAATCTCTTGCAGGTCTTCCCAAAGGTTTATCCTTCTTCCATCCTTCAGTGCATGCAAAAAACAGTGCATCTCAGCTAAGAGATCCTTTATGCCCCAGAGTGTATAATTCCATTAACATTTTCTCATGAACTTCTTCTTGACCTTTCTCATCGTCTTTCTTGTCTCCTTCTGTGTTTGGAAAATTGGGCCAATGCTTTTCAAGACCCCTTCTAAACACAATGATCTCATTTTGTTCTATATTTCTGATTAGTACAACATGTCTAGTAGACTCTCAATTTAACTTTAAAGTTGAATCTAAAATGGGTATTAACTATGGTCATACGATACGTAACTATATTAATTTAATCTACATTAATGCCCCCATAGCTAATATTTTTCTTGCTATAAAATCACAGCTAGAAAAAATTAAAAGATCTAATAAGCCGGGTCTCTAGCCTCCAACCATTAAAACTGAGACACATATGGAATTCTGCAAAATATCCAGACTTCATTGTTTCCATGCCTATTCTTCTCTTTCCACCGCATGGTGTAATGGGAAAACAGGACAAAACAAAACAAAAACATTGGACTTGGGCTCTTAATTCATTACTTTTTGTCTTCATGACCTCAGGTAAATCATTTCACCTCACTCCCTGCCCCCACCTCCTCATTTACAAAATGCATGTTTGGATTATATCCCATGCATTTTCAAAGGGTTTTTTGTTTTGTTTTATTTTTGTTTTTTTAGACATTGAAGATTTTCTTAAAAAGAAATCTTAGGGAGATGCACAATGCGTATAACAAGTAAAAGCAGAGTTCTCTGGTTGAAGCAGGGATGGCAAGACCCTAAGACTTACCACTTAGACCCTCTTGTGCAAATTTCCCCCATTCCCACTTCCTTTTATCAATTTATGATCTCACACACAAGAACAGCTTTGGTCTGTGTGAGCATTCACATTCACCGTACCTGTCTTCAATAGAGTCTACCTGTAAGCCTGTGACTTTTTGTGTGTTATATGAGCATATAGAAGAAAACCAAATTTCCGGTAAACACCTTGAAATGTACAAGTAGGAATGAGAGCCTACCCAGAACAGCAGCCCCATGCACACTGCCCCCAGGGTTCTCTGCCCACCTCCTGGGTGACACAGTGGATGTCTCATTCATATTCCAGCAGGTGCTGCTGCTCTTTCCCGTCTGGTCCATTTGGCCCTGTTGTCTTTCCTGTGGAACACCAAAGTTCCTGCTGGTGGCCTTGGTATCCTCTGCTCCACCAGGCAAGGTTGGGTCTTGCTGGCTAACGGTTCCAAGCATCACTGCCTTGCTGAGCAGGTGCATGGTAGAGCTGCTCCATTGCAAAGAGTGGTCCAGGGGGCAGTGCAACTTCTTGGTCTTGGCCTTTGGGCAGGAGCATCCCCAGTGCGGTGAGCACTTGCTGGACCAATGCCCTTTAGCATGGTGGGAAGAATGCCTCCTTATTCACTCCTATTGCCACTGCCTTATAGGACTCAAACAGGTGGCCAGTGGGTAATGCACCAGAAGGCACAACTCTGTGACAGATCACACTATGTAGAGAACCACCCCTCCCCTAGAATGAGTAAGTCAAATTCTTTGTGCTTGGTATATACCTCCCTTATTGCTCTCCCAGTAGGTTCCTCAGTCCCTGTGCAAATAGACTTCGGGTTTCTGAATCCCTGCTGACCCATCTCGGGCTCATTCTGAGACCCTTGACCCAGACGTCAGGATGAATTCGTGTATGGTTACAGTATAAATCAACAGCATCTCCTTGTTAAAATACCCACCAGCTGGAGGACTGGGATCTTCTCTCATAAGTTTTCACTTCGGGGTGCATGCAGGAACTCTCCACCTATGATAGGCAGACATTAAATACCTACAGTTTCAACTGAAGTCCTGCAGGGAACCTTGTGAACAGTTACACTCTACGTAAAAGGAAGAAGCTTTAGATCCCAGTAGAAAAGTCTTACTTCCCTACGCAATGACATCGCTTTGATTGTTGGCGATTGGTTTCAGAACTGACACAAGTAATACTCATGCCTAAAAGATCGGCTTGGATCAGTATTTTCCCAAGAGTGATGTGCACAACCCCCATGCCACGAGATTCTCCAGAAATAAACGAACGTGTGAACAAGTTTTGGGGAACTCCACATCCTCTGTCTTCGAGGGTCCCAATATGCCTTGACATAAAGAAACTTTACCTTTTAATAACACCTTGTTTTTAAATACACTGATGATAGAACTCTTTTTTAAGAAATCGAACACTTTTTAATATCCCTCAGAAGTCATGTTTTATGGAGTGCATTTTGAGAAAGTTAGCTTGGAATGGGGATCAGCAAACTATTGCTGTAAAAAATCAAGTAGGGAAACATGCAGCTTTGCAGCCATAGACTCCATGGCAATTACTCTTCTGTGCCACGAAAGCAGCCACAGAAAACACATAAACCAATAAGCATGGCTGCGTTCCAATAGAACTTCAGTTACGCACATCGGAATTTAAATTTCATGTCATTTTCTTGCATCAAGAAATATTTTCCTTCTTTTGCCTTTTTCAACCATGTTTAAAATTCCAACCAGCATTTAAAAATGAAAACAACAACAACAACAAAACCTTAGCTCTAGGGCTGTACAAATGTAGGCAGTGAACTGAATTTGACCCGGGAGTCATATTTTGCCAGTGCCCAGCTCGGCAGCAGTACCAGCTAGTAAAAGAACTGAATGTCTATGTAGATACCAGACCCAAAGTCCCTGGAGCAGAAACCCTGTCTGGTCTGTTTATCCTCCATTCCATCTCCACACTCAGTTTGCTGCCTAGGACTGTGTCGAACCATATGGTATGGGCTTTTAAATATTTATCAAAGGAAGGAATAATCACTGATTCGATTTACCTGTCAATAGCATGACCAGAATTTAGTTTGTATTGGCCCTGATCATTGGGTATGTCCGTATAAGTGGCAAATGGGAACCCATGACTCCGATGTGTTCAATGCTAACAAGAATTTCACACCTTTTTGAGTAGCATTTGATTGCAATTACACATTGCTACAGTCGCCTGGTGTGCAAATTCAGACCATTAATGATCACACCAGCCAGCTAGAGTAAAAATAAACGCATTAGAAAAAGTTGCCCTGTCTTTGAAAGCTAGGAATTTAGATTTCAGTGGCAACATCTGGATTGGAACACATACTTCTTTTATCCGCAGCTGTGGTGTCCCCCGTAGCATCCGTTTGTCTCCATCTGTCCCAAGAAACTGCAACAAGCCTGCCTTCTAAGCTTACTCCCCCAAGTCAGTCTCTTTCTGGGACTGTCCTCTCCTTTGAAGCTTCCATTGGTACTACGGAGATATTCGTTGGGTGGCAACTTCCTGCCTGGCACGGTTCCGTCCCTCACTTACCCCGTCCCTAATAAACTCCAGGCTGCTCAGTGCTCCTTCCTCCGAACATACTGATTGATTGATGAATTCGTCAATTTGTTTGTTCAATAGATGCTCACTGAGCAGCCAGTATGAGCCCCCATAAAATGCTGTAACCTAGGAATAAAGACCTGAAAAACAAAAACTCCCTTAAGAGAGTTCCCAAGGCAGTGGAAGAGCTAGAAATACAAACAATGACAACCTCCCCACCAGCTCTTGCTCACACATGGCCTGGGACCCTGAGTTCTCTGTTCAGGGGATACTATTGCTCTCCAACTTGTTTTGGTTCCTTGAGGGCAGGCATTACGCCTTTTATCTTTTTTGCCTTGGAAGCGCCTCACACGGTGACTCATTACAGGGTAGATTCTCATCAAGAATCTGATTGATTTTGGAGCCACGATCAGAAAGCACCAGTAAGCTAAGGAAGAGACATAGCAGACTTTATTCTGCACTTTTGACCCTGGATGGTTTGTCTCTCTAGGACTTAGATTCACCCAGACTTTTGTGCTGTTGGTGAGCAGTGGCCCCATGGGTAGGAGTGGAGCAGGAAAGGACAGTGGAATCCGTACCTGCTCGGTGTCCTGGAGGACAAGAGGCAAAGCAGCAGCAAACAGGGGAGGGGAGGTAGGGGTAAGCAGTTTCCTTGATGGCTTTATCTTTCTCTCACAACACAGGTCACTGTGCTGGCTGGCATCTTAGCTACTGTGGACTTCAGAGGACTCACTTCCTAGATATACCCCCACTTCGCAGGCGCGCCCCTGTAGACCCGATCTTACCCAGGGGGCCGTGCTGATACTTCTGTTTCTCTAGGAATTTTCAGAACAATGGACTAGCTTGATTCTAATGGCTGAGCCAGGCTGTGCCTTGCGACAGCGGTGGCCCTGCCCGGCCCTGGCTGTCACACCAACCAGCCAACCATACAGCTACCTGGCCATGCCATCCACATGGGTACCGCTGGTACTCATGCCTCCATTTCCCATGGAGAGGTGGTAGAGTCTCCCAGTGAGGCTTCGGGATGAAGAAAGCATTGGTTTTGTAGCTTTCTGTTATCTGAGACAAATCACTATTCCTCTGAGATTTAGTTTTTGCATTTATGAAATGCGGGAAATGGTATCTTTTTTAAGATTTTTGTTTTTATTTATTTGAAGGAGAGAGAGAGAATGCATGAGCAGGGCAGGGAGGGGCAGAGGGATAAGAGAGAGAGAGAATTTGGGCAGATTCCATGCTGAGTGTGGAGCCCAACACGGGGCTCGATCCCAGGACCCTGAGATCATGATAGGAGCCAAATCAAGGGTTTGACACCCAACTGGTGGAGCCACCATACATCTTTTGCTGTTGTTGGAGGATGGCAGGGAGAGTGTCTGTAATGTAGCTGGTATTACTTACTACCTTTTTCCCGCAGGGTTGTTTGCAAGACCGCGCTCCTCTGGCCCTCTGCAGTGCATGGGTCTCCCAACTCCTAGGACAGCCTTGCGTTCCACAGAGTAGGCTGGCTAGCCTGGCAAGGACATCACCCTGAGGCTGTTGGGTCTGACTTTCCATGGATCTACTAAGCACTTCGCCATCCCACCGTCTGTTTCTCATCTCCGTGCAGTGTCTTTCCAGATTATGACGTCTCCTCCCCTTAAAGAATACGGGGCTTGTTTTTCTGCGTCTTGTTCTCTTCCCTGTTTTGGAGCGATTCTTGGGAAAAAAAAAAAGAGAGAGAGAGAGACAGAGAGGGCAGAAACTTCTTTGCTTTGTCATCTAAAAACCTGGTTAATCTCTTCCCATATTTTGGTGAGCACAGCACATAATAAGTTATCTTAGAAATCAAAAGTACACTCTCCCCTCCCTCAATCTCCTCTCTTAGGCCCTTACGTTCAAGAAAGTACACAATAGTTTCCTGCCATCAGCACATCCCTCCCATCCCACAGGCCCTGCTCTCGGATGAAGCAGTCAAGGCTAGGCTTTGCCTGACGTGTAGGAAAGAGGGAAGTAATTGGAGGGAAGAGAACATTACAACAAACCAGCTGCTCTTTGGAGGTTGATATTCCTTTCGGAAAGCTGCAGAAGCAATTACCGCGGTTCATTAGAAGGCCTAACACACTAGCTGCAAAACTATATTTGGAAAACCGTATTCACTTAGCTCTGAAGTGGTGAGAGGGTGTGAAAGGGAAAGACACATCCGGGCCTGCCTGGGTGGATAGACTCGAATCTGCAAACAGGTCACTTGAATTGGATTCCAAGAAGAAGAACACAGGGATGGAGCTGGGACTTCAGGCCAAGTGCAGACCCGGGTCCTGATGCACTGCACACTGGGAAGCTCCAATCCATTAGCGGAGGACCAGTGGAGAGGTCCTTGGGGCAAGTGGGAAGAGGGTAAATATATGGTTAGTGTAATGTGCCCTGAGAAGGTCCACTCCTGGCTCAAGGTTCCAGGGAGCCGTGGCACGTGTCTGTGGACCTTTCCCAAAGCTTGCCACTGAATCACATCGAGGCCCATCGGCCTTGCCCTTTATCTGGGCAAGAAAGGCCTGCGTGGTGCAGGAAGTTGGTGGGGTGGGACTCGCCCAGAAAGGACTTGGAAGGTCACCTCTTCTCTCTTCTGTTGGATGAGAGTACCAGGAGCCCTTCTCCTGGTAGCGCTCCTCGTAGGAGTTATGTAACCACAGAAAGGACTGGGAAGACTTTCCAAAATACCAGTGTCCCAATTCAGCTGGTCATTTATTACATATTACTGGATCCCCAGGAAGTGTGCTTCCTAGGTAAGCTGGGCGCTGGCTTTATGGAAATGTTGCCCCAAAGAGGTTGCTTCAACTGGATAGTGGTTAGGGAAATCAATCCAGCCCTTTCTAGAGGAATTTGACTGCAGGACCCACAGAGAGAGGGGGGACTGTGGGGCAGTCCAAAATGATGGAAGTGAAGAGCCAGGGACGCTAGCTGGCCAATAACGTCAGAGCCCTGGCACAGAAAACAAGGGATGCTTGATCTGAGCAGACCATGAGCAGGGCAGACGCTGTGTCTTCAGAGGAGCTGTGACATTATAAGCTCTGACTGGACCATCAGTAGTGACAGCCACGCTCCTTTCTCAGGAGGGCCTGCCGGTGGCCTCCAGGGTCCCCTGACCTCTTCCTTGCTTCTGTGTCCCACATCAACGTTCACTGGCAGAGGTAACCTGCTGTGTCTCTGTGGTTTGTAAACCTGAAGAACCCAAAATAGAAAGACAGGGATAGAATCATTCGGTCCTCCTCCAGCATTTCCTTATTAAGGAGAATATAAAGAATATATGTATTTTTCACTAACGGAGTGGTGACTAAGACAGACTGGATCCCTGTTTTTATGGAGCTTACGTCCCAGTCGGTTAATCAAGCAACTCTAAAGAAATCGACAAGAGGTTTCAGATGAGGCTAAGTGCCATGTTTGAGAATGAGGGGGTGGGCAATACTTTGGGCTTACTGGGCAGAGGAGTCGTCTGGGGAGGTGGGCTTCAGGCAGCCTACCCATACATATCTATATATCTACCATGAAAACTGTGATTTTTATTTATTTTTATTTATTTTTAAAGATTTTATTTATTTGACAGACAGAGATCACAAGTAGGCAGAGAGGCAGGCAGAGAGAGAGGGGGTGGGGGAAGCAGGCTCCCTGCTGAGCAGAAAGCCCAATGCGGGGCTCGACCCCAGGACCCTGAGATCATGACCTGAGCCAAAGGCAGAGGCTTTAACCCACTGAGCCACCCAGGTGCCCAGAACTGTGATTTTTAAAGCTAAAAGGTCCTTAGAGATCTTCTTTGAATTGTTTCACTGTACAGATTAGGAAACAGGCTCAGAGAGGGGAGGAGAGTTGTCTGTGCTCACACAGCAAGTTAGTACTGGGATGCCAGCCTCCTGTCTCCTCAGTCCGTGGAGTTCTCTTTGGATGTCAGAACTGCTCTTGCCACAGATCCCACCTGTTGCTTTAAGAAGGGGTGGCTGGAGGGGAGAGGTGGGTAGGGGAGGTAGCAGAGAGCATAACGCTACTTCTCTTTCAATCAATCATCCATAGCCTCTTATTCTCATCATCACTTTGGGCCAGTTTCTTTCTTACCTGAAGGGCTTGCGGGGCGGCAACAAAGGCCAGGCAAGTTTTGCAAATTGCAAGGGACTCCCTGTCTGAGTATCTGTCTTTCCCAGAGGTCGCCGCCAGAGGAGTGGAGAAGACCAGAGAGGCAGCACCAAGGAAGGAAAGATGACTCTCCCCCACTCAGTTAGACTTGCACCTGCATGAAAATAATCATCCATTCAAAGGCACGTTTCCTTTGAGTCACCCTAGCACGCACACACCGTCTCCAGTGATTTGCCCTTCCCTGCCCCTTCTCCGCCCCGTCTCCCTTTCTGGTCTGCCTGGGCTTCTCTCCTCCTACCACCCCTCCTCCCACCACGCCTCCTCCCCCCACTTCCTTTCTCTCCTCTCTCTCCCTCACACCATGTTACCATTATTGTCAGTAGAACGAGCGGCATGCATGCCAAATCAGGTCATTCACAAATATAGAACAAACGTCTGTCACTACACATTTACTGCTATGACTAAAGCAGGGCCCTTCTGTCCCCAGAAAGTGTGCCCATTAGCTACGTGGGATCACAGCCCCCTGAGACTTCACACCCTCCACCTCAGCTTCACCGGGGTGAACATTCTTCCAATCAACATCCACTGGAGTGTCTTTGAAGGATGCATTGTGTGTCTCCATTTGTGTTTCCAAAACCCAAAGTCAGCCTTTCCCTGTGCTCCTCCCGCCCCACCTCTGGCGTGGATGCAAAGCCATTTTCTGCAGTTAGGGCTTCGCTGTACATATTTGTTCTGGCTGAAACCCGCTGGAGGATATTTGCGGAAAATCAGATAACTAACAGCATTGCGTTAAAGCAAATGAGGGTAACGCAGGCAACTTCTCACGAAAAAGAGGGAACCAGAAACATGACCACTGAATGCCATGTATAATCCCGTGCCACATGAAAAACACAAGTAAAAAAAAAAGAAGAAGAAGAAAGAAAAAGAAAAAGAAAAAAAAAGCTAACTAAACATCAAACCCACTTACGTTGTTCAGAATTCTGTGCTGGGCATTTTAAATCCACCATGTACTTTCACATTGTTAAAATCAGAGCTATTCTCCATGCAGTCCGATATTGGAACATACTCAATGCCAACTGAGAAAAAGAAAAAAAAAAATACAAGCAGAGGGAAAAAGGAAAAAGGTCTAAAGAAAGGATAATATATGCTTTTAAAATACCTACTTATCTTTAAAATGGTCTTGTTTCCAAGTGGTTTGGTCCAGGTAGGAGGACAAGTCTGCTCTGAAACTTACAGATAACTAAAGCAACAATGAAGACATGTACGTATGAATGAGAACTTTGGTAATGAAGATTATAATTCAGTGCTGAACCCCCAAATCCAAAAAGTTGGACTCTTTTTACAATTTTCACGGTTTCCCTAGAACAGTCCAGACAAGTTCTATGTGACCTCCAAAACCCAATAAAAAAAATAAAACAAAACAAAAAAACAACCCCAGAAATAAAATTGCAATCTATTACCCATACACTTTGTTTCTATTGTGATTCTTAGGTCTGGTCTATTTTCATAGTTGAGAATTAAAAATAATAATAATAATAATAATAATATATATATTTCTGTGGCCTTCATGTAAAAATATATATATGTTAAAAAATGTAAAAAATTGTAAAATATATATATGTAAAAAAAAATATATATATATATATATATTTACATGAAGGCCACAGAAACCACAAACGTTAAAGGGAGAAAAATCAGCCCTATTATTATTGCCCCAAATAAGTCTATTACCCAATCGAACCCAATGGTAAATGCCTTTGCCAGTTAATTATTATGCCATCGCTATTGTTATCGTCGTTGTTATTATTGGGTTCTTTTCTTTGATCATTAGTTTGCTGGTTCAACCGCCATCCATGGTTATAATAGAAATTCATTCCCACATGATGGCTGTTGGACTGCCTATGGGAAACGACTTGATAGTCTTGCAAACACTGAATCATGCAGTAAATTAACACTCATTTTCATGCACATTTGCTTGCATGTTCATGGCCTGGAAACACATGCTTACACTCCATATTTTTCCTTGTTGCTCCTGATTTGTTTCTTCTCTGGTAGGAATAGAACAATATGGGCTTCCTCCAGGGGACAAAACAACACCCAGCTCCGTAGCCTGGAAGGGCGTGAGGAGCAGATGGATGAAAACGGTGCTCGCAGAGGGACAACAGAGCGCACGCAGAGAGGAAACGCGGCTACCTGGTTTCCCACCTGGGCACTGCCAACCAGCTTGGCAGTCAGGCAGCCCAGGGATGGGGAAGGCGGAGAGGGGATCCAACAACAGCTCATGGGACAGTCCCTTGAGAGGGGGTAGTCTTAGGTAGCTTGCTCCTCGGTGCCATGGAGTTTAGAGGCTCAGTCCCTGCCTCACCCTCCGGACACCAAAGAGAAGAAATAGATGTGGATGGAAGCCCTGTCTTTGCTTCATCAAACCTCTCCTGGCTGGCTTCAGTCTTTTTTGTCCTTTTGTTGGCACTAAGACCCACTAAAATAGTCTTTTATTCACTAGACATCAAGCATTGCTGGGTCTTTAGAGTGAGATCAGGAACAACTTTTTTCCATTATGAGTGGGCTTTGGGCAGGTTGTGAACTGCCCTTCCTCAAGGGCACTGTTCCATAGAACTTTCCACCATGATGGAAATGATGTATGTACCTGCATTGTCCTATAGAGCGGGCACTAGCCACACATGGCTATCAGGCGCTTGACGCAGGCTAATTGAGCTGAGGAGCTGAGTTTCAATTTTATATGCTTTTGATCTATTTAAATTGGTGAAATATAAATTCAATTCAACTTTTATTTTCCATAATCACAGGTTTTTTTCTTTAAATTACGCTCAGCACTCAGAAGAGTGTATTCTAAAAGTACATTAACAGTTGGTTCTCTTCTTTTATCTGAATGGCAGGTGGCTAGCGGCCACGTGCTGGGCAGCATGATCTGAGGAGCTGCCCGCAGACCTTTCTGGCTATTCCTGTGTCAATTCTACCAACAACATGCACACTGAATTGCTTCCATCTAGCTATAAAAGACCTTGGTACCTAAATCTTCTTATTATAAACCAGGATTCAGGCCAATGTTATCACACCCACGTATAGGATTACGGTCCATTATCTGATGACACACAAATTGACTTTCTACCCCTGAGTTGACCTTTTGGTTCACGTAACACTTTATCTACTCTGGCAGTGGGCCAAAACCTCACCCAAGATGTGCTGAATCCGAGTCTCTGAAAGGCCAGCTTTGCTTGGGAACTTAACAATTTTTACAAGCTCCTTGGGTGATTGTTTTGCAAACAGTTCAAGATCGACTCCCACCACCTCCACATGGCATTTTAGACTGGACGGATCACCAACAATTCAGCTAAAAATGAAAAAGATCCAACTCCGCTCTCCCTTCTGGCTACTTCTGCCCTTCCCAATTTGCCCAAACCCAGGGACAGTGCCATAGTTTCTACGACCTATCAATATCAAGTCAATATCACTTTTTTTGACTAAAGTCCCAACCCTAGAGTGGTGGGTACCTAAGAAGCATCAATAGATATTTATTCACTTGTGCCTTTTCTCGTGTCCTTTGTTTCTCACATCTGATTAGTTATATAGCAAGATCCTTTCCCCTACATCCCGTCTCCTGAGTCCTGTTATTCTTTCTTTTTCCAGCCTCCACAAAGTTAGCTGATAATTTAATCATCTTTGTCTGACATTACTGTGGCCATCATTATCACCACCACCACCATCATCATACATCACCGTCACCACCACCATTATCATCAACATCAACATCATCAACATCAACATCATCATCATCATCACCATCACCACCACCATCATCATCAACATCAACATCATCATCACCATCACCACCATCATCATCAGCAACATCAATATCATCATCATCACCGTCACCACTGTCATCATCAGCATCAGTATCATCATCAACATCATCACCATCATCACCATCAGCATCATCATCCATTGAGAGTCCCTTTATATCAATCCACAAAGGAATCCTGTGAGATGGAGATTATAATTCTCATTTTATAGAGGATTACACTTAAGAAAACTTACCCTGTGCCACTCAGAAGCATAGCCCCAATCTGGGAATAACCACTCTGGTGTAAACCACCATAGAACACAGACTGGTATTCCATAAAGACATTGACCACCATCAGGCTGACCATGGTCCATGGATTCACATCACAGTGGAGACACTTACAATAGTCCTACTTCATTAAGGGTTTCCCCTGACCCCGATCAAGAGCAATGAGGTTCATATGAGCAATCTACAGTGGCAGCATTTTATATTAATTATTCTTTTCGTATTCTTTTTCGTTGTTTTTTTTTTCTTCACACTTACAGAGTAAGTCTTTCCTTTTTTTTTCAAATATTTACTGAACACCTATGTGCCAAATGTTATGCTTGGCATTGGGAATACAGTATTGAATAATCAAAATACCTTTTGGATGTAAGACAGATGATATCTTTTCTATTCATTTTAAAAAAATTTATTAAGTAACTTGATGTTTCAGGGACTGTGTTAGAAGCTAAAAAAAGTAAGCAAAATGGACGTGATTTTTTGGCTTATTGAGTATTAGATATGCACACATCTGCTTAAGTTGAGTGGTTATCAAATAATATGTGATTTTATGCCACACGGCACAGATTAAATCACTATCTTTGAAATATTCTTCTTGTCTCTCTATGACATTTTAGTCACATTATTTTTTGGCTTAAAGCTCCTCAATCTTCAAGTTCAAAATTCTTACACTTAGAACTAAGGCCCTTCGTATTGGTTTCCGTACCTGATTTTCCAACATATTTTTCTGGCATATCCTCAACCTACAGGAGAACAAAACTAACCTTTTCGAGTTTCCTGGCAGGTACATGCATGCCTGCATTTGCACTAATTGTCCATTTTTCTGACAGACCCTCCCAACTCACATGGTCCAGTCTTAACTCTGCAAAGCTCAGCTCAGACGTCAGCCTTTCTGAGACAACCTCTCACCTTTTCCATGTGGCCACTCCTTTGCCCTAATAGATTTTGTTACCTTTCCTGCCGTTACATTTCCTGCAAGTTGATGTGGGTGGCAGGACTAACCTCAATCCACCTACTGAGCTGTTTAGGACATGTCTCTACTCAACAGAACCCAACCCAGCTTTCTGATGGCAAGTGTCACTTTGCCAGGGTAGCAAAAAATGTTAACTTCAGTCACCTTTGGGATCCGCTGTTCCCACCCCTGGGCTGTGCTATGAGACTGAAGCTATGCAGTGCTGAGTAGGGTTGGGGATGGGGATCTCCTGCTCAAGGTCCCTCTCCATACAGCCCCTTGGGGGGCAATTTGCCATTCTTTTGTCTTTTTGCCCTGCCCAGTTATATCTTTGCAAACCAATCTCTGGTCTCATCTGCTGCTGAAATGAGTCCTGCATCCATTTCTCCGCAGTATTTTCATGGCCACAGCAGGGTGCCCAGGAGCCAGGCTGGCTTCCTGCTGCTTTCAGACTCCAAGACTCAATCTCTTCACCTCCCCCGCCTCCTGGCAATATGAGGGAGATTCCAGTCTGATGGGGAGAAGGTGGGGAAAGAAAACACTTACGCTTCAGTCCAATCATCCACTTGGCCACCAGTGTTTGTCTTTTGCTTTATCTCCCCATTCTGGGGCTTAAGCTTTTGGAAACAAAAGCCGGGAAGTTTACCAGCCTATTCCTTCTTTGAGTCCAGCCAGCTTTCTTGCATTTATTCTTTCCTAATAGAAGCATTTAATGTTATGAATGTCCCTCCAGGCACTGCTTTATCTTCCTCCGACAAACTGAAAGATGTATTTTTATTTTCGTTTAATTCAAAATATGTTAAAATTTTCTTTGAGACTGTATTTGACAAAGGTGAATTGAGTCGTCTGATAATAAATCTGAGTGGTCATTAGGTATGGTTAATTGGGCAACGTTACCATTGTTTTCCCTCTCACTCTAACTGAAGTGAGGCAATGCAAGAAAGATTTTAAGAAAGAAAGCATGGCATAAACTGTTTACCCTGAACAGTTTAAATATCATTTAAGCTTCAACAGCTTCATATAACAGTTGCCCTGCCACTTAGTCCTGGGAAGATCCTAGAACCCAAACTCTTGAAATTTCAGGATCAGAAAACTTACTTTTGCCAGTAGCAACCCATCTTCCAGAAACATCCTACGAAGTTGTTTCTCAGAACCTAGTGTGCACAAAGATCACTTTAAGACTTATTAAGCACAGAGCCCTGGGCCCCCACCTTGAAAGATTCTACTTCATTAGATCTGAGATAGACACAGAGATTTGCACTTCAGCAAGTTCCCAGGGTACATTTACACTACTGGTCTGAGGACCGCTTTGAATAACACTGTTTCACAGCATTAGAAAATATTATCCAACAAGTTCTCTTTGGCATGTCTTCGTATTTCGCATGATTTTCTTTCCCTTTTCTTTTTTTCTTTTTTTGACGTATTCTTGTCTTCTTTCTTTTCTTTTTTCCTTTCTTACTTTTTTTTTTGGTCTTCTTTCTTTTACTCTTCCTGCCATCTAAATGTGGCTATTTCCCCAAGATTATGACTTCTTATCTCTTCATCTTCCTTTCCATTGTAAATTCAACAACTATGTATTGAGAATCCACTAATTGTTAAATTTGGCTCTAGGTTCCATGTAAGGCAAAACCAGTAGGGTCTACGCCCTTTGCTCTAACATTATCTTCTCTGTGAAAGTTTTCTAAGAATTTTCTCACAAACACGATCTTCTCTTCCTTTGCTTTCCCATAGCTCTTTACTTGTTTCACTCATGTGGCTTTTATTTCATTCTATCTTGGTTGGGAATTCCCTGAAATAATATCTCAAATCTTAATTGAAAACAGGATCTGTACTGGGCAAAGTTATCTCAACCTCTAATTTTTATTCTGTCACTGATCTATATTTACTCTCTCAGGTTTAATAATTACATCAGCCTTGGAGTTGATCAGAAAACTGTGACAATCTTGTCAACACAACACCACCTTACCCTAATGTAAAATACATATGGGAGTTATACAAAATTTTTGTAATATTTAGAGATGTTGCAAGATGACAGGGAAAATGAAACAAACTTCCTCTTCTAAGCGTATTGGCAGAAGACGAGTATTTACTTTTATCTACTTTAGTCAATCAACATATATTGACAAGCCACAATTGGCAAAACACCATTCTATTATATTTACATGGATTTTTTTTCTCCCACAGACATCATGCCACCACCCCACCAAATTTTGTGGGAGAAATATAGATTGTCCCTGCTGTCTCCATTCTGTGTGTGGTGCAATCAATGAAAATAGTGCTCATCTCTGTAGATGTCTGTGTGTTTAAAGTGGGGAGAAGAGGGAGCAGAAGAGCATTTCTCATGTAAAGTCTGAGTAAAACATGAGCAGAAACCTCTCCAAGCACTGCCCTGTGCCCCAGACTCCCTTCTCTGTGGTATTAAATGCTCACATAGAAGTCACAAGGTTACAGTGGAAATCCAAGCTTGACATGATTTACCAGATGCTCACATGTTGACCTCCCCCACGCAAATACTCTACCAGTGTTTTTCCAGGACAGGAAAAAGGAGCTCCCCATAAATCTGTTGCATTTCAGTGGGACACATCACACCCACATTCAAGTTACACACATTCAACTGCAGGTTTGGGGAAAATCAACAACCACCACAGCCATATTTTTTATACAACATGGCCCCTAAAATACTCACTACTTAATTTGGGACCAAAAAAAAGAAAGAAAAGAAAAGAAACAGAGTCACGTTCCAACAATGGCAAAAAAGCTGGCTGTGTTGGCTCCATTGAAAGATGGTGTAATATATGCAAAGCATGTATACTGTTCTTTGTGGGTGATTTCCATGGTGGAAGAAAGCTGCTTTTCAGTACCCTTGGGGCTTCCATAGGCAGCTGTGGAATTGGGTCAGTGCCCCTCAGAGAATGTTCTTCTAAACCATTAGGGGTTGAGAGTAGAGGATGGAAACCACCTTTCTCCCCCTTTCTTTCTGTACATTCTGTGTATTCCTCCTTCTTCCCTCTTTCCCAAATCCCCTATCAGAGAACTTCCCTCTTTTCACAAAACAAGGCAGTGAACGTAGTGCTGTGAAGGCTTCATGAAGGGAGAAGCCGGTGCTTTGTCCTTGTGGTGAGAGCTCTCAGATAAACCATGTGGACCCCTCGTGGGCCCCAGTAAAAGACAATAGCTACATCCAGCTAAGTCACCACAGCTGGTGCTTTTCTAAGCACGGAAGACCTTGGCATGTCCTCATAATGAGATCAAGTCTGGGATAACAGCTAGGTAGGACAGCACATGGAGACATTTCTATCCATGTCCAAAATAACTTTTTCCAGTCGAATCGTGACCAAGTTTTAAGAGGCAGGAAGTTATATTAAATTTTGCTATTGTGCAGAATTTTTGTGGAAGAAATGTATAATTAGAACAAATAGCCAGATTTTCTGAAAGAAAAATGAAAGGTAAGGGGCAAAGTGGGAACTCACAGTGCTGGAGCAAGTTGCTAATCCATCAATAGGCAGTGATTGCTCTAGAGGAACAAGGTCATCAGGAAAACCTTTGCTTAGAGACTAAATTAAGAATAAGGTCCCCATTGTTTGTCTTACAGTGGCCAGAGTTCATGAGTGTCTCGCTTTGTCCCCAGGGGCTCTGTTTCTCCACTCTAGGCCAGCTCTGATTAAGAGGAAGCCATATATCTTCTAAGAATATTTCTGTCTCTTGCTTAACTCAGTAACATTAACAGAGGGAAATGAGGTTATGTGAACTTCCCGTGGACATTTCGATGGGAGGGACAGAGCTGATACAAAGGATTCCCTGTGAAATGCATCCAAATAAACACAGTCAGGTTGAGTCTAGTGATTCCCCTAGGTTTCACCACCTCAGGAAAGAGGAAAGAATATCTTCAGAGACAATGACTCAATAACTACCTGCGGATGGCCAAAACCCATGGCTAGAAATGTCCCCACATAAAATAAAATGATGCAAAATCTTCCACTGCAAATGGATTAGATGTGGAATATTTTAATGACTGAGTCAATTCTGTTGTGAATAGCTTCTTCATTGTTCCATTTTTAATATAAAAGCCTTTCATTGCTTGGCAGCTCGTGAGCTAGGTTAAACCTACCTCATTTTCAAAATCTTCTGGAGAGCAGAAAACCTATAGTAATGGGGAAAACAAACTCTTAGGCAACAGAGTTTAGATTCATCCAGAATTTAACAAATGTTAAAATTCCTACACAAGAAAAGAAATTTTTCAATCTAATCCTAGAAATGAAGTGCTGAAACCTCCCTTCCTCCTCCCCCCTCCACATACACCCTTAGATTTCTGCTTTCCAAGATGTATTAATTGTAGCCCCATAAAAAAATATTTAACCCTAATATGAGGAAAAGTAAGTCATTTCCCTAAGCAAAGGATTAGAATAGGTACATACTTCCATTTTGTTTGTAGGGAAGAATCACTTTCGGTCTCCTCTCTGAAATATAAGTAAAACTTGGGTCTCTAAGGGGTAAGATGGAGCCAAGGTGGGGCTAAATTGGAGGGAGGGAGAACAAATGTCTTTGAAATTGATCTGTAGATTCTATCTGCCTTTGGAACCACCTGAGACACAGAGTCCTTGACCACCCCTATTCAGTCCTTCCTTATTCAGTTACCTTTTTGTGCTCATCCTCTCTTCTGATTTTGTATTCATATCCCAGAGTGGTGAGCCAATGCCTTAGAAAGAGCAGGTATTCAATAAATATCCCATGGATGAATGTACCTTTCTGATTCACCTCCAGGCTTCAAAGGCTTGTTTGGGACCATCTCAAGAGATACCAGTGTGCACGCACTACAGAAATCACATTATGAAGGTTACCACAGGAATTATTTCTACTTCATTAATAGTCTGGGCATTATATACTGGAGTGGGTTATTGAAACCTGAAATTACCTCAAAAAAGTGTTAATTGGGATCAAATATGGATGGGGAAAAGGAAAGTCTTAAATTTCTGGATCCACCTAAATATCACAGAAATTCTATAGGCCTCTTCTGCTTCTTTCCCTCTTTCTTTTTGGTGAATAACTCAAATCCAAAAAGAGGGGGAAATCTCTCAAGAAGACAGTTAGAAGGTTTAGACAGAGAAATATGGCCGTGATAGAACAACGTTCTTTTTTTTTTTTTGAAGATTTTATTTGTTTATTTGATAGGCAAAGATCACAAGTAGGCAGAGAGGCAGGCAGAGAGAGAGAGGAGGAAGCAGGCTCCCTGCTGAGCAGAGAACCTGATTCAGGGCTCCATCCCACAACCCTGGGATCATGACCTGAGCTAAAGGCAGAGGCTTTAACCCACCGAGCCACCCAGGCACCCCATAGAACAACATTCTTGAGAGTGTCTGTCTCTTTTTTTCAGAAAACCATCAGCTTTTGTTGTTATCAATAACTGTATCACAAAGTCCCTCGTTGCTTATAAAAATTATGAGTAAAGAATTGGTTACAGAGATATCGTAGCTTCTCTGGATCTGGTAAAATGAAAGGGAATAGGGAATTGACTTCCTTGATAGAAATGTTCTCAATAACAAAAGTAAAAGAAGAAAGAAAAGATTTGCCTTGATTTTAGTCTCCTTACACTTCTTACATTCTCACCTTGAAAACAATCTACTGAAAATGTTCATGGAAAGAAGGTTCTGCTCAGCCCTTGGAAGAATGCAGTATTAAGTCTATATTCTTCAATGACCTGAGTTGACAATATCAGTAAACACACTGTACTCAAACAAAAGTGTTCGAGAATAGAATAGAAGTAAAATTCCAGCCATTGAGAGAGAAGGCTAGTACATTCCACAATTCTCATCTGAATCTTCTTTCTTGAGAGTACTAGCAAGTGGAAAGTATTGCAGGCCTGGAGGACACCAAAGACGTATTTGACCTAAAAGTGGTTGTCTACTTGACCAACAGTAGCAAATGTTCAATTACATGTGGAATAGACTCCAGAGCATTTCAGAGAAAATCAAGTTGAGGGATGTTGAAGCACCGTCCTATCAGCTGTGCAAAGTCAGACCCTGGAATGCGTCTCAGGGCTTGTGTAATATTTATATAACCTGCATCTGTCCAAAATCAGCTCTGGGGAACTGTTCCCAAAAAGAATTCTTGACTCTTCCCAATTCTCTGTTTTGTCTCCTAGAGTCCCTTCGTCCCTTTCAACATATGACAATCTTCAAAATAAATAAATAAATAAATAAAATCTCATGGCCTTCTTAAGTCATTCTCTCTCTCTCTCTCTCTCTCTCTCTTTTGGACAAAATATTCATTGTTCATTACTGAGTCTTCTCTTCTCCCACACAACACAGTGCCCAGCATTCAGTGTTCTGGACAAAACCTTTTATAAAGCACTTGAAAAGTCTATTTAGTTGATGGGTAATGTGGGCGTTTTTGAATCATTGGTGAGAGATGAGTAGGGTCTGGCTATCCAGAAACTGCAAGGTTTGTGCCCCCGGCCTTTGCTGTGTGAAGCAGCTGTGCAGCCAGAAAGCAGAATGAATCTTTGGGGAACACCGGACCCAGCTGTGCTCATGAAATTCATCTAAGAAAATCTTTGTAGTACAAAAGTGGAGAAAGAAGCTTGAAAGACCCAGCCAGGATTGTAAGTCTCAATGTTGACTGCAGTAAAAGTTGCATAAACAAGAGACAGATGCCTTCCAAGACTAGGATTCTTGGCCTTTTGGGTCAAGTTTTGGTATAGTTTAGGGGTCAACAAGGTAGGGTACGCAAGCCAAATACGGACCATTGTCTATTTTATACAATCTGTGAGTCAGGAATCATTTTTATGTTTTTAAATTGTTGGGGAAAATCAAAAGACGAATAATATTTTGTGAAACATGAACATGATCTTAAATTCACATTTGAGTGTCCAAAAGTAAAGCTTTATGGAGCACATTCACACCATATTGACTGAGGCTGTTTTCATGCTACACCAACAGAGCTGAAGAGTCACAACAGAGACCATATGGCCTACACAACAACAAACAAAAATAACAAAAAAAAAACACCTTACACTTGGGCTCTTTCCAGAAAAAGTTTGCAGAGTCCTGATAAAGTTAATTCTGAAATTCAACTTTAGTCTTTATTTTTTTTTCTTTTTAAAGATTTTATTTATTTATTTGACAGAGAGAGATCATAAGTAGGCAGAGAGACAGGCAGAGAGAGAGGAAGGGAAGCAGGCTCCCTGCTGAGCAGAGAGCCCGATGCGGGACTCAATCCCAGGACCCCGAGATCGTGACCTGAGCCGAAGGCAGCGGCTTAACCCACTGAGCCACCCAGGCGCCCCTCAACTTTAGTCTTTAAATAGATGCCTGAAATCTCACTCAAATACATGCATTACTTTTAGGGGATTGTTAT
Source organism: Neogale vison (assembly GCF_020171115.1). Classification (NCBI taxonomy): domain Eukaryota; kingdom Metazoa; phylum Chordata; class Mammalia; order Carnivora; family Mustelidae; genus Neogale; species Neogale vison. The sequence continues at coordinate 137,215,527 of NC_058091.1, forward strand.
GTCATCCACTGGGGAATGAGCCACATTCATATTTCGCAACTAGAAAGGGACTACAGGACAAGTGGCATAAAAGACATTTGACCAACCTATTAGAGAGATGCAAATTAAAACTACAACATGATACTGTCTCACACCTACCAATTTGTCAAAAAATTTTGATTTGATGTGTTGTGAGGATACAGAGGAATATGCATGCACACTGTTGGAGGAAATGAAAATTGGCACAGCCACTTTGGAGAGAAGCTTGGCAATTCCTAGTAAAATGGAAGGTATGTTTATAAGATGACCTACAATTCCATTCCCATGTTTATTCTCTATTTTGAAGAAATCCTAGCACATATGCAAGAGGAAATCTGTAGAAGGATGTCCAATGCAGCCTGGTTTATATGGTCGTCATTAACGCTGTTAGCCAGATTGTGTGGTTCTCCCTGTCCCTCCCAGGCTCATGGTAGGTTGTGCTTTTAGCTCCCTTGTGGCTAGGTGGAGCACCATAGCTAGTTCTGGCCATTGAGTTTTAAGCAGAAGGGACACATCATGGCTGGAGGATATACAAGGCCAGTGTGAGACTCCTCCAAGTTAGGATAACCCGCAGGTCAAAGAAGAAAGTACTACGAAAAACTGAAAATACTTCAAATAAAATAATAATACTCCATGTCAAAACTTACCATTATACGGCAAATATGTATCATTATACAACCAAATATGGCACATCAAAGCTATAGCTTTGCTTAGAAAGAAATTTATAGCTTCAAATGCACATTAGGGGACAAGAAAAGCTGAAAAGTCAATAAACTTTGAATCTTGGTTTGGATTCCACAGAAGCAGATCCCAAGCCAAGGATTCAAGGACAAACAGTTTATTGGGAATAAGCTAGTCTTTGAGGGCCACTATAGCAAAGGCTGAATGGGTCAAACAACAGAAGTGTATTTCTTCACAGTGCTGGAGGCTGAAAGTCGGGGGTCAAAGTGCTGCCAGGATTGCTTGCTCTGAAGCCTCTCTCCTTGACTTATAGATGGCTGCCTTCTCCCTGTGTCCTCCCGTGGACTTCCTCCTGTGTGTGCGTGTGTTGGGGGGTGGGGTGTATGAGTCCTAATCTCCTCTTCTTATTGGGCTTACTCCATGACTTCATTTTAACTTAATCACATCTTTAAAGGCCATATCTCCAAACACAGTCACTTTCTGAAGTACTGGGCTTCAACATATGAATGGGGGCTGGGTTGGGGCACAGTTTAGCCCATAACAGGGAGGTTCTGGGAACACATGTAGAAGCACAAGTAGAAAGTGAGACAGAGAAGGGAAGGCAGCCAATAAAGGGTAGATTATTAAGGCCCCATAATAGCAGGTAACTGTAGCTTGATTGCCAAAGAAAACTCTAGAAAACTATATAAAATGTACTTCAGAATTATCTTGGCAAAAGGGCAAGAAGCTGGGGTATTTATATGCTGACAGTATTTGGTCTTCAGTTAAGGGTTTCCCCTGGGACATGTTAGGCACATCTAGTCCTCTGTGTCTCAGAGTAAGTGGGTTCAGGCAGCTGGAGGGCAAACTCTTTACAAAGAATTCGGTGCTGGAAGTCAGGCTAGTGAGCATGGGAATAGCAAGGGGATCTCAAGGCCAATGGGCAGTCTCAGCAAGGCCAGTGTAACAGTCCTTTCCAGAAGCTACAAAAAGAGCGGCAAACAGACCTATGGGAACATAATAATGAAAACCAATTAAATTTTAAATAGATAAGATCCACAAAACCATAGATTTATTAATTAAAATACTAATACAATTTAAAAATTACAGTCCAACCTCATCAATTAAAACTAGAGAAGAGGCACCAAAATTTAAAAAAAAATTTTTTTTTAAATGTCAGAAATTTTAAAATAGGACATTACATTACAGATCATTACAGATCCTGCAGACATGAGATTATCAAGAGAAGAAACAAAAATAAAAGAGAGCAATTCCACTCTTTCTCCAAAGAACTGAAAACAGGTCCTTAGACAAAGTACACACACACACACATACACACACACACACACACACACACACACCCATAACAGCACCAATCACAAAAGCTGAAGGTGGAAACAACCCAATTTTCCAACAAAGGATGAACGAACTAAAAAACTGTGGTATATCCATGCAATAGAATAGTCTCTAGCCATGAAGTATACAAAGAAAAGAAAATAGACACAAACAGAAAAACAGAGCCTTAAATACAGAGAAGAAACTGATGGTTACCAGAGGAGAGGTGGATGGGAATGGGCGAAATAAATAAAGGAAATCAAGAATTCATTTATCTTGATGAGCACTGAGAAATGTACAGAACTGTTGAATCACTGTAATATATGCCTGAAAGTAATATAACACTCCATGTTAATTACACTTGAATAAGAACAATTTTTAAAAGGGCTAAAGTACAACAAACATGAACCTTGAAAGCCAGACTGGTTTGGTTCATTCCTGTGGAATATACAGAATAAGGACGTCCGTGGAAACAAGAAGTACATTACAGTTTGCAAGTGCCGGTGGGTTGGGCAGGGGGAAGGGGATGGGGAATGACTGCTTAATGAGTACAAGGAGTATGGGGTTTCCCTTTGGGATGATAAGTGGCTCTATCTCATGACCCTGAGATCATGACCTGAGAGAGGATGAGAAAAGAAGTAGAACTATCTGGGGGTATTTGAGTATGGAGTACAGACATTCGCCAGATCTACAACTGCCATTCCCTGGCAGTCTTTACTATTTTGATGATCTCATTAAATAGTCACGCTTGTCGCATGAGGTAGGGACTAATAATTCTCATTTTCACAGAGGAAAAACGAGTCGATGGGAAACAGCCTGATTGCTTCTCAGTCTTTGTGTCACTTTGTGTTTTGCCGAGTTGATCCAGAGCTCCTCCCTTGAGAAGCAGGACCAAGAAGCATAGATAATGTGACTTTCAGGCTCGGAGTCATCTCAACTAAAGGAAATGAGCCACGGAGGAGAGAGGTGCTCTGACATTTCAAATATAGGCTGTGCTTGGCCACTTAGGAAGATGGATTTGTTGCTAGCAACGAGTATATATAATGTGTGTGATTTGGCAGGTCTTGAGCTGTGAAGTAGACGCAACACGGGCAAAAATTGATGGTGTTATGGGGAGGGGCTGTGCAAGGTGCTAATTGCCATACGAAGTGCCTGGAGATGGGGTGGAGAGGAGGGAAGTATCTCTTCCTTCTTAATAGATTTTCAGGGTGGGGAAAGTCATCTCACAACCCCCAAGCATTTGGGCACAATTGTACATAACACAGAAGGCACATCTAACACGAGGCTAGGAAATCTGGACACTTCCCACACACTTGGCAGATTCCTGGATGTCAGAAGAAGAGATCTGTGGCCCCCTTACTCCTTCTAGCCATGTAGCCATGTACATAGAGCCCGAACTGAGACAACAGAAAGCAGAAGAACAGGTACCAGTAACTGTGGGACTTCCAATCACCACCTATGATTACTTCTATGATCTCTGGAAAAGTAGGCAAAAGGTGTTAGGTGGGATAGGAACAGAGTTAAGATGTAAGCTTGAACCACAACCCTGTAGGCATGTGGTGAAGCAAATTTGTTGGCACCCTTTAGAATTTACATTAGAAGGCACATTTGTGAAATCTCTGTGAACCATATATGATGTTCCCTGTAATTACGCCTGGAGAAGTAGGCTAATGTTGAGTCTTTCTTTTAATTTTACCAAGGAGAAAATTATGTTGCAGATGTTAAGGTAAAAGTGGAAATTAGCATGGAATTATAGGTCCAAAAACTGAAAAGACTTTTGACTAAGTCCTAGGAAAAAAAAAAAAAATCAAACTCTTGAGAGTGGAGAAAGAAGAAGAAAGATTAAAGAAAAATTAAAAATAGAAAGCCTTAGACTCACACATTTTTTTTCTTAAAACTCTAAAACTCTTGAGTTTTTACTGTCTTCTAACCATCAAATGGACCAGCATGATTTATTGACTTAAACTTTTTTTTTTTAAGATTTTATTTATTTATTTGACAGACAGAGATCGCAAGTAGCAGAGAGGCAGGCAGAGAGAGAGGGGGGAAGCAGGCTCCCCGCTGAGCAGAGAGCCCGATGAGGGGCTCGATCCCAGAACCCTGAGATCATGACCCAAGCCGAGGGCAGACGCTTAACCCACTGAGCCACCCAGGCACCCCTATTGACTTAAACTTTGATTTTAAGGCCTTTCTGCCACTTGCCTGCCTTAATTCAACTTTGGGTTATTCTTTTCTTTTTTCTTTCTCTGTAACTATATATTTTCACTGGGGTAAAATACATGTAACATAGAATTTACCATTTTAACTATTTTTAAGTGAGCACTTCAATGGCATTAAGTATGTTAACGATGTTGTACGACCCTCAGCATGGCTGAGAGTGGGGCTAGAGGAGCAGAACCTACCAGGATGAGTTTTCTCAATTGGTTCTGGGAATTGACTCTCCAATCTGATTAGATTTTAAAATGCTAATGACTCGGGACGCCTGGGTGGCTCAGTTGGTGAAGCAGCTGCCTTCGGCTCAGGTCATGATCCCAGCGTCCTGGGATCGAGTCCCACATCGGGCTCCTTGCTCGGCAGGGAGCCTGCTTCTCCCTCTGCCTCTGCCTGCCTCTCTGTCTGCCTGTGCTCGCTCTCTCTCCCTCTCTCTCTGACAAATACATAAATAAAATCTTTTTAAAAAAATGCTAATGACTCTACTTTCCGTAGTAAGGAGAGCACTGATCCAGTCCAAGGTGAGATCGGCGATAGAGATACATAAAACATTCCCACTGGATGCTTCTACTCAAACACTTAACAAGAATCAGGAACTGAGTGACCATGTACATGATTATTCTGAACAGTTTTTGGTAAGCCAATAAATACAGTGGGATTGGCTGGCTGTTCCTAATGTCCTTGGACAAAGTGGGGACAGAAGAGGGTGAGTGAAAGATGTACAATGAGTAGTACCCTTTTCTACCCTTTGAGAGTGGGTGAGTAGGTCTTAAATGACAAATCCACTCTAACACTCCAATTTCCCTTCCTCTACCTCAAGACCAAGACAGGTCTGGCATTTATAACTTACTCACTGGGGGCACCTTCGGGTCCATGTTTCAACCAAGCAACTAAGCATATTTTCAGAGCCCTTTTCTAACTCTCTGAGCTGAAACATTAAATTCAGAATCTTTGCTTGGCAAACTCAAGTCAATACATTTGGCCTGATCCAACTTTATGTTCTTCCCACATTTTCCCTCATTCTTAAAAGCCATTATCATGTGTGTTCCCTAGATTTCTGTCTGTATAAATTAGAAAACTGAAATAGTTTTTTAGAATGTAGCACACTTCCTCATGAGTCACACTTTGTATGTCACCTTTAGGGACTTGCTGGACCTTGAGTCTTATTATAGGTCTAGAAGGAAAAAGAGGTTGGTAAGGGTGGATCCTGAAGAGAATCAGCATTGTCCTGTGTGCACCCACCTCTGGGAAGGTGGATACAATTTCTTCACTCAATGCAGGGCTGATCTCTCTGAAAAGAGAATAGAAGGGATGGGAAAAGCCCCTTTCCCTGGAGATGGAGAGCTCTCTTCCACTAGCAAAGAAGCTCATCTGAATCTAGGGGCTCAGTGTCTTCAGCTTCATTAGGGGCTTCCCATATGTCCCCATTCAGACTTTCAGAATCCCTTTCCTTTCTGATAAATGCATTCACTTGCACTGTAATTCTACCAGTGACAGAATGAGATTCTGTGTTTGATTTTCAGCAATCTCAGGAGATAAGGATCTCCTTATGAGGAGACACATATAAACTTCCAGGTCATTTATGTGGTCCTTGAGCTAGGAACTTGAACCACTGAACTCTTGAACAAATTAAGACCTTGTCTGGTACCTGGCACACAGCTATCAGTCTGGCAAATGGAATTTTTATCCACACCTGTCAATAAGGACTACTAGAAGCTGGTTGGTTTCAACTGACAAGGCCAGCAATACACCTCCACTGCATTCCCTCAGTTTTGTATCAACTCCCTGACTCTATATCATAACTTATTTTGCAGGGACCTTGATTGCCTTTCTCTTCCACGAGATATCACCCTGGTTCATTACACTGATGGCATTACGCTGACCAAACCTAGTGAGCAAGAAGAAGCAACTACTCTAGACGTATTGGTCAGCCATTTATGGGTGAGGAGTGGGAAATGATCCCGTAAGTTTCTACCTCAGTGACATTTCTAGGGGTTCAGTAATATGGGTGTGTTGCACCATCACTTCCAAGGTGAAGATTAAGTGGTTGCATCTGGCATCTCCTACAACCAAGAAAGAGGTACAGTGCCTTGGTCTTCCTTGGATTTTGGAGGCAACGTATTTTTCATTTGGGTGTGTTACCCTGACCTATTTACAAAGACCCAAAAAAGCCACTAGCTTTGAGTGGTGCGCAGCCCAGGAGAAGGCTCTGCAGCACGTCTAGATCACTGTGCAAGCTGCTCTGCCACTTGGGCCATATGATCCAATGAATTCAATGATGCTTGAAGTGTCAGTGGCAGATAAAAATGCTGTTGGGAGCTTTTGGCAGGCTCCTATACATGAATCACAGTGCAGACTATGAGGATTTTAGAGCAAAGCCCTGCCATCCTCTGCAGATAACTACTCTCCTTTTGAGAAACAGCTCTAAGTCTCTTCAGGGCCTTAGTGGAGAGGGAACAAGTTACCATGCTACCTGAGTTGCCCATCATGAACCGGGTGTTATCCGACCCACTAAACCATAAACTTGGATGTGCATAGAAGCACTCTGTCATCAAATGGATATGTGATTAGGCCCGAGCAGGTCCTTAAGGCACAAGGAATTTTCATGAAGAACTGGCCAAAAATGCCTATAGTCCCATTCCTGCTACACTGCCTTTTAGCTCCTAGAAGAGAAACTTGAGTCTTGCTTATAGACGGTTCTTCACAATATACAGGCATCACCAGAAAGTGGATAGCTGAAGCACTATAGACCTTGGCTGGGACATCACTGAAGGGCATTGGTAAAGAGAAATCCTCCCAGCGGGCAGAATTTTGAACAGTGCACCTGGCTATTCACTTGCATGGAAGAGAAATGACAAAATGTGCAATTCTATGATTATATACCAATCCATGGATTGTGGCCAATACTTTGGCTGGATGGTCAGGGACTTGGAAGGAACATGATAGAAAAATTGCTGGTAAGAAAGCTTGGAGAAGAGCTATGTGGATAGACTCCTCTGAATGGGCAAGAAAAATAAAGATGTTTGTATCCTACATAAATGCTTACCTAAGCGTGACCTCAGCAGAGGAGGATTTTAACAGTCAAGTCAATAGTGTCCATTCTTTGGACAACAGCTGGCCTCTATCTCCAGTGACCACTGTCATCATCATGATGGGCTCATGAAGAAAGTAGTCATGATGCAAGGATGGAGGTTCTCCCTGGGCTCAATGATGTGGACTTTCACTCACTAAGGCTTACCTGGCTAAAATCACTGCTGAGTGCCCAATCTGTAAATAGGAGAGACCAACATGGGGTCCCCAAAATGACACAAGTACCTGCGGTGATCAGCCAACTACCTGGGGGCAGGTTGATTGCACTGGGCCACTTCTACGATAGAAAGGGCAGCATTTTGTTCTTACTAGAAGAGACACTCAGGTACAGATTTGCCTTCCCTCCAGGCAATGCCAAACTACCATCCATGGACATACAGAACACCTTATCCGCTGTCATGATATTCTACATAGCATTGTTTCTGATTAAGGAAATCACTTTGCAGCAAAAGAAGCATGACAATGGGCTCAGGCTCATGTAATTCATTAGTCTTACCATGTCCTCCACCATCCTGAAGCAATTGGTTTGAGACTATGGTGTAATGGCTTTTTGAAGACTCATTACAGCACCATGTAGATGGTAATACCTTGCAGGCCTGGGGCCAAGTTCTCCAGAAGGCTCTGTGTGCTCTGAATCAGTGTCTAATGTATGATGCTGGGTGTCTCCCAAAGCCAGGATTCATGGAACCAAAGAGTGGAATTGGAAGTGGCACTACTCACTATTACCCGTTGTGACTAGCTACCAAAATGTTTGCTTCCTGTTGTCTCAGCCTTATGCTCTGTTGACCTAAAGATCCTAGTTCCAAAGGGAGGAATGCTTCCACCAGAAGAAGGATGCTACTAAACTAGATGTTAAGTGTACTGCTTGGCCCATCTAGATACTTCATGCCTCTGAATCAAAAGACAAAGAAGGAAATTACTGTCCTGGCTACATTGATTGATCTTGAGTACCAAGGGAAATTGGACGACTATTCTGTGATGGAGATAAGGAAAAATATATCTGGAATACATGAGGTCCCTTATGGAGTCTCTTTTTTTTTTTTTTTTTTTTTTTTTTTTTTTTTTTTTCTCCCAATTTATTTATTTTCAGAAAAACAGTATTCATTATTTTTTCACCACACCCAGTGCTCCATGCAAGCTGTGCCCTCTATAATACCCACCACCTGGTACCCCAACCTCCCACCCCCCCCGCCACTTCAAACCCCTCAGACTGTTTTTCAGAGTCCATCGTCTCTCATGGTTCACCTCCCCTTCCAATTTACCCAAATTCCCTACTACTCTCTAATGCCCCTTGTCCTCCATGCTATTGGTTATGCTCCACAAATGAGTGAAACCATATGATAATTGACTCTCTCTGCTTGACTGATTTCACTCAGCATAATCTCTTCCAGTCCCGTCCATGTTGCTACAAAAGTTGGATATTCGTCCTTTCTGATGGAGGCATAATACTCCATAGTGTATATGGACCACATCTTCCTTATCCATTCATCCGTTGAAGGGCATCTTGGTTCTTTCCATAGTTTGGCGACTGTGGCCATTGCTGCTATAAACATTGGGGTACAGATGGCCCTTCTTTTCACGACATCTGTATCTTTGGGGTAAATACCCAGGAGTGCAATTGCAGGGTCGTAGGGAAGCTCTATTTTTAATTTCTTGAGGAATCTCCACACTGTTCCCTTATGGAGTCTCTTAATATTACCATGCCCTATGATTAAAGTCAATGAAAATCTACAATGACTCAATCCAAGCAGGACTACTAATGGCCCATATTTGTGAACGATGGTTTTGCTCTACCAGGTAAAGGACCACAACCATCTGGAGGTACTTGTTAAAGACCAAGGGAAAACAGAGTGGGTAGTGGAAGAAGGTAGTTATAAATGCCAACTATGACCACATGATCAGTTACATAAACCAAGGGTAACAGACTCAGGAGACAGAAACCCAGATCCTTAATGACATTTTTGAATGGGAGACTCAACTGGCTTTGAGGTGTGCCCCACCTCTGGACTTCTTACTAAGTGAAAGAAATAACCTAATTGCTTCAGTTGAGATTTTATTATACTTTTAGCCCAAACATCCCAACCCATAGAGTGTGTGGGAGTACGCAATACTCTTGCTATAATGAGGAGCCCCAAATACCAGGCCATGAACTGATTCCAGAGGTAGAAGTATAACAATCCCCCAAATACTTCTCTTACCTTCCAGACTTTTGCAAATACTTTTCTAGGAGACAAAAATTATTTTTCCATGATTGAATATCAACCTGCTGATAGACAAGGGAAAAGTATGAGTAGAAAAAAAAATCCAGGAAATGATCAGTCCAAAAACTAATAAAGCATACAGATTTCAACAAGATGCATTTCACATTACTAAATTAATTTTAACAGATCCTAACATTCAAATGACTGGACAGGTTGTGCTAAAATTTTTGAAACAAGAAAAATGTATCAGCTTCTTTGATAAGTATCTTAGTTTGCTCAGGTCGCTGTAAAAAATACCATTAGACTGACTTAAGCAATGGGCATTTATTTCTCACAGTTCTGGAGGATGGAAGTCTAAGATCAAAGTGCTGACAGATTTGTTTCCTGGTGAAAGCTCTCTTCCTGGCTTATAGACAGCCACTGGCTTGCTGTGTCCTCATGTGACCTTTCCTGGGTCACGCACATGAACAGAGTGAGAGTTCTCTGTCTTCCTCTTCTTACAAAAGCATGAAACCCATCGTAAGGAATTCCCTCATGACCCTATCTAACCCTGAGTACTTCTTAAATTCTCCACCTCTAAATACCATCACACTGGGGATTAAGTGTTGGATGTAGGAATGGAGGGGGTACACAGACCTTCAGTTCATAATGATATGCGATGTTAAATATTTTTATTGAAAACCATACAAACACACATACCTGTATCAATATCCTTCAGCCAGTGACCACCAGACACAAAATACACCTAATGTTGACCAAGCTGTGTTTAATGCCCGTGGGGAAATATGGGAAAACTCGGGAAGTCTTAGACAGGATCTATGATAGGGTTGGGGCTTGTGTTCAGTGTTTTGGGAGAGATTTTTAAAAAGTGGAACCTTGCTCTGGATCGGATGTTGCCAGGAAATGGAGGTAATTCAAGAATGAATCTTATCTATAAGGAAGAAGGAGTAGGGTGAGGCTAAAGCTCAAATTGGTAAAGAAGAAGCAGTATTTCACTCATATTAACCAGGAGAGAAAGAGGTTTGGTTATTTTTCTGGGTGGACCATGTTCATGTTTTATCTAAGGACCTGGTTAGGGAGTGGTCTTGTTTCTGCTCTGATCCATCCTGGCATCGTGGTGGCCTGGTGTAATGTTTTCTGTGAGATTGTTTCTGTTCAACGGAGAGCTGTAAATGCGGTCCAGCTCCGGGATGTCAACAGCTGCTTTTGCTTTTTCTTTCCTTTCAACCCAAACACAGTGTGTATCCATCAGCCTGTGCTGCCAGGACCAAGTACCACAGTCTGGAGGGCTTAAACCACAGGCATGGACTTCTCAGCATTCTGGAGGCTGAGAGTTCAAGATGAAGGTCCCAGCAGGATTGGTTTCTGGTGAGACTTCTTTCCTTCGTCTGCAGATAGCTACCTTCTTGCTGTGCCTTTCTTCTATGCACGGAAAGAGAGAGAGACCGACCTCTGGTATCACTTCCTCTTTAAGGACACCGGTCTCAGCAGAACTGGCTTCACCTTATGGTTTTACCGACCACCTCCATAAAGGCCCTAACTCCAAATACAGTCTCAGCTGGGGTTAGAGCTTTAACATAAAAATGTGGGGGGTGACATAATTTGGTTCCTAGCACCGTGCATCAGGGTCCAAGATTTCTAGAGAGATCTTTCACAGAAGGTAAAAGAGATGAACATGTTGATGGTGGTACAACCTTTTTCAGCAGAATTTAGAAACAGCAAGTATCTAACAAAGCAGGGTAAAAAAGGCACGTGATGGCTCAGAGGACAGAAGAGCCCAGAAATGGCTCAGATGGCATTAGGGTGGTGGGCTAATTGGTGACTGTTTTTAATTATTAATTTTTTCATGCTTCTATAATATTGCTGTTGCGGCAATTAAGATACAAATACCTTTGGGAAAGTTGATAAATAGAGTTAAACTTTTTCACTCCTCGGAGTAAGTGAAAGCTAGCAGGTGCTCGCCCGTGTGCTTTGCTGTGCCTGTGGGTGAGACAATCAGAAGGGGAGAGCTGCAAAACAGTGAGGTGGGGAGGGGGCCCCCGGAGCCGGTTGCTTAGCATAAGATCAGGAAGGGCAGCCAGAGAAAACCTGGAAAATCGACCACCTTCCTGATTTGCTTATCATCCGTCTGGCTGCACCATCAGCCCATAATTACCCAAATCACTTTCAGGCTCTGCCTTCAGAACTGAGCCAAGCTCCCCCATCCCCCATCCCTGCTGCCAACCCCCACCTTGAGCAGATGGCAAGGAAGAAGGATTGAAAGAATAATGTCTAGGGGCACCTGGGTGGCTCATTCGGCTAAGCATCTGACTCTTTGTTTCTGCTCAGGTTGTGACGTCAGGGTCGTGAGATGGAGCCCTGCATCAGGCTCCGCGGTTGGTGGGGTGTCTGCTTGGGATTCTCCCCCGCCCACCCCTGCTCTGTCTCTTTAAAACAAATAAATAAATAGAATCTTAAAAAAAAAAAAAAGAAAGAAAGAAAGAAAAGAAAGAATAATCCTCAACCACAACCCCACCCTCCCTTCTGCAGAAACTCTAGCTCCATCAAAACGACATCATGACACCATTTTCGGTATAAGGTGATAAATGAGATCTTCCTTTTGTCCATTTTTATGGTTCTTTTTGAGTTTCTTACCTGAAAGAACTGCCCCCAACATAAGGAACAGGTGGTATAGAGACAGTCACTTAGGTTGTAGATCTTGAAAAAGTGCCCCAGGGGCTCTAAGCATGTGGACCGTCCTTAGTTTGGGGACAGATCATTATGGAAGACAACACACGGCGACCTTCACGCTCTGAGCAGAGTCCAAGCCTACCATCTGGGCCAAATGTGTTTTCTAGATAAATCTGCTCCAATCTCTCGTAACAACTGATTTCCCCTCACCTTTGCAGGGTGCCCCGCTGCCTTCCCACCAGCGCACCCCACCTCACCCACCCCCTCCTTCCACGCGGGGTCTCCTGGAGGTTGAAAGAGTCTATTTTGAAGTGAAAAGGCAACCGGGAAAAGCTTGAACCTCATAAAGCATTTTCTGTGTCTTGACGGGTGTTCAGGACATCAGCCTGGAATGCTTTCTCCAGCCGATTTGCAGCTGATCTTCTAAAATGGGTCTCTTTTCTTGATCTGGTGTGGCCACCCCCATCCCCTCCCTGTGCATTCGCCGGGCTTCAACCTTTCAGCACATTTGTTAACTTGAGTGACATTGAGAAAAAATCGGCACCCGGTTAACATGGAGTCATGCGATCCACGGATGTGTAGCATTCATTTAATTGGGATGGCTTGGTTGGCTCCCAGATGTTCCCTTTCAGCAGATACCATTGTGTTTTAAAACTTTGGATAATTATAGCTCTGTAAAGCTAGAGTACAAGATTTGTTGGCTCCAGCCAGCTCCCGCTCCTTATGTAATAGCTTCATTGTTTGGTAATCGCCCTATTCACAGAGCGAAGGGACCCGTGTCAGCCAAGACATCTATTCAAAGCACTTCCCCCGTGCTGGATAAACAGTAGCGGAAGCAGCCTACCAAGACAACCAAAACACTCACGAGAGACTTGGCCACAAGTTTGACCAGAGCTGCTTTTCCCGTCCTGCATGGAGCTGTGCTGCAGAAATTCCTTCACCTTTCTTCAGCAACACATCAGCCTCCAGGCGGAGGCTTCCTCTTGGCGGGTGAGACCCCTGCTAAGCATGGGGAGCCCCGAACGGGTGGGGCAGGTCCCTGTGGGCGGTACAGGTGAGAGTAACATGAGGCCTGGGAGGAGGTGCGGAGCGCCGGGGGCCGGGGGTGGTCCGCACGCCGGGGGTGGTCCGCACAGGCTGTCCCCGGGAGAAGAGAGAAAGGAGAGAGAAATGTCCCGAAGCTGTTTCCTGGAAAAATTCAGAATGACCACTGGGAGCCCCGTAGAGGAGTCACCAGGAGCAGAAAGAGGCAGAAAGTTCTCGAGATTCTGTGGGAGGTCTTCCCCAGGGTGTCTGCGCCCTGAGGGATGCCAGCGAATGTCCAGCCCAGTGTCCTCCAGTCTCCTTCACACCTGCTGATGCTGGAGCAAATAACCCCCCCCAAAACCTTCTTTTCCGTGCTGGTGTTTCTGAGATTCCCTGGGAAGTCTTCTTGGAGGGTAATGATCTTGAGCCACACATAGCCGGCTTCCTCTAAAATCCACGGTGGACCCAAGAGCCCAGTACTGCCCCGGCATCATTGGAAGGTGCTCAGCCAGCCAGGCTCTCCGCAACCCCCCCCCCCAAAACCCCCACCGGACCCCCGATGCCACTCTCCCACCTCCTCGGCTGTCCTCTGAGTCCTGATCCTGCAGGCCCCGGGGGTCAGGCCAGGGTCCTGGGAGGAGGCAGAGAAGAAAAAGAGAAAGCACACAGGGAGATTTTAAAAGTAGTGATACAGGCCCCCATCTAAGGCTAACTCTGTGTACTGCCAAAAGGCCATAACCCTCCCTTCCAGTATGACACGGTCATGACTGATTACTAGAAACCTTTCTTCCTATCTCTCTGTCTAGGTAGGTATATACACATGTATATACATAAATATAATTTATATATTATACCTTTGATATATATGGATGTCTACATGTGTGTATATATTAAAGCCATCGTGGTTTGGGCATAAAGATTATTTTAAAATGAAAATATTTGAAATCTTATCTGAACTTCCCTTATGTGACTAAACCAGAACCTTCTGAAAAATACAGCTGCCAACCTCCTGCCACCCCCCACCGAGGGGGTTTCCTGTGAGTTCCAGGAAGACAGATGGCCCATTCCCATTAGCATCAAGAAAAATCCTACAGAACCTTCCATACCTTCCTACTGAAGCCCTAAGACCCCCACAACACACACACACACACACACACACACACACACACACACACTTTTTTATTAAACTGGTATGGGTCTATAAACATTTACCTCTAAATATTTGGGGAGTTACTCATTACCGTAAACTCCCACATGCACAGGTAAATAAACTCTTTTTTCCCATTCATCTGTCAGTGGCCAGCTCATTTGCAGGGCCTGACCATTTAAACCCAATGGGTAGAGGAATTGCTTTCTCCCAACTGTTTATATATACAAATATATATGTACATCTGTACACACACACACATAGATACACACAGATTTATATATATAAACAGCTTATATACGTGTGTTTATACACCTTTATATGTGTATGCTTGCATGTACACACACACACACACACACACACACACACACACACACAGCTAGATATTTTGATAACCGACAGAACCCGGAGGCCCTCTGATGATATTGACGTCTGAAAACTCTGCTGGCTACTGAGCGCACAATGCCCTTTGTCACCCCGGCCGACACACACAGGGGCACACCTGCCATTGAAGTCGGTCCCCTCTCATGGGGTCTGCTTCCGGGGGACAGGCATCAGCTGTGGCCTGTCTGCTCAGCCATTCGCTTGGGGGTCCACCCACAGCTGAGGTCCTTGGCCCTCAGGACACCAGAGTGTCTGAGTGTTCTATGGTGCCCAGGAAGAAGTGGGGGAGTGGGGAAGAGGGAAAGGAAGGGGGTCTTCTCTCTCTTCCCGGTGTGATTTTCGGTTGGAGATTTTTAAAAAACACTCAGGCTTATTCTTTACTATTTTGTAAGGCTTTTTCCATGGAACATGGTGGAGTCTTCTCTTTAAAGCCTGCCTTCTCTCCCTGGGCTTATACCTGTGTCCGATGTGGCCTGGTGAGGACCCATGAGCTCTAGCGGTGGGACCTGGTCCTCAGTCCTCGGCACTGTCTCCCCAGCACTTAGACCCTGCCTGGCACCTGGCCCAGCTCCCCAGTCTCGGATCCATAATTCTAAACTCCAAAAGGCTTTGAAAACAGATTTTTATAACCGCTTTGGTGACCAAATGAGAAGGGAAGTGATATAAAGCGTCATTTAGCCCACTTAGTGTGAATATTCATATAGTTCGCCGATCCAGGACTGTGGAAATATTAACGTATTTGATTCACATGGTGTCACTTCAGACCTCTTGGGGTGTTACATAATATTTGGCGTAGGCGCCCCATTTTCTTTTAAACTCTGCAGCACTGAATTCTGAAACCCGTCTAACCCCAGGGGCTTTGGATCCATGCGTGGGGCTTATGCAGGTCTCCGTGAGTAAGTGCTGAAGCCACGTCTGAGGGCTTCTTCCTCCCACACACGGGCTTAGGCTTCTCACCTGGGTCCAGTTCTCAGCACCCCGGCTCCTTCCTCTGCCGTGGGGTCTGCCCCCAGACTCGCGCACACAGGTTTCGCCAGTTCAGTATGACCAGTGGGCAAAGCTGTGCCCTGAGCGCATGTTTTCATGAGAAAACAACGATCCTTAGTGTCACATTAAGAAAGGAATAGACAGGGAGACACCATATTTTCAGATGTGAGCAGATGCTTAGGTCTGGCCAGTTAGCAAGGAAAAAAACCAAAGCAAAAACTCCCCAGGCATTTCATCTTGCTAGTGGTCACAAACTCCTGAATGTGGACATTGATGGCCGTTCTAGTCTTCTGGTAACCCAAGCAGGCTTGGCTGGATTCATCAAGGCTTTTTCAAGATCCCAACCTACTCTGTACTTGTATCTCGGATTTCTTCACCTTCAGGAAGGCCCCCAAATTGATGAACTCAGGGCCCCACGAAACATGGGTGCTCTTCGGAAGCTGATGGCCATTCCCCGCCCCCGACTGGGCCGTACTCTTGTGTTTCCCATTCTTCGTGGTGGAGCGTCTACACGGCAAACTTTCCTCATGTGAATCATGATGGTTTCTTACCACAGAACTTGAGTATTTCATGCTAACATACACCCTCCCTTCCAGGACTCAGAGGCCTGAGAAAACAAGGTAGTCAAAGGGAAAGTCTGTACATGGCTGATTTGGGCTTCTTTTGCTTTCATTTACAGAAGAGAAAGATGATGCTCAAAAGGCTTGGTGAGGGGTTTACCTCAGATCATGTGGCTGGTCAGAGACCCAGACAGAATTCGAACCTAGGTCCTAAACTCCCAAACTGGTGCCTCTTACATAATTCTGTACTCCTAATTCATTGGAGGCTTTCACTGGAAAAAGTAAATTGGGTTTTACTTTTCATTTTTTGGTGTTTTTCTTTTTTTGTAAGTTCACACCCAATGTGGGGCTTGAACTTACAACCTGGAGATAAAGAGTAGCAAGTTCTACTGACTGAGCCAGACAGGCACCCCCTGGGTTTTACTTTTCAGAGCTACGTCATGTAAGAAGTACCTGGGTCTTGCTGAGGGACATGGATCTCGTATGGCCCGCATTTTCAACAAAGACCAAGATCACTTTTGAGGTGGTATTTTTTTCCTCCTTTACTTTTTTTAAAAAATATTTTATTTATTCATTTGACAGAGAGAGATCACAAGTAGGCAGAGAGGCAGGCAGAGAGAGCGAGGAGGGAAGCAGGCTCCCCACTGAGCAGAGAGCCCGATGTGGGGCTCGATCCCAGGACCCTGAGATCATGACCTGAGCCGAAGGCAGAGGCTTTAACCCACTGAGCCACCCAGGCGCCCCACTTTTTTTTTTTTTTTTAAACTAATGCATGTTTCAGTAGGAACGTGATCTCTGTATGGAGGATACTAATATGCTTAAGCCACTTAATAATTTGGGGCTTCATTTTTGGTTAAACTGGTGTTCAACCGACCTTTTCCAAGTGCTGCTGTACTCGAAACCAGAACAATCCATCACAGTATGGCGGCCTCCTGTCCATGTTGATCTCATGCTACAGTGACAGGGCAGGCAAGCCAGGGGAGCCAACCTCATGGGGGACAGGCAGGACCCCCTCACCACCCCTACATGACATAGGAGCGTCTATCAAGGCGGGCTTCCAGACGATGGTCCCGCGGGGAGATCAGAGCAGACTTGACAAGGGGTGGCACTCTTGGTTTGCCAGGACTGCTGTAGCTGAGTGCTACAAATGGGTGACTTAACAGAAATGTCTTGTCTCCCTGTTCTGGAAGTTGGAAGTCTGAAATCAACATGTGGGCAGGGCCACGCTTCCTCTGACGGCTCAAGAAAAGAATCCGTTTCATGCCCGTCTCCCAGCATCTTGTAGTTCCTTGGCTTGTGGCTGCACATCCCAATCTTCGCATGGTGTTCCTCTGTGTGTGTGTCTGCCCAAAGGGCCCCTTTTTACAAGAACGTAAGTCATATCAGAATAGTGGGCCACTTTACTCCAGTATAAATTCATCTTAACTCATTACGTCGGCAAAGACCCTATTTCCAAATACAGTCACATTCTGAGGCTGGGGCTTCCATACAGAAATTTGGCGGAGGGGACACATCTCAATCCGTAACAGTCCGCTAGTCCACTGCCGCTCCCCTCCCCCCACATTAATGTCCTTCTCACATGCAAAATACATTCACCCCATCTCAGCAGCCTGCAAAGTCTTGAGCTATATCAGCAGCAACCCTAAGGCCTAGAACTCATCTAAATAAGGTAAGGGTGAGACTCAGAGTGTGATTCACCCTGGGGTAAAATTCTTTTCCGTATGTGAACCTGTAAAAGCAGACAAGTTGTCTGGTTCCAAAATACAAAGATGGGGCAGGCCTAGGCTAGACATTCCCATTCCAAAAGGGAAAAAGTGGAAGGAAAGAAAAAAGGTGCTATGGATCCCAAGAATAGGTTCCATTAGATTTTAAAGCCTGAGGATAATCCATTTTGGCTCCATGCTCTGTCCCCTGAGCCCATCCTCACGATGGAAGATAATCTTCACTTTAAGTCTACTGATTTAATGGTAATCGTGTCTAAAAAATATCTTCACAGCAATGTCTGCAGTCAAATGCTCTACCACTGAGCTATACCCCCTTCACAGCAATGTCTGGACTCGTATTTGCCCAAAACCCAGGGCACCATAGTCCAACCAAGCTGACACACAAAACAAGCCATTGCAGATCATTCCTGAGTGAATACTATAATGCGTCCAAGATAGGGAACGCCAGGAAATAGTAATAAAGAGAGAAAGTGGAGAAATTCTCTTGGCTGTTTGTCCTGGGCAATGTACCAACGGGGCAGGACTCCGAGGGCTCGTCCGTTAAAGATTGTGTAAAGAGTAGTTTTAATCTGTCACAGTGGTTTGGACCAGGGGGATGGACAGGAGGAACATTGTGTTTTCAGCCATCATGAAGCGAGGGAATTTGCCCTGGCATAAAGGGTGGGAAACAGGGTGACTAGAAAGTCAGGGTGGGGTGGTATAAAGTGGGGGCACTAAGGAGAACTAGCGAAGGGGCTGGGTACACTGGCAGCCCCCCAAATTCCTATGCGGGGCCCTCCCCTCCTCTGTGATGGTGGAATGTTTGGGAGATAATTAGGTTTAGGTGAGGTGGTGAGGCTGGATCCTGCAGGATGGGAGGAGTGCCTCTGTCAGAAGAGGAAGAGACGCCACATCTTCCTCTCTCGCCGATGTGCACGAGAAGGCTGCCTGGAACTGAATCTCACCGAGACACGAATCTGCCAGCCCCTTCATCTTCAACTTCCAGCCTCCGGATTGCGAGTCATAAATACCCATTGTTGAAGCCCCCAGCCTCTGGGATTGGGTTACAGCAGCGTGAGGTGACCATGACACAGAGGAAGCTACTCACAGCCTCCTGAACGGGTCTCACCAGATCCAGATTCTGTTGTACCGCATTTGCCTGCCTCTCTGAGTCCCCCTAAGGCTTCCAGTAACACAGGCTGGTCTTCCGAGAGGTCCCCTCCTCTGCCATGACCAGCCAAGACCTGGACCCCAGCAGGTGCTCAAACAAGAGCTGTTGACTGAAAATGTCCAAGGACAGCACCCAGTTTCCTCAGTCTCAGCGGTGACAACAAAATGTCACAGGTTGGGGGGGGGGCGAGCGAGCAACTTAGTTCTTGGGGTACAGTGAACCCCTCTCGAAGCTGTGTCTGCCACTCTTACCTAGACTGTGGTTGCTTGACTCAGTTCGGGGGAGACAGACAGCTGAGACGAGGGAGGTGCTGAGACACCCCAGCCACCCCCTGGCGGCTCCGAGAGCCTGGTGGGTGTAGGAGCCAAGGTTAAGATAAAGGACTTTAAGGAGACTAGCCTGCAGATGTCTTTCTGTTCTCAGTCTGTAACCAGAGATCTTAATCTCGATGCAAAGTAGGTGTTTGCCTCTAGACTTTTTTTTCTTCTAAAGGGCATGGAAGGAGAAGGAAGGAAGGAGCACATTTTGAGGGGGAGAGAGGAGGTAAGTGAGAGCTTATGCTCCCAAAGAGAAATGCATTCCTATTGGGTGCAGGGAGCCGCAAGTCGCTCATTTAAATCCTCCTTGGAGCCTCCTGGGTGTCCGTCTGTCTGGGGCCCATCTTGTTTCTGCACAAGAGAGAGGGATCCGAAGCGGGCAGTTGGGGTTTATGATGGTATCTTCATGTCAGCCCGTTCGGCACCCACACACCACCTGAAATATAGGACACGTGATATTTCATTTCCTTGTATTGCTAACTTGCGATCGACGTTGCTCAGGGACCCCCTTCCTTTGAATGAGGCTGGAGAGGGAAGCAGAAGGCAATCTGTGCCTCTAGCTTCCCATTGACAATGAGGCAGCTCCAAACTGGGATTACTGATTTCCATTTCAAAACTGTGTTCAATTTAGTTGATTTAAATGACTTGACTTGCCTCTGTGAGATGACTGTGGTATATGAGCTCAGCCATTCCGCTCTTTGAAAGGCATAAACACGCTCCCTGCAGGGACCGATGGAACTCCGCCACCCATTGTTTATCTAAAAACAGCGTTTTATTATTGTCGCTCAATTAGTCCAGACAGCGGACACAAATGACTTTCAATGGCAACATCCCAACGCCGCGCGTCACTCATAAAATGCCCAAGACTGCTCTAAGAGCTGGCTAATAAAATCAAAATGTGCCTGTATTGATTCCATGAGTGCTCAAATCCTCACCCTTTCTTCTGAAATCTCCTCTTAATCTAATTACATATAATTTTTTCACTTTCGTAAAAGAACATTAACCCCAGCCATCAACAATTCTGTTCTCAATTTATGAACAAGCAACCAAGTTTTCTTCCAAATGTAAACTTTGGAGAGGACTTCATTTTCTATAAACAAGCCAGCCTATTTGTTCCCCTCAAGGTCAAAATATTATTGCCTGTAGGGGTTTTTTTCTTACAAACTTTTTTTTTCCTAGAAAAATTGCACGATCTGCCATTTCGCAGACACCCGAGGAAAGCAACTCCTAAACCACTCGCAGAAGATAAGTTTCTCCCTGTTTACACTAACTGCTGTGAAAATGCTATTATACGCAAATGTTTCATCTGTTTTGCAAACATATGCTTTCACACACACACACACACACACACACACACACACACACACGCCCAGCTCACCGCAGAGACAGTTGCCTGAGACAGGAAAAGTCCTTTGCAAAGGACAGAAACGAGAGACCCTGAGCCTCTTGACATTTCCCATTTTTCAAATCTGTCTTGGAAGCATGGGTGACGGATACTCAGAAATCACATGCGCCGTTGACCCCACGAGTATCACACTCTTGGGTGGAGAGATGCCTGCTCTCTGCTTTGTGCCTCTGATTTACACCTGGAGAAGCCGGGGGTCCGAGAGGTGGAGATTTAAGGATGGTGGGCAAGCCAAGGATGGAACTCAGGTGTTCCCGTCATACTGCTGGACTGCTGGGCGATGGAAGCACAGAATCAGAGAATTTGGGTGGTAAGGACCCCGCCTCTTTGCGGGGACCATGAGAGTCTGCTGTAGTTCAGGCGTTGTTGCTTAGCTGTATGGTAACCCCCTCCCCCGTGACAGAAGCCCCCTCCCCTCCTTCTTACACCCCGCCCCCCCACCATACACACATGTACTCACGCTTGGGTAATACAACATTTCTAAAGTTTTCATTTGAGTTTAAAGTTGGAAAACATCCAGGCCAAACATAAGATCTCAAATCTGACACACTGTTCCCTCAGGGCCGCTGCCAAGCGCCCTCTGGTTTCAGTCCTAGATGGGGAACCAACATGACCTCATGGCTGCAAACTCCATCTTTGGGCATGTCTGGTGTCGCCCTGTCTCTGCTCTCTCCTCTGGAGAGAGGGTGATGTTGGCATGGTGAGAGCAATTCTTCTTTTACCCACGGGCAGAGAAATGACCCTGTTCGGGGCTGAAGGGAAGGAACCTCCCGAATGCTTCTAAAGGCAGAGACTGGAGACTGAATGAACTTGGAGTCGGGGGCTCCTCCGAGCTCCGGCTGCAGGAGCAGAGCTTCTTGTTTATTTGGTTGGAGTGAGCGTCCACCATTTCTTCAGATGAATAGGAAGCATTAGGTCATCGCCAAAGCAGTGCCGGGGTGTGAAGCCCTCTTAACTTTGGTGCCCAGCAAAATGCCTCTGCCACTTGACTGGCTCTGTGCCACAAGACTTCGGGCACACGTCTTCCTGCCCTCAGTCTCTGTTTCTTTATCCTGCACTTTTTCCTGATCGTTCCTCTCCTTGCCTCCCCGGGGGTGTGGACCCCTCTTTGAAAAGCACACTGTGTCCTCCTGATGCAAGTCTTTATTGGCCCCAATCTCTTCCTTTCATGGAATGATGACAAGTTCCAAGGAGAGGTAAGAGGCATCTGATGAGTGAGTTAGAAAGACCCCTTGCCAGGAACACCCAGCATTCACTGATTAGACATTATGCTACTACTCAGCGGCCATCTGCTGTGTGTATGCCTTTAAGAGAAAATACATTTTCATCAGGCCAAGTTCTCTCAGGGTGCTGTCAGTTGGTCAGTTTCTTCCCCATCTCTGCCTGCCCACAAGGGGCCAGGGGTAGGGGTGTGGAGACACCATCTCCATCCCTCAGCTAGCTGCCTGGCGGAGTGATGGGCTTCCGTGGTTTCCGCCAGCTAACGTTGCAACGGTATTGTGCTCTGGCTGCTGGAACTTTCCTCAGGAAACCACACGACTGACCCTCAAATGGTGAGGGCTTTCACCCCTCTCCTCAGCTCTGGCCTCTCTTGCCTCCCAAAACCACAAAGCAGTTAGAGATTCTAATCTCTCAGCACAAAGTCTCTCTGGCACCCTCGATCAGATGTCACCTGAGGTCACCGCGGCCTGCCCATGGTGGAAAGTTCCACCGCGGGTTGCAGCCACCCTGGGATCTGCCGGTTGACTCGCAGAGAGAGCCCTGAAGCCCAACAGGAAGGTGGTTTTCTGAGGCATGTTAAAAATATATTTACGTTTGTTTATATATGGGTGATTATTTTTAGTCTGAGGAAGAGGCTTGACAAGGATGGAGAGGCCCCACAGTGGCCCGGCATAACCAGAAGGATTCGCATCTGCACAACTCCAGGCATTGGGTGCTCTGTTTCTGGGCTGTTGCCTCACATTTTTTCCCCAGTACTGCACGAAGAGGGGAAACTGGTCCCAGATCAGGCTTCCCATCTTATTTCTCCATTTCCCTCTAGGCTGGCAGGAGGCCACTCAAAAGGCCAACCACTGAGCGTCCACCTTCAAGAAACTCTTTTTCTTGCTTCTGCAGGATGAGAGCTGTGTCTTCTGTGTTCCGTCCCTAGTGCTATGCTGGGTTATAATGACTGGGAGCTCTAGTCACTCCTTTGGGTCATGGAAGCAGGCTGACAATCCAGATGGTTCCTGCACTGTGGTGGGAACTCCAGACTGAGGGATGGCCAAGGTTTTGGAAGATGTGCTGATTCTGCAGTACCCGGTTTATGCCCTCTTTTCGGATGCGGACATGGAAGAGGACCATGGAAGAGCAACAGCTCTGGGATCAGTGACAGCGTCTGGGGTACTCCCAAATCAACAGTGACCATCCAGATCCTTCTGTACCTGTACAACCATGGACTACTTCTGCATGGATAACTGTCTGCTCTTGATACCTTTGACCTCAAGGATGACCTGCCGGCCAAAGGCTCTCAAGTCCAGGCAAGAGACAGCAATGCAGTCGGCACTCTGCCCATACTCCTTGGGATCCTTTGCTCATTTCCATGCATGCCTCCTTCAGGTGTGCCTAGCAGCACCTATGTCTCTGTTGGAAGGCTTCCCTCAGGTCCTAAACTACTTTGCCTGCTTATAGAAGAAGCAATGAGGAGAAGAACTTGCATCTTTCCAGGGATGTCAGCCCTTAACCAGTGTCTGACAGATGGGAGGGCGGCATTAATACTCCAGCTGCCCTGGTCTCTGATCAGGACCACAACGAGGGGCACAGGAACGCTCTGGAAAGAGTGTCAGTCACCCCTCACCACTTCCCTTTTGGGGAAAAGCTGAAGGGGCTTTACATGATGTTGCAATTTACCTGACATCCTTCCCCTTCCTTGGCCATTTCTCAAACCACCTGGTGGTTTTTCCTGGGAACATTCCTTGAATGAATCCCTCTGGGTCTGCTTCTGGAGAACCTAACTGAAGACACAAGGTAAGGCACCAGAGGCGATGTTTGCTCTGAGACTCCAGATCAACAACACAGCTTCCCTTCAGCTCAGATGGTTTCTCATCCTTTCAAAGTTCAGCCTTCCTAGGCTTTCTCATTAAGATGCAGAGTGAAGTGTTATCATCCTGTTGCACTAGCATAAAGGGCGACTGTTTTCCTACTCCACAGAATCTTCTGGAAGATCTCAACTCAAAGTCAGCACCAGGGCCCTGGGGGGATATTCCACTTCCTCATTCTTAATTCAGAGAAACATGGGCCCTGGCCAAAGCTTCCAACCACACAACCACCTCGTATTTCCTCCTCCCTCTAGCCCAGCAAAAAAATCAAAGCCAATGGAGGCCTTATATGGCATTCACCAACTCTGGAAAACTTTTCAAAAATACTTTTAGTGCCTTTCTTATTGTCTCCCCAGAGTCTAATAATTCCTGGAAGGAGAACTGTAGCTTCATTGACACTTGGGAAGTCCAGCAGAGAATCAATCCTGTAGCTCAAGAAAGCTGTATGGAAACCCTACAGCTTCCCTACTGGGAGCTGTCAGCTCTGTCCTCCCCAAGAGCCCTGAGAGCCCTGGAATTAACTTTTCCCATTCCACATAGCAGGAGGCCAACCAGCAAATGGTGCACATTAGAACTACAACTAGGTCCTCCATCTTGTCCTTCCTGCCTTTTATGAAAACTCTAAGCACACCTCCTTTAGGAGAAGCATCAACATTGGTTTCAGCCTGACTTGCTTACCAGGAAACTCCTTCCAGATCTCTAAGCAGTTTAGGCTTGCAGTGATCACTGTTGCTCTTGGGCCAACCTTGGAAAAGTGCTGAAGATTCAGGCTTGGCCTGGAAACTGACAAGCAATTACTGTGAAGTCCGATGGGTTATTCCATCCCAGTACACGGGACTTGAGGGACACAAGGCAGAAGAAACAGGAAGAAGAGTGTCGAGAATGCTCTCCAAACCGCAGTTCTTGCACTTGATCTCAGCTGGCAAGGCCTGAGAGCCTCCTAATGGTGAACTGAGGCATGAC
The DNA here is from genome assembly GCF_020171115.1 of Neogale vison. Classification (NCBI taxonomy): domain Eukaryota; kingdom Metazoa; phylum Chordata; class Mammalia; order Carnivora; family Mustelidae; genus Neogale; species Neogale vison. The sequence continues at coordinate 137,240,452 of NC_058091.1, forward strand.
TACCCATGCAGAGCTCTGTTCCTAGGGAGGCTGCTGCTTGGATCGGTCAAGGGAAGGAGAGAAGTAGAGTGTGGGAGAGGAGGTCCCTGAATAGCAATAAAATTTTCCTTGTGTTTGTAGTAAATCATTCAGATTGTACCAGGTGTGTCCTTCCGGGCCTGGCCTTTTCCCTAAACCCACAGTTCTGAGGAAGAGGGAGCCACGTCTATAGTCAGTAGAAGTGTTTATAGCAGCAGTGTCCATGATGGCTAAACTATGGAAAGACCCCAGATGTCCATCAACAAATGAATGGATAAAGAAGAAGTTTACACAACGGTATACACAACGGAATATTACTCAGCCATAACAAAGAATGAAATCTTGCCATTTGCAATTACATGGGTAGAACTGGAGGGTATTATGCTAAGTGAAATAAGTCAGTCAGAGAAAGACAAATACCTTATGATTTCCCTCATATGTGGAGTTTAAGAACAAAATAGATGAACATAAGGGAAGGAAGGAAAAATAAAATAAGATAGAAACAGAGAGGGCTGCAAACCATAAGAGACTCATAACTCTAGGGAAAAAACTGAGGGTTTCTGGAGGGGAGGGAGGTGGGATGTTGCAGTAACTGGGTGACTGGCATTACGGAGGGAACGTGATGTAATGAGAGCTGGGTGTTATATGCAACTGATGAATCACTAAATTCTACCTCTGAAACTAATAATACACCCTATGTTAACTATATTGAATTTAAATTAAAAACAAACAAAAAAAAAAAACAAAGAAAAAGTGTTTGGGCTGGAGGAGAGAAGATCTTGAATCCCAACCTCAGCAAAACCTTTGAGGATACTGCCACCCAGGTATGGCAAACAATAAAGTGTGTTTTTTCTTTTCTTTTTCCTTTCTTGCCAGTCAGAGTGAGTGAATTCTAAGCTCACTATGGTGTTTTAATTATTTTTTGATTAAAAAAATAAAAAGGATGGGAGTTAAAATGAAAGCCTGCTATATAAAAGCAAAATAATTTTTGGAAGGTCATGAGCCGCTGCTGGCAAGTGCGTCTGGGAGTTTAGAACAATGTACTCGCTGTTTGGGGGAGCAAACCAGCAAAGCAAAGCATCTGGGCTGGAGAGGGTGTCTTGGCCCAGCTCAGGGTTGGGTTTGATTCTGGAGTCACACAAGTCTTTCTGAAAGTGACTGAAGGGACAGGGCCCATTGATAGTCCAAAGCGTGTTCTCCAGTCTTGATGCCCTAGTGCTCCCATGTGGTGTGTGACTCCCAGGGAGAGGAGGGACAGATGGGGAAGAAGCTGACTGAGCTCTCATTTCCTTATCACCTATCATAGTGCTTGGCATACATAGGTGTTCAATGCATGTTTGCCAATGTTACAGAGGCCGATCAAGACGTCCTGTTCACTGAAGAGGTAAAAACAAGATCCAGAGGGAGTTGCAAAATGGAGAAAAACAGACAGGGAGCTCATTTATTTCTCTCTTAAACTAAAAAGTAGATAAGCCATCAAGATTTGTGAAAAAGAGCATGAAAGGAGAATTGCTTTAAGCAAGGAGCCTATGCTTTACTGCTTCTACTTTAGAAGCAAGAAACCAGGGGCACCAGGGTAGCTCAGCTGGTTAAGCAGCTGCCTTCGACTCAGGTCATGATCTCAGGGTCCTGGGATCGAGCTCCATGTCGGGCTCCCTGCTCAGCGGGGAGACTGGTTCTCCCTCTCCTTCTGTCCTTCCCCACTCTCATGCTCTCTCTCTCTCTCTTTCTCTCAAATAAATAAATAATCTTAGAAGAAGAGGAAGAAGAAGCAAAAAACCAGTTTGGTGCAGTGCATAAGTACACAGACTTGAGGCCAGACTGGGTCAGTGTCTTTACTCTGCCATTTCATAGTTGTCTGACCTCAGGCAAGTTACTTAACTTCTCTGGGCTTTGACTTCTCATTTATAAATTGACAATAGTAACAGGACCTATATCACAAGGTTGTTGTGACAATCAACCAGTGACATATAGCGAGCACGTACAATAGTGCCTAGTGCATCAGAAATGCTACTGAGGAATCACTACCATGATGATTAGTTTTGGTTATTGTCTAGGTCAGTCATGGTGCTGGGAACTTTACATAGATTGCCTTGGGTCTCACGTACACCACCTCTGTAAAGGAAACACCACCGTATTTACTTTAGAGCTGAGGAAATGATCTCTAAGAGAGATTAAGTCATTTGTGCACCATCAAGCTTCTAGCGGTCATTGGAAATTATGTTTGAGCTGAGATCTGCCTGTTTCCAAAACCTGTGCTTTTTCTGCTAAGTTATATTCAAGGTGACCCGCTGGCATCTTCTCAACCACCGAAGCTTATGAAAACATGGCACTGAAGTCAGCTTCCCTTGGACACTGACAGTAGAGCAATTGTACCTCTGCCAAGGAATGTTCTCAGCACCAGTAATGGTTCTACCTACTATGGAACCCTTAGAGGGACTAAATTTAGGAGCTCTTCATTACAGACCTCCTAAGAGTTCAAGGATTAGAAGAGGCAAATATGAAGGAAGGAGATGGAATAATTATTCTTCTCCTCTGATTGGGGAGCTCAAAATTCCCTTTATTTACTTTAGGAAGATTACCGCTCCAGCACTCAGGAATACAGTTCTCAGCTACTGATATTAAAAAACAAGACAGCCCCAAATATATCTAATCAACTGGTCCCGACTTTAGGGAGAACTCAGTCTAAGCCACCTGATGTGGAAAGCCACCATTCTTGTGAGTAGAACAGTCTTCTGTGAGACTTAATTGCCAAGTGACAGGAAAGAAAGAGACCAATGTGGGGCGGTTGCTAGAACAGAATAACATTACAGTTCTGCTGACCACATGACCTCATTCTCTTGACCTGGTAATTCTGAAATGAACCCCTCTGGATGTCCCCAGACACTATTCTTTCTGTGCAGTACTCAGTAGACCAGATGTCCTTTTAAGTTTAGTATATTGGAGCCATCAGAGTCTTTGATTGTGTGGGCGTTTCCAAGCTAGGTTTCTTGTTGCCCAGCTTCTTCTCAGTCTTACCTAAGCGTCTATGCAGCTACTCTGTCTTGCCTGCTTCTGGGAGTTCAAAGATATAGTTAGAAGAGGAGCCATGGTTTTTTGTTTGTTTGTTTGTTTGTTTGTTTTGTTTTGTTTTGTTTTTGGCAGGGGAAGGGGGTTGTTTGTTTATTTCTCTTTTTATTTTCTTTCTTTTTTTTTTTTTTAAAGATTTTTATTTATTTACTTGATAGACAGACAGAGATCACAAGCAGGCAGAGAGGCAGACAGAGAGAGAGAGGGAAGCAGGCTCCCTGCTGAGCAGAGAGCCCGATGTGGGACTCGATCCCAGGACCCTGAAATCATGACCTGAGCTGAAGGCAGAGGTGTAAACCACTGAGCCACCCAGGCGCCCCTGTTTATTTTTCATTTAATAGATTTCTAAACCTTGAATGTAATATTATTGCATGCATACGGAAAACTACATGGATCCTATGTGTATAGTTCAGTGAGATTTCACAAAATGTTACTTTGACTTAACATCATATTTGATGTTTCCATATATTTGTGTATAATAGGAGTTCATTTATTTTCATTGCTCTGTAAGATTCCATTCTATAAATATGCCGTAATATATTTATCTCTTCTGCTGCCCATTTGATGAACATTTAGATTGTTTAAAGTTTGAGGCTCTCATGAATAATTCTGCTGTGAACATTCTTGTGCATGTCTTTTGGTACAAATTTTGGGGGGGAGGAGGTTGGTGTATGCCAAGAGTGGAACCGCTAAATCCAAGAGTATACATACATCCATGTTAGAGAAATTTGCCAAAAGGTTTTCCAACATTTCCACCAGGAGTGTATAGGCTCAAAATCCTTCCTAACATTTAGTATTGTCAGTGTTTTAAATTATAGGTCTTGCTTGACTTACATCCCAATAAACCCATCATACATTGAAAATATCGTTAAGTTGAAAATACATTTAATACACCTAACCTACTGACATGAGAGCTTAGCCTTGCCTACCCTAAATGTGTTCAGAACACTTATGTTATTAGCCTTCGGTCAGGCAAACTCATCTAACACAAAGTCTATTTGATAATGAAATGTTGACTACCTCATGGCATTGATTGAACGCTGTACCGAAAGTGAAAAACAGAATGGTTGTGTGCTTGTCAGTGTGTCCATTGTTCACCCTCCTGACCGAGGGTGACTGTGGCCGTGTCTGCCTGTGGATCACAGATAGGATCACGCTGCACATCACTAGCCCAGGAAAAGATCCAAATTCAGAATGTGAAGAATGGTTTCTACTGAATGCATCTCACTTTCACACTGCGGTGAAGTAAAAAACTCCTGGGTCGAACCACTGTAAGCTAGGGATTGCCTGGGTGGTCATTCTGGCAAGGATGCAATGGTAGCTTGTTAATGTTCATTTCCCTGATGACTAATGAGGTAGAATACCTTTTAAAATGTTTATGGTCAGTTTGGCTCCCTTCTGTCATGTCATTGGGTTACTTGTCTTTTCCTTATTGACTTATAGCTCTTATATATTCTGGATACGAGTCTTGTGCGGGGCAGAAAACTTCTCCCACACTATAGAGTGTCTCTTCACTCTTTTAATACCACTTTTCCTAATGAATGGAAGGTCTTAAATTCAAATGAATCTAATGGATCTCCTCCTTTATGATTAGTACTTTCTGTGCCTATTTAAGAATCTTCTTTTCCTACCCCAAGATCATAAAGATACTCTCCCTTATTATCCTTGGACAGGGATTGGGAAACTGCAGGCTGTGGTCCAATCCATTCTACCACCTGTTTCTGTAAACAAACTTTTAATGAGACAGAGTCACTCTCATTCATTTACATATTTTCTGTGACTGTTCTTCTACAGTGGCCGATTGTATGACCCTCAATGCCCAGAAAGATTACTAGTGGTTCTTCAGGGAAAAAAATAAAAAAAAAAATTGCCAAATTCTGTTTGAGATCTTACTTTGCTTTTCACATTCGGTTTTGATATTTATGTATAGTATGTGGGAGAAATCAAGATTTGTTTTTTTTTTTTCCTACATGTATATCCAGTTAAGCCAAGATTGTCCTTTCCGCACAGCTCTGTGGTGTCATAAGTCAAGAATACCTTGCCTGCATGAATCTGTTTCTGGATTTTCTATCGTGTCCTTTGGCCCATTTTTCTGGCCTCCGACCAGGGCCACTCTGTTCAAGTTGGTACCTTTTTATAGTGAGTCATAATATCTTCCCACTTGTTTTTCTTCGAGATTGTCTCTGCTGTTCTGGAAACTTTGCATCTCCATATAAATTTTGCCATCAATTTGACAATTTCCTCAAAACAACTTCCTGGGACTTGAATGGGTCTTACATTGTCTCTGCAGATCAGTTGGAGAGATCTTCCTTATTTACAACGATGAGACTTCCAATTCATGAATGTAGTGTATTTTTTAAAATTTATTTAGCACGCCTATCATTTCAGTAATATGTAGGTTTTCTGACTGATGTCTTGTCTGTATCTGATAGGTTTCTTTCTATGTACTTTGGATGCTATTACAAATTTATGTCAGTACTAGCTTTTATGTTAAAGAGAGAGAGAGAAAAGAACCAACCACTGACTAGTCACTCACCAACCATGCCCTAATGAAAATATTGTAGGAACCTAAAATTCCATATCTTAAGAAATAAAAAGATTTGGATGGGAAAGGAAAATGCAAGACTGACACAAACAATCACACATAGCACATGTATAAATGTATTTGCTTTAGTCTCTCTTCCCTGGGCTTTGAATGTGGCTTTCACTCACAGGCTTTCACTTCCTAAGCCTGGGTCTTCACAAACTAGTTGTGAAACGTCAGGTAAGGCCCTCCTTAACCCTCCTGGACCTCGGTTTCGGAACCCCTAGAAAGTAAATTGACTCTAATACTCTCTGACTTACAAGCGAGGAAAGGGAACACTTTGGTTACTGGTGGCTCCCATCAAGGATGTCCTGGGTGTGATCTGGGGGCTCTGAATGGTCAAGAGATTGCTAAAGGAAGTTGTCTTCCCACTGGTTTGGGAATGTTTGGAATGTCTTTTATAGAGACAAAGCTTTTCAAAGAAAGATCTCTGAGGGAGGAGATCCCCCCCTCCACCCCAACAAGGTAAAAACAAGCAGAGGCACAATGAATGTAGAAGAAACCACAGGGTCTGGGCACTGGTTCCTGAAAGGAAGTGGATTCCAAACAGGGGTGGAGAAGGATCAGGGGGAAAGCCTAGAGGCAACTGTGTAATGAAGCAGTAGTGCCTGTGTGGGAACTTCCCTTTGAATCATGGGATTCACAGGAGAGATGGATTAGGGCTCTGCTTTAGAAATGTTTAGAGAAAAAGTTACACTCAATGGACAAGGAAGTGCTGCTATTTTTCTTCGAATCTAAGAGTGATGAGGATAAATGGGCAGAACAGCAATGGCTGTTTGTCAAAATTCATGCTCCTCTTTACCTAGGAAAAACGGTGCTCTTGGGGTCGAGCTAAGCTGTCAGGGATTCTTATTTCCAGCACCCCCTGATGTCTGGGTTGGGCCAGTAGAATATGTGTAGAAATAGGATTTGTCCCTCTGAGCCAAGGCAATCAAGAGGAAGTGTTGGTTATCTTCTCGACTTTCACCTTCTCTCTCCATGGCGTCCTAAGGACTCCCAGTTCTATGAGTAAACAAAGCTGCAGGACTCAAGGTGCTCCGATCCTTGAGTTATCTCATGGAGCAAAAGTGTGTTCCCCCCGGGGGATACTGGTACTGGACTATTCTGGAATGAGAAAGAAACGTGTGTTGTGTTAAGTGACTAAAGTTAGGGTTTATTTTTATTTTTTTAGAGAAAAAGAGCCAGGGGTAGGGGTGCAGGGGAAGGGGAGAGAAAGAGAATATTAAGCAGACTTTCAGTCAGCACAGAGTCTGACCAGGAGCTCGATCTCATGACCCTGAGATTATGACTGAGCCAAAATCAAGAGTCTGATGCTTAGCAGACTGAGCCCCAGGAGCCCTTAAAGTTTGGGTTTATTTGTTATCGTAGCTAGTGTTACCCTACCTAATGCAGCTGGTTTCTTAAATAATTCACAATATTGACAGAAAGGAATCAAAACACAATGTTATGATGTTACTGCCATTTCATTTGAGAAAGGATAAAAGAATGAGAAAGGAGGGTACCTCTAAAGAAGCTTCCTGAAACTTTCGGTCATTGGAGAATATTCACGATTAGTGTCAGAGCAGCCCAGTAGCGCTGTCAGTACATAATATCTGTGCCTAATAGATTTCCACTCCCCCAATTTGCATTTTAATTTCCTTGCTTTGGCTCACCAAGCGTTCTTATGTGGGATTCAACCTTTAGCAACAAATAAGACTTCCTTCTCTCTTGGCACTTCTCACTCCTCTCATTCCCCCCACACATGCATATCCCCACTGCCTTTTCCTTCCCACAAAGCTCACTTTTGGCAAAATGGTTTTCATAAACCACACATTTTAATGAATTAAGTGCAGTCTCGCCATCACGCCTGCATTCCTGCACAGCCCCTGACTTCCACACTCCTCCAGCTGTGGGAATTCTCCTTTACACCTCCAGGAAAGAAAAAAAAAATGCATTAGAAATTCTGTCTGTAAGTAGAGAAGTTATGCATAGGATGCAATGGCTCTTCTACCTTACTCTTTTTCAAAAATGCAAGAAGGAAGATGATTTTCCACATTGCACGTCCTCGGAGAAGCTAAAAAATTCAGTGCTGTTTTTCCTTTGGGCAGTGGCCAAACTGGTTAAGATCTTAATTCCGCACAGTGCCTCCCACCCCACCCTTTTCAGGGGCTGTTTCACGGATTGGCTTATTCCCCCCGCCAAAAAGGAAAGTTGAGGCGTTTGGCAGCGGGGGAAATTCCAGGAATTTCAAAAAAGTAAAGGACCTGATATGTCAGTTTCCAACCTCCTCGTTGGACTGCTGGGGTTCACGGCCGTGGTTCAGTTTGCCCAACGTCATACAACAAGCCAATGGCTTCTAGAAAATTAAGCTGGGTTCCATCTTTGCAGTTGACGTCACATGGAATTTCTAGCACCACGTTTTTCTGGACCATCATATCAGCCACAGGGCGGTAACAGAAGCACCTCCTTCTGAGAGACGGTGGGACATCGCAGCGCTAAGAGGCGTGTGGGTTTTAGGATTTAGCCCTTCACTACCAAATCTCTGTCCTCAAGTCTCCCCAGTGTTTCCATTTCATGGGGTGGCACCAACTCTGCATTAGACACTCGATGGGGGGTCTGGGTTACCTGGACAGGAGACAGGACTCCCCCACCCCACCCCCAAAGAGCACGCAGTTCCCTGAGGGCAGATGCTTAAGTTCGTGCTTCTAATCCTCTAGGGTGGTTCCTGCTCCGCATGGCTTTCGCTCCGGGCATGCAGTCAGTCCCAAGGCGTGCCTGCGTCTCCCAGGGAGGGAACAGCAGGGGCAGCGCCAGCAAGAGCCAATTGCAAAATCATCAAACCAGGAGGCGCCAACAGCTTTGCCTCCCAACAGAGGAGCATCTTACCCAACCTCCTTCCCACCCACGATCACCACCGGTAGGTTTGGAACCCAGGGAAGCTTGGGAAGCTGAGGATCATGTGCTAATAGGATGTTAAAGCAGAACCACCTCCCCACCCACCACCGGGGGTAGTTTGTGTGAACGCGTTCTTCGCGAGCCCGCCGCTTCGCTTTGGGACTCCGGCGCCTGGCACTTCGCTGGCTTTGAAAGCGTTGCTTCTCCAGAGAGCTCGGAGTCGGCTTTTGGCAGAGGACTCAAAGCAGGCAGATCCAACCTTCTCTCTGTCTCTCTTGTGTTGCCAAAACATAAGACTTGAGGTTTTATGGGAAACTCGCGTGAAGTCTTCTTCCAGTGAATAACCTGGAAGTTAAAATGAAGTAGTAGAGGGAACAGAAGAAGGAGGTGGCAGGATGCTGGGAATCAGGAGACACAGGATTTGGTCCTGAATGCACTATTTATCTGATGGCAATCAGATGAATACAAGTGATGGCAATTTACCTCTAGGCTTTCTTTCTTTCTTTCTTTCTTTTTTTTTTTTTTTTCATTTTTGGTACAAATTCATTTTATTTTGTTTTATTTTATTTTATTTTTCTCTTTTTAAAGATTGTATGGGGGCGCCTGGGTGGCTCAGTGGGTTAAGCTGCTGCCTTCGGCTCAGGTCATGATCTCGGGGTGGTGGGATGGAGTCCCGCATCGGGCTGTCTGCTCAGCGGGGAGCCTGCTTCCCTCTCTCTCTCTGCCTGCCTCTCCATCTACTTGTGATTTCTCTCTGTCAAATAAATACATAAAATCTTAAAAAAAAAAAAAGATTGTATGTATTTGACAGAAAAGAGATCACAAGTAGGCAGAGAGGCAGGCAGAGAGAGAAAGTGGAGGAAACAGGCTCCCTGCTGAGCAGAGAACCCGATGCGGGGCTCGATTCCAGGACCCCGAGATCATGACCTGAGCCGAAGGCAGAGGCTTAACCCACTGAGCCACCCAGGTGCCCCTTATTTTTTCTCTTATCCTATTTTTTTTCCAGTAAGAAGAGTGGACCACATTACCTCTAGATTTCCTAATGATCTGGGCACCAAATACATTAAAATGCTGTTTCTTCATTTTAAAGAACACCTACCAAGTTCCTGTCATGTGCCTGTCACCGTGACAGGGCCGGGGTAGAGAGATGAAGCCGACAGACTTGCTGGAGAGTCCAGCAGTGAAATGATCCGAGTCCAGCAGGAGGGGCGGGACTGGAGAACGGAGTCGGGGGATGGGACACGCATGTTGTGGGGCAACGAAGAAGGGCACCGTGTCCTTCCAGCTCCATGCCTGGCACTTCCCCACTGAAGAGGATCCAAACAGGCTACTCCGAAATGTGCCACTTTGACACATTGATTGTTTCGAGCAGAAAGCACTTGAGAAATAGAAGACGCAGCAGGAAGGACTCCCTTATCTTCCCTTTTGACCTTGAAAGTAGAACACATTTCCCAGGAGAACGGGGCCTCTCCACCACCTGAGTTGAATCTGTACCAGCCAACCTACAAAACACCCTTAGGTGTCATTAGTTTCCCTCCTATGTGTTCTTAGCCAATATCCCAGTATTTACTGCCCCAGCCCAGACCTCTTCTCCCTTCGTCTTGGCACATCTCCACACCGTATTGTTCTTTGTGGAATTAGTATAAAACTCTCAGGCCAATCCACTTCTTTGGCTCTTCATTTCTTTTCTAGGAAGGCTCCTGTGTCCTATAAAAATATTAACATCAGATGAAATTTGTATGCTTTTCTCCCATGAATCTGTCTTTTGTCAGTTTAATTCCCAAGCCGAGCCACAAGACCTTAAGGGGGTAGAGGAGAAGCCTTTCCTCCTCCTTACTAGCCTTTGCCCTTCCTTGGAGGCTGGACTCCATGGGCCCTCTGGGGCTCTCGAGCTTCCTGTTGGCTTCCATCGATGCGGACCATTTCACGAGATCAGAGGGAGAGAAAAAGGGAGCTCAGGGGTATTTATTTCCCTTCCTGGGAGGATGACACAATCAAAAATCATGACTAATCCTCAGCTGACCTCTCTCTCTCCTTTTCCCTCCCGACTTAGTGATGGGGGCAGCTCTGCACTGTGGCCAACCCAGCTTTTAACATCAGTTCCTGGGGTTCCATGTCACCCTACCCACAAGTTTGTGATGAGTGCCTTATAAATAAATCCTCCTCCAATTTAGATGGATCAGAGGGTGCCATCTGTTTCCTGCTGGGACCCTGGCTGATAGAGGCATGAAATCCACTTTTGAGACATGTGTGCATTGGAAATAGTCAAGGGTGGGGGAGTATTGAGATGAAGAGAGGGAAGGGGCAGGAGAACAGGAAAGTGTCCCAGAAAAACAAAGATAAATCTTGAAAGATGTCTTGTAGGCAGCCAGCTAAAGAAAGGAGAAGGAGGGAGGGATAACTTCAGAGAGTGAAATGTGGATGGTCAGAGACACGAGAGTGTCCCAGGGAAGGTGCAATGTTCAAGACAACTGGAGGGAAGACTATTGAAGAGAGGGGCTGGCCACAGGTGAGGCTGGGAGCAGGGAGAAGGGTGAGCTCACAAAGGACTCTGTATACCTTGTTAATAAGCTTGGATTGTATCTTGCAGAAAATAGGGAATAACTGAAATATTTTTAAACTGCAGAATGACATGACCAGGTTTGTATTTTAGAGGAGTACTCTGATGAGCAGTGTAGAAGAAAGCAGGAGGATTGGTTGGCCAGTTTATGTAACAACTGAGACAAGAATCAGTGACAATTTGGACTTTGTCTGTGGTGTTGGAATAGAAGAGAGTGTAGATGAGAACCATGGAGAAATAGTGAGAACTTGGTGGGGAGCTATTTGTGGTAGAACATTCTAGAATGAGTCCCAGGGTTCTGGGTTTGGCAAGTTGGTAGACAGTAGAATCATCTATCAACGGAGGAATTCCTAAGGGGGAGGTGATACAATTCACTCTTCATTTACCTTTCTTTTTTTCAGTGTACTAATGATTTCCCTTTGATTTTTAGCTTTTATCAAATATTCAGCTTGTATATTGCTTTTCCATCTGTGGCTTCTGGGTATGGTACTAGTTTCCTCCTCATATTAAGGATCAATGAGTGGACACATCCAATGTTCCAGGCACAGAATGCATATTCAGTAAAGGCTCTTATCAAAACCAATGCATAAACTCAATTCAAAACAGTCATAAAACTTATTTGCTCACTCAACAAATACTTCTTGAGCTACTATTTTGTGCCTACCATTGTTCATTCCTTATGTGGGCACCTGTCAAGGAGCGGCGAGAAAGGGCGTATACTGGAAGAATAATTTCGGCTTTCTCTTTTTTCTTTGTATTCTTCTCCATCCTTCCCTCTATCCACCTCCCCCCTTCTCTCTTTTAGCTTTCTTTTCCCCCATATGTATATAGCTTCCATTTCTACAAGAAAAAAGTCCAGAAAGCTAGATTTTTAGAGAGGATAAAAAAACTTGCCTGAATTATTGATTCATATCTTTATAATGCACCCAGGATAGTAAGGACATTTATAGATTTCATGAGCTGTTTAATATCTATTTGTGGAGCACCGCCATGTGCAATCATCTTGGACTCATTATGTTTCTTCGGCTACCCAATGAGTCATAATGAGCCTCTGAAAATGTAAAATAATGGGTTAGAACTAGAGGGAATGAAGTAACAGCCAAAGTCAGATATAAAATTATTATTATATGCAGTCTGTAAGAGCGATCAAGACAGGGAAGGGAGAGAGGGCCTATTATTACACGCACACACACGCACACAAACTTTAAAGAGAGCTCGCAGTGAAGGGGGAGCAAAGTGGGGAGCCCTGTGAACAAGATCCTTAAAAGTGATGGATTGCAGATCTATTTCCCATTAAGATTCAAGCAAGTGGGGGTGGGGAGCTCGAATTATGGGGAAGAAATAGAAAAGCCAATGGAGACCCTTTTGAGAAGATGGAGCCCTGTACTCAAAGGATAAAAGAGACTTTATACTCCAGCACTTAAAAATGAAGAGGAAGAGATCATTTCCAAACAGGGCACAAGAAATAGTTTCATTTCTCCCTATTAACCTCTGTTCCCCCAAAGAAAGCCAGTTGAAGCAAGCAGGACAAAAGAATTCTGTGTGAACATAAAGAAGAATACTTTCTGTAATGGGAACCATATTTTGAAAAAATATTAATGTAATTTTCTCTTTCAGGTTGTAAGGATAGGTCCTTTTTTTTTTTAATTGGTTTCAGGGTCATCTGCCCAGAGGTCTGTGGGTAGGTCACATGTGGTATGCAAAGAGAAGGAAAGAATTGATATTCAGCTTTTGATATTCAAAATCTGATTTGAAGCAAGATAATAGTCTCGCAAGAAGACAGACTTTTTTGAGACCTGGTCTACTCCTTTATCTTGTCCTTTGGCTTATGAATCACCAGCCAGAGGCACCCAGGATGTTAGAGTTCTCCTGCAGGTAGAAAAGTTTATCCCCTGGGGTACTATGAGGCCTTGATGCTTGCTCCTCCATCGGAGGAAGAGATGCCACAGGGGAAAGTAGGAAAACCCTTTCCTTCCTATCCCAGGAGTTGATGAGAGGAAGAATGAAGAGAGTAGAATGGAGCGTTGGACTTAGGAATATCCAGAAGGAACTGATGCAAACAGCGGGGGCACTGAGACAAAATGGAGGTCTCCAGCATCAGTAAGTGGTTAGGGTGGGATTGGAGATAGGATCTAGAGCACTTCTGGGAGATTTTGTTAGTTCCTGCATGACAGTGAGGGGCAGAATATACAAAGAGACAATGGACAGACCATACTCAAAAAGAGAACCCAGACCCCAAATCTGCAGCTATCTGCCCAAGAAACCAACCCCTTTTCTCTAATAATCAGCCTAGGAAGGCAACCTGCTATACATCCTTCTTCCAGGAAGCCGGAATGCGATCTCTAGTGTTCATCCAGGAAGCTGAACAGTACCTTCTAGAGCAACTGGTCCCAAATGACCAGGATTTGATTAACTACTGACAATCTCCCTAATTTTCACCCCAGCTTCCAACTTAGAACCAAGCAGAGAGAGCTAAGTATGCACACCTAACCAATCACATAGGGTACCCCACCGCTAATGAGCTCACTTGCGGCCTCCAATCAGGTCATAAGTGAAGCCCTCCCATTTTTCCCCACTATAAAACTTTCCCACCCCTGTGCCTGCCTTTCACTCTGCCAAAAATGCATAACGGCTGACTCCATTGCTACAGCAAGCTCGGAATAAATAGCCTTTGCTTTTCTCATTTGGGCGGTCTTTATTTTGACAGTAGAGAAGCTTCGAATGGAGCCAGCTGGTCTAAGTTGGGGGCTCCTATGGCAGGGCAGTCCTTCCTCTTGAGTGTTTGTATCTGCTAAAATTCACATGTTGAGATCCTAATGCCCAATGTGATGGTATTAGAAGGTAGCACCTTTGGGGCTTCGGTCGTGAGAATGGAACCATCATAAATGAGATTCATGCCTTTGATTTGTGCCTTTGTGAAAAAAGACCCCACAAAGATCCCTTGCCCTCTCTACCATATGAAGACACAGCAAGAAGTCAGCAATCTGCAACCCAGGAGAGGGTGTTTACCAAAATCCAGTGATGCTCCCACCCTGATCTTGGACTTCCATTTTCCAGAACCATGAGAAATGAATTTCTGTTGTTGTAAGGCACCCAGTCTACGATACTCGGTACAGCAGCCCAGACAGACAGGCTAGATCACCCACCTACTGTGGGGATCAGAATGGGGAATCGAGGTTATAAGTGTTACAAACAACTAATGCTGAGGAAAAGATCAGTTCACCCAGAGAGAACCACTAGTCCTAAACCAGGTAAGGAACATCAACCTTAGTTGTACAATCCAATAGACTAGGTAGCAAAAAGGTGGCCAAGGGTCATTGCTCTGAAGACCATGGGAACCAGGTTCCCTTTTCCCCTCTGCCAAGAAGACACAGGAGTCAGAACCCTTCCTTTATACACCTAGACACTACCTTGGGGAGGAGCTGGAGAAAGGAGTGGAAATATGAAAAATTGCCCAGATTAGGCATTTTCACTTAGAGAGGCTAAGTATTTGCTAATTGGGCTGCTTTGCTGACTTTGTTATTATTTCTCCTCTAACCAGCTCACCCTGAAGAACAGATCAGTTATAGGCGAAATATTAAAACCATATTTCCTCTGCATGCTTAAATTGTAGTATAAACAAATTTTGCAGACCCATAAGAACCAAAATTAACACATTTTCCCATTGCTGTGCTAAACAATTCTGGGATAAAGCCTAGTTTCCTGGTTTTGAGCTGAACAATGCTGGGCCCAGGCAAAAATAACTTGGGTTATTTGCTTCGGTAAATATTTAGTCCTGGAACATTAGCCTATGGAATGACTCAAAGAGCTAACTTGTCAAGACTGAAATTGGGATGTCTATTATTTGGACGTAGGTTTTTTTTGTGTGTGTGTGAAAGTTTATAGAGCTGTACACTCAAAACTTGTGAACTTCTCAGTATGTATGTTGTTTTTATAGCCGATAAGTTTATAAAAAATGAACAGGTTCGTCTCATTTTTGTGTTTCCTGTTGTGGAGCTGTTGAGGTGGACACCCACGACATCATCTTTGGGAAATCATGGGAAATTCCTACCTAGCACAGAAAGCTGTACAGCATTTCCATTTCTTTGGACTTTATGATCCTATTTGCTGGTTCTTCCTGAGATAGGGAATTAACACAGCATGCATTCTCCTGCCACCAACATCAGTCCTCAAGCAGACATAAGAGAGAAAGATGGATTCCAGGAACCAAGAATAATGATAACCACACAAAACCCTGAGTAGTCATTGGGCAATGGAGGCTCATCTTTTGATGTGAATATGGGAGACAGGTAGCTAAAGTCTGGGGGCTACAACGTGGGTTGAAGTGGCAGTGGCAGAAGAGGTTGGATGAAAGCTTTGTAAATTCTGCTCTTGTCTTCCCACCCCCCTACCCATTCCTGGTAGCCTAAGGACAATCCTAAGGACCCCAATGTCACAGCAACAGCTCAGCACCAGCACCCATATGTCTAAGGGCATAAGGTATGCAGTACTAATGCCTAGGCAGAAGAAACGCTAATTGAAGGTGGAGTTAGGTCTAAGCAGCTCTCCCTAGGCTGGTGGGTAGCCACCCAAGAGAATGACACCTCCTCATGTAAATTCACTGAGAGGCATGAAAGTTAACCCTACCCGAGAGGTTTCTGATGGATTGATGGACAGTGGTCCTAGGGCAAAGGGGGCTCTGATTTGGGGCTCATGCCCTGCCTCCAGCCTCCTTCCTAAACTCACCACCCTTGTCAAATACATAGCACTCCAAAACTCTAGCAGGTGTTCTCAAGGGACTGAGAGCTCACCAGAGCACAACCAGACCTCCGAGGGCCACTGTGGCTAAAAAGGACTATAGTCTGTAGGACAAATATTAACTGATGCAGAAGGATTAGAAGGGTTATGGCTTAAACTGGTCACAATGCATTTAAGTAAAGAAACAGGGAAGGCGTTATTAATATAAAATCTTGTGAGGACGAATAAGGAAGGTGAAGCACTAGGTATGAAAACACTGTGGGCTCAAATATGCCCTTGACCTAAGTGTCCCACACTAGTTCCTCATGGATTTCTCACATCACTGGCAGGTGCTTTTATTAAGCCCATTTTTCAGTTGAGGACCTTGGAGTACCGAGAGGGTTAGTAACTTGCTTATGGTTATAGGCAGATCTAGAATCAAACCCAGTCTTTCTGAGAACAGCCTTAACCATATCCCATGCCATGCTTAACAGAAGGTCACCATGGAAGAAAATGGCACCATGGATACAGCCAAAGAAGGCACGTATGAGCTGGACTTAAGCCAAGGCTTTGAAAGCGTGAGGAATATATAAAGTGATAGAAAATGTTAAAGGAAAGCTAAGAAATATAAGAAATAAAGTCTGAATGTCAACATTCTGATTGTAAGAGATCTAAAAAGATGGACAGAGACGGACACTAGGAGAACTGTGTGACTCTAAACCAAATTGCTTAAGTGATGCCCTTACCCCTCTCCTTAACTGACAAGAGGTGAGATTCGGCACCTACACTACCTACCTGTCCCACTCCTGGAGTGGTGGGAATTTATCAACAAAACTGTGGTATCTATACTCTTAATCCCCATTGAATTTTGCTTTATCTTATCAAGATAAATGGTCAATTCCAGCACTTGGGGTTTGCACTAGGGCCCAGGAGGGTAGAAGAAGCACAGTTACACAAAGCCGTGGGCACAGGGAGGCCCGTTGGTCTCCATCCAGGACATTGACAGCTAACTGTAACTGTGGAGGGGGCAAAAGGGAAAGTCTGTCCTCTAGATCAGGGATCAAAAGAATACAGCCCACGGGCCAAATCCAGCCTGCAACCTTTTTATTGGAACATGGTCATTTTCAAGCATTTTTCCATCGTCTCTGGCCAGTTGTGCCCTACAAGGCAGAGTTGAGTGGTTGCAACAGAGACCAGATGGCTCACCAATTATTTACTATCTGGCCTTTTACAGAAAAAGTTTGCTGAGCCTGTCAAACCTGGCAGGACAATCCTGGCTTGTCTCGCTAACCCATCTCACCACGTTCACACGTGACTCTGCCATTCCCCTCTCCCCCAACCCATTCCTACCCATCCCTGGGCCAAGCAACTGGGACTCAACCCCTCACCAGTCGGCTCCCAGTGGGAAGCTCATCTCCTTTTAATTGCACCTGAACAATTAAAAGGGAGGTTTTATTTCCTGTCCACCCATACATCTGAGCAGAGCTCAGCCTCGTTGGCGGGTGGAAGGAAAGAGGGAAAAGCAGTAAACAAGCAGAGGGTAGTGGTAGTTCCCTCAGCCACAAACAGCCCTTAGTAGCTCACTTCATTTACACAAAGAATAGAAAGAGAACTTGACCTACTGCTCAAGGAGGGGATGGGGTTGTGGGGGGGGGGTTGTGGGGGAGAGAATCAGGCTGGAGCTGGGGCTGGGAGGGAGAGAAGGGGCTCTCTTCTGGACAGTCATTTGTTGGCATTGCAGTCATGGCCTTTGCCTGGGCCTCTAACCCCCTTGCTGGGATGACATTTCACAAGGAGAAAAGAGGAGGTGTCTCCTCCCCGCAGAGGTTCCTGACTTGGCTAGAGTGTTTTGCTTCGCGGACATGCTTTTTCTCCTCTCAAGTTAGCTGAGCACACAAATCATCCTGCACTTATTTGCACAGTCCATATGTGCGATAAAGGCAAGACAGTCTGACTGAGGGCAGGAGGAAGGGGGTGAAGAGAAGGAAGAAAAGCAGGGGCTGTGGTCTGGCGGAGACTGAGCCTTCCTCAAACTAGGTCACTGTTTATAGAAAGAGTTAAAAATAAACCAAGGACTCTTTTCCAAGCTGTCTGACATTGGACATGGCTCTATACACCATCCCTGGAATGCAGTGTAATAAACATCACAGAGCGCATGACATCACGTCGAGAGAAGCATGAATCACGAAATCACGTTGAGGGGAAGGCAATGAATTCCAGACTCTACAAAATTATCCTGGAGATGGATGGCATACGTGCTCTCTCTGGCTTTTCCCTCTGAGTTTTCCTGCCGGCTTTCCCCATCTTTCTAATTCCCACATTTTTACCCAAGGACGACCAGATTCCCTCTGCACTACCATACACAGGAGTCTCTGTCCCCGTCTGGCCAACAGCATAAGTTCAAAGCCTGTCTCCTCTACAAAGCCTTGCCCTTCCTCTCCCCTCCAGCAACCTAACATTGCCTCAGTGACTTCCCAGCATGACCCTATAACATACAGTGCCATCACTGGAGCACAGATGGGAAAAAGAGAGGGCCAGGGATGTGCCTATGGTCACAGAGCGTGTGACTTGCAGAGAGCACTCCAAGCCAGGTCTCCTGTGAGCTCCCCACCACATCGGAAGCTATCCTTCTCACCTCCCCTGGGCTCTGCTCGACTTCATTTGTTGGACCAACCAAATGACAATAAGAATGGCTACTGTGAACCGGGAGTCTCAGCCATGCTCCTTGGTGAATCCCTGGGCACCCACCCAGTGCCTGCCTCATCATGGACGTGCAGTAAACCCATGTTTGGTGAGAGTCCTGAGAGCCGTCTGTTGGCTGTCCCCGTGACCTGCTTCCTAGTAGTTCCAAAGGTCTTTGAAGGGCTAGCCTGTGGTTTTTCTTTAATAGAGGACCAACCCGATAACCTCCCCCTCTGCCTGCAAGGGATTTAGATGGAAATAAAGTACAGAGTGTCAGATGAACCCCCCCCATCCACCAAGCATCGTTCTTTCTATGGCTTCCCTGCAGTCAAAATGTCTCCTTTCATGCCTGGGCATGGCTGACTCCATTGCTGACATCCCGCCTCACGCAGCCGCTCCATCTGGTAGTCAGATTCCTCCTCCCTGTTTGAATTCTCTATCTATGTGTTTAAATAAGCCAGAAAACACTCCCTTCGCCAGCTCCAAATTAGTTCTTCCTTTCATGCCTTTTCTGTTTCCTGGCTCGGTGCCAGGCTCTCCCTCCATTAGAATTAGGAGAGAGCGTTCAGAGTCATATGTCTTCACCTAGTTAGTGCCTCTCTTCTGGGACGGTTTTTCTTACAGGGGCTCCCACACATGCCAGGCTTCTCTCCCAGCCATTCCCAGGTTGTTAGTGACAGGGATGAGGATGTGTGAGTCTGAGTCCTGACTTTCAGCTTGAGCGTGGGGCGGGGGGAGGTGGGGAAGACGCACTGTATTGTCGCAGGAGACCTTCTGTCACGGTGATTGAAGGAAACAGTTTCTTGGCCACATGTCCAGGATGTGCTCTAAGGAAGCCAGAAAGGATGGTTCGGATATCGTGCAGAGCTATATGTGAAATCTCGAAATAAATAACAAAAGCTTGTGTCTTCTTCTTGTCGACCTCTACCGTTTTGTTTTGTGTTGTTTTGCTTATGTTTACCTTCTATCCTGAATTTTATAAAGCTACCTCGAGTTAAATCACCCCAAGTCAGCGTTCCATAGAGGTCACTAGCCCGCAAAATTTTTCCCTCTGGGATGGCCCGTCTTGGGGGAAATTGCCTTTATCCTCCCTTCCTTTCTATTCTCCCCATGATCTTCACGCTGCCCTTCCAGGCGCTTTCCACCCCCTCACACCCCGCCCCAGGACCATTGGCCTCCCTGTGTCTTCCTCCCTCCCTATCCTCTCTATTCACACAGACCCTGGCTTATAATAGAAGGTCAACTTCTATTATATTGAGACTGTTGAGTGAATAAATACAGGAATGAATTTTGTGACATCACTAGTTTTTCCCAGATCTCAACAAAGGACTGTCATAAAAGTATCATGAAAGCAGAAATGACCTCACAGAAATCTCACTTGATTATTTAATTATTGTTTAGATTTTAGAATACATTCCTTTTAAAAAATATCCTGCATCCCTCCTGTGTCAGTTACCTATTACTTTCTAACAACCACCTCCCTTGATTTCTTCAGAGTCTGCCCTTGGCAGTTCCAGGTTCTTCGGCACCAAATGCGGCAGCTTAGGTCACTCGTAAGACTGCGTTCACCTGGGAGCAGGGGCTGGAAACTTCCAAATGGCTTCTTTACGCCTGGGATCTTTCTCCTTTGGGATGCTTATCCATTTGCTGATTTAGCCCAAGCTGTTTTACAGCATGGCAGATAGGTTTGAAAACAAAGCATTTCAAGAGGACGAGTCCCAATGGGCCAGTGTTAATGAGGGCTTTTCCATCACATCAGCTGCTGTCCTACTGACCAAAGCAAGTCGTGTGACCAAATCCAGAGCCAATGTGGAAG
The DNA here is from genome assembly GCF_020171115.1 of Neogale vison. Classification (NCBI taxonomy): domain Eukaryota; kingdom Metazoa; phylum Chordata; class Mammalia; order Carnivora; family Mustelidae; genus Neogale; species Neogale vison. Next base: position 137,260,771 of record NC_058091.1, read on the forward strand.
GAACCACACAAGGTCTGTAGCTCCCTTCCTTCTTGAATATTTCTTTGTCTCAGATGCCGAGAGGTCAATGCACCTTGTAGATTGACTCCCTTGTAGATTAAGTGGTCAACAACATGTACTGATTGGCTAGATGCCAGGTGCTCTGGAGTGATAGGAAGTGGGATCCTTGCCTCAAGGATTACATATTTTTATTTGGGGACCTACCAAACATATCTCTGAAAATATTTTAAGCCATGCACCAGTGTTATTTATGCATTAAATAAAAATATTAGTTGCTAGAGCCAGCAAAGTCAGCAAGTGAAAAACTTAATTATCAGAATTAATATATCATCCAGATTGACGTGTGTTTGTGTGTGTGTGCGCGCACGCAAAGGTTTGTTTTCTATTGATGCCAATTCTAAGGATGAGGACTCCAATAATTCTCTTAGGAAAAATACGCCCATGAATAAAACATAGTTGTAGCTCATCATCATGATTATATATATAGAGAGAGTTGTTTGGTTGATCGTGTAGCATCCTTGCTCTTAATCACTCACGTAAGTGATCATCCAAAGCTACTCTAAGGGACGTGAGTGACAGGTAATGCCACCCAAGGCAGTGTTCCTCAGTGTGGTCCTTAACCAGCAGCACCTTGGAAGTTGTTAGGAATGCAGGCCTCACCCAGATCTATCAAATCACAAACAGGCCCAGGCAATCTGTGTTTTAATAGCCGTCAGTGATTCTGGTGTACACTTTAAGTCTGAGAACCACTGCTTTAAGGACCACGGTGGATTTTAATGTGGGAATGCTATAGACTGTGTTCCCCTTGAATTCGTGTGTGGAAGCCTAATTCCCAGTATGATGATATGGGGGTGGGGGCTTTGGGAGGTGACTGGATCAGAACGGTGGAACCTTCATAAATGGGCTTAGTTAGGGCCCTTGTAAAGGAGACCCAGAGAACTCCCTTGTCCCTTCCAGAATGTGAAGTTATAGTGATAAGAAAGCCATCTGTGAACCAAGAAACAGGTGCTCACCAGAAACCGAACCTGCCAACACCTTAATCTTGGACTTCCCAGCTTCCCGAACTGTTGTTTTTGGTTATAGTAGCCAAATGGACCAAGACAGGTGCCTTAGTTACAGCAGGTAATTCTAATTTCAGTTGTTCTCCCATACCCATGGGAGATGCTTTCCAAGACCCCCAGCAGATGCCTAAAACTACGGGTACTACAAATCCTCATATACCGTGGTTTTTTTTTTCCCTATATATACATACCTATGATAAAGTGTAATTTCTAAATTGCACATAGTAAGAGATTAACAACAGTAACTATTAATAAAATAGAATAATTACAACCATACTCTGTAACCAAAGTATGTGAACACAGCTTCTCTCTCTCTTTCAAAATGTTTCATTGTACTGTACTCACCCTTCTTGTGATGATATGAGATGATAAAATGCCTCCGTGCTGAGGTGGAAAGAGTGAATGACGTGGGCATTGTGACATAGCACATTGTTGACCTTCTGACTACAGGAGGAATATCATCTGCTTTTGGGCAGTGGTTGACCTTGGATAACTGAAACTAAGGGTAAGTGTGGGGGGAGTTGTTGTGTACCATCACGGATCACATCCCTGCCCTTGGGGCAACATGCAGCATCTACCCTAATAAGCAATCGGGGATGAATCTTACACTTTTGGTAAAATTTTTCAGAGGTAAGAAAATTCTCCGGAGGATTTTCATGGTGTAGATTTGGCATGTTATGTGCCCTAATTCAGACATACCAATCAATAAGTTCTTTTTATTCCTTTTATATGAAAATTTCAAGCAGAGACTCAGATCAAGTTTAAGTAACTGTTCAAGGAACTCGTTGGTGGAGTGTCTCATTTTCCTACTACATCCTAGTTTCCTACTACAGGCAAGAACTGTAGAGGAGAACTCTGAAAAATCGAGTCAGAAAGTAATCACACTTCTTTGAAAAAATTTATCCCCAGACCCAAGATTAATATTATAAAGAATTTCATCTTTCCAGAATTGTCAAGCCATCTGGCAAAAGAGCTGACGGATATAATTTCTATTTTATTGACCAGATTCTCATATCCATTTCCTCTTGTCCTCATAAGGGTAAATATTTTCTGGTTAAATTTTGGAGGTTGGCAGTGGTGGTGTGGGTGGTTCTTCATTGCTGATTTTTTTCCTTTTGAAATGAAGTGAAGGGGATGCCTGGGTGGCTCAGTTGGTTAAGCCGCTGCCTTCGGCTCAGGTCATGATTCCAGGGTCCTGGGATGGAGTCCCACGTCGGGCTTCTTGCTCAGCGGGAGCCTACTTCTCCGTCTGCCTCTGTCTGCCACTCTGTCTGTCTGTACTCACTCTGACAAATAAATAAATAAAATCTTAAAAAAAAAAAAAAGAAATGAAGTGAAGGCAATTTAGAGTTATGAATTAAAAGTCTTCTACATTCCTATCTTTGATTCAACAATAGCATATCTGGGAGTTTCTGTCAATAAATAATTGAGAATGTCTACAAAAAATAGCCATAAAGTATTCATTTCATCATAATTTATAATAGGAATAAACTGAGAACAACCTTAATATTTAGCAACAGAGGATTGTTTTTGAAAGTATGTATGTGCTGGGCTCCCAGGTGGCTCAGTCGGTTAGGTGTCTGCCTTTGGCTCGGGTCAGGATCCCAGGGTCCTGGAATCAAGTCCCACATCAGGAATCCCTGCTCATGTGCTCTTTCTCTCTTAAAAATAAATAAATTTTTTAAAAAGTATGTATGTGCATACATACAACTGAATAACTACAAATATTTAATAATTGACATGTATTTTAAAAGAATATTATCTAACTTGGAAAGATGTTCAGGATATATCACTAAACAAGAAAAATCAGGTTTCAAAACAGTATGTACAGCTCCTTCACACTCATTAGGATGGTTGTTATATATATTTAAAGAGAGAAAGTAACAAGTGTTGGGGAGGCTGGGGGGAAATCAGAACACTTATGCATCCCTGGTAGGAACACAGCAATCTTCCTTGACCTACAGTGGAGTTACACCCTAATAAACCCATCGTAAGTTGAAAATACCATAAGTAAAAAATGCGTTTAACACACCCAATCTCCCAAACATCATAGCTCAGCCTGGCCTCCCTTAAACATGCTTAGAGCTCATATTAGCCTACAGTTGCACAAAATCATCTAACATAAAGAAGGTGTTGAATAGCTTATGTAATTGATTGAACACTGTACTGAAAGTGAAAACCAGAACGGTTGTGTAGGACAGGGTGACTGCGCACCGATTGATTGCCCTCTGTGTTGTCTCGGTGACCCTGCCCTGTATCACGGGAGAGGATCACTCTGCCCATCACTAGCCCAGGGAAAGATCAAAAATGAAAATTTGAAGCACAGTTTCTACTGAGCATGTAGAGCTTTCCCACCCTCATAAAGTCAAAAAATCCTAAATCAGGGACCATCCATGTAATCATGCAGCTGCTGTGGAAAACAGTCTGGCAGTTCCTCAAAAAGTTAAGCAGAATTGTCACGGGATCCTGCAATTCCACTCCTGGGATATTTGGTCCAAAGAATGGAAAACAGAGAATCGCCTAGATACCGCATACCCACGTTCATAGCAGCAGAATTCCCAATAGCCAAAGAGTGGAAACAACCCAAGTATCCATCAACAGATAAACAAAATGTGATATATTATTCATCCATAAAAAGGAATGAAAATTCTGATCCATGCTGCAATGTAGACAAACCTTGAAACCCTTATTATGCTCCATGAAATAAACCAGGCACAAAAAGACAAGTATGGTATGATTCCACTTACATGATGAAGAGGCAGATCCACTGGGACAAGAACCAGAACGGTGGTTATCAGGCACTGGGAGGAGGGGAGAAAGTAGAGTTCTTCGGTCATGGGTAGAGAGTTTCTGTTTGGGACCATGAAGAAGTTTAGGAAATAGATCACGGTGCTGGTCACACAATAGTGTGAATATTCTTAATGCCACTGAAAAATGGTGAGTTTGGTGTTGTGTATACTTTGTGAAAAGAAAAAGAGGGGGTTGGGGCGGGCAAAATGGGTAAAGATACAAAGATACAAATTTCCAGTTACAAAATGAACAAGTCAAGGGGATGTAAGGCACAGCATGGTGACTTCAGCAGGTAATACTGTATTTCATATTCGAAAATAGCTAGGAGAGCAAATCCTGAGAGTTTTCTTCACAAGAAAAAGAAATTTGTAAGGATGTAGGGTGACAGATATTAACTGGACTTACTGTGGTGATCATTTTGCAATATGTACCTGAATTGAATCATTGCATTGCACACCTGAAACTAATAAATGTTATGTCAGTTGTACCTCAATTTAAAAAAAGAAATACAAACCTATAATACATATTTTTGGTTGTAAGATGTCATCATTTGTAGGAAACAGTATTAGCTTAATGTTGAAGTCTTTTTGGAGAGAAGGAAATGTTGCCATAGATTCAACCCGATTTCAGAAATACCAAACTTTGAAACATTCGCATCTTATAAATTTGGAAATATAATTTTCCAGAAGCATGGTTAAAAAGTCTGGAAGATGCTCATAGCTGGTATTTTGGGTGGTGGAATCATGGGTATTCTTTATCACTCCATTTTTTTTCCTGTACATATCCTCTATTTTTTTTCTATATGCAGTACTATGTGTATAATAGTAATTTTGTAACTAATTTAAAACAAAATACTTTTTCTAAAATGATCTTTCTGGAACCCATTGTTTTACAATTTTGTCCACATCAAACATCACACACTGCCACTCTGGAAATAATGCCAGAGAATTAAAGTCAGCGTGGAAAGACCTCTCTGCATTCAGTCAGAGTGAGGGACTCGCCTTCACTAAGCCTGGTTTTTTTTTTTTTTTTTTGCTTCATCCAAGTTCCCTGTGCCCAACATCCACATCAATATTTACACACTCCATCATTCCTCGGGTTATTTATTTTCCTTGGTCCATTTTGCACAGTGACTAAGTTTTGCAGCATGGAAGTTGACAGAATTTGTCGCTGATATCAATCTTTATTAAGTTTACCGCTGAGAGCTCAGAAAATGGCCGCCCTGGAGCTAGGCGCAGGGTGGGAGAAGGAACAGCATCTGGCACTGAAGAAAAGCTAAGCTTCCTTTCTTAAAAAAGAAAAAAAAAGTGTTTGTCATTGTTACTCAGAACCTGAATTTACTGATGTTGACATTTCCCTGTGATGTGTTTAGTTTTTACGCCAACAAATTCCTCAACCCTGCTCACCAGCCACCTCCACCCCGAGAGAGAGCAGGGACATTCTTCACGGTCCCTCATCCTCCTGCTCGGTCCTGAGCACTGAGTCCAAGAAGCTTCCTTGTGTTGCACAGTCAAGTTCTCACAAAGAGCTGGTTTCTGTAGAGAAATCTTCCCACGACGGGCGTCCTCCTGGAGTTTCTGAAAGTGAAGACTGCCAAGTCCATGTGCCCCAGGAAGGTGACTCTTTGTGTATTGTATGTATGTGTGTAAAGAGCAAGGGCTCTAGAAAGAATCCTGCTACCTGACTTACCCCTTACTAGCTGTGATCTTTGACCAATGACTCAACGTCTCTCTACCTCATGGGTAACATGGGACAGACACTACTTCCTCCCTGTCTTACTTTAAGCTGTCTTAACAAACACCACAGACTGCATGGTTTATTTCTCACAGTTCTGGAAGCTGGAGGTCCACAATCAGGGAGCCAGTGTGGCCATGTTCTGGTGAGAGCCTCTTCCTGGTTTGCAGACAGCTGCGTTCTTACTGACCTCACATGACAAAGAGCAGAGAGAGGAAGCAAGCTTCCTCTTGTTTCTTCCAAAAGGGTGCTAATCCCATCCCTTGGGGCTCCACCCTCCCTTCCCCAAGATCCCACCTTCTAATACCATCCCCCTGGGGGTTAGGGTTTCAAAATATGAACTTGGGGTCACACAAACATTCAGCCTATGACACTACCTCAGGCAGTTACATGATCAAATTAAGTTAAGAACTTATTTGAGTTAAAAAAGAAATCATATTGGAAAGTAGAAAGTGTTTTGAGTGAAACAAAGGATTGATGATTCAAGTCAAGAACTTAGAAATCTTAGAGCATAGTTGCACACAACAAAGATTAGCTTTTCCCAGTGTAACTTGAAACAGGCTTCGTGAAAGCCAGAGATTCTCCTGGTGACTTCCTTTTTACCTTCTCTGGGAGGATCTATGTGGAGGGTGATAGCTCTTCCCCACCGTAGATCCATGTAAGAAAGAAATAGCCCTTCTAAGCTGGTCTTCATGTTGTACTTGATTGGTGTTGGTTGGCAGCCTTCAGCAATGAGGCTAGGCAAAAACAATGCTGGGGACCAACGTTAATGCAAAAACTTGTCTAGTGTTCAGCCAAGGGAGAGGCAGAAAAGCAGTTTAAACAGAGCCACAAACTGCAATAGAGTTGAAAGCCCTCAGTCACTCTCTCAGATTGGCATTGTCTTATATGCAGACAAACATGTAATAAATACGTGCATCATATCAACCTTTTTAGCCATTCTGCCAAGCATGAATATCAGGTCCATAAGCAAAATATCTCCCTGAATTGGTTTTTGAACTTTTAAAAATTATTGTTGAGTGAATTTTTACAAAGTGAACCCACCCATGGATTCACTACCTAGATAAAGACATAGAACATCATTAACATTCCAGAACCTTCCAATGACTCTTAGTTACTAGCCACCGTGTTCCTTATGGTAACGATTCTTCTGACTTGAATCATCACAGATCCATTTTTCTTATTTTTGAACTTTATATAAATGATATCTTTGGGAAGTACTTTTCTGTGTCTTGTTTCTTTTGTTCAATACTATGCCTGTGAGATTCATGCATGGTGTTGCATGGAAGAATTTGTCCTTCTTTGTTGGTATATAATATGAATATTTTATTGTAGGAAATATGTCATATAAATATATCCATTCTACTCTCAATAGGCATTTGCTTTAAGTTTAGAATTATTACAATTCTTATTTTTCCATATGTGCATTTAAAACTACAGATTTCCCTCTTAGCACTATTTTAGCCATACACTACAAGTTTTGATATATAGTATTTTCATCTTTGTTTCATTCAAAACACTTTCTACTTTGCATTATGATTTCTTTTCTGACTCTTGGATTAGTTAGAAATTCATGGCTTAATTTTCAAATATTTGAAGACTCTTGGACATGATTCTGTGACTGGTTCCTAGCTTAATTCTACTGTGCAATGAGGATATACTCTGATTTCTATTCTTTAGAACTTAAGATTTTCTTTAGTCTTAAGTTTAGTATTTATTTAGTTTTGGTGAAATTTTCCTTGGGCACTTTAAAAGGTCTTTATATTCCATAGTTTGAAGGTGTAGTTTTCAATACATGTCAATTAGATCAAGTTCTTTAGAGGTATCATTCAAATATTATGTATATCTACTTGTTTTATCAATTACTAGAAAAGAAGTAAGAGAAGTCTTGCACTATATTTGTACACTTGTCCAATTCTCCTTTGGGTTCTGACAACTTGTGATTTTTATGTTTTAAAGTTATGCATTAGGTGCATATAAATTTAGGATTCTTACATCTTCCTGTTGAATTGACCCTGTTTTCACTAACTGAATTTATTTGTCCCATCAACAAAAATTTCATCTTTATCTCCAGTAAAATTTCTTGCCATACCAAATGTATTTTTCTCCTGATAATAGAGCTTGTCTTAGAGGGTGCATGGTATCTACTTCCAAATTTCCCATTTTCTTACATTTAAGTTATGTCTTTGTAAGCAGCTTATGTTTTTCTTTAAATATAGTCCAAAATTTTTTTTTAATTGGAATGTTTTGTCTATTGGCATTTCACATAATTATTGATAAATGTAGGTTTATAATTACCGGCAACTATTTGTTTTCTGTCTGTCCCTTCTGTTTGTTATTCTCATTTTCTCTGCTTTCTAGACTTCTTTAGCATTTACTGAGTACATTTCATTGCATTTTCTATTAGATTTTTAACTGTATGTTTCTATATTACTACTTTGGAGCTTGCTCTAAAGATTGCAATGTGAGAGTCTGACTTATTAGTCAATCTCAACTTGTGCTTTTGTCACTTTCTGGACGTCGAGTACTCACTATATTCACTCCTTCCTAGTCTTTGCACTGTTGTTTTCATGCTAATTCCAGATATTTTAAACACCCCAAGACATTGTCATTTTGGTTTTTTAATCAGGCAATGTGGATGTAGATTTACCCACACATTCATCCTTCCCAATGTTCTCCACCCTTTATCTGCTTTACACTACTTCCTTCTAGAGTTATTTTGCTTCTATCTGAAGATCTCTATTTGGTATTTTACTCCCATGATTCTGCCAATAGTGAATTATCTGAGAACATTTGTATTATGCCTTCATTTTAAAGGATATTGTATTTGGATATAAAATTCTAGGAGGAGAAGTTATTTACTTATTGTTTATGTTTAACACTTTAAAGATGTCATCCCTGAGGTGCCTGGGTGGCTCAGTCACTTGAGCGTCTACCTTTGGCCTGGGTTGTGATCCCAGGATGCCGGGATTGAGTCCTACATTGGGTTCCCTGCTCAGCGGGGATTGTCTCTCTCTCTCTCTTCTCTGCTCATGCTTTCTCTCTTTTTCTCTCAGTCTCTCTTTCTCTTTGAAATAAATAAATATTTATTTTTTATTTTATTTTATTTATTTATATTATTTATTTATTTATTATTCCCTCTGGCTTCTTAATTTCTATCATCAATCCTATTATGAGTCTCTTAAGTGTTCTGTGTTTTTCATTTCCTCTGGCTACTTTGAACATCTTTGATTTTCAATAAATCCACCATGATATTCTAGTCTAGTTGAAAGGGGAGGGATGATTTTTTTGTTTTTCATCTTTTGTTTTTAATCCCGTCTTGAAAACTCATTTGAAAAAGTTTCATTAAAAATAAATATTGTGATATGTAGCAACTTTGTATGGTGACAGATGGTGGCTAGATTTATCAGGGTGATCACTTTATAATGTATATAAATGCTGAATGGTAAAGTTGTGCACCTGAGACTAATATTGTATGTCAACTATACATCATTAGCTGTGGCTAACCTGCTGTTAATACCATCTAATGTATTATTTCGTCTCATAGATTGTAATTTTTTAAAAGACCCAAATCAGAAATTTGATTTGGGTCTTTTAAAAATATCTTCAATATCTCTACTTTCCCATTTGAACATATATAATAGAATTCTAAGAGGTATCTTAATGTCCTCCTCTGCTAATTCTAATGTTTGTGTTAGTTCTGGATTGGTTTCAATTGATTACATGTTTTACTGTTCTTTGAATGCCTGGTAAACTCTGTTTGGATGCTAGACATTGTGAATTTTACCTTGTTGGGCACTGGATATTTTTAAATTGTATTAGCCAACTTATAGCACATTGTTAGTTTCAGGTATAGTGTTCAATGATATATCAGTTCCATATAACGCCCAGTGCTCATCATATCGTGCACTGGATATTTTTGGTTTGTGTAAATAATCTTTAACTTTGTTCTGGGATGCAGTTATTTGGAAGCAATTTGATTCTTTCACATACAGTTTGTATGAGATGTTAGGCAGGTCCATAACTATGCTCGATCTAAAGCCAATTATTCTCTTTGAGGGGCACACCATTTCTGAGTGCTCTACCCAAAAGTCTCATGAATTAGGAGATTTTCCAGTTTGACTGATGAGACCAGTTAACCAATAGTTATTCCCAGCTTCTGCAAGTGCCACGCATTATTCTCTTATTCTTTTCTCTCCTTCCCCATTTTTGAATAGTTTTGGATACATTGGTGTGTACTCAGCTGTATACTCAGGAGGGACCTTTGCAGATCCCCATGGTTTTCTCTCTGTGCAGCCCTCTCCTTTCTAGCATACTGTCCTGTGAGCTCTGGCCATGATAACATTCCTGACCTCAGGTCCATGTCTTTGATTCTGCTTGGGTTTCCCCTCCTGCACTGCAGGCTAGTTTTCTTGAGTCAATAAGCTAGGGCACTCATAGGACACCTCTTTGTTCTCTGTCTCTCCTGTATTGCCATATGAGCAGTCCTGAAAATTGTTGTTTTATATATTTTGTATAGAATTTTTGGTTGTTATTTCACAAAAGAAGTAAATCCAGGCCCTTTTTCTCCACCTTGGCAGGAGCAGAAATGAGAGTGCTGTATTTTAAAATTCTATTTGACTGTGGGACTGTTTCTTATGATGCATGCTTTGGGAAATTATAAGTTAAAGCATTCAATCCATAGGAATAACAGAATCTGAGAGACCCATCAGTACTTTTATTGATCTAAGAAATGGAATTTACCTTTTAAAACTCAAATTCTTTTGAGAGGTAACACTTCTTAAATCATGCATATTCATTAACACTGATTAATTTATCTGAAGATTGGGTTTCCCTTTATTTTCTTGTCTATCAGAAACTCCAAAAATGGAAGAAATAAAATTAAGGAGTCAGAAAATTAGATCCTGAGGACAGAATGAAGATAAGGACCAAAGCTGGATACTGACTCTAAATTTGATGATGCACTGAGATGTGGCCTATGATATAGGAGTGAACAATAGATACTAGTTCTCTTTCCTTCTAAATCTAATGGTAGGGGTAGGAGGACTGAATAAAAGAGTGGGTTTTGGAACATTCTTCAAGGGGTCCACATTTAAGAGGCTGGCTGCCCTAAGACAGCCTGAGATACCGGGACAAGCAAGTCAAGGATAAGGGAGTAAAAAGAAGTCCATGTATAGGCCACTAGAGGATAGTAATCACAAAAGAGAAGGGAAATAAGGGGCATCTATGTCAAATAAAAAAAAGTCACTGCCAACAACTAGAAATACTTCCAGATACATCTTCTTTCCTCTCTTTTTCTTGAAAACTTCTCATACAGGCTCATGAATACATTGGTTTCCTATCTTCTTTTAGCTGCTCTGGAGTTCCTAGACTAGCTTTGGTCTGGATACTCAGTTCTGCCTCACCAGCTCCTCTGGATTCTGCTTCAGGTATCTGTCCCAAGTACCTCGTGCTTCAACTCCTTCAGCCCAGCTCCTAAAACACTGCTGGCTCAGACTACCAAGGGCTGGGAGTGCCAAACCCAGGTGGTCCAAAACTTGCCTTCAAGCCAGCATGAAATCTGAACGAGAATTGAGCTGTGTCCTGATTTCTGCTATAGGCACAGTGCAAAAGAACAAAAGGTACTATTCCTTTAACCCAATCCCACCCTCACACCATATTCTACCTTTAAGAATATGAAATGAAGAGGTGTTCCATTCTGCAGTTGGAACATCTTCTGCTCCAGGGGAAAATTCGCAGACCTTTGTTTAAAGACTATAATCCTAAAGCCACAGAACTGGATTGCCCAGGAAGCCATGGGCCCATTGGTGGAGAGAGGGGGAGAGAGAGACAAACAGAGACAGAGACAGAGAGACTCAGAAACTAGGTTGGGTGGGTAGGAGAGATGTCCCCATTTTGCTAAGGGGAGTAACAGTCTTCCGGTGGGGATGACCTGTGGATTTCAGGGGACTCTATACTAGGAGCACAGTTCTAGGTGAAGAGCCGCCAGTACTGAATTTGGCTTAGGTAACCACTTTGCAACATGCCCAGAGCACACACTGGTGCCCAAAGCGGAACAGAAGATTAGCACTGGGTAGAACGTTAAGGAGCACAGGAGTCAAGTGATTAACAGATGGCCATAGTTGGAGAAGAAGGATCACACTGTCCCATTTTGCTGGTATCACATAAGTTCTTCAACTCATGCTCATAATCATCAAAGTTATGATCACACTGACATTTTCTGACCACTTGAGATGAAACAGGCTTTGTTCTAAGCTTTCACACATATAGTTTCATTTAATCTTCCACAACCACCTTCCACAGACAAGACAGATATCTGCATTTCACTAATGAGAAGACTGAGACACAGAATAGTGAGGTAACTTGCCAAGATCAGGGAGTGAATGAAAAAGCAATGGAGCCCAGAACCTGGCAGGCCAGCCCTGGCGGGTCCCAGACCTCCTTCCAATCACATGGGGGAGTTGGAGCCCCACGTAATTTGATTTAAAAGTAAAGAAAAAACTGTTCTGCTTCCTATTCCAGATACCAAATTAAAGTTTTACATTCTGCATCAGCCAGCCATGAGACGAGGCTGAGGCTTTATTTGTAGAATTGGAGTGAGTTCAAGGATACCTATCATGACGATAGGACTGTTTATGCTCAGCAGTGTCTAGAGAAAAAAAAAAAAAAAAAAAACAACTCCAAATTCCCCTTCCTTGGAAGATATGGAGAAAGGGCAGAAGAAATGTTTTCAGTGGACAAATGGATCTTAAAGAGAATTCCATGAGGAAAAAAAAGAACACCAAAAAAACAAAGAACAGCAGCAACATCCAAAACCCCTCCATTTAAAATTTTTATTTGGCCATTTTTGTATGGGAATTTGAATTTCTCCTTTTGGATGGACACAAACTCAACTGCTCTGTACCTCGTTAAATTAGGTTAAGAATCTTAGTATAAATGGCAGCTTTCAACAGAGTGTCTACTCCAGTGGTCTCCCCTTATCTTCGGGGATGTATTTTTTTTTTTTATAAAGATTTTATTTATTTATTTGACAGAGAGAGACACAGCAAGAGAAAGAACATAAGCAGGGGGAATGAGAGAGGGAGAAGCAGGTTTCCCGAAACAGGGCTCGATCCCAGGACTCTGGGATCATGACCTGAGCTGAAGGCAGACACTTAACAACTGAACCACCCAGGCGCTCCTTGGGGATGCGGTCTAAAACCCCAGGTGGATGCCTGAACCTGCAGAAAGAGCCAAAGCCTACGTACGCCATGTTTTTTCCTATATGTACAGACCTATGATTAAGTTTAATTTATAAATTAGGCTCCATAGGAGATTAGCAGCAATAACAAATAATAAAGTAGAATAATTATAACCATGTAGTGTAATAAAAGTTATGTAGACGCAGTCTGTCTCCAAGTATCTTGCTGTACTGAGCTCACCCCTCATCACGTGATGATGTGAGACGATAAAACGTTTGCGTAATGAGCAGAAGTGAGCTGAAGGACCTGGGCTTTGTGACGTAGCGTTAGGCTGCTACTGACTTTCTCACCGTACCTTAGAAGGAGGTTCATCAGCTCCTGGACAGTGGTTGACCTTCAGGAACTGAAACCATGGGTAAGGAGGCTGGGGGGAATTACTGTGTTCCTGTAATTTATACTACTTGACCCAAGGTAAATTTCCCCAAATATTTTGATCAGCATTTTTAAGAGGCAGAGAATCAGACAGATGATAGCACAGACTAAATGCAATTAGCAGTTACAAAATGAATGTTAAAACTTGGGCTCTTAACTTCAAGAGGCTTAATGTAAGCAGAGATACCAGAAAAATACACATCAAAGGGCTTAACAAAATGCCCCCAAACAAATCATTGCTGTGCAAAATATGCACATTCCCATGAATGAGAGCTCTGATTGTCAGAATTCGTTGAGCATGTACTATAGGTAGGCACGTAGCTACTTAGTACTGTATATGCTACTGCATTTCATCTTCAATTTCAGATGAGGAAGTAAAGACCAGAGAAGTCAAGTCACTTGCCCGAAACCACACAGAGAACAGGTGACAGAACCAGGTCTCAAGTTGTAGTCTGACTTGACCCCATCATACCTGCTCTTACCCCTGCCCTTTTTCCTTTTTTCAAGGGTGATTTGGCTATTTAGGGTCTTCTGTGGGTCCATACAAATTTTAGGATTGTTTGTCCTAGCCCTGTGAAATCTTACCCCTGCCCTTTCTTAAAGAGACACAGCGCGGCAGAGTCTTGTCTGCCCAGCGGAAGTGGTAACACAAAAATCCATGGCAGAAATAAATTCAGGATCAGCTTAGCTGGGAGGAACCAGCATACAATGAATGGCAAGGTAGACGAGGGGTGGGGGCGGGTGCTGGCATTGGATAATTAAAAAAAAAAAAAAAAAGGTGGTAGTAGAGTCAAGCAGAGAAGAAAAAGATTTAAAATTTGAAAATAACAGTAAAGAAAAACCAGATAGGGAAGGATGAGGGCATGTTGACCCCTATTTCAACTTCCCTGATTTCTCCTTCGCAAAATCATTTAGGGACTAGCGAGACAATAACAGGAGGGCAAAGGCACTTAATCAGAGATTTTACAAACCACTAAATCAAAAGAGAGTGTGAAATTCCCGCCCGGGGAAGCTAACGGTGAGATTAAGTGGATTAGTCTACTGTACAGGAATCCGGGGAATGTGGCTGTGTGTGATTTTGTTGTGGATTACCCAGCAGCAGCACGAGGGGTTTACACCTCCCGGAAACATATGGGCGTGTGCCCTTCTGCAAACCAGCAAGAAAGAGCAGTGGCAGGCCAACGGCTCGCCCTGCACAGTGCCTGCGGATTTCTGGACCAGGAAGGAACTGACATTTTCCTGAGAGTTTGCGCAGGGAGCATGTTGAAAATGAAAATGCAACCAGGCTAATCACACCCATAATTTCTGTCATTTCTACACCCGGAGCCTGGATCAGGATGGCGGTGGGGCAGGGGAGAGACCGCAGGGTGGCGCTGGGCGGTGGCGGGTTTGGACGGGTGGCGGGGAGCTGGAGTCAGGAGTTCTGGCCTTAGTCCTTCCAAAGAAAGAGGGAGATGAAGGCCGTCTGACAGCACTGCTTCCCAAACTCTGGGGGGTGGGGGAATTGCTTCCTGACGATGATGATTGAGAAGAGTTCATTCTAAGCTTCTTTCCTTCTGGGGTTAAGGGCACCAGCAGACCTGGTGCAATCAGAGACACGAAACCACCACCCAGATTGCTAGTCTTAAGAAACCAGCACCTGAATTCCAAAAACCTGGATTGTGGGCTAGATGCGTGTACAAACTAGGACCTGCCACAGTTAACAGTTTACATCCGCAGTCTATAATAAATAATTAATATCGCCCTAGGAGAGATAAAGCCAGTGACACGGTATCTCTCCCTTGGCTCTAAATGGAACTCCAGATAACCTACTTTGAACAGTAATGTGTTCACAGTATGTGGGAATTAACTGCTCAATATAATAAGTACTATTGAATTTCCCATCTCCACGCAGATAAAGGGCCACAGAAACACAGTAATAACAGTAACGGAGTGATGGGGAGAGAAAGAGAAAAAGAAAAAAAGAAAAGAATTCCCCCCCTTTTTTTATTACAACCTTAAAATGTTAGAGGTTAAAATAATCTTAAAGGGTTTTAAAAAAAACAGCAATTAAATCTTTCCATTGCTGTTTTCCAAGACTGCAGCTGAGAAATCGAGGGCCTAAGAGCCATACGGTGGAACCTGGCTAATAACGCTCTGTGAAAAATCTCATTAATTCAGTCTGGCTCTTCAGATCAGCCGCTAAATCCTTGTATTGTCACTCATCCTCTGGCCTTTTCAGGATTTCCATAGCCTAACTAGCAGTATCTCCATGGAAACCAAGCAGTCCTGCTTTGCACATCCCGGAACTTTTTGTTCCTGACAAAGCTTGACAAATCACATGCAGCATGGAGAGTTTAACATAGCGAACCAAACCCTGACCCACACTTAGAAATGATAAACCCAAGCATACCAGCTTTATTATAAATGATTTCCTTACAAGATACTTAACCAAGCCAGCGAAATGTTGAACCAGACAAGTTTCAAGAACAAGGTGCTGGAGGGAGAAAGGGGAGGGGAAAAAAAAAAAAAGGGGGGGGGGGAATAAATAAATAAATAAATAAATAAGAACCCCATGCGTGTTCGGTTGTAGGTTTGGGGATCTCATTTTCTGTCTAATTGACTTAAACTGAAAGCAACCCAAGGAGAAAAAGAGCGAGAGCGAGGCTATTTGGGGGCCATTCCAGAGCCTGAAAGGTGGCTTTCCTTTTCCACTCTGAGTCAGGAGGAGAAATGCTAAATCCATTGCCTTCTTTTCCCTAACTCCTGCAGAGGATGGGCTTAGGAATCTAACACGTTTTTGTGCCTGCAAGTGCTTTTTGACTGTTCAGCCGGGCTCTTCAGGACCAAGGCTCTTAGCCCTGGGAAATGTGGAGGCATTGCAGGCTCCGGAAAGTGAGGCTGGCCTCCCTGGAGAGAGAGGCCGACTTCCTTCACAAGGGTGACAAAAAGGCAGAGAGGAGAGAGGGTTCTCCGGGATCCTATTTCCAGAGGTGCAGTCAAGGACCTGGAAGAGAGTACACACACGGACACAGAGTGGGTATCACAGGCCTACCTGAAGGCCAAATCATGACCCACGAGCAGTTCCTCAGCCTGAGCCAGGCTTGAAGGGGAAGCAGGGCAAAGTGGGAGAGCTGTGCATTCCGAGGGAAAAGGGACCCTTCATGGCCTCCTCTGTCTTAGCGTTGCGTGACCTGCCACCAATGAGGCCTCCTGAGTGTTCACAGAGACAAGGTGTTCAGCAACCCTTAGAGGTGCCACAGGAGGCTAAGTGTCTCCATTATCTATCTCCTGGCTTTCTTATGTCACCTCTGCCATACCGCAGGCCGCCAAGGGTGAGGTGGGTGCCAGGGAAAGGCACGGGTGTGGGAGAGGGCCTTGTGAGAAACACCACAAGGCTTTGACTTGCTTCTGCCTCCTTGGTCTGGGCCTTGACCTCACTTGGAATCACACTAGGGCTGTTTAAGGGTCTAAGACAAGCTCTTCCTTCTTTGTTCTTCTTGGTTTGGAGACTGACAGTGTGTTACAGGCACCATGATATTTGCAGTGTTGGGCATCTTTTGTCTTGACAGATCAGACAGGACTCCACTGACCCCTGTGTTTGGCAGCAACACCCAAACGCTCATTAACCAAGAGCTCACCAACACAATGCTATCGGGTGTTGACAGCAATGACCAGTTCTGGAACCATCGTATGTGTTCTACAAATATTTGCCCATTAACTGAATAGTGCCTGTGAGATCTCACAGTTCGCTCTGATTCTTTGGAGCAAGAGTCAATGAGGCTTAGTCTCATTTCAACCTTCAGTGAACTTTACTGCACTCTTTGCCTTTATACAATAATAATCATATAATAGTAATAATAATAATATTAATAGCAGCTAGCTCTTACCAAGTTCTTACTCTGTAATACTAGGCATTCTTCTGAGTGTTTCATGTATATTAGCTCCTTTAATCCTCGTAACTATCATCTGGAAAAGATACTATTAATATGCCCAGATTATTAACTTCATTTTATCCATGAAAATACTGAGACATGGAGAGCTTAACTGACTTGCTTAACCCTAAGATCTGGTTAGTGGCAGAATGGGGCTTCGATTCCAGAGAATACATTTTGCCACTATCCTTTGCTGTCTTGTTATATTATCAATGCCTCAATCAGAGCAATCAGTTAATTAAAATAGCTAACAGTTACTAAATGCTTGCTTTGTGCCAGGCGCCATTCTAACCTTGCATACATTACCTCAACTACCTTTACAACAACACTTCAGGCTTCTGCTACAAGGTAGACACTGTGAGCAGTATCATTTTACAGACAAGGAAACCGAGACACAGATTCAGTGACTCACCCGAAGTCATATAACATAGATGACATGACAGATTCAAACCCAAGCCACATGGTACTAGAAGCTTCTGTCAGCCAGGACTTCTCTCTTTCTCTGATCAGTCTGGATAAAATGGAGAATCATATTCCATTGGAACAATTATCCCAGGCAAACATCATCTTCCCGAATGTTCCCGTTCGGTCCACCAGACAAGCTTGGTATTAGGACATTTTTTTTTCCAAGACTGTTGTTTCAGAGATGTCAAAGGCAATTTGAGGCCCAGAAGCAGGCCAAGGAGAAGGGCTGCCTAATCTCCTGGCCCAAAGAGTTCACACCTGAGCAGGCACAGACTCTTGCCCCCCCCCACCCCGGGGAGCCGAGGCTCAAAAAAGGTGCTGCCCCATGGCTTAGACAAGACTGTCAGTGAGTTCAGCTGAGTCTAGCTACACTGTCAATGCTTAGAGACCTAAAATTAGACCTACCAGCTGTGTTTTGGTTCTGCAGGCATGTGAATGTCTGTTCCATTCTTGAGCAAGCTGGGTGTTGAAATATATATGAAACCTGCTTTCTGAAGTGAGGGGAAGAACAAAATTCTTACACCTATGTTTCTATTTATTGTTCCTCGTCTGAGGACCTAACTTCTTTGCTGCACAGGGAATGATATTTCCTCTCTGTCCATTTCCCCCTCTGGGATGCTGCCTCTGAACACTCACCTTTAAGAGACCAATCCGTTTCCTTGGAGACTGAGCATGAGTATGTGACTCACCCTCAGCCCAGGTGCTCTGCTTCCTGGGTCACAACGTCTTCTGGAATATGCAACCTACTTGACTTAGCAAATAGGGCCCCAGACAAAGCCCAAGGTGGTCCAAGAGCTGGTTCTTGGTCTGAGAGTGGGTAGGGCTCTGATGTGTGGCCATGGGACATGGAGTAGAGAGGAGCTGGGGTCCACATCCCAGGGAAGGGCAAGCCAGACACTAAGGATGGTCTGGAGTGGGCAATCTAAGAGCAGGAAGGGCACCTGCATGAGTCTGTTCACACCGCTGCAACAAAAATACCAAGGAATGAATGACTTATAAACAACAGACATCTGTTTCTCAGTTCTAGAAGCTGAAAGTCCAAGATCAAGGTCCCAGAAAATTTGGTATCTGCTGAGATCCCACTTCCTGGTTCATAGATGGCTGTCTTCTCATTGTATCCCCATATGGTAGAAGGGACAAGGGAGCTCTTCGGGTTCTCTTTAGTAAGGACACAAATCTCATTCATGAGGGCTTTACCTCATGACCTAATTACCTCTCGAATGCCCCACCTGCTAATACCGTCATCACAGGGGTTAAAACTTCAGCCCCTGAATCAGGGAGGAGGTGGGGCCTTGACATAAACATTTAGACCATACCATCCAAAACAAAAGGGTCAGCAACAGAGAACTGGCAAGATGGAACCAAGATTAGCAGATCTGACCTGGAAATATTCTGAGGTATTTAACCCAGGGGAGTGAGAACTTTCTACAGCAGTGTTGTCCAATAGAACATCCCACGACAAAATGTTTTATAGCTATGCTAACCAATGAGGTAGCCGTTAGCCACAGGTGGTATGGAAGGGCTTGAAATGTGCTTAGTGTGTCTGAAGAACTGAATTTTAAGTTCAATGTGGTCATTTAAAATTTAAATTTATTTATTTATTTATTTATTTATTTATTTATTTATTTTTTTACGAGAGAGATCACAAGTAGGCAGAGAGGCAGGCAGAGAGAGAGAGAGGAGGAAGCAGGCTTCCTGCTGAGCAGAGAGCCCGATGCGGGACTCGATCCCAGGACCCTGAGATCATGACCCGAGCCGAAGGCAGCGGCTTAACCCACTGAGCCACCCAGGCGCCCCTAAATTTAAATTTAAATGGCCACATGTGGCTAGTGGCTACCATCCAGATGGCACGATGGGAAGAGGAAGGAGCTGGGCCAGGGCACACATGAAATGTGGCAAATCAGAATCCATGCCTGGAGTAACTTCTGGTTTCCCAGTATAGCTCTCTGTCTTTGCACAAGGTCAAGCTCCATCAGTCAACATATGGCTGGTCTTTAGCCCCTTTCCTGGGGCCCTCAGGAAGGGCACACCAATTTTTCCAGTTTTTCAGAACGAAGTAGTCCTTGTTATGAGGAGATCCTTCATAGCCTAAATTAAATTTTACCCATTAAGTCTAAGCCCATTTCTGTGAATTGCAGTTTTCTCTTTTCCAAGCAATCTTCCTTCCTTTGGGTAATATTCTCCTTTTGGCACCACACCCTTCTCCTCTGTCTGCAACCCCCTCCCTTGCTTGAACCCACCACTTCCACCACCCTATTCCTAGACTTTGTCATCTCTCAACGGGACCACTGCAGCCTCCCAGCTCATTCGTCTGCTCAGCCTCAATCCCACATAATCATTTGTCCACACAGCAGTCCAAATGATCTTTTAAAAATATGAATTGTAACCTCCTACTCCCATATGTTAACTCATTCTGGGGCTTCACATAGCGTGATTCAGCTTCTGCTCACCTGTCCATTCCCCTTCATACTGCTCTCCCTACTCCTTCCCTCCATTGCTCTCTATGATGTCACCCTGGACACTTAACTCTCTATAAATCCATGGGCACAGGAGCCTGTCTATTGTGCTCATGGCTGGGGACACAGCTCCGGGTATATGGAAAGTACTTAATAAAAATTTATTGAATGAATGAGTGAAAACTGGATCAACATGCACTGGGGCCATGACAGATGTGTACCATTAGTAATATTTCACCACTACTAAGAGTAATGCTGTAGTCTATCCTAAGTACTCAATGGGCTTGAAAGACATTTTTACATTGATCCTGAATTAAAATGAAGTATGTGCATCTTAAGGGCTGAGCCATAAACCATATGTCTTAAGCCTGCAACTTCTTCTCTTCCAAAACAGTATCTTGGGCTTGGGTCTCAAAATTTACCATATGGGTCCCTCCAGCCACAGCTACACTTGTGTGTGTGCCATTTGAAGTCTCCTTAGAGAAAACAGAGTTTAGATTTTGGGTCCCAAGTTCTCATGTGAACCTATTAAATTTTATACAGTTCTCTTAGTAACATAAAACAACAAAGATGGAAGGATAAATCAATAGGTTGTGATTGGTATTTATCAGTCCTTAATTGAGAATATGGTCCAGGTACAATTTCCATCTGCTTTTCATTGCTTACTCCAAACCCTGTAGAATCTTCGTGGCCCATGATGTTAATAATACTGTCACCATGAAGAGGTTTGCATGTTCTGTATCTTTCCAAACACATTGTGTCTTTCTGATCTTGAGTCTTGAAGCTGTCAGTGTCCACCAGTCAGTTCCCATCCCTCAGGGCTCACTGTGGTCACAAAAAGAGTCATCTGTTTGATTAAGGAACATAAATCTTTGGGAAGCCTATAATTAATAAAATCTCAAGATCCCACAGGGAATTTTCCAAACTCTTCTTTGGAATGCAGAGTTATACACCTTTAGTTCTGCCAATAATAACCTGGCAGTTGGTCATAGGGGAGGATGGCAGACACTCTGCCAAGTTCAGATAGCCTCTTGACCCACAGAGATTCCTTCAGCCCAGTAGTCCTCGGGGAGTCTCGCATAAAGGTCCTGCTTCTCCGTGATCACCTTCCTTTGACTCCCCCAAGGCCAGCATTATGGGTTGAATTATGTTCCCCCAAATTCATATGTTCAAGCTCTAACCCCCCCACCATTTCCCCAGAATGTGACAGTATATGGAGATAAGACCTTTAAGGAAGTAATTAAGTCAAAATAAAATCAATGGGATTGCCCCAGCCCAATGTAACTGGTGTCCTTATGAGAGAAGGAGATTAGCACACAGATGCATACAGAGGAAGACCACTTGAAGGCACAGGGAGAAGATGGCCATCTATGAGCCATTATCTGAGGAGAGAGGCCTCAGAAAAAACCAACCCTGCTGATGCCCTGATCTTGGACTTTCAGCCTCTGCTGAAATAGTGGGTCAATAGTGTCTAGAATAGTGGGTCAATAAGTGTCTATTGTTTAAGGCCCCTGATCTGTGGTATCTTTTATGGCAGCCCCACATGACTAACACAACCAGAGGGCAAAAGCCCTGCTCTTCATGTACCCATCTCACCCCTCCCCACCACCAGCTCCTTCTTCTAATTGATTTTATCAGATACAACCAGACACTGGCAAATAACCAGATTAAAATTTGCAGACATGAAAAAAGTATGCTGGAAAAAAAAAATCTAGAACTTATTAGAATCTCCCATAGCAGATTTGCTACTTGGGCAGAGGATGACCAACTTAAATGACCCATATCCAAACTACTTTGTGTCTGAATTTAGCAAGGGTTTCCAGGTGAGCCTGGAATGAGATTGAAGTCATCCTGTGGGATGGCCTGATGGGCTACTACACTGTGAGAATCTTTCTGAGTATTAGATTGTCTTGAGGGAAAGGATTCCCATGCAGAGGAGAATTTGTGCATGGGTATCTTTGAAAAGAAAGAAATAAAACCTCAGGAAAGGCAGATGGGGTCTGATACAGGACTCATTCCAGCCCTTGAAGAAAGAGGGAATGGCAGAGAGGCAGGTCTCCCTGAGGGACTCTGCTTCAGAGAACCAGTGACAAAATGGCGGACAGAACAGGGGAGGGGCCTTTTTGCCCATCTTTGCTGCAGCAGGACCAAAAAGAGCACTGTATTACATTCACAGCACACAGGTTTATAGCTGAAAGGATGCAGGGAGATATTACTCTGGATAAGGAAGCTAGGAAGACTGTTCACAAGTCTGCACATGAGGTTCTCAGGGCCATGCAGGAAGGGCTGGGAAGGATGGAGTTCTTGTGAACATCATCTGGGCATTATTGACTTGCCCATGGAATTCCAGGAGCTGCTGCTTTTGGAACCTCATCTACACACAGGTGTTGCTGAAACCTGAGGAAATGTGACCCTCTGTTCAGCCCATGTTGAGCATCCAGGTCAACCCAACTTTCATAAGTTAGGATGTTCCTTTGTCACTCTCCTGATGACATCTTTCAAAGGCTTAGAGTAAGAGAAATATAAAATTATTTATGACTTGGGTAAAGGACCATGTTGTGATTATTCAAAGAGGCAGAGAAAAAGCAGTGAATTGCTTTATGCTTGGGGAGTGGATTGCTTCTTCTGTTCTGCTCAAATCAGTTCTAACGAAACCCCACAGGTGTGTGTGGCGGGGGAAGCTATTTCCAGAAGAGTCCACAAATGTGATTTAGATACATCTGTCCAAGCACAAGATTTCACACATAGACCTCCAGATATATAGTGTGTGAGGTTTTCACTGAGGCCATAATGTTCCCTTCATAGCTTTTACCCACTTTCCTGACAACCCAGGATCTACAGTCCACACTCGTCATGACCCTGCTCGTTCCCACATCAGTCTGGCTTGGGACACAACGTCTGGAGTGGCATGAATTACAGTGAAGTTCAGGTTCAGTCTGGAGGTGATTTTCATATTCTAAATTTAGTTGTTTGGGGAGAACTTGTTAGAGGAGACATGTTGGTAGAGTTCTACTTCGAACTGGTTCCGTGCATTTGTGTATGTGTGCATGCGTGAAGATTTTTTTTATTGAGGGAAAATAGATTATATTTTAAGACAATCAAAATTAGCAGACAGTTAGGATAATAATTTGAGCATATTAAATCAGACATTTTTATCTTCATTGGTTTTGTTCCCTGCCACACTCCGGCTCCCAAATGAAGAGCACAGCCTGGCAGGCTGATGCAGGTTTCTTCCATGATCTAGAGAAGTTATTCCTGCCTCTGACTGCCAGGCAGGGGATGTTTGCTGGCCAGAGAAGCAGGTAGGTGTGGCAGAAAAGAAGTTTCACATAGAACCCTGTCCTACCCCCTTATGGAGTGTAGCAAGAGGTACTAAAACCAGTGATCAAGACTATGTGTTCTGACCTTCCGGCAAGCCAGAGCCCACGGTGAGGCCCAAAGCAGAGGGTCCAGCTCCCTGCTCCCTCTTTGGAACTCCAAAAGGGGACTGTTCCATGGCACGAGCCAGTGGTGATGTGACCCTGCTGAACGAAAGCTAAAAAGATGGTGTGGTCCTGTCACAATGAATGCCTGAGGTAGCCCTCCTGAGCCTCCTTCAGTGCACGTGGGTCATGGAAGGATCCAGAAGTGTCTCCTACACTGTGAGGAACAAGGAAGGTGGCCAAAGGAGCGGACTGGCAATTTTCCAGGAAGGTTGTTGTTGCCACTAGTAACCTCGAATGCTAGACAGGGGTCAACTAGGGATGACAGCCTGATTCCAAGGAAGGGTCTGCAGGGCTGGCAGGGGCGAAGTGGGCTGAATAAGTCATGGCAAACCACCAACCCTGCCTGAGCTGAGAGAACAGATGACGGAAATCACTTACAGAGTCTTTGTCAGCAGAGACCGGATCCAACCAGATCCATCCCTGCCTTGGATCATCTAAATGATTTGGAGGATCCTTTAGAGACCCAGAATTCCTCTCCTTCATACAAACCCTGGCCAGACCCATCAGACAACACTGCCATTCTCTCAGTGAATGTTTCCAGCCAGACAATGGGGAGAGGTAGGACTGCTCCAGAGGTTATCGGCATCTCTTGCTGCAAATTACTCCAAATCTAGAGGCTTCAAAAACCATGAATTTTTGTTATCTTGCCCTGTTGCTGTGTGTCAAGCAAGAATCAAGAGTGGCTTGGCTGATGGTTCTGGCTTGGGCTGTTGGTGTGGCTGCAGTCAAGATGTTGGCCAGAGGGACAGTCATCTGGGAGCTTGACCGCGCTTGGAGAATCCACTCTGATGATAGCTCTCCTCTCTTCTGGCAAGATGCTGTTGGTTGCTGAAAGGAAGTCACAGTTTATCAGGCTGCTTAGGTATCTTCCTGACATGGCAGCAAGCTTCCTCCAGAGAAAGTGGTCTCAAAACCAAGGAGGAAACACCAAAGTTTGAAGTGGCTTAATCGCAGAAGTCACACACCAGGACTTCTGCCATATTCTGTTGGTCACGAGAACAACCCTGATGTGACGTGGAAGGAGATTCCATAAGAGTGTGAACGCCAGGAGCTGAGGACTCTTGGGGGCCATCTTGAAGGCTGAGTGGAGAATTCGTTTTTGAGTTGACTGAATGATCACCAGAAAAGTGATAGAACCAGAAGAGAATGGAAAGTTCCTGGAGGGTTCTGAAGTTCCTATGAAGAAACTAATGTATTTTTAACTAGGAAATTTTCCATTTTTTCCTGGTCTGTCCATCATGGTGGGTCTTGAGAAGTAAAGTTGATATCAATTATTCAAAATATAAAAGAAATTATGTTTGTCTAGATACTGAATTTTGATGACTTAAGCAAACCTGGTGCAGGCATTTACTTAAGTTAAATCTATATTTTTCACAAATGAGTGTAGTTCTTTCTAGTTTGGGGTTTATGGTTTCTCTTGGTTCATATCTCTTAAGCTTAGTTCCTGATGACTCTCCTTTAAAAAATGGATAAAGTAGTTACTCTTCTTCTTCTTCTTTTTTTTTTTTTAATTTTACTTATTTACTTGACAGAAAGAGAGGGAGCACAAGCAGGGGGAGAGGCAGAGGGAAAGAGAGAAACAGGGACCCCTGAGATGGGGCTCAATCCCAGGACCCTGAGATCATGACCTGAGCTGAAGGCAGATGCTTAACCAACTGAGCCACCCAAAGGCCCCAGTATTTGATCTTTCCTTTAAGAAATGTGTATTATATGGCATTTGGGTGGCTCAGTCATTAAGCATCCTCCTCCAGCTCAGGTCATGATCCCAGGGTCCTGGGATTGAGCCCTGCATTGGGCTCCCTTCTCAGTGGGTAGTCTGCTTCTCCCTCTCCCCCTGATGTGTTGTTCCCTCTCGCTGTGTCTCTCTCTGTCAAATAACTAAATAAAATCTTTTAAAAAAGAGAACTGAATATTATAGATAAGAACAGAAAAACAGAAACAATGAGGAAATTCTAATTTTGCAAAGATGCCTCCCCAGGACAACACACTTACTGGTTGGAGGTGACGAGTGTCAGGTGCACCCAGGTGAAGCAGCTCCCCCGAGGTTCATGGCTTCAAGCACCAAGGTCATCTCAAGTTCCTCAAAGTTCCTAAGCACCAGGCAGCCCAGACCCCATCACATCAGGATCCCGCTCCTTCCTAGGAACGGGGGAAAAACAAACCACCTCCTGAGAAGTATCTCAGATAACAGTCCTACCCCAGTGGCTTCTGCAGAACGGAAAAATCTCCAAAGGACCTGGGGGTTTGGGAGGTGTGTTTTCCTGAAACAGGATTCTAATAACGTACCAGAGCTCAGGTTTCCAGTATAATTGAAACCTTTGGTATTAATGGGAGAAGGGGATGGGGTAGAGGAGGCCGGAACGGGAAACCTTTTCCTGCCGTTGCTGGAAAAGTTCATGCTGTGGTTTGGGAAAAACAAATAGACCAGTGTTTCAGTCTTGGACCTGAACTGGGGGAGGGGAGCGGAATATGCTGTTTATTCTGCCGTTTGGGTTGGCAAGGCACAGATGGCTTGGTTTGGTGCACTGGAAAAGGAATTCCTCAATACTTATTATTTCAAAACTTGTGCTTTGCATCTAGTCACCCAGGGGTCCTAGCCTCACTCACATGTTAGGAACGTGTCAATCAGTAGATATCATGATTTTCCACATCAACTAGCCCATCTGCATAGACAATAAATACTATTCAGTGATGATGATAGGAAATTATATAGTCTTTTTTAGATATAATATCATTGCTACACCTTAGGGAGGGTAACACAGTCCAGCAGGCAGAAGTGAGAATGAAAAATTAAATTTCTCATTTAGCTTTCATTTGCCTTCAACATGTGTCATGGGGGTCTGTGAATTAATCCTCTCTCCCCTCTTACTCTCCTTCCTGACTTCCAAACAACCCCCAGAGGCTTGAGGGCTCACACTGGACGATACCAGGGACACAGTTCAGAGAAACTTCCAGAAGAATCCCCAAGAGGACACTGGACTATCCAGGGCAACTTAGCTTAAAGCTGACTTTCCAAAGTCCCAGGATTTAGGACCCCTTCCCCTAGAGTTGACCGAATTGATAGCTATAAACTTTTCGCATCATTCCTGAACAGCAGCGCTGTCTCAGTCTTCTCATCTGTAAAGTAGATGTAATTTGACATGTGTTAAAGGGTCGTAAATACACATGAAAAGATATCTTAAGTACCTAGCACAGTGCCTAAAATAAAAAATGTAACTTCTCCCCCTAGCCTGATCTATAATATGAGGGAAATATTTGCCTCATAAAGTTATGAGAATTCAACAAAAAAAAACTGAAAGTATTGAGTGTCATATCTGGTATGTGGAAGGTTTAACAGGATAAGCTTGAGAAATGGTAATAATACCAACGCGCTATTTGTATAATGATTATTGTTGTTGATCACCTCTGTAATGTAAAAAGGGAACATGAAATGTGTTTTTGCCCTGGTTTCTGCCCTCTGCCCTCCTCCATCCCCACCCTTACTTCCACGTCTTCCGGAATCTCTATGAATCTTTGAGATCTTGAGTTCCAGACATCCTTACTCCAAGGGGAGTCAATAGACTGTCATATTTCAAGGGTTACATTTAAAGATAACTGACAGACTTTTCCTTTGCAAGTCAAGGCTCAGCTAAGGGAATTAGTCTTCATATTGAATAAGCACACAGGACTAACTATAAAGATAAATATCCAGGGGATAGGAAGAAAAGGGGGGGGAGCAGGAGAGGCACCAAGTCATGTCACTGATGGCAGACTGGAGCTTGGTTCTGAGGCTACCCTGGGAAGTGGCAAGCCCTTCTATGACTCCAGCTGATGGCTACCCAGGAAAACCCACTATTATGCTTCATGCTTTGGAATGCCTTGGTGGAGGTCTCTACGGTAATCATGGTATTGCCCATTGGATCACACAGAAAACCAGCCATGAAGACAATGGGTCTTAGTCTTGATCCCTCAAGACCAATTGGTCTTCATCCCCATAGACCAAGAAGCAAGCCCCCCTGTTCTCTGCCTTCCCTCTCAATCCATCCTGGAACCCTGAGACCATAAGAACAAATAATCCAGTAGTCTGAAAACTTCCAAGATAGAATGAGTCGTTCATGATTAAATAGTTTTGCTATTTCCAGCAGGTATGGAGGTGTGGGGTGAATAACATGATTTCTTGTTCACTAGTATCTCTTGAGAGAGATAACCATCTCCCCAATATATCCTGCCATGTGTTCTGCTCCCAGGAGGAGGTCTCAGATAAACAAGACACAGAGCATGCTCCCTAGGGCCTAATATCACATCCCCCCCCTCCACCCGCCTGGGGTGGTCAACTTTGGATTTAAGTTGAATGGGCCACAGAGTGCCCAGGTATTTGGTCAAATATTTTTCGGGATGTTTCTAAGACAGAGTTTTGGCCTGAGCTTACATTTTGAATTGGTAGATGAGGTAAAGCAGATTGCTCTCCAGGATGTGAATGGGCCTCATCTAATCAGTGGAAGGCCTGAATAGAACAAAAGGTGAACTGTAGCCTGAGTTAGAAAAAACTTTTGCCTCACCACCTTGGAACTGGGACATTGGCTATTTTTTGCCTTTAGACTTCAATTAAAATATCATCTCTCCCTGTGTCTCAAGCCTGTTGGCCCTGGGACTGGAACTCTATCTATTGTTAGCTCTCCTGGGGTGCCAACTCCCTCCCTACCACTGGTCCTGGGCTTGCCAACTCTGTAACTTCATGAGCCATCTCCTTATAATAAATTCTTCTCTCTCCCTCTCCCTCTCTGTCTCTGGCCTTCTCTCTGGTTCTGTCACTCTGAAGAGCCTTGACTAACATATCGCCTCTCCCCCAGGTCTATGGGTTTTGTGCCAAATCCTATGGAAAAAAGATAAATGAGAGCAAGAGGGGAAAGAAAATGCCATGTGAGGCCAGCATGGGTCATGCTGTTGTCCAGAAACTTGGGGTCCTTGTTTGTTTCTGTACTTAGGGACTGCTTCTATTTATAGCTGTTATGTTTTCAAAAACTCCAAGAGGAGATCCATTGTCAGGAACACAAAGATTCCACAGAACTGGACAGTTTTTCAAGGCAGCAAAATAAAGTTTCCATCAGTACACACAAAGCAAAGTGCTAGGAGCAGAAATGGGTGCTGACTTCCCCAGTAAAGGCACACCTGCCTTCGAGCGCTCAGGGCTGGGGAAGCATTCAGAACTTTCTCTGAAGGCCCAGTGGCTCCGTTATTAGATTTGTCTCGAGCTTGTTGAAAAGTATTTATTAGAGGCCTTCTTGAGCCTTCCTCTGTCTGATATGTCATAACTTTTATGACACAGAAATAACCAAAATGAAGAAGCAGAGACAACTCGGAGACGACTTGCCAGTTCTCCCAGGACGGCTGGCCATTTACACGGCGAGCAGCTGGATAATTTACTGGAGCCCAACTCGTCTGCAGGAGTGAAATAAAGCCGGGCGCTCTGCAGCCGTCATGATGAACAAAATAAATCCCGTCGTTATGCAGATGTTCCACGAGGACTGTCAGTGTGTTGAGGAAAATTTACCCCCCGTCCCCGATGCTCAAGACAAAAAATTCCAGGGCATGAAAAACCACGCAGAAGGAGAAGGCAGGAGCCGGCCCCCCGGGGTCCCCAGCGAGGGTTACCCTACCCGTCCAGGAGGACACGTGGGTGATAAGAGCACCTCGCGAGCCACCAACTTTCTTTCCTTTCACCAACGGACAGGTAGAGGAACTTTATTTTGTTTTGTTTTTATTTTTTTTAGTTAAATTTTTTAGCTTAGTATTTCCACCTGGAAGCACTTATGGAACCTTGGAAAACAAGGGGAGACTTTCTGTTTTGGGACTGTTTTGAGTGACTGGGTCTATGTGGCCACAAGAGAAGCGGAAATAAAATACCGGTCACTCTATAGCCACCAGAGATGGTTACCGTTCCCCTCAGCCGGTGTGACCTGCCTCCCCCTTCAGAGAAATCCAGACGTGATTTTGTCCAGTGTCCACCAGTGGCTCCGTGACCATTGCCAGCTACAGCAAACACTGCCCAGAGTCTCGGATTCCTGACGGGATCCCTGAGCAGCCATCTCCTCTTGCCTCCGTGTCCGGTGGGCTAAGCTTTCCAAACTGTGGTTCCTCCTTCAGTGCCAAGAAGTTATACATTTGGGTCTCCCAGCTGCCTACAGTTACGTGTGCGGGGCATGATCTCTGCAGGACTCTGCCCCAGTGGTGAGCTTACCATAAACCATGCCTTTCGCCTTCCATCCTATTTGGAGGGAGGGACTGCTCGCCAGGAATGACTTTCTCACCAGGGGGCTCCGTTAGGTCCCCCAACCTGTTCTGCAGGAGAAACCCTTTGTGATTCTGGACTGGCTGTGCCGTGGATTTCTGGCCCTACGGATTGTCCCCTTGGCGATTCCATGAGCCAGGTTCCCCCGCCATCTGGAATGCACTTGATTTGTCCCCCTGTTCCTCCCACCCCTGGCCACTTGCATGTATTGGCACGACTTTGTGTCCCATTTTTTCTTTAAATAATCTCCACTGAAAAGCAAAAGTGAATATTAATTTCTCCATGAGACATTCCTGAAGCCCACAAGGAGACGAGCACTTGCTTCTCCCTTTCTGGATTTTTCAGGAGCTCATCCCGAGTGGTAGGTACATAGAGGTAGTCCATCACGCTCAGAAGTATACCCTGGAAGCCTCGCCACAAAATTATCGAATTTTTATATAATAATTGCTATAATAATAATTATATTATATTATAATAAATATTATAATATAATAATTGCTAGGAGGGTAAATGAAATGCCTTCTCTCCTCGCGTTCCCTAAAACAAAGAGAATCACACCGGGCAACGGATCTGCAGCGGGCCTAGCCTGGTGACCTTTTTAAAAACAACAACAACAACAACAAACCACAAATAATTCCAACCCAGCAGCTTTGTTTAGCTTGGGCTGCTCTCAGTTCTGCATAAATTTACTATAAAATCATAAAGCAAAGCATAAAAGGAGAATGGCAACAGTAAAGTAGCTATGCCGCAAATTCGACAACCATTATATATTCTATCTAGGGCACACTTAACTCTCTAATTGCTAATTGTAATTTAAATGAAAACATGTGTTTCTTGTTACATTCATCAACTACATTTGTAAGTGCCGCGGAGGAGGGAGGAGGCGGCATGAACACCTCAGGGTCCTGACGATCACAGGGCTCGGGCCCTTCCTGGGATGCTTGTGGGATGTCGGAGTTCCCTCACGCGCCCGCGGTCGCTTTCCAAACCAGATAAGGCGGCGGGATGGAGAGGGGAGCATCTGCGAGAAACGGCTGCGCTGGGATTCTCTGCACGGGTTATGCTGCTGTCTCCCGCGCCTATGATTGGTGAAACCCTGAGAAGTTCTTCCGGATCCAGCCCTCTTTGGAATCTAGCCCTCTGCTTGCTAAAGATACTCCGCGGGGTTATAATATCCTGACCGACTGCGGCAGCCTCCTGGCAAAGGAGCTGCTTCCTTCTGTGACTGTCCTGCTCCCGCGGCGGCCAGCCACCCACCGCTCCGCCCCTGCCTGAGCACAAGAGAGGCGGTAAATCGGATGATGCTTCTGAGGATCCCGTGTGACACACAACCCGCAACGACGTCACGCAGCTGCTGTCACCAAGTAGCTGCTCAGCCAACATTGGTCTCATTCTTTGACCTGGTCAGTCCAAATAGGACATCACCCATCAAAAAGAAAAAGGAAAAAGCTCCTGCATTCCTACCTTTCTTTAGGGAGAAGCAAGTCTTAAACCATGAAAATCTGTAAGAAAGTACAGTTGGTAAGAGCAACATTATTTTCTTTCTTTCTTTTTTTAAAAATATTTTATGTATTTGAGAGAGAGAGAGCGTGCACGCGCACAAGCAGAGGGAGCAACAGACGGAGGGAGAGGAGGAAGCAGGCTTCCCGCAGGGCAGGGAGCCTGATTCTGGGCTCAAACCCAGGACCCTGGGATCAAGACCAGAGCCTAAGGCAGACGCCCAACCAACTGAGTCACCCAGGCACCCCGCGATGTTATTTTCAATAAGATACCGTAATTAGAAATTGTCCCTCGAATTACATTTTGCTTGTTTTTTTTTTTCTTTTAATTGAGCTAACAGGAATTTGTAAAGTGCTTATCAACCCATTGATAATGTCAAAAAAAACCTTTATACAGTGTTTGGAATTCTGTATTAGTCTATATTCTCCATAGAAACATGACCCACAGGAGATATTGGTATTTGTGATTTTTTTACAAGTCACGGGCTTGTGTGTTTTGGAGGCTGAGGAGGCCCCCCCCATCTGTAGTTGGCAAGCTGAGTATCAAGGAAAGCCGATGATGTAGTTTCGGTCGGTCTGAGTCCAAAGACAGGAGACTGATGTCCCTGCTCACCATCAGGCAGTGAGAGAATTCGCCCTTACTGGGTTTTTTTTATTCTGTTCAGACTGATGGTGGGTTGGATGAGGGCCACCACATCAGAGATGGCAATCTGCTTTAGTCAAGTTTACCAATTCAGATGTTAATCTCGTCCGCAAACACCCTCCCGGACACACCCAGAATAATGTTTAACCGAATATCCGGGCACCCATGGCCGAGTCCGTTGACAGATAAAATTCGCCATCATAGAATCTAAGATTATCTGATGAAATATTGAATCCTCCAGTTCCTTATGGTGTAAAGACCGCTGGTGTATTCTGGATTTTTCTATTTTTTTGAGGGAGGCTTGGATGGCTGTGTATTCCCCCCTTAGGACCAACTTCGCTGTATCCCATAGGTTTTGAACTAAAGTGTCTTCATTCTCATGGGTTTCCATGAATTGTTTAAGTTCTTCTTTGATTTTCCTGGTTGATCCAAACATTCTTAAGCAAGGTGGGCTTTAGCTTCCAGGTGTTTAAATTCCTTCCAAACTTTTTCTTGTGGTTGAGTTCCAGTTTCAAACCACTGTGGTCTGAGACTATGCAGGGAATAATCTCGGTCTTTTGGTATTGGTTGAGTCCTGATTTGTGACCCAGTAGGTGGTCTATTCTGGAGAAAGTTCCATGTGCACTTGAGAAGAATGAGATTCTCTTGTTTTAGGGTGGAATGTTCTGTATATATCTATGAGGTCCATCTTGTCCAATGTGTCATTCAATGCTCTTGTTTCTTTATTGATTTTCTGCTTGGATGATCTGTCTATGAAATACTGAAAGCACAGCCTCTATGAATGCCCTGGAAAGTTTATGGGTTGGGAGTCAGGCAGGTATAAACTGACTTCTGAGTGTCTGGAAATTTACATGACCTCACTCAGAGACAAGTTATCCTCATGGTCCAATGTGGGCGATAATAACTATCTGCTCAGCTCATTGTGTTGGTCACTGGTGTGGTCCAAGGTATAACTAGTATGTCCCATCCCATAGAAGGGCCTAGTGCTAGAGCCACCAGCCCCCATCCACGTGGGGCCTGGGGAATCAAGTCTATTTTCTGCTACTGTGACTCCGATGCAAGCATCGGTGGCAATGGTCTAGTGAGCTGGAGACAGTTGGCCGGTCTGTCCATTCCAGCCTCTTCTCATTTTTGTGTTCACTCATTCTTGTTCACCTTCTGGGCTCCATGCTGATCCTGGAATACTTGGTCAGAACAGGCTGGCATGTGCTAACTCACAGATGCAGGACCCCCTCAAATCCTCTTTCTTCCTAGTCTCATCCTAGAGTCTGGAAGCTTCTTTGTTGGATTGGTTATGAGTTAAATTGTGTTTCTCCAAAACTTCTATGTGGCAACCTTCAACATGGCACTTCAGAATTTGAGAATGAGAACTGCTTTTGGAGAGGAGGTCTGTAAAAAGATGATAGGCACCAGGAGTGTGCACACACAGAGGGAAGACCACATGAGGACACAGGGAGAACGTGGCCCTCTGCCAGCCAAGGGGAGACCTCAGAAGAAACCAACTCTGTTGATGCTTTGATCTTGAACTTTGAGCCTCCATAACTATGAGAAAGTAAATTTCTGTTGTATAAGGCCCTGGGTCTGTGGTATTTGGTCCTGGAAGACTGATATGGGATCCTTAATACACAAGAAGTCTGTGAAAACACCCTTTGCTGGACAGTAGTGAGCAGCCCACAAGCAGTTCCATTCACTGTGTCGGTGACAACTTGCCTTCTGCGCAACCATCATGGTAACTGACCAACCCGTCACTAAGCTGAACAGAGGAGGAAATACCAGCTTACTGTCCAGCACAGCCTCCTCCTATACCGTGAAACACTTCTGGTATCACCCGTCACAGACTAGCTATTCTACACCTTCCATTTGCTTCTCTGGATTTAGCCTGTACATTAATTTTCCTTCCTCACTGCAGCTCAATATCCTCTCACCACCTTCCCCAGGAGTAATGGTAAAGACCCTACTTTATTTCTTGAAGTTTGCTTTCAGGTCTCAAATACAGATTTGGATTCATCGTAATTCTTGGAGATTGAAACACT
Organism: Neogale vison; assembly: GCF_020171115.1. Taxonomy (NCBI): domain Eukaryota; kingdom Metazoa; phylum Chordata; class Mammalia; order Carnivora; family Mustelidae; genus Neogale; species Neogale vison. The sequence goes on from NC_058091.1 coordinate 137,294,732, forward strand.
ATGATCCTTGGCCCACGCATGGCCCTCTTATAGAAGAAGTCAATAACTAATCATAATAGAAATAAACCTCCTTGAACCTCTCACCCAACATGAAATCCAAAACACTGACGGTAATGTCCATTGATTTATGTCGTCCTTTCCCATCCTATCCCTTTACCAAAGGTAACTGCTACACTAAAGCTGGGGGTTATCATTGCCCCCCATTTTTTTTTTTTTGAGAGTGAGCAAGTGTTCATGAGAATGCATGTTCGAGGCACAGAGGAGAGAGAATCCTAAGCAGACTCCCTGCTGGGCAGAGTCTGAGGACATGGAGCTTGATCTCACAACCTTGAGATCATGACCTAGTTGGGTGCTTAACCTACTGAGCCACCAACCTGCCCCTAATTGCTTTTCTTTTTCAAAGTAAAGTGTTCTGGGGCACCTGGGTGGCTCAGTGGGTTAAGCGTCAGCCTTCAGCTCAGTTCATGATCTCAGGGTCCTGCATTGGGCTCCTTGCTTAGCAGGGAGCCTGCTTCTCCCGCTGTCCCTCTTCCCTGCTCATGCTCTCTCTCTCTCTCTCTCTCTCTCTCTGACTCTCAAATAAATAAATACAAATCTTTAAAAAATAAAATAAGTAAAAGTGAGGTGTTTTATGCCACATATTTAGATTTACCCAAAGTATATTGCTTTGCCCACTTTGTCTGCATCTTCAATCTGTTGATGTAAATTTGCTGACGCATTCCTCACTGCTCCACGTTTGGACCTGCCCATCTGTCCTGTTTCCCCTTTGCTCTAGGTGCTAATACTCCTGCCTTCTCGTGCTCTTGATCAGGACTGCCAGAGATTATTTTATTCATCTTTCCAGAGAATCAACTTTAAGCTTTATTGTTCTTTTCTATTGAATCATGGTTTCCACTTCCTTGCTTTCCACTGTCGTTTCTTGTAATCCTGTTCCTTCTACTTCTTTGGGTTTGCTCTCTGTTTCTAATTCTTTAAGCTAGACAACGTAGGGCATCCATTTCCAGACTCTCCTCTCTTATTCTAGAAGCATTTAATGCTTTGATTTGAGTGTGGTCCCACCTTCATTGCATCACAAAGTATTAATGTTCAGTGTTTTCATCACAATGAAGTCCCTTGTATTTTTTAAATTTCCCACTGCGATTTCTTCCACCCATGAGTTACTTAGAGCCTTTTTAAAAGTGATTTCCTTTTTTTTTTTAAATTTAAAGATTTTATGCATTTATTTGACAGACGAAGATCACAAGCATGGGGAGTGGCAGGCAGAGGGAGAAGCAGGCTTTCCTGTAGAGCAGGCAGAGCCCGATGGGGGACTCGATCCCAGGACCCCAGGATCACGACCAGAGATGAAGGCAGTCACTCAACCAACTGAGCCACCCAGGCACCCAGTGACATTTTTTAAATGCTTTATTTATTTATTTATTTATTTGAGAGACAGAGAGTATATGTGAACATGAGTTGGGGGAAGGGCAGAGGGACAAAGTCTCAAGCAGACTCCCTACTAAGTGTGGGGCCTGATGTGGGACTTGATCCCAGGACCCTGAGATCATTATCTCCTTCCTTCTTCCTTCCTTCCTTCCTTTCTTTTCTTTTCTTTCTCTCTCCTTCCTCTTCCCCTCCTCCCCCTTTTCCTCCTCCTTCTTCTCTTTCTCTTTCTTCTTTCTCCTCCTCCATCTCCTTCTCCTCCTTCTCCTCCTCCTCCTCTTCCCTGTTCTCCTTACATTCTTCTACTTCTGCTGCTTCTCCTCCCTCCCTCCTTCCCACCCTCCTTTCCTCCCTCCTTCCCTTCCTTCTTTCCTTCTTTCCCTCCATCCTTCCTTTCATCCTTCCTTCCATCCTTCCTTTCTTCCACAAACTTCCTGGAGTTCATAATTGTCTGATTTCTTTACTATTTAATGTTCTACATTCTATAACTAATACTTCTACCAGACTTCTCAACAAAAGAGATCTTTTGATTTTGCTGGAAGTAACCCCCCTGGAGCCTTCCACCTTCTCTAGACTTGATACACAGCTATTGCCTTGGTGTATGTCTTCATCATTCTTCTAGAGAATTTCATTTGCTGCTCTCATTTGGGAGAATCCCCTACCCCATGTCTTCCTTTCTCAGTTTATTCTCTTGTTTCGGTGGAGCATAGGTACCAAGTCATTGAAGGTAAAGTTTTAGGCATGACATATCTGAAGATGTCTTGATCATTTGACTGGAACAAAATTTTCATTTGGAAAAGTTTCTTCTCCAAATTTCAAAGGCATTGCTACACCATCTTCCAGCTTCCAGCTCTGCTATTGGGAATCCACTCATGATCCTGGTTCCTGATCCTTTGTAACTTGCTTTGAAAGCTTTGGAACTTTCAGAATTTTCTGATTTCCTTGTTTTTCTGTAGCATCTCATCCTCCTTAGTGCCTGCTGTCCTCAAGCTCAAGGCTCTGTTGCTTGAATTTCTCCAGAAACTAAGCCTTCTTATTCCTTTTCTGCAAGAGTGGGGCAGTGTAGCCACCTGATGCTGTAAGACTTTCCATCAGCCTTCTGGCTGGCAACTTGATCCCAGACTATTGCCTCCAGAATTGTGAGACCATAAATTTTGGCTATTGGAGCTACCCAGTTTATGCTACTTTGTTACAGTAGTCTTAGGAAACTAATGTACCATCTGAAATTTGACCTCCTCCAAAAGGGTTTCTCCATTAAGAATTATGTCTATGTTCATAATCCATTTGACCAAATTCGGTTTTTTAAAAAATTAACCATTGGTCAGGGCATACCAGTGCAGGTTCCTGGGCATGCACTTTTGCCTGTTAACCCAGCTTTGTCAATAGAACCTGGTGTATTAATCCTACCCCATTGTTTATTTTAAACCCAGTTTATAAACCCTAAATCCAATTAAATAGTCCAAATTGTCCAGATTGGTGGAAATCATCTATTTGGGAAATAAAACGTCTGGTGGGCTCCAGGATGATTAGAGGCTTCCAAGTCTGGGGTGTTGGCAGCGTCCACCCGAGGAAGAAAGAGGTCTGGAGCTCAGACAAGCCCCTACTTCCAAGGCTTCTGTGAACCTCTAAGCCTACTCTCTGAAGCTCCCTTTAAATACTTTTCAATGGTAGAAGCAGTGCAGACAGGCCTGTCTGGAGAATTCTCATTTAACATGAAGGTGAGCTGTGGTGGGAGAACAAGGGTGTTGTCCTCTTCCATTAATGCCTTATGCAAGCTCTGACAACGCATCCAAAAAACCTCCCAACATACAAACCCTCCCCAACACCACCCCACCAGAGTCAGGGATCCAAGTGTGCCAGCAGGGTCTCGTGCCCTTGGAGCTGGCCTGGAAGCAGTATTGACCCTGACAAAAGCAAGGCTATTGGGTGCACGCTTTGATGAAGATGTTCTCTGGATTGGGGTGGAGACCCACGCTTTTCATTTGTTCAGTAGAAGTTTGTCATGGTCAGCTCTGCAAGGACAAGAGAAACCTAGGCAAGCTCTCTCCTTTGACCTACATGACCATAGTGATGGGCTGTGACCAGGAAGGAAGTGAAATTGGGGAAGACAGCTTGGTGCCACCATCGGTGTCCCTACTGGTCTGCACATTTGGGCTGCTGCCTAACCTTATCAGCTAGTGACATCCCCATGGCCATCCGTTTCCTCTCTGCCTGTGTACCCAGAAAGCATTTCTGAGGTCAACAAGTGCCAGCTAGCAAAGACTCGGTACTTCCAAATGACAGCATGCCTGCAAGGAAGCAGAAGTCTTGCTCTTTGCAGAACGTGTCTTGATAGCTTGTCCACATAATCCAAAGAAAATAAAGGAGAAAAATGAAAAACCTCACATAAGACATGATATATCCCCCCACAGAGCATTTGGGTGCTATTGTGAGAGTCCAGATCCTCTCTTAGAGAAGTTTCCAGCTCTAATGACTTGGAATATATGTGTTTGCATGAGCACATTTTGTCTGCATCTACACCAAACTCGGAACTGGGTAGAGAGCAGAAATCCCCACTGCTAGTGGTGAGCGTCTCTGAAATGTACCCAACTTTGTCCTGTCCTTGAGTTCTTCGAATCGACTCATATTTGAAAATAGAAATGTAATTTTCAAGCTAGATCAAAGGTGGTAAGTAAGTATTGGAAATTTTGGTCAAATTCTAAGTAATTTTGTGAAATTGCATCCACTTGAAAATATTGAGTACCTTTTTTCAAGACTAGAGAGAGTCCAGTTTTAGCCTTGAAAAAAATCTGGGTCCATGTCTTTGGGAAAAAAAATCACTTACTAAATTTCTACATCTCCAAAGTGGGTCAGCCGTGGTTTTCATGTTTGTTTGTTTGTTTCTGCTCAAATTCGCAAGGTTTCTGGACTCAGTCCCATTGAGTAACTAAAGATGAGGCCAAAGAAATTTGATCTGAGATCACGTCCAAATTATCTGACATTCTTCCAAGAGTGGAAGGACCTCTATCATCCTGAAGTTGCTTTCCCTTCCAGGTCTGGCTTGGATTTTCACTACTGGAAGCCACTTCTGAATATATATCCTAGACCTTTGAGATGAAATCTCCACCTTGTGCATCCTGACCTCCTACATTCTCAGACGGGGTTATACCTATTGGTCCATTATCGTCCTTTGGTGTGTAAGAATCTATGCAATTTTTTCTCAAGTATACATGTCACCCACTGTTGCTAGAATGTGATCTCTGAGAGCAGCATGGGTCTCCCCAGACCATTTAGAACAGGACTCTGTCCCCGCTGCCCTGCCTTGCTCCTGTCGCCCACCCCCACCCCTCTCACAACATGTACGCCCTCAACCCCATAAAAAACAAACTGCTTGACCTGCTGCAGGAGAACCATGATTAAAAAGCCTGTGGACATTTTATGCTTGGAGAAAAATTATGTAAGGATTTTTTTTTGTTTTTGATAATACTGAAATCTCTGTAAAGGGCATCTCTATAAACTGTGTTAGATAAATACATTATAAGCTGCACTGGTCGTTAAATAAGCAACACTGTGAGTAAGATACAGCTGTGAGAGATGGCTTAAAATAAACAAGCAATACTTTAAGCTTGAAAGGAACGTGATCAACTCCAAAAGTGTAAGCGTATGAATCGGAACATCGGTGTTCCTGACTCAGATTGGGACTTCTTTTCCTCATCTTAAATAAAAGGGAGCAGATATGGTCTTTATGAAATCTGTCAGGTTTAACCTGCCTTGTTCACTTTTCTTTGTAGAAGTTGTTTCTAAGCTTACCGAGGTATCATAGGCCCCCTAGAAAAATGATCTCTCCTTATTACCTCTCCCTGCCAGACCCTCTATGCATTTCTATATACCGTGTGTACACATGTGAACACACAGAAATCTTTCTGGTATGTAAATGGTGTTATAATATACATACTGCGGAAGCTTTACTCCTTTCACTTAGTAACTGGTATCTTTCCTTATCAGTACATTTAGATCTGTGTCGTCCTATGAATGGACTGCATAATATTCTATGTAATCATTATATCATAGTTAGATGAGGCCACTTAAATTGTGCTTTATTTTTTGCTATTACACATGGTGCTTCCGTGAGCACCCTTGCACGTTTATCTTGGAGCACATACATGCATATTTCTGTAGGACAGTTTCTGGATAAAGAATTTCTGGGGCAAAGAGTTTGCATCATTTTAATTTTGCTGGGTGCTTTCCAAAGCAACTCCTTGAAGGACTTTGGCATCTCACCGGCCATGTCCGAGAGTGTCTATTTTCTCATAGCTTTACTGACACGGGATGTTATCACTCCCTTTATTTTTTGCCTTTCTAATAGATAAAAGAGATGTTTTCACTTGCGTTTCCATGTTTTAATCTGCATTCAACAGATTATTAAGGTAAAAAAAAACTTTTTAAAAAAGATTGTATTTATTTATTCATTTAGCATGCACATGAGCTGGGGGAGGGGCAGAGGGAGAGGGAGAGGGAGAGAGAGAATCTCAAGCAGATTCAGCACTAAGCATGGAATTGTATGTGGGACCCGATCTCACAACCCTGAGGTCATGACCTGAACCGAAATCAAGAGTCAGAAGCTCAACTGACAGAGACACCCAGGTGCCCCCCCGCCAAAAAATCAAAGACTGTTTTACTAGTATTCATTTTTGATTATTTTTCTCTTTTGTATGTATGGATGTCAAATGTCTGATAATGGTCCTGATCATCCCTATTTATGAATAGATTATTAAATGCAGCATTATCAGTGGCTGGATTGCATTTCTTCTGCATCATTTCATCTTCCTTTCCTCTGTCAGTCCTTCCCCCAAATGGGAGGGGCTTTGGTGGAAATGAGTATGCGGTAGTGGGGAGCTGCTGCAAAGGTTATCGGCTCCACCACTTCCCAGGAAAGGAGGCGTTGGGCTGGGCTCTTTACTTGACTTCCGAGCAGAGCTGCATTCCCATTTTTTTCCCTTCCACGCTGTGCTAAACATCTGAACCTCAGAGTCTCTCTCCAGCCTCAACATCTAAACTAGAGGTTCTCCCTCCCAGATCCTCCCATGTATTTGAACGGTAGCTCTAGGTGTTTTGGTTGGGGGGGGGTGATTTGGTGGTCCGTTTCTGCGGAAGGAGAAGGCTGTGACTGTGTCAGCTGTTCTGTGGACAAGCCTCCTTCGGTTTCTAGGCTTGTAAGTCACCTGCGAAACCACTTCTGCTCGAGCAGTGGTTGACCATGAGGTTTCTGAAAGTCTCTTACCTCTGAAGCAGTCTCCTCCTGCGTGTGTCCTAGGCTCCAATTCTCCCAAGCCACCTAACTGGGGGGGGGGGATTTTGTAACCCCACCCCAGGGAGCATTTAGCAATTAGAGACATCCAGTTGTCATGGGTTAGGGGATGTCCCTAACAGCTAGTGGGGAGAGGCAGAAGGGCTGACAAACACCCTGAAATGCACAGGCCCGTCCCCATGCCAATTCTCCAGCCCAAAGTGCCAATAGTGCCGAGCTGGAAAAACCCTGATCTAATCCCATCTACTTCCTATCAGAGTGTGCCCTTTCCTGTTTCCCAATGCACCTATGGCTTTATTCTTTTAAAATATTTTTTTGTAATTTCAATGAGATTTGGTGAGTGATGACAAGCATATGCATGAGTTCAGTCTGCTATTATGAATGAGGATAATAGATTCTACGATTTTGTTAATGCACTCTGGGTACAGAATGATGTGTAAACATTTCCCAAAAATACGCAGGTTCCAGTTTCATTCCTTAACTCTTCTCTTCCTGCTACTGTTTTGCACAAGGGACATCAAACCAAAATGAATGCCTAGTGCAATCTGAAAAAGCCAAAGATTTAAACATTTTATAAGTGTTACTATGTATGAAAGCGATATGTGTCGAAAGGGTAACGATCGCCCCCATTTTGTTATCTTGGTGATAGTAGGGAATTTTGAGGCTGCCTGCGCGCCAGTAGTATGTTTCTAAGCTTAATATTAAAAAATGAGAGCTCACATCCCCAGGAGAACATAGAATGTTGGAGCCTGAAAGAACCTTAGAGATCATGGGACAGATGGAGACTTTAATGGTCTCGGAGACTTACGCCCTGTGTGGTTGCCTCCCACATTGACGCTGGGCTCAGCCATGATCTTGCTTTGGCCAATGGGGCATCAGCAAACACGGTGCAGGAAAAGACCTGTTATACTGGGGCCTGCTGCTTTTGGAACACTGCTGCACTGTTAAAAACTCAGAATTTCCTGCTGGAAAGACTACAGGAGACAGACGGAGGCATCCTGGCCTACATGTGAGTGAGGTCACCTTGGGCTGCCCGGGATGATTGCAACTACACGAGTGAACACCAGGGAGACCAGAAGAAGAACAACCCAGCCAATCCCAGCTCAGTCCTGCAGAATTATGAACAATACATGATTGTGGTGTAAGCCACTGACTATCAGGGTCATCGGCAACCCAGCCACAGGTAACTGAAACAGAGTGCAACGTCTTACTTGTAGAGATGAGGCAGCTGAGAAAGTCATGTTCTACATAGCGGCAAAATTGCCAGGTCAGCTCCATAAAGGTATAATATAATACACATAATATACCTAAAGGGATATTGATATTCTCACCTACTTCCCAAAACTGTGTCCCATACATAAAGGATGTGTTCTTGGTCTCAACCTTGCATGACAGGCTTATATGCTAAACACACCATTCCTCCTTCCTCTCCAACATTACTGTCACTGCCACAAGTGGGAAAAAGCAGCAGTAGGATATGTGATAGCTACTTCTGAGCATTAGCAATTCAGCTTTCTGCCTGAATAGTCATAATAAAAGCTCTTCATGCTCCTCTTCTGTGTTGAAGAATCACCCCTACCAGGATTTTCACATTTCAGATGTTCTGAAATGAGGAGCTGGTCAGGCAGTTGGTCCCATAAAGGCCTGGATCTCAAAAGGAATGAAAACATTAATCCTTATAGGTGTTGGGTATGGGAAGGGTCAGTCTTAAGTTCTGACTCTCTTTTTTTTCTTTCTTTCTTCTTCTTCTTTTTTTTTTTTTTTTAAAGATTTTATTCATTTATTTGATGGAGGGAGATCACAAGTAGGCAGAGAGGGAGAAGGAAGCAGGCTCCCCCCGAGCAGAGAGCCTGATTCGGGGTTTGATCCCAGGACCCTGAGATCATGACCTGAGCCGAAAGCACTGAGCCACCCAGATGCCCCAAGTTCTGACTTTCTAAGTCAAGTACCGTGCATCTTGGAGTACCAAGGGTTTTCCCCAGCCCACCATCTCCTGAATGATGTGTCAGGGACATACTATCTGTACTCTCAGGATGGCTATGGGCTGGATCCAGGGGACACCAAGACATATGGGACACCCATTTAGACCTCAAGGGATTTCTAATTCAAATGGAAAGAAATATCATATTCTCATCAGAAATCAATAGAACTTAGGTTTGTTTTAACAGGTATTGCCATAGTGGTTGTTTGAATTATTGAAATATTTCCCTCTGGAGGGGCTCCGGTCTCCTGAGGGCCCTCCCCCCTTACTCAGCATTCCTGGCTCCTTCCCTGGGCTCCAGAACTCTCCCCACTCTGGGATCAGCAGCGGAAGCAGGAATGCTTTGCCCTGCAGTTTCCTCCAGAACCCTGTCCATCGTAATTGGTCAGTGACCGTGAAGGTTGTTAAATATTTTTACCATCACCCTGGAGGCAAAGCAATAAACTTGAGCTTCTAAATGAGTAGCAGAGATGCCCGGTGTTGAATACACTGAAACAGTGGGGGCAGGAGAACCATAACAGTGGGGTGGTGGAGGGGACGTAAATTTTGAGCAATCTGGAATGAATAATGAGGGAAGGGGCGAGATCCTCGATGTGTTCAGTTCATGAAATGGAATTAAGGGACATAAGCACCAGCCAAGGGTGCCCAGTTTAATGACAGAACTGGGAGTAGAATTTAGGTCTTCATAACCCCCGAACCCATGAAATCTCCAGAAAAGAGGGCATAAATTACTTTCTAAAATAAGGATATAAGAAGCCCCAGTTGCCTAATGGATAAGGCATTGGCCTCCTAAAATAAGGATATAGAGGCAGGATGCACTGGGTTTGTTCACAGACGAGGGTGCTTCCTAGGAGTGAGATTTTTATGAAGAGTATTGGCAGGTGACATCCTTGATAAAGGAAGAAAAGAGTTATTTAGTCATACATGTAACTATACATATTTCATATGTACGACTATGATGTTCTTCTTATACTTTCTCTTTGTCTTATCTCATAATCTGCTGTAGCCTCAGATGTGACTTTTAAAATTTTCTCATTTGGAAGTTATCACTTGAAAACCCACCTCCCATTTGAGAAAGGTGGTCGGGGAAAGAAATCTAAATAAGATCTTCAACTACATTTGGTTTCGTCCAAAGAAGATTTAGCAGATACCTAAGGAGTGGTCTGTCCAGCGTGTTTTTTCTGAGAATGTCTCCCTCCCCCATCCCGGTAGTTGCCATGGGATCTGCTGCGTTAGAGTAATGTGACTGACATCATAGCCAAGGCTGACTGGGCCAGTGGCGGCTGGTAGATCAAGCAAAGTCAATGATCTCCCTCTCCAGGATTTTCAAAATTGGAGCTATAGGATATAAAACTTGGGGACCATGTGTTTCCATGTTTACCACTTGTAGAAACAGAGGAGCCAGTCCTCCCAAATCAAAAGGCACAGAGCTATGAGGTTAGAAGGGTCTCATGGCGTTGGACCTCTCCCTTCTGGTTGTTTCTAAACCCAGATGTGTCCTTTTGTCAGGTCAGGTCAGGTCCTTTTGCCTGCTAATGCTTTCTTTATTTCATAAGTTAGTATGAGCTTGTTTCTCTGCATTTAGCCAAACAAAACTACCCAACAGTGAGAAGATACACCTATTTGTTTTCTCTAGGCAAATCTTCACAAGCTTGCAATCTGAAGGAAGGACTGCTGGAGTAGAAGGAAAACAAGCTTGGGGCAAGGAAAATTTTGGATGCAATTGACTGGGCAGTTCCATTGCTGAGAATAAATCCTAAGGATATATTCAAACTAGTGTGCAAAAGTAGACAGAGAACTAGAGACAGAGGAAGAGATACACAGGGAAGGTCATAGAAGCATTGTGTGTAATATTGAAAAATGATGAACAACCTACATGTCCACAGAAAAGATACTGGTTAAATAAATAAGGATACATCTATATTATATAATCATTAAAAATAATAGTGTATTGGGGCGTGTGGGTGGCTCAGTGGGTTAAGGCCGCTGCCTTCAGCTTGGGTCATGATTCCTGGGTCCTGGGATCGAGCCCCGCATCGGGCTCTCTGCTCAGCAGGGAGCCTGCTTCCCCCCTCCCCACCTCTGCCTGCCTCTCTGCCTCCTTGTGATCTCTGTCTGTCAAATAAATAAATAAAATCTTTAAAAAAATAGTGTATTTTTACCTGCTAAAATGGATAGACATCCATGTTACGCTGTTAAAAGGGAAAAGAGAGTTCTATGTAGCAAAGACCAAAAAAAAAAAAAAAAAAAGAAAGAAAGAAAAGTGAAGAAAACAAACCCAAAAGAAAAATGCAATGTATAGAAAAATGCCTAGAAATATACAACCCAAATGTTCCCAGTGTTTCCTGTAGAACGTGATTATGAACATTGTATATTACTTTTTTGTGATTTTTCTTACAATTACCATGTATTACATTCACAAGCATGCAAAACAATAAAGCTACAAAAGTTGAGGTGCAAATTAAGAATCCTACTGATCGTCTCAGGACCGTTCTTCCTCAGTGATCTGCCTTCCCCGGAGACCTGGGGAACGAGATTGGTGGAGAACTCAAGCGAGAGCGGCGTCAGTGTTGATCAGAAGGAAAGCAAGATGGCAGAGGGCAAGTCAGACAGCGAGAGAAAGAGTTCGGGTTGACTGGAGCTAACCACCCACTCAGGGCATTCACGCCTTTTCTCCGCAGCCAAGTGCTTGACTTCTTTCTGCTTTAGAAAGAGGAACACTCACACACCTGTGCTGAGACTTGAACTCAAAGTGAATGTTCTTAGCCCATGAGCATCCCCTCTGGCCAACTGTTAAAACTGAGTTATGATTTAACTACAACAGAACATGCCAGAGACACAGATTTGACTCGGAGCTGACAGGAGCTGCAAGGAGTCTGAGATTTGACTCTCCTTACAAATGAACCAGGTAGCCTGCAACAGATTCCTGGATGCTGGTGGGAGACAGGAGAGCCCTGAGTCAGATGAAGGGCAGGTTTTTCTCCTCGCACTGCTGATAGCCAGGGGGTCATCATTTTCTTTTTTTTTAAATTAAAGATTTTATTTATTTATTTATTTGAGAGAGCATGAGAGAGATTGAGAGAGAACACACAAGTGGGGTAAGGGGAAGAGAGAGAAGCAGACTCCCTGCCAAGCAAGAAGCCCGTTGTGGGGGCTTGATCCTATGACTCCAGGATCATGACCTGAGCCCAAAGCAGATGCTTAACCCACTGAGCCACCCGAGGCGCCCTTGGGATCATCGTTTTCTTCTGCCAGCTCCCTGAGCCCCAGTGTCCACAAGAAAATGTGCAAAGAGCCAGGTGATGCCTACACACAAGCATTGCAGGAGAGGAATTTCAACTTGGAAAATCTGAATCTTTTATTTCCTTTTTGTTTTGTTTTGCTTCAAGTTTTTATTTAAATTCTAGTTAGTTAACATAGAGCAGGATACTGGTTTCGGAAGTCTGAATCTTTTGTAATAGGCTGTCGGCATCCTCTTCTCTGCCCTGGAAGGAGACATGATCTTTATTTTACTGGACAAATCTTCCTTTTGTTTGGGAATGAGGCGCCAGCTCTAACTACGCCAGCTGTCTGCTCTACAAGTATCCTTGAAATGCTTTCTGAACAAAATCTGTGAATGCTTCTGTTTGCAAAACATGCAGAAATGGGAGCAACCTATGGAGAACTGTCTTCCAAGAGCCGTCTGTTCAATTGTTACCTTTTTCCACAAATAAAAGAGGAACAAACCCAAGGGCCAGAATTCAGCACTGACCAAGCACGTTCATGTCTTTGAGTTGATAGAGTTATCAAAGTTGGCTTATTGCTGGATGAACCCAAGAGGAGAAAGATGACTTCCTCCTAATCCAATAGGTCAGTTTCTAAGAAGAAATGTCTAGCAGCCCTTAGTGGAACTCTCATTCAGAATATCCAAAGAAGGTCCTGTATAGCTCTCTAGACACAATCGAACAAACATAAACAATCTTAGGGGTACTTTGTAAGTCTCATAAATGTCCAGGATATTTCTTGACCAAAATACAGACGTATCTCATTCTATTGCTCTTTGCTTTATGGTGTTTTGCAGATACTGCCTCCCCACCCCGCCCCAAATTGAAGGTCTTTGGCAATTCTGTGTTGAGCAAGTCTATCAGCCACATTTTCCCAATAGCATCTGCTCACTCTATGTCTCCCGGTCACGTTTTGGTAATTCTTGCAATATTTCCAGCCTTTCCATTATTATTACATTTGTTGTGGTGATCTGTGATCAGCGATTATGTCCCACTGAAGGCTTAGATGATGCTTAGCAATTTTTTAGCCACAAAGTATTTTTAAATTAAGGTAAGTATGTTGTTTTTCAGACATAAAGCTATTGTACCTTCGCCAGATTACTGTGGAGTGTGAACATAACTTTCCTATGCACTGGGAAACCAAAAAATTCATTTGACTCGCCTTATTGCAATATTCACTTTATTGCCGTGGCCTGGAACCAAATCTGCGATATCTCCAAGGTGCACCTACATAAAGAGATGCTTTAGAAATCTTTTTTTTTTTTTAAGATTTTATTTATTTATTTGACAGACAGAGATCACAAGTAGGCAGAGAGGCAGGCAGAGAGAGAGGAAGGGAAGCAGGCTCCCTGCTGAGCAGAGAGCCCGATGCAGATCATGACCTGAGCCGAAAGCAGAGGCTTTAACCCACTGAGCCACCCAGGGGCCCCAAGATGCTTTAGAAATCTTAAAGATGAACATGGGGTGGGTGTTGATTGAGAAGGGGCACAGGGGAACTCTCTGCGATGACAGAAGTGTTTCATAGCTTGATAGGGGTGTGGGCTTTCCAGGTGTGTCATTGGTCAAAACTTGCATCATTCAACCCTTAAGATCAGTACCTTCCACTCTATGTAAATTACACCGCCATGAAGAAAACACCATCAACTCTCACTTACTCAGTGGCTCGTGAATTTACAACGGGCAATCCAGATCTGCTTTTTTACATGCATCTGTTTTTCCTCTACATTCTGTAAACTCAATACCTACCTCTCCATCACACTGCATATACTAATGTCTCTGTCTGGTAGAACCCAATAGCAGCGACTGATGGAGAAACTTAGCTAGTGAAATCAATTGCTTCTTTGAAAACCCCGTTTAGAACCGTCCCTGGGATCCAGCAGGCACTCAGTCTGTTTTCTGAAATGAACGACTTGAAAGTTAAGAGTAGAATCAGGGGCGGAGGCTGAAGACAAGATTACGGAGCCCCAGGTCAGGCAAGTTTGGACTTCGTTAGTGTATTTTCATGACCTACTGCCTTGTAAAGCCATTTTTGTAGAGAACCCCAAATGCCAGAGGGACAGGAATAGGAGTTCTGTGTCTCATTTTCCATCAGGAAAAGTGGTGGCTCTTCCTGGCAGTGAAAGCCCCTCCTTCTTACCTTTGGGGCATCCTTTATTCTAATTATCCAGAGGGGAGGAGGGAAGATCAGCAAAGATCAGAGTGATGGACGCTGCCGGTCAGGCTCGCAGATACACACACAAAGAAGCGCTTGTGACCGGCGTTCCTGAGGTAATGAAGTAAGCAGCCAGCACACCCTTCCCCCTTTCTTCTTACTCTAGACTCTCAGTCATAACAGGCGTTCCCTCCTGGACGTGCCTCTAACGTGGGGGTGGGAGGAAAAAGATGGTGTCACCGGAAACACACACAACTCAAGTGTCCCTAGCATGCCAGAGCTCCTAGGTTCAAAATATGTTCTTAAGCAGGAATGCCCAGCCTCACAGGGTTTTCTCTGATACTCGTCTTGCTCTCCGCATACCCCTAGGAGACCCCCTACGAGCCAGCCTGTCTGCTCCACCCACCTCCAGGCTGTGAGGTGAGATCATCCCCACCCACCACACTCTGACCATCACCAGATGACTGACGACCCTGTCAACCCTTCGGCGTCCTCCTGTCCTTAGAACTGATCACCTCTGAGCAGCCAGAGCCGTTCCAGGGTCTGTATAAAAGCGGCAAGAAGGGTTTACCTCCCCACTTCTGGCTGTTTCCAAAGCACACAGTCTTGCATGGAAATAGTCCCTTCAGCTTCTGTGCCCTCTCGCTTCTGTGCCCTCTCCTCACCAAGCCCCCAACCGGGCCAGGCGCCCCATCCAGTAAGGAATGGGTGCCATGCTTCTCCCCACCGCGTCCTGGTCTCACACAAATCACATAACCAACCACACAGCTCCACTCCCCTCTCTGTGTCCCTCCCTCCACCCCTGAAAGCCACGTGGTATATCATTCATGCAAATTCCCCAAAGCTGCAGCAAATAACCCAACTAAATCCCAGGCAAACCGTGCTGGGACTCTTGCAGCCACTGAGGCTCCTGGCCATTTCCTAACAGCAGAGCAGGACAGAGCTCTCCACTCTCATGAGAAAGCAGGGCTTCCTGACTTGCTCAGCGGGAAGGTAAATGAAGAGAACATGATGTCAGAGAGTTTTGAATGCTGCCTCTTTCCCAATGCCATCCCCAATTTTATGATCAGTTGAAACTCAAAAGGTCTTAAAGTCATTGGGGACCGAGGAGCTTTCAAGGAGCTTTCAAGGCAACTGTGCATTTCACAGCAACAAGGAGGATGTGTGGATCCCGTGCTCTGCTCATATAGGAAGTGGATTCTCAGCATCCCCGTCTTAAGAGATATGTAACAGAGGTCCAGGGAGGTTGAGTGCGTGAACCAGGGCACCCAATGAAAAAGTGTCAAATCAGGTTTGAACACAGGCAATCTGAAAGAGAATTATTTCATTCCCCCTGTCCCACAGCGGAAGCCAAGCTTCAGGGAGCCTGAGGCCAGAGCGTGGGAGGAGGAATGAGACTGAGAAGCTCACAGTCACCGAGGCCGCATACACCCCCACACCCAGAGGAGAGAAGATCCCACGTGAAAGCGGAGGCCGAGCCTTCCCTGGGGCCCTAGGACACCGAAGGTCTCAGAAGAACAAAAGGGCCCAACCTCTAGCTGAAAATCCGGCAGACAACCAGACAAGGGTGCTTCACCGGATTTAAGGCTCCTGTGGCTCCGGATCTTAAAAGAAGTCGGGAACAGAAGAGCTTCCATCAGACCCCTGGGAAGAGCTATGCTCAGGGGACAGTGACTAAGAACATGCCAGACGCAGCACGTGTTTCGACAGTGCAGTGATGTATCGCGAACGTCTTTCCACTCGTGAGTCATTCATGGCGGGAGGGGGGCGGAGGGGACAGCGAGTGGGGGACGGAACCTGAGCCAGCAGCATCTGATGGCTTGGCTTCTCTTTGCGCAAACACCACTTCTCCAGCAGGGCACTCAAAGGAGGTTTATGCAACTGACTGGTTCTCTCCTTTTCTCCCACAGTACTCCACAGCTTAAGAAGGCAAAGGGCGTCTCGAGAAGAGGGAACAACCTGTACAGAGGCTTGGCTTCGGGAATGTGGAGGGAGGCCACGTGGAGGCGGGGGTGCTCCGGTGAGGTGGGTGGGGCCTGAGAGGGACGAACCCCGAACGGGAGGCAGGGCTGCTTGTTCGACTTACATGCGTGTGGGAGCTGTCTTAACCATTTCCCACGAGGGCATGGAGCAAGCAGCCCAACTGCAGGCTCAATCCCAGGACCCTGGGATCATGACCTGAGCCAAAGGCAGAGGCTTAACCGACTGAGCCACCCAGGCGCCCCTGATTTTACATAATCGTCATAAATGGTGTCCCAGACTCTGTGTTTCACTTAGGTGTTACACTTAACAAAACAGGAGTTGCGAATGCCCACTATTGGAGGCCTTTCCTGAGAGAGTCTCCATCCTTTGAAAAGTCGGGCTCTCCTCAAAGTCCTCAACATCTTGAGATGAACGATTAAACTGACCAATAGCAAATCAATTTCAGGCAGAACGACAAAGGTCTATGTCATGAACTGTCCTGTTTCCCACACCACCCCAAATTCTCATGTGGGAGTCCTGACCCCCGGTACCTCAGGATGGGACTGGATTTCGAAACGGGGTCTTGGGACGCCTGGGTGGCTCAGTTGGTTAAGAAACGGGGTCTTTAGGGCGCCTGGGTGGCTCAGTGGGTTAAGCCGCTGCCTTCGGCTCAGGTCATGATCTCAGAGTCCTGGGATCAAGTCCAGCATCGGGCTCTCTGCTCAGCAGGGAGCCTGCTTCCCTCTCTCTCTCTGCCTGCCTCTCTGTCTACTTGTGATTTCTCTCTGTCAAATAAATAAATCTTTAAAAAAAAAAAAAAAAAGAAACGGGGTCTTTAAAGAGGTAATCAAGTCAAAAAGAAGTCAGCAGGGCAGACCCTCATCCCATAATGACTGGTGCGGCCTCAGGAGACACCAACCCCGCCTCGTTAATGATGGAGTTGGTAGAGGAAGGTGGCCGGCTGCCCTTGTCCCTATGTTCTCTCATCAAAAGTAATCACAAGGCTGCAGGAAAGAGGTCCAAGAAGACCCCAGGGGCAACAAGGAGTCCTTTGGGGGACAGTAGGGTACTGTTGGATGTGGGGCTCAGAGGCCTCTGTGGGGTCAGTGCTGGTTTTGTACCACAGGCCCTGCCATGAGTGTCCCTCATTTCAAGGGGAATGTGGGAAGAAGGCGGCGGCAGTGGGTGCCCTGGAAGGACCATCCTTATCCAGAAAGCCTCCGCGAACCCCGGCAGAGCGGCCCTTAGCTTGGGGTCGGTGGGTTTCTTACCCACCCCTCCGCCACTGAGGCACAGCGTCCTCCCCCATCCAAAACAAACACTAGTGTGGGGACGAAGCCCCATGGGTCAGAAGGCTCTGGAGGGTCAAGGCTTTTCCTGGAGGTCCCTCCACCTAACCTGTCCCTTCTGTCTTTCGCTTTGCATCTCACGGGAGCCTAGAAAGTTTGCCTAATGGTGATTCTTTCCTCAAATGTGTTCTGCCTTTGGAGTTTGGGGTGCCGGCCATGAAGCCAGCCGAGGCAGTGGGATTAATTGGGCCAGGAGGTTTTCGATCTCCAACCTCTGTGGGCTTTTTTTGTGGGCTTCCTCGCTCTCTCCCAGCAAGCCCCGTCCGTGTCTGTGGGATGTTCCATGTGTTTAACATGCACGCGTTTGAAAAGAGCAGATGAAAGCCGCTTCTCCAAGCCGGCCTAATTGGACAGAATTGCAGTGGCGAGGTAAGGGGTGGGCCTCACCAGTGAGAGGGGGGCCGAGCAGAGAAGGGAGGGGCGTTCTAGAAGGACACTGGCTCTTTTTGATGAAAACGTGGGCCTCCCCACAGTCATTCCTCTTCAGCTGCTGCCTCGCAGATGGACCCTTTAATTGAATTTTCCTACGGGCCTGGGGGAGGGAGCCATTTCGGGCCTGGAAAGCAATTGAAGTGAATCGAATAGCTTTGGTTTCTTTTCATCAGGAGCCCACGTGGCAGGTGGGGTGTTTGGGGGGTTGGTGCTTCTGTCCTCTGCCTACCATCCTCTACTCTTCAATTCGCCTGATCTGCCCCCCGACTTTTCAAAGTCCCCACTCAGGCTTATTTTGCTGCGTTCTGGCTTTGGCCACCAGCGCAAACTAGGAGGAAGGTGAGTTAGACACACAGGGGTTTGGGTGATTCCACAGGATTCAGCAACACTGGACAGAGCCGCGGCTTTTTGCCTGGGCCTGTGTTCTGCTCCGAAGGAGACCGTGACAAGTTCAGTGCATGCCTTCTGAGAACGTGGCCTCCATCGGGAAGAATGCTCTTAAAAGAAGAGCAAAAAGTAAACCAAAACAGGGACCAGGTCAACAAAGCCACTTGAAGACTAACGAAAGCCAGCATGGAGTTCTCAACTGAATAGGTGAGAGCCGGAAGTGTGTGGACAGGGCGACCGGAAGGCATCCCTGGAGCTCAGAGGCATTGTGGGGCATTTAATTTGGACAAGAGCCTGCAGATTGGCTGGTGGAGGGAAAATAGTCACGTCTAGAAGGTGTGCACCTCTCTGTCCAGGGAACACTCAGGAGAAAGAAGAAAAAGAAGCCCAGTTTTCTGCCCCTTGGGAAAACAGGGAGGTGTGTCTGAGATCAGGATTCTGCTGGGGGGGCCTCAGGTGTTAGAGTTTCTAGGGCAATTCTCAGCAACGCTGCGAGGAAGGCTGGCTGTCCGCCCATGCGCACCTTTGGGCATCTGTATAGACCTTCCGGAGGTGGGGAACTTGGCGGCAGAGTGGGAACGGAGGTGTGTTATCACAACAATCTCCCGTTGGTTCTGTTGTTCATCAGTGTTTGCTAAGTCTGCCGACCCCATTTCAGAGTGTTTGTTAAAGTCCAGAGATACGAAGCCAAATACCACATGGCCCCGGAGGCTTAGAGGAGGGGGGAGCTGTGGAGGCACGCTGAATTCTGTCAGGGAGTATTTTGTGGCAAGAAGTGTTCGTTGTGGGAGAAAGAGGAATTACAGGATACAGCAGGTGAGAGACGAGCCTCAGCTGTCTGTGTGGTGGAAATCCCCAGATGCAAACGTTCCAAACAAAGGAGAAGGCCATGAAGTTCTTCATCTTGGCCCTTCGTGGCAGCCACATGAAGGAGGCCAGGCGGCCCTCCTCGGCACAGGAGTCACTCTCTGGTGCTCAGGGGGTGGTGACTGAAGCTGTTGGCGGGGGGGGGGGTGACCTGGAGAGAAGAGACCAGCACTGTGTTTTGTGAGAGGGAGGTCTGGATGGAAAGAGAGAGAAGGCTGCTCTGGGAAGCTCACTAGCAGCAGCAGAGACACGGAGGGGCAGTGAGAATGGACGTGGAGAGAGCAGACTGCCCGCATGGGCAGAAGGGTCATGTCCCTACGGAATGAGCAGGTGTTCATGAGTTAGAGCCACGGAAGCAGTCCCTCACTAGCATGAGGAATTTAGCTTCTTCTTTAAAAAGAAAAAAAAAAAAAGAAAGAAAAATCTTAACTTCTATCAAGCTCCCACTCTAGCCAGATACTTGCATTTTGATTATCTTGTCAACAAGGCCCTCCTGTATGAATCCTTACATAACTATCACAAAGTCATCCAAATTCTCCGTGGTAGAGAGGGGGAAATTGAGTTTCCAACAGTAGGGGTCATGCAGCTCGGGTGACACGGCCTGTGGGGGCTGCTGAGAGTCCCACACCATCTCCTGCGTCACAGCTGCCTCCCACGGCAGGCGGCAGGAGAACGGGGTCATGGCCCACATCTCCTGAACACTCCCTCAGGGGACCTAGGAATTTCTTTCAGTCCTCAAGACCTATCTCAGCAAGGCCTTCCTTCAAGTCCGCTGCTGGGAACTGCCCGGGGTCTTGGAGAGGCCACCCCAAGCCACGATACCAACCACACTGTGGCAGGCCCACGCCTGGGGACATGGGCACCAGGAGGAAGACGGGTGAAGCCTTCCAGACAGCCTTTGGGTCACTGTTTTAACCAACAGGCTTCTGCTCAGGCAAACCTGGAAGGCCAGGCTGTGCTAGTCTCCTCCTAACCAGGGGGTTCCATGTACGTGTCCGTCATGCCGTCTGCTGGATTAGGCTCTTTCCATTCATTAGCTCAGTTAATTCTCCCAATAGCCCTTGAGGGCAAGAGGGATCACGCTTGTCTGGTCCGTGAGAAGATGGCAGCTCTGAGAAAGGCTTGAGCTAGGAGGGGTCAACAGTCAGTTTGGACCCCCACGGTGGTGCCCTTCCCCTTGCCATGCCTGCCAGAGTCTTAGAGTTGAGACTCAGTACATGTCTTTTTCGAGATCAGCCCATGCCCCCCACTGCTAGTCACTTATCTTGCCTCCTCTCTTTAAAAAACCAGAACAAACCCCTTGAGAAAAGGATCCACAAGGAGTCTACAGGCTAACCCTAGGGGTGGCATGAGAGGAGCAGCTGGTTGGCCAGATTCTGGTGTGTGCCGGCTCCCTGGTCCCCGTGCAGCCATGGAAGGGGGCGGGATCCAGTCCCTCCTTCACCCCCAGGGACCACCTACCCAGGATCACAGACTCAGTCCTCATGGAGCAATGCTTGGAAACAGAGGATTGATGACAAATAAGGTCCCATTCGTTGCCAGCCTCTGTGCCCAGAACTTCACATCTTGGGGGTGGGGGGTGGGGTGAGATTTCAAAACAGTTTCTCAAGCTGGGCACTATGGCCACTTGGTGCCAGATCATTCTGGGGGGCGGGCCTGTGTGTTGTAAGATGCTCAGCGTCACCCCTGGCCTCTAGCCACTAGACGCCAGAAGCATCCCTCACATTTAGGACAGCCAAAAATGTTTCCGGATGTCGCCAAGTGTCCTCTGGGTGACCAAGTCACCCGCAGTCAAGGAACACCATCTCAAAGTATAAACAGACGTCCCTGTAAACTGATAGTGTGGGGCCACGTGTCTCTGGTTCAGACTAGCACAGGGTCTGAAGGTACACCCTGCCGGCTTTGACTCAGGTCATGCCAAGCTGTTCTGCTCATCTGCCTGGAATTCTGGAGGACAGAGTCATGCCTGCAAGGCGACCCCCCATAAAGCCGACGTAGAACAGTATAAGCCCCTCTAACGGAGGACCCAAAACCAGAACAAATTGCTCCCAAACCCCAGGGCCTTGGGGTCTCTGGGTCGATTTGCTTGGGAACAGCTGCTGGTAGATAGAAAAGACTGGAAAAACCCTTTGTCAAAGGCTGCCTGGCCACGAATAGCATGTGCAGTGTTGCAAAGAGACCCACTGTCTCTAGGTTCGGTTTTCTTGTCTGTAAAGTCGGGGTGGGTCCTCAGGAGTATTAAACAGAACGCTAAACACAGAGCTCCCGGTCCTGCATGGCACACAGTAGCTTTGCTAGGTCTGAATTGCCTTCGCCCTTGCTTTTATCTCACAAGACAATATCTTTGTCTTATAGGGTTTTCTGTGGAACAAAACCGGTGAGGGGCATACAACCGATTCCATCAAAGGGAGCCCGTGTTCTGAATGGGCGGTTGTATTTCCTTCCAAGCATGACGTTCGGGTTTGGCATAATCCAGCTTCTTTGTGAATCTCCAAGCAATCTCTCTCTGACCGTGTGCACAGACCTGTTGGATCAAAACGGCCGGCCGAGCCTTCACGAGAAAAGGTGTGGGCCCCTCTGCAGGTGTCTGCTGTCCGATAAGCTTGTCAGCAGAGGCTTTTCTGCGCCTGGCTCGTCTGTCAGATGCACAGGTGTGCCTGGGCTCAGCTTACGCTCCCGAGTCAGGGTCATGGTTGCCGGGACGGACGGGTTTCCCCCAGGGATAGGGAAGCTTTTATCACCCCGAAAAACAACCTGCAGTGGCCCGGAGCCCACAGAGGTGGATGAACGGGTTTCTCTCCTGCATCGGAAAAAACAAGAGATCGAGTAGCTGGATTCGCGGCAGAACCAGGTCGGGGGGAGCTCTTGGTAAAGCTGCAGGTCATGGAGTGGAAAGAACTAGGGAGGTCGCTGGTTGCTTCCCAGTTGGCTTCCATGTCTTCAAAGGGATGACTAAAGAAAGCCTAGCTCACAGCCGCACTGGAAATCCCGTCTTGGATGGCCTCTGCTCCTCTAGCCATCTTGGCCAGGCTTGCACTTGCCTGAGTGTCTTCAGAGATGGAGAGACGGAGAGGGAAGGAGAGAGAGAAGGAATGGAATAAGGGAAGAGGATGTACAAACCTGAACATCCTTCTAATAACTGCAAGTCACGGAATCGTTTTGGATGGAAAAAGGAAGGTGAATTTTCTGGGCAAAATGGAATTTGATGGGTGGTTCAGATTTCACTTCTCCAACTTCCTTGGTCTCTCTTCAAGTCAGCGAGGCCCTTCGGAAGTGGATAGAAAGTGTTCTGCGTGTAACAGCTGGCTTCTGCCATGGTCTGGGGGCAGGGGGCAGAGCTGTTGGACCATTCTTCCCAAGAGCCACGGAATAAGCACTTCAGAACCAGCCTGCCGTCCCCAGCTGGGCTTGGGGACCCTGTTCTGCGAAGCTTGTGAAAATCACATAATTTGAACATGGACTCAGCTGGGCTAATGAGGACAAACTTGAGATAAGCACATGACAAAACCACTCATACCACAGAATAATGCCTCCTGGGACAGTGGATGGTGAAGTATATCAAAACACAAGAGCAGAAAATAAAAACTTTGGTGCTCCCCAAGAAAATGCTGAAGCTCTCAAGAACTCAGCTGAGTATCATGTAATGACTAAGAGCACAGACTCCAGAGTCAGCCCCAGTTTTGAATCCTGGCTAGCTCACGAGCTGTATGAGGCCTCCATTAGCTTACTCCTCTGTTCTGGTCCTCCATCTCTGTGTCGGTCAAAATGGCGTCTGTAGTAGCTCCCTAGGGCTGCTGTAACAAGCTACCATAAATACGGCGGTGCAGAGCCACAGAAGGGTGTTCTCTCAGAGTCCTAGAGGCTAGAAATCTAAGATCAAGGCCTCAGCAGGGCCGTGCTCCCTGTGAGGCTCTAAGGGAAGGTCCCTCCTTATCTTCCATCTTTTGGTATTTGCCAGAAATCCTTGGTGTTCCTTGGCTCGTAGATGCATTAGTCTGGCTTCTACCTCTGTCCTCATGTGGCCTTCTCCCTGTGTCTGTGTCCTGTCTCCTCTTCTTAAAAGGACACCAGTCTTGGGGTTTAGGGCCCTCTCTATGGTATGATCTCATCTTAATGAATTACCTCTACAAAGATCCTCTTTCCAAATAAGGTCACATGCACAGATACTTGGGATTAGGACTCCACCGTATCTTTTTGGGAGACAAAATTCAACCCACAACCGTACCCCATGAATCTGTTGAGGGGATTAAATGGGAAAAATGTGAGAAGAGCTTTGACCAGCACCTGGCACAGAGTAACACAAACTATCAATTATATAATTTCAAAATTTTACTACAAGCTAATGATGGTGGATATTATTGTGCTTCTTTGATGGAAGAGGAAATCTGAAATGGTGGTTAGGGGAATAGGCCTAAGACCATAGCTTCAAGTGAGTCATGGAGTCAGGCTCCATGACTCCAGACTCCTTGTACCATGGAAAACCATGCTCCACGACTCCAGAACCCATGTATTTCTTCCTTTAGTCCTCGTCTTGATTTTCTATCCTAATCTAGTTCCTTTTATCCTTATCCTTTTCCATCCTAATCTAGTTCTTTTTATCCTTACAGGTTCTTCTCTTGTAAGACTCACTCATCAACCCTTGGAGTTTTCTACTTGACCCTTCAAACTTGATTCACTACTTTAGAACCCCAACTTGAGAAGCACTCAGCTACCAGAGTAGTGGTTCCTGCATTCAGCAGAGAGGTTTTAAGTCCTTGACTGTGCTAAGTATGATGCTAGATTTAAATGCCAAGTATCATGCTTAGGTGTAGGACGCCAAAGTAGATTGTGACATTGACATTCCCTGATGACGTATCTCCAGAATTCGCCATTTATAAACAAATTTACAAAGTGCCAGATACTGTTTGAAGGGCTTTAACAAATATTAACCCATGCGATCTCCCTGATGACTCTGTGAAGGAGGAACAGGTTTATTACCCATTTTACAGATTAGAATATGTAGGCACAGAAAGGCTAAGATCACAGAGGTGGCATGTGCCAGAATGTTCCAGAACTGGGACTTGACCTGCGTAGTCTGCCTTTTGGATCCAGAATCTGTGCTTTTATGTGGTGTGTCCCACATGGAACAGATCCCTTGAACATTAAGGTTATTTTTAATATCTTAGCATCAGAGACAATGCTACAATAAACATTCTTAAGCTAAATCTTTGTGCACATCTTGGACTATTTCTTTGTCGGAGACTCTTCCTGTGACCAAGAATAGGAGTGTTATTAAGGCTTTGGTACGTAACATCCAGTCGCAAGAAGGAGGGAAGGAGTTCTCAGGAAGTGAAAATGTGATAAGCAAAAGCATGAAATGGAAAAGCATGGGGGTATATCTGGAAAATAGGAAACTCTCCGATCTGAATGGAATTGGAAAGTGCCTGAAGATGGGAAATTGAAGAGCTGCCTCTAATGTGGTCAGGAGCCAGCTTGTGGAGGGCTTTGAAGGCCACACTGCAGAATTTGGATTTTGTTGGCAGCGCTCAGAAACCAGCATCCATTTTTTGAACTGGGGAGTGAAATGATCAGATTCTGTCTCAAATCATCCCAAGGAAAATTTCCTCTGTCTCCCAAAAGAGAAGTCATTCATCACAATTGCTTTAGCGCAGACAGACTGGGGCAGGGGTGGGGTGGGTGTGGGGGTCAGTGTATATTTTACTTACTTTTTTTTAACACAGTGCCTTCTTGAAATCATCTACTTTAACATCCAGAAAAAGTTAGGGAATAATAAAATATATTGATGAGATGTAATAATCATAATTATATTTTATATTATATATTTATATAATGTAATATAATGGTAAAATATATATAACGTAATGTTATGTATTATATAAAATAGAATGTGTTAATGCATGATTATGTATTATGGTATGTTAATACTGTATCATAACATAAAAAATAATATAAGGGATAACATACCCTCATCTGACTCTGGAGTTTATCATCCCAATGCTACCTTTTTATTTTTTTATTACTATTTACTACGCATGTAAGTTATATGAACAGTAGATAATGATCAATAGGTAGAGAATTGCCTATGGTATTTTTTATTTTTTGCAAACTGCCTATTTTAACATTTTGTATAAATGGAATCATACTGCATGCATTTTACTGTAATTTGATTCTTCATTTACCGTGAGGTTTTTTGGTACTTGTCCTTACCAAAGCATGTGATTCTAGGTCCTCTATTTTTGTTACTGTCGCCAAGCATTGCATTTCAGGAATATATCCCCAATTCATTTTTTTCCCTTCTTGGTGGATATTTAGATTGTTCTGAATTATTTTTTTCCCCCCAAACAACCCAGTACTGATATTCTTCATGCCTTCTCACATACCTTGCCAAGTGGGAAGACTTTCTCAATCAGGGTTCCTCCTCTGAACCACAGAACTCGGAAGATAATTGCAATGACTATTTCCTCAAGTTCCCATGGATGGTATGTAACTAGCTCCATTCCAGAGGCATTAAATGAGAAGTTAATTCATTTCACACAATGATGCCTCAGGACATTAGGGCTTAATTCTCTGCATAAATGGTTGAAGACTGCTGGGATCTATCTTAGGAGTGGAATTGCTGCTGGGTTCTTACGATTTCAATTTCACTTGATGTTGCCAAATTGCTCTTCAAAGTGGTTGTACCAATTTATACCCACACCAGCCATGGAAGGGGTCCATTGCTCCACACTGTCACCAACAAATCGTACAGTTGGGTTTTTGGTTTTTTTTTTTTTTTTTATGCTTTACACTGAAGGGAGCACAAGAGTATCTCAGTATTTTGAACTTGCATTTCCGTGAAGAAGGAAGAGCTTTCTTCTTTTCATATTTTCGTGGACTACTTGGGTTTTCGCCTTTGTGGATTTCCTGCCGTAATCCTTGGTCTACCCATTTCTAAAAGATTGTCTTTTTTCTGTCAATTTGTAGGCACTCTTTACATATTCTGATAGTAATCCTTTGCTGGTGACATGCCTTGTGGCGAGTATTAATTAAGGTAATCCTTTATGGTGAATTTAAGAGGTTGTGAGTCCTGTTTTAAGGCTAATGGAGGGAAAAAAGAGAGCTTTCCCAGAGGGATGGCCAACATGTGAGTCACAGTTCATTCATTCAATAGGCAAATATCACCGGGTCTTTTATGGATTAGACTGGGGGTGGGGGCACACAGAGGGCGGAGGGAAGGTCTGAGGAGAGAGAAATCAACAAGACAGATCTCTGCCTTTCAGGGGTTTGCAATCTTGAGGAGGAAACTGACAAATAAACATTTAAATTCTGTTACAAACCCATCAGCACCATCATGGTTAGCAAAACAGCATGACATATCTTACCATCAGTGATGCCCCTTTAGGGGGAAAAGGATAAAACATTTCTGCTGGTCAGTATCGCCAGATTGTGTGGAGAAGTGCCTTGGAGAAAGCTCTCTCCAGAGGGGCAGGTCCTCTTTACCCATGGGGCACAGTGTGGTCAGTTCTGGGGCGTGGCCGTAGCTGGTCTCTTCCAGGGCTAACGTACCTGGCAGGACCAAAGACCTCCTTAGAATTGCATTCTCTTAAGTATCTGCATGTTCTTTGTTCCTCACACGTCTGTAAACAGTGCTCGTTGCTCCTGTTCCCATCAAGCTGCTCCCTGCAACTGTGGAGAAAGAATGTCATAATAGCACTTGTCAGGGACGGCCGCGGAACAAGCCATGACAGCTGGTGGCACGAGGAGACTGTGCACCTGCTTTTCTCTCTCTGCCGGGCCCTCCCTGAATAATGTGAGGTCCTGTGTACACAGGAATGATGCTATTGATCTGCCAATAGTGGGCCCCGAGCTCTGCGTGTTTTTTAAGTAGCTGGATTGCATGGACACTGGCTCACACCTGCACGGTCACCTCGTTCTCCCTGAGCTCCAGGGAGCACATTTGTGCTTGGTCCCAAGTCAAAGAGCCCTGGAGTCCTTATCAGAGCAGGGATCTCGGTGGCCAGCCTGCCACATACTATCTGGGTGGCTGTGGGGGACGTCATTAAGCCTTTCTCTGTCTCTTTCCTCCCACATAAAACAGAAAGACAATGCCTGCCCTGTTTTGGTCTACACATAGGAAATTACTTTTGAAGTTGATCTGTGAACTCTATAGTGCGAAGCCAATAGGAGGAGATTAAGATTATTTGCAAAGACAGAACACCAGTGAGCTTGACTGTGGAAGGCACACTTCTAAGGGGTCCATTCATTGCTTCTTGTAGCTTCTGAGCCCACATCTCTGCCACCCAACCAATGGGCACAAAGTATTTTCCTTGGACAGCTGATCTACTCAACCCTAAGGCAAGGAATCAAGGAAAACAGAATGCTCTTCAAGTACATAGAGTCATGGACTGTTTGATCCAAAGCGGCCTTCCCATCATCTATGGAAGACCAGATGGGTTAAATTGGTGGCTTCCAAAGGTTTTATAATAAAGCATTATTCAATGCACTCTCCCTTTATATGCATATGTATTCATTTATAAACAACCGATGTATTCTACTATGTTAATGTATAACATGCCCTATGAAAACACACATGTAATTAGACATTTTTAAGAATGCAAAGAAAGTTCTAGAAAGTTCTAGTATGGCTCCTTTTGACCACACCATGAGAGTGTACACACTGAGCTCTGGAATTCACTGGACAAAGGAGGAGAGCTCAGGCCCAGAGAGCCAAGGCGATTTGCTCAAAGCCACACAGCTAGCCGGTGATGGAGCTGACAGACCAGCCCGGGACCCCAGCTTCCCCACGATGTGTGTGATCCTGGAATTAGCCCTGAACCGCGAATCACTTGGGAGATTTTCCCATTCATCCCGCTGTGTTCTCAGTTTATTCCAGATACATTGAGAGCTTCTTTCTTTTCTTCCTCTTAAAGTTCTTTTCAAAAAATGTTTTAATTTCTGTGAGAAGAGGCTTGAGAGAGTGGGTATAGATTTCCTTCACATAACAATGTGAGAAATAATAGTGCGGGATTGTGTGTCACCGATGAAAATGCTATATTTATGCCTCATTGTAATCCATTCATTGCTTTATGGATCCAAAGTCCCCTTGGGAGTGTCACAAATCCACATAATGTTCCTGAGTGCCGGATTTGGCATTTGGATCTCTGATTTAGCTGTCAGATATGTAAAATCACATGTAGCCAGACAACTCCCGAGGGACTCCACAGCTGCGAACGCCGAAGAGCGCAAGTTATTCCAACAAGGTCGGCATTAATTTACGCACAGATACTGTTCCCCTTGAGCTGCCCTTTTGCCGCCCCATCTAATTTTAAGTGTGGCTCGGAGGGCTCTACCAGAGTGACTCCGGCAGAATTTTCTTCCCGGGGACTTTTCCAAGCCCGACCGAGGCGACTTTCAAAGGGGTCACGTGCCTTTCAACAAGACAACAGTCATCCCAGGGTGCCTGATCTTCTGAGGCTCTTGTACAGCTCTGCTCCCCATGGGCACCCTCTTGCCTTCTCGCAGCTTCCTGGGCTCCTGCATGCCGCAGGCGGGCTCTAAGAACCCCACACGCTGTGCCCGTCATGGATGTGGCTGGCTGGCTGGCTGGCGCTCCCTCTGGGCCAAGTGACAATTACCACAATATCGTCTCCTGTGTGTGGGTGGCTCTAATCAGTAGTCAGTGAAAGCTGTAAATGCATACTAAAAACATCTTAAAAGTAAGCTGGCAGGTACATCGTTGTTTCCCTCAACACTGCTTTACTGAGTGAAAAGTTGACACAAAGGGTCTCTCTGGTACCTTCCAAATCTGTAGGAGACAGAGCCAGAACGAGGAGCGTAGTGTCAGGAGACCTGGATTTAAGATCGCCCTCTGCCAGTTAGTCACGGAGGGGCCTTAGCTCAGAACGGGCCCAGAGATATTTGTAAAATTGCACAAGCTATTGAACTTTTCTGTGCTCGAGTTTTATCTGTAAAATGGGGACGACAATAACCATTTCACAGGATTGTTGAGGGGCGAGATTCATGCTTAATGGATATTTGTGTAAATGAACTATTAAGTAGAATTAAAAGAAATAAGAAATGTGTACATTTTAATAAACGTCTTGATTTCTTTATTTATTTGAGGGGGGAGGGGCAGAGGGAGAGGGAGAGGGTGTCTTCAGCAGACTCAGCCCTGAGCTTGAAGTCAGACTGGGGGCTCGATTTCATAACCCATGAGATCATGACCTGAGCTGAAACCAAGAGTCCAATGCTAAACCAACAGCACCACCCAGATGCTCTGAAATGTCTAAATATTTTAATCAACTAATGTTTTGTGCCCCTTAAGAGTGGATAACTGCAGCTGGGATTTCCAGGAGGCCTCCCATCACGGCCCCATTTCCAAGTTGTCCTCTTAGATCTGTGCTGAGAATAATGAATTCAAACTCTGATTGACTTCTGGGTGACTGAATGGTCACTGAATAAGGCCCTGCTTGTCCACTGCTTCAAATCGGTCTGGCCTCCCTTCTGCCTCCAGTCACTTTCACCACCACCCGTCCATGCCGGCTTCACCCTTTCCTTCAGTCACTCCTGCTGTGACCCGTCCATGCTGGCCTCACCCCTTCCATCAGTCACTTCCACTGTGACCCACCCATACTGGCCTCACCCCTTCCTCCAGTCACTTCCGCCATGACCCTACTGGCCTCACCCCTTCCTCTAGTCACTTCCGCCATGACCTCTCTATGCATGTTTCCTGCCAGCACCAGCTTGTGCTGCCTCCCTTTGGGCATGTATCTCAAGCCTCTTACATCCATCCTGGGGCTTCTCTGACTTGAAGACGTCTGTCGAGTCCACTCGGTGCCCACACACACAACCCGGAAGTGCGGGGGAGTCCTCGGTCCCTAGTGGGTGGGAACCATCTGATACATGGACTCTGGGTGCCAGTAGTTCCGAGACACGTTCCAGCAGGCTTCTCACAGGGTCTGGGAAGTAAGCCTCCAGATGTCCTAGTGCCATCTTTGTAGCGAATCTCCCTCCCCCACTATATGGTGCCCCTGTCTCAGGCCTGTTTCCTGGGATTTTTGCTGATAAAGACACTCACTTTGTTTCAGGCTCTACTTTGAGAGGAGCTCAGGCTAAGATATCACCATGTGCCCGGTGGGGTCATAAACTATCTAATTTTATCTCCTAGAGGGGTCAGCAAACTGCGGCCAGCCAGGGGGCCAAATCCTGCCCACATGCCTCCTGTTGTGCAAATAAAGTGTTACTGGAACATAGCCAGGCTCGTCCATTGACCCACTGGAGGCTCCTCAGCTACACTGGCAGAGATGAGTCGTTGTGACGGAGAATATGGTCCACACAGCCTCAAATACTTACCATCTGGCCCTTTACAGAAAGAGTTGACCAGCTCCTGCTCAGCGAGATACGTGGGCCACCTGCACGGGGATTACTGTGTTAAAATGCAGATCCATAAAACTCCAGCTTTGTCCGAGCTGGGCCATGAAGGAGGCATCAAAAGAACTGTCTGAAACATAGACTATGATGAGTCGTAAACTCTGTCCAGAGAAGCCAGGCAGGGAACGAGGTGAGTAAGTAGGACGAGTCTACTGTTTTGTCCCAGATGCCATTTTGTAATACTAAAAATGAGTAGGAAGAACTTTCTATTCTGTAAAGAAAGACATTCTCACCCATTTTTCCAGAAATGACCTGTTCTTGTCCCTCTTTTGCTTTCTACTTTGATAGAGACACAGACGTGGGAAAATCACTTTCTATGAGACAAGAGTGCGGGCTGGACTCACACTTGGCCTCGGGGGCTGGGCGAACAGAGGGATGATCTGGGGAGCCTGCCCCGAACACGGGGTGCAGATTCTACTCAGCTATCACCAGGTGGACACTGTGGGAGCCCGGGGACCCTGGATGCCAGACCTCAGGATATGTTTCTAAAAGAAAACAGACTTTTGAATCTCCCATTTTGAAGGTTGACCCACATTTCTTTTTATGACTGGGGCATTGTTTTTGTTTTGTTTTGTTTAAGATTTTATTTATTTATTTGAAAGAGAGGATGAGCAGGGAGAGTGGCAGACTGAGAAGAAGCAGACTACCTGCTGAGCGGGGATCCTGATGCGGGGCTCGATTCCAGGTCCCTGATATCATGACCTGAGCCAAAGGCAGATGCTTCACCGACTGTGCCACTTAGGCACCCCTGATGTATCGACTTTTGTTGGTTTGCTCTTGTTTTATTTTTTACCTCAGGCTACGCTGTCATGAAGATAGTGTTAGCCAGGGCTGTTATTCAACAGGTGGGCTGGGCACAGTGGTGAAAACATTGAAATATTTGGCAAAGAGATACTGTTCCGGTCCCCAGGATCCCAGTGCCTCCCCCTTTCCCCAGGATGCAGATGACCTCCTCCATTCAGGGACTGAAAGCCCTCTGGCTCCCAGGCTGCCATCCCTTCTGATGAGTTGGTATTTGTGCCCCATCAGTGGGTAATGTTTACTCTCCCCTGTAATAGTCACAGCTGTGTTCCACCCAGGGCAAGAGCCGTCAGCTGGTGTCTTCTGCCCTCAGACAGTTGGCTAAGACAGGGCTGGCCATTCTCTGCAATCCACACTTTCTTTAAACTGACCGGAGTCCCAATCCCACACTCCTTCTCTTCCTCTCCCTTCTTTGGGAATCTTGCTTTCTTCTCCCACCCTCGGGCTCCCAAGTCTTCCCTAATGCTCCAAAAGAAAAATGGCTTCCCAGATGCCCCTTCTTCACTGGGGAGGACATAAATCCCCCTTGCTGTATAATGTGTTGGGCTCAAACCTTAGCTCTGTTCCTCACAAGGCACATGGTCATGGGCAAGTCACTTCTTTTTGAACTCCGGTTTTCATTTGTCAGTGAGGAATAATGGGGCCAACCCCAAATGGGGCCTTCTGAGACTCAAAGTGCCTGATACAGAGTATGCATCTGAGAGATTGTAGAAAACGCAAACTGGGCTCTGCCTCTGGTTCCCAGTGCTGAGTTCCTAAAACCCTTGTCATTTCCTCGGTGATAAGAGCAGTGCAAGCAACTTCTGTTCCACTCTGGTGACTCTGGGCAGGCTCCGAGATGGTGCCTGACTGGGGCACTGGTCACCAGAAAGACCAAGCCACAATTAGAAGCTTGGAATTTTCAGCCCCACTCCCCACCCTCCAGAGAGGGAAATGAATGAGTGAGTGAGTAAGTGAGTGAGTGAGTGAGTGAATGTCTACTTAAGGGAGCCTTCAAAAAATCCTAGCAATATGGGACTTCAAGAGTTTTCAAGTGGGTGAATGTATCCACACAGGCAGGTGATGGACCCCCACTCCATGGGGACAGAGCTCCTGAGCTCAGGGAGCACTTTGCCTGTCTTCACTGGGCTGTTCATCTGTATCCAGTGTCCTATCCTTTAGTACACTGATCGTGTAGGTAAATGTTTCCTGGAGCTCTGTGAGCTACTCTAGCAAGTTAATTGAATCTTCTGAGGGGGTTGTGGGAACCTACCCTTACAGCTGATGGGTGGATGGATGGATGGGTGAATGAATGAAGGAATGAATGAGTGGGTGAATACATGAGTAAGAGAACGCTGAGTGCTAGCATCCAATAGGGGCAGAAGATATTTTGGGGTGTGGTCTTTCTCAGGACCCTGGTTCTTACATGGAACTTGGAGAGAAAAGGGAGAAAGTATCTTTACTTCCCTTCTTCCACTTCTTCCATCCCATTCAGCTCCAGCTTCCCTGCACCTCCATCTCTACTGGTTAACTAGGGGGACATTGGCGAAAGCATTGGCGTGCTTCTCCAGAGCTCGGACGTGGGAGCAGTGGGGACAAAGAAGACAGAAAACTGGCTGGAGTCCTGCCCATGCTTCAGCTGTTCTCGGGGATGGGAAGAGCAGGTCTATAAGGTCAGGTCTATGAGGCCTGGGATTACAAGAGTCAGGACAGATTCAGAGGAGTTTTCCAGATTAATTCTGGAAATTGCACATCAAGAGGTCCAATTCACAGGCACCCTGAAGAACACAGATAAGCAACATACCTTCTGGGTCTTTCTCATTCCTCCAGGGGCAGGACCTGATATTCAGGTCCTAACCCAACGCACCCCTGGCCCCACTCACAAGCTCTGACATGACCAGTCATCTTCTCAGGACATTAGTAGGAGCAGACATCTGTCCCAGTTACCTTCCTGGACTCTCTATGACTTTAGGATTCCCTAGGCCAAGCATAGGCAGGAGTAAGTGCCCCATCCGCAGCACTCAGGGCCTGTAGCCTGTCTAGAACAGTTTGTTTACTCATACATGCTTTATGGATATATGTTTTTTAAAAGGGAAGAAAGAAAACGTTGTCCCAATGAATGATTCACCCCTGTTATAAAAGTAAAAAAGAATTGTTTATATCTCTAAGCCAAGGCCTACGGAAGCCTAAGAACTACCCCATCACTTCCAGCTCACCCCAGCCCAACACACTTTTGTAGAGTCAGAATCAGAACAGTTTTTGAATCCGAGTGGTCACACCAATTCCTTGAAGCCAGTTTCCCAAGAGACCACATTACACAGGAACCCCACGCTAACCTTTATTTTACATTCACGATTGGAGACAAGATTCTTGTTTTCGTTTATCTATTTATAGGTCTACTATTGCCCTGCACCGGCATTGATACAGAAATGGGGACACAGAGATACAAAAGCAGGATTTTGCCGCCTTTAAGGATACATTATCATTTGGCTGAATGCACATTAACCCAGAAATACACAGCAACTCAGGGAGGGAGACAAGTCTCACATGGGTAGAGTGACTTTGAGAGGGTTGAGAGAGAGACAGTGGCCACTAGTGGGGACACTCCTTCATGCGGTCCTTGGCTACTGGATTCCAGTCACCGTGCAAATACAAACACAATACTCCATTCAGATTTCTGGAGCCCCTTCCCACATCCAGCACAAAACCCCAAGTTAAGTGTGATCTGTGGTCATGTGAATATTGATGAGCAAAAGCCAAAGAACCCCTTTAGTATATACCTTTATAGCACTACACAGACATTAAAGTAGTAATTATAATGACTTACAGAACTCCTATAAAAACCTGTGACCACATGTCTGTTCTACATTTTCCTAATCTATAAAATAAAGAAGTTGAGCAGTGCCTGGCTGGCTTGTGGGTTAAGCCTCTGCCTTTGGCTCAGGTCATAATCACAGGTCCTGGGATTGAGCCCTACATCGGGTTCCCTGCTCAGTGGAGAGCCTGCTTCTCCCTCTCCATCTGCCTGCCACTCTGCCTACTTGTGCTTTCTCTCTCTCTCTCTTTCAAATAAATACATAAAATCTTTCAAAAATAAATAAATAAACAATAAAGAAGTTGAACTAGATAGACCCTACCATCTCTCAGAAAAACAAACAAGGGATCTTTTTGTTTCTGATAATAAAAATAACATGCATTCTTACTGCAAAATAATTAAAACAATACAGAAAAGTAAGAAGTAAAGAGCAAAATTATTCCAAGATCCCACCATCTGGAAATAGCCACTATTAACTCTTAGATGTGTATTCTTTGAGATGATTTGACAAAAGTAGTTCTTCTTTTTTACAAAAATGTGATTGGTAACCTTTCAAATGTATATATGTATACATATATATGCATATATATATGTATGTATGTGTGTGTGAGGGTGTGTATATGTATGTGTGTGTACGTATATACATATATATATCATG
The DNA here is from genome assembly GCF_020171115.1 of Neogale vison. NCBI lineage: Eukaryota > Metazoa > Chordata > Mammalia > Carnivora > Mustelidae > Neogale > Neogale vison. The sequence continues at coordinate 137,329,496 of NC_058091.1, forward strand.
GGTTCATGGATGTCTGTCCAGGTCAGTGTAGATATGGCGACATTTTTTTCAATCACCGTACAGCTTTCTACTCAGCACCTTTACTTAGATTGTTTTTAATTTTCGCTACTAAAAACAAGACATCGGGGGAGCCTGGGTGGCTCAGTGGGTTAAGCCGCTGCCTTCGGCTCAGGTCATGATCTCAGGGTCCTGGGATCGAGTCCCGCATCGGGCTCTCTGCTCAGCGGGGAACCTGCTTCCCTCTCTCTCTCTCTGCCTGCCTCTCCATCTACTTGTGATTTCTCTCTGTCAAATAAATAAATAAAATCTAAAAAAAAAATGATTAAAAACAAGACATCGATGATATCCTTTCAAACGTATCTTTGTACACCTATCTCCTTATTCTCTTTATTTCTTTGGGATTAATTTTTGGAAATAGAATTTCTGGGCCAAAAAATATATGCAGCTCAATGTAGGGCTCGAACTCATGACCCTGAGATCAAGACCCGAGCTGAGATTAAGAAGCAGACACTCAACCAACCAAGCCACCCAGGTGCCCCCAAATAAGTGTATTTTTGATGCAAAGTGGTATATAGCCCTACAGCAAAGCTGCGATCCTTCCCGTCCCTACAGTGGAGCCTGAGCATGCCTATGCCCCACACCTCATTCCAGATGTCATCATTCTTCCTTACCTTTTCTAATCACATGGTTAAAAAATAGGAACCTTTGTTTTTGTAGCTGACTTTTACAACCAAATGTCCTTCATTGTCCAACGTGTTGCTGAGCAAACAGTTGGTATGCAGTAAGTACTCACCAATTTTCACAGGCCCTGTTAATTACCAACTGAGCACCTACTGGAAAGCTCAGAGAGAAACTTGTGGTTTAATTATAAAAAAAAAAAAGTATAGGATATTGTCTTATGTATTTTTTTTTCTTAGCCTTCTCCCTGTTTGGGGGTCTCATCCTTTTTTTCCCCCTTATCATCTGCTTTTGATGCCGGTGGTGGTGGTGGTGGTGTGTGTGTTTGGGTAAGGAAGAGCCGAGGGGTTGATAACCACTTTTAATTTTTTTCTTGTTATATGCATTATATATGTTGCCTTAAATTCTAAGACAGAGAATGAGTGGGTGGATGAATAAATCAGTAAGATATGCCTGTCAGTTGTTTTTGGTGACAGTGGCCCAATGATGTCAGGGAACCCCATCCTCCCCTTTTACAACATGGAGGTAATATCGCCCCTTGGATCCTCCTTTCTCATAAGAAGATCATAAATGTAGGAGTGTTTAGTAGGTATTCAACAGGCCCTTATCCAGATATTTGCCCACAAGGGAAAGTTTCTAGACTTATATGGATAGAGTCCAGATGGTTCTGGAAGAAACAATGAAAAAGTCCTAGGGATTGTTGAGATGGGGATAAAGGTGGTCATGGGGCCTAAGGAGGTTTACTCCAGAACAAATTTGTGGACACTAAAGGAAGTGTCCCCGGTAGGTACAAAAGCATAGTTTCTGGGCTCTTTTCTAGAATGCTATGTGGAAGGGAACACTTTTTGGTGAAACTAAGGTGTGTGTACCTTAAATGTCTCCACAACAACTCCAGGGCAGCCCGACTTGGAGGAATTATTAATAAATGGATTCAGTAGGGTATCCATGAAATAGAGCTCTCCCCGTCACTGGAAGGATTCAAGTATCCTGCAGGCGAGGCAGGACAATGTGGAATCTGGCAGGATTCCTGCAGAAGCGCTCGCCGCCTGACATGATAGAAGGCCAGCGGTGTTGCCCATGACCTTAGAATCTGTCAGTATTGGATCAGTCAATCCAGCTTCACAACTCAGTGGAAAGAAACAGTCAAACTGATTGTTTTACTTTTATTGTAGGAACTGATTATTCAATTCAGACAAAAATGTTGATCTCATTTTGCATGTGGAGATAGTCGATGAGAAGAATTTTTCTTGCCCAGGGAGACAAAAATTAAATCTGACACAGCAACAGAGGCTGGCATGTGGGAGAAGGTGAACGAATCACTAAAATCCTTGGAGTTTTTCTCTCTGGTTTCTTAACGTTTTGCAATCTGGTGGCTGTGGCGGAGTGGTGTTAATTATTGACATTTCAATAAACATTAAACAAACGTTTGTCATTGTTGGTAATTTGATGGCGCAAAGTGGCCAAGTGATTCCCTCTGACCGGGGGACTCGTGAGGGGTATTGGATTATGGGATGGTTTTAAAAGCCAGTAGCCCTGAGAGCAAGTTTGAAATGGGTATTCTTGCCTTTGGACTCTCAACCCAAACTAGAAAAAAAACTGGAAGCTAGCAGAAATTATCCCTGTGACCTGACCCGCATGGGAGAGGTTTATAAGTGAAAGCATTCACTACAAATGCAAACCAGTGTTTGCTAACCAGGGGAAGGGCACAAAAACTGTCTCTTTGAACACTATCTATTGGGGGTAATCTTGGAGAAAATGCAAGAGATAACACAAAAAGCAAAGTGGGGCATTCAAAACGTATGGGCAAAAAATTAAAGCTGGAGTTAAGAGACAAAGAAGAGGGAAATGTGACATAGAGAGTTTGAAAAGCCAAGGGAAGAAATTTTCCATATTAGAGCTTTGCAGACTCTTGTCTCATGAAGGTGAAGCTCGAACTTCTGGAGAAAAGCTGGAATGATGAGGAGTCTGACCAGCCCTTGATGAATGCAAGGGAATTCTCTAATCACATGAGACAAAGGGGGCAAGCTTTGGAGCTGGGACTCGATGTTGAGAAGTGGAGGGAAGTCCTTGGAACATGGCCGCAACTGAATTTCTTGGATTAAGAAGGAGGGATGGGACAGAAAGCTCTCCAAGATTTATGAAATTCACAAACCATATCTATCTCTACTGTTCTTTGGGGTACGAATAATGTCATTTGAAGTGACAAGGAATATATTTTTAAGGGTTATAAAATGTGAATCAAGAAAACGAAGGACTTGGAAGCTCAGGTGGTGCTTTCATTGTTCCTTCATGTCACTAGATGGGATTTAAGAGGAGAGAGGGAACCTGCGGAGGTGAACTGTTGGCTTTGCAGGTAGTACTGTGGGCATGATCCAGGTTGCTGGACCATGGTTTAAGACGTGAAAATGATGAACTCTTGGCAGAGGATAAAATATATTTCATGAGAACAGGAAAAAAAGAATTTGCACAGAGACTCACTGATCCAATCAAGAGTTTTAATAACTCAAGACTGGCAAAATGGTGATAATATTTCTAAGGCAGATGCAGAAATATGCTGAGTACCTCTAAGAAAGGACACTTGGCTCAGCTCCAAAAGGACACTCAGAGATAGTCCCCAAATGTTAACTCTTTCAGGTTCACCTCAGTTTTTGAGCCAAGGCCATGCCCTTTTCAGGGTGGCCTCAGCCAGTGATTAAGACCGTGGTCCAAGGGCTCAGCAATTGAAACCCAATGTGGGAATCCTGTAATGGGTGGTGTTTACTCCAGACCTCTCCAGTGGGCTGGTAGGGACTCTGTTAGATGTGTATGGGTCTGATCACTCCTCTACCCAATCCTGTCTTTCCTCTTTGCCTTTCACAGGTGTGCTGCCTTTCTAACTCCACCTCAGCATCTTCGTCCCAGAGGTGGTCCCCGGAGCAGGCCAAGAAAGCAGACAGTAAGATGGGGTTTGACCATATGCCCATCAGCAGATGAATGGTTAAATAAAATGTGGTAGAGCGATACACTGGAATATTAGGCAGCCGTAAAAAGGAAGGAAATTCTGACTCATGTTACAACATGGATAAACTTTGAGAATATCATACTAAGTCAAATAAGCCAGTCACAAAAGGGCAAATACTGTATGACTCCTTACACGAGATACCTAGAGGAGTAAAATTCACAAAGACAGGAAGTAAGATGGTGGTTTACAGGGACTAGGAGGAATGGGGAGTTATTTGGTGGGGACAGACTCCGTTTTACAAGATAAAAAGAGTTTTGGAGGTGGATGGTGGTGAGGATTGCATGACAATGGAATGTACTTAACGCCACTGATCCATTTACTTAAAATTAATTAGAATGGCAAATTTTGTGTTATGCCTATTTTACTGCAGTTAAAGAAAAAAAAATATTTTTTTTTTTTTTTGAGAGATTGGGATTGGGCATTGGATCCGTCACAACTGACTGGACCCACCATACATACAGTGAGGACCCACCCCATACAGTTTGTGTGTCAAGGATCCTCTGGAACAAAGAGGTAATGAACCTCCTAGCCAAAGTCCAGCTTCCAGTAAGTCCCCTGAGCCCAAGGATACCCTAGTAGCCATTTCTCCAATCCGCAAAGGCATCGTTGAAACTGACATACTCAGAAGTTGGGATAATCCCCCACTTTAGAACTTTGGTCTGAAGGAGGATCTAGCATAGAATTAAAAATGTGGCAGCTCTATAACTGCCCTCCCTTCTTCCTTCAGCCAGGACAGTGAGATCAAAATTAACTATCATCATCACTGTGGGGGAGCGAGAGATTAGTGCCCTTAAAAATCTAGACAGGCAGGGTCGGGGGTCCCTAACATAGCTCTGCTGGATTCACCAGTCTGGCCCCTGCAGAAAGTGTTTGGAATGGCCTGCAGAAGAGGCAGCTGGAGAATCTTTATGCTTCCTGACCTTGGAATTCTGGGCATTTCAGGGCTAAAAGGTGTGATCTCCAAAGGTCCCATTAAACCAGAGATTAGGACACTTTGGGCACTTTGAACTTCCCAAGGCCAGTCGGCAAGCAGAACAGTCATCACCTTGGCACTCGTAGTTGACCTGGACCAGCAGGAGGCAGTAGCTGCCACTACACAATGGAGGCAGAAGGGATCATGCAGATCCAGGAGGTCCACCTGGATGCCTCTTGGTCCAGCCTTGCTCACTTGTGATTGTGAATGGAAGAGCAGCAACCGTGGCTTGACAAGGGTGTGTTTGCCCAGTACAGAAGAATGTGGTCAGCTGACATTGAGCCATTCATTCCTTCTGGTTTACCAGATGTCACTTTCTTCTCAGGGCTATCTCAGTCACTAAGCCACTAAGCTTAAGGGCCCAGCCATTCCTGTCAACATGGGACTCCTCTTGAGACAATCTTGGTCCTGGACCTCCTTGTTGGACTGTGACAAACTTTGTTGGATCTCCAGCACCATCGGACATTTCCGTCAGCCCAATCCTGCCTCCTCCCACATCCTTCCATGGCTGTCACTCCCCAGTAAAGCTTCTGCTCTCCTAACTCCATCCCAACATCGGCTTCTGAGAGGAGGCAACTGACACACTGTGGAAGCCACATGATATCCATTAAACTTCTTTTATCGGTCTCTCTACTTTGGGGTAGTTTTGAGCATTTTCACAATAAAAAGATTTTTTTATTAAAGGAAAGAGAATTGAAAAGGGGAAAAAGAACATCTTAAATGTTAAATATAGACGAGGAGAAATCAAAATGCCCAGCTACATGAGTTAAGCTAATTATTGTGAACACCAGAAGATATAACATACCAAAAGCAAAGAAGAATGAGTAGCGTCTGGTTATTTATTTATTAATTTCTTACCAGAAAGCAATTGAGCAAGGGAGACAGAAAAAAAAAAAATTGTGATAATCTTAGAGGTCTTATTTTATGCCAGTCAGCAGTGACTGAGTAACAAAATGGATTGGAGATAATTTGAAAGAAATTCTTACAAGATAGGGCAATAAATCTGACCTTGTTTCACCAAGCTTGGGAACGAGGAGACACAGGACTGAAATATGTTGATGGAAGCATGTGCTCTGTTCAAGACAAATAGGCCTGCTGGAGGAAGAGATTGGCTAGCATGCTCTGTCAGGAAGACAGACATCTTTGTGGAAATCCAGAGTCCTGTGGACGCATGCATGCCAAAGAGGAAAGAGATAAGGAAACAAATAGAAAGGATATTGTTATGATGTAGGTCAGTATTTCTTAAATCTAGCCAATCATCAGATTTGTTTAGGGAACTTTTAAAATGCAATTTCTTGAGCCCCTCATAAATCCTATTCTGAGGTGGGAATCCTAAAATTTGTATTCTTACGACTCTTCAAGACCTCCTGAGGATGAGCTCGGTTTGTGAGTCCCTAGTATACAGACTGGGCCACTGGGCCACTGGACCAGAAGAAAAAAAAGGGAAGTAGCCTCCTAACACATTTTTTAAGAAGCCAGATAGGCATGATTTAATAATGATGGGGGATTTCAACTTTATAAGCAACTACTAGAAGTCTCATTTGGACAAAGATGGAAAGATGCAAAACTTGTTAAATTTGCTTTAAAAAAAAAAAAAAAAAAAAGATCAAGCATGCAAACAGAGAACCTACAGTCCTAGATTGAATTCTGACCTACCAGGATAAAGTAATGTTTATCACAGAGGATGAGAAAAGTATTTTAGGGAAAAGGTCACTGAGTTCACGTAGTACTAGCGGGTAGACACAAAGAGAGCATGATTCAGAGATAAAATGCAGAAGTAAAGAAAAGCATCATTCCAAGGCTTGAAGAAGGAAATTCCACTGTGCTCAAAATGTTTCACAAACTTCTCAAACGTTCAAATCTCACAATGCAGATACAGGTGATGCCAACGATAAAGAAACCGAAAAGCTAAAATACGTAACAAACCCCAGCAAACAAAACCAGAAACAGACAAAACTAAGGTGTCGCTCCATTATAGCTCCAAGCTGGGCTGTCAGTTGAGGGGACTTCAAAACAGAATACAAACACTTCCGTCACTCCCTGAAGTTTTGATTCAATTTGTCTAGGGTGAGAGATCGGCATTAAGTCATTTTTTTTTTTTAAATCTCCCCACATGATCCCCAGGATTCAATTATGGTTGCAAACCACTGCTCTGAATGCTCCGGTTTTAAAGGACAGGATGTGAAGCCGCACAGGAGCCAAAGGAGGGTGTAAGAAAGGGACAGAAGTGTATCCAAATGACCGGGGGCCGGCCAACAAACAAAAAAGGCCAAAACAAAAGCAAAATGCCTCTCGCCTGTACTGGGGACTGGAGATCAGGGACAGGATAGGCATGCTGCTTGGGAAAGAAGTCAAGGGAACTTTGAAGGCTGGAAATGAGTAAATATCCTTCCAATTTTCTAAAACGGGTAGAAAATGGATTCTGTAAACTACGGATGATTGCCCTCGATATGGATCTCAGACGAGATTCCAGAATGTGTTACTAAAGCGATGTTATAATAGGCACCCAAATGACAAAGAAGTGATTATAGGACCCAGCGTGAGCTCCCAAGAACAAGTCCTGTTAGTCCGGCCCATTTCCATTCCTCAGTGGGGGGTTGGCAGATAAAGACAATGTACACACATTTCCATTCAGGCATCTGGACTTTAGCAAAACAATTGGCGATGTCGCTAATGATATACTTCTGGTTAAGACAGAGAAGAAAGGGTTGGATCACAGAACACTTTAGCGGGTTATTAACTGTTCAGGAGTCATATTTAAAGAATACTCATTAATGATTGATGTCAAACCCGGTGAGGGCTTCCTAGTGTCCTGGTGATTGGCCAGAGGAAGGGTTCACAGTCCCGTGCATGCCTCAGTACCTTCGTCAGTGAGCTAGGTGAACATTCAAGGGCCTGCTCATCACTTCTGCAGGAGACATGTCTTGGTGTGACAATGTAGTTATTTCATAGCAGAATTGGAGTCAAAAACGATTTGCGAGGGGCTGGCTGGATAGGCAAAATATAAAAATAATTAGATTGAATAAGGTTAAGAGTCTGGTACTGAGTCCTAAATTCTTACAGTACGCGTGGAGGGAGAAATTTGACATAAAGCCAGCTGACGTGTCTTAAGAGCTTTGAGAGTTTTTGCCAACAATTAATTCAATATCAATTAAAAGCAATGTGGCTGCAAAAAAACAAAGACCAGAAGAAAACACAACAAGACCGCCTGAAAATGACAAAGCACCATCCTAAGGAAAGTCAGGAGTCTGTAATAAAGGACTGCCTGGTCACCCTGCTCTCCTGCCCAGGTCAGACATGGATCTTTGTATTCGTTTCTGGGTTCGCACTGTAGGAGCGAGGTATGCAATCTAGAATATATTTCAGGGAAATCCACCAGAGAAGCGAAGTAATTTAAAACCAAACTATACAAAGAACGAAGGAAGGAACCGTCTTGCTTATTAAGAAAAGACCTAGAGGGATAAGATGGCTGTCTTCAAATCACTGAAAGCCCGTCTTCTGGAAAAGGAATTAGACTCATCTTGTGTATTTCAACGTGATTAAACTAGAACAAGCTCCTGGAAGCTTCAGGAGGGCTGAAAGACTTCCCATATGTAGAACCAAGTATTAGCAATAAGCTGTCTGAAAATAGAGGCTGCTTCCTCAGGAAGGTGAGCCCATCACTGGCTCTAGGGCAGAAGCTGGGGGCTTACTCCAAGGGACACGACCCAAGAAAATCAGGCATCAAATAAAACTGGATGAAGTGACAGGACATTCAGATTTGACTGTGTTACGACTAAAACGTCATGACTTCTGCCAACCTTCTAATTATTCCTTCAGTGTGCCAGACTCCTGTGCCCCTCAGGGCCTTTGCACTTGCTGATCCCACTTACCCAGATCATCCCATGACTTGCTTCCATCTGGCAACAGGTCTTCACCCCATTTTCAGACCTCTTAGTTCATCTACTTCATCTACTTAGTTATGCCTTTCCTTCCTTCTCTACCCTTCATTTGGCTTTCTTTTTATTTGCTGATCCACCGTGTGAAATCCTATTATGCATTTAAGTATACCTTGTTTGTGGCCTCTGCCTCTAGAATGCAACCTCAATGAGGGCGGGCATCTTGTCTACTTCGTTCATTACTGTATCTTCCGTGCCTGACACTGTGGCTGGCTCAACAAACATGGCATTGAACCAGCGAGCCCAAGTTTGGACCCTGATGGGAGGGCCTTGGAGGCAGGGCTCAGAGGTTACTCTACCTACCTACTTTACCGCACTACCCCATCCCAGCCAGCTGGTGCAAATGCAAGCAATTAACTAGCTGTGTCTGGCTCCATCCGACCCAGGAGAATGAGACTTGCTTTCTCTGATATCTTCAGACTCCTGGGCGTTATGGACCGAACACCTTGGCTTAATTTGAACAGGATTCGGCTACATGTTTTATTTAAATGAGAGTGTTCTCCTGGTATCCTGGTAATGAAGCTAGGTTTTCTTCAGAGGTGAGTGAACCTTCAGTTGCCCACCAGCTCTTTGTCCTGGGGGGTGGGGGAAGGTGGGGGATGCCAGGCTTCCTGCTGCTTATCGGAGCAGCCCCAGAGCACACAGCATGGGTGGATGGGGAGGACCCTCCAAAGCCAGTCATGACAACATCCGTTCTGGGTTAGGAAAAAATCACAGAGCCTAACAGGAGAAAGGGAGTGATGTACTAGTCAAATAAGGCCTGGGAATTATTGATGTGTTTGATTTATCTGGACCATCCTCTAGACCCCCACCACCACAAGAAACGGTCATGGCTGCACATTTATTAAATGATGCTGAACTTAATGCTCTGTGCTAAAACGTGAATCACTCATTCAGCCCCCAAATGTTCCGATCGGATGGTTGGGGCATCCGGGCTATGATGGCCAACTCGGAGCCCCAGGAGGAAGAAGCTATTACATATAAGGAATATTCAACTTGGGGGGTTGTTTGGGGGGGCTCAGTCAGTGAAGCGGCTGCCTTCTGCTCAGATCATGATCCCAGGGTCCTGGGATCGAGCCCACGGTGTTCTTCCTGCTCCCCGGGGAGTTTGCTTCTCCCTCTGCCTCCTACCCCCACCTACACTTGTGTTCTCTCTCTCTCTCTCTCTCTCTCTCAAATAAATAAATAAACGAATAAATAAATAAAATCTTTTTAAAAAAGAAATATTCAACATGAGAAGTTACTTTTAACCTGGGACATTTTTTAAGGCATACAAACATGAAAGTAGATGGTAACTTATGCATGCTAATTATAGCTGCCGGGAACACAGAAAGGAGAGACCCCGCAAATGAGAGTAATGAATACAGACGACGGTGGAGGTCCCGAGCATGCATCGGACACTCTGTGCCTGGCATCGTTCTGAGGCCTCTCCAGCTAACAGCCTAACCCTCACAACAGCCCTGTGAAGCGAGCCCTTCACCCCCATTTTATAAACGGGGAAACTGAGGCAGAGAGGGGTTCCGTTACAGCCGGAGGACACACAGCTGAGAAGTGGGAGACCTGGGACCTAGACCAAGGACTGTGCTCTTGACCACTGTGACACACCGCTCTTCCAAATTCCTGGAGCTATAGCCATAACTTCTGGATGGAAAACACTGGATTTGGCACAAGCAGGCACTGGGGGGAGGGGGGGAAGGGGAGCCTCTCAGGGGCAGGTTCCTGTATGCATTCTGGCTTTCATTTCATGTCCTGTGTGTTGAGGCCAGGGAGGCGGGCCTCCCCGGAGACAGGCCAGGGAGGCCAGGGGCCGGGCCTAGGTGACCAGGAGGAGGGCCTGGGAGGCAGGTGGTCAACGTCGCCGTGGTCAGGTGGGGTCTCGTACACCTTCCTCTTTCTTGCAGCCTCTAGTCCTTAAGGCCTCCTGTCTTTCCTTCCTTCAGACCCCTGGGGAAATGCTCCCACGAAAGAAAAGGGCTCAACCTGTCAGAGTGAGAAACAATGCATTGGCCTCCCCACCTTCTGGCATCCCGCAGCAGGCCCAGAGCCCGCGGCCACATATCCCCAGGTGCGGTGGTTCTTGCGTGACTGCACACCTCTCCCCCACCCCCGTGCATGGTGACATCATGGTACCCTGAAATCAGCCGTGGAGCGGGGAGGAGGATTCCCAGCACGAAGTCAGCAGAGGCTGGGAATTCAGGTGTGTGTGGGTTTGGTCCCTCTGGGAGCTGCTGCCCGGCCCCACACCACACACGCCAAGACCTGCCTTCCCGAGAGACAGAACGCCCAGCCTCGCGCCGTCCCGCTCTCCCCAGTAACTGCATTTAGGATGATGCCGAGTACACACTCGTCTTCCCTCATGATTCCCTCCAGAGCCATTATCATCTGTCAAGCAGAACTTTCATTATGAGCATTTTTGCTCCAAAGAGGCACTAAACCACCAAAGTCGGCCAACGCAAGACTTCTCCGGTCCCGGGCGCGCACAGACCAGCATTTCTGCCCATCTGCTGACTCCTTCCTTCCCACGTTTCCCAGCTCGCGCCTTCAGCTGTTTTGCCCTCCTGGACGCTGCTGGATTCTCCCCACCTGGTGTCAACTCTGGTTATGCCAGACCTGCCTCCCAGCCCCAGCTTTATCGCTGGGCAGTCCCCCGGAGGTCTCAGTTTCACTATCTATAAAATGGGGTTCCGGCAGTCCCCAACCTCATAGAACTGGCCTGAGGATTAAAGTTTTAAAGGTGTGGAAGGCGCAGAACAGCCCCTGGCATAAAAGTTAAGGTTACTATTATTCCGCACACTCTCTGCGAACCACTCTCCACGGCTTCACAGCCCCCTGCTGCCTGCCCCTACTTGGGGATCACAGAAACAGGACACAGATGCCATCTACTTCCCTACTCCCTTGGGGTTGCTTGCAGCACTGTTATTCTGGAAAGCCTTTTCCTATCTACGCACTCCTACACGTCCTTCAAACCCCTTCTCGAATGCCACCTTTTAAATGAAACATTGGCTGATCCTTGATTGCAATTGAATTTCAGCTTCTTTGCTGTCTGGGAGGCCATTGGGTTCTCAAACGGTAGCATCACCTTTCCCCTCTCCCTGTTCCTCCCTTTGCCAGAAAAGCTGACAGAACTCTGGTTGGGGGGTACGGGGTGGACTAAGTTATAGAAGAGCATTGCCAGTGCGTAAATGTGCCCCGGAAAGGAAATATGTGTTTCCCTTATCGCTGCATTTTTAGGTATTTCCTAGCACCAATTAATTTCCTGGCCTCCTGGGATCAGAGAGCTGAGAGGACTCCTCACGGTCATTTCTTACAGATGAAGACCGTGGTCTGAGTATGGGGCCCGGAAGGCTGGAGGGGCCGGCCATGATGGCAGGACCACCAGGGGCAACATGAGCACAGGGGTCTAACGGTTGGGAGAGAACCAGGCAGTGGGCTCAGAAAGCTTTTCTGGAACCTAAGTGCTGGGGAGCAATTATCCACTTGCCTCATCCGGTGTCCACACTGGCAGCCTCCCTACTCACCGCCCTGGGCCAACCACAAATGGCCACGTGCAGAAGGCATCCGGCCGGGAGCCCATCATCACGCTATTATTTAGGATGTGGGCTTTTCCATTTCCTAATGGCTACATGGGTTCCTGACTTGGGAAGAAATGCCGAGGTCTAAAACAGCCACCACCAGCTCGCCACCTCTCTTCACCCTCTACTCCTTCACTCTGCTCTATGTTCCTCATGTCAATGTGCTTCTCACTACTTGAAATTATCATTCATTCATTCATTCATTCACTCATTCATTTTCTTATGTACTGTCTGCTCCCCCATTAGAAAAGAAGCTGGAAGGTTAGGGACTTTGTCTTCTTGGTATATATTAGGTGCTCAGTAAATCGTGGCTGAACGATTGAAGCAGTAAGAGTCATATCAGTAACCGTATCTGTTCTCCCCTTCCCAGTGGGGTGGGGTTCCACCCTACTGTTCTTTTTCTTAAGTCCTCAAATTTAATGATTCGCTCAATAATTTTGATCCCTCCTGCTTTTCAGTGTAAGCATTGCCTTTCTTTCTTTCTTTTTTTTTTAATATTTTATTTATTTGACAGAGAGAGAGATCACAAGTAGGCAGAGAGGCAGGCAGAGAGAGGGGGAAGCAGGCTCCCTGCTGAGCAAAGAGCCCAATGCAGGGCTCGATCCCAGGACCCTGAGATCATGACCTGAGCCGAAGGCAGAGGCTTAACCCACTGAGCCACCCAGGTGCCCCAGCATTGCCTTTCTAAGTCCTGGCTTAACTGCATCCACAAGTGTTGATTTTCAATGTGTTAATGATTCCGTCCCAAGTACTTTTAAATTCTCACAAGGATTTCCTTTTGGAGCCAGAAGTTACTTGGACGTCTGTGTGCATGTTACGGGCATACGCTGAACCTCCAAATGAATGTGATTTCTCTATACATTAACATATTATTTCTAACTTAATTTGTTTGCAGTAGGAGACCACAATATGGGTGAGTACAGCCTTTTGAAATCCAGTCTGCTGGCCCCAGCCCTCAAGCGGCCTGCATTAATATTTCATGTGTTTTGAAAATAAGGTATTTTTTCCCACAGCAGGGTGTCATGCTCTATACAGGTCCGTTTGATCAAGGTCACTAACTGTGCCTTTCGACCCTTCCATATCCCTTCTTCTGGATGGGTTATTCCTTTTGTCTTTTTCTGTTCCACTGTTAGCTGCTAGTTATTAGAAAGTTAAAGGTTTTGGTCTTTTCCCTAGTGTTTGCTCTTCCTTTTAAATGACACAAAGACCTTTATACCTTACTTACCCTGTGATCAAGCCTCTCCCATCTTACTTTTTTTTTTTAACATCTTACGTTTTCGCAGTTTTTCTGTCATATTTTAGCTCCTTTGGCTTAGTTTTCCACACAGACTAGGCATTATGTTTATTGTTGTAAAGTCTTCTATTCAGGCTTATGTGTGTCTTTGCTCATCATTCCTACTTGAATCTTGGACCTCTCACCTGGAGCTGGTTCCCTTCTGTCTAAAATAATCTTCCAGAATTTGCTTTGGAGGCAGTCTTTCTGGGGCAAACCCTGTCAGAGATGGTTTGTTTGTCTGTAAATGTCTTTGTTGTATCCTCATTCATAAAAGCTAGTTTTGCAGGATGCAGTATTTTAAACTGATAAGTTTTCTCTGAGAACACTGAAGATATTGTTCCTTTGTCCAGCAATTTCCACCAGTGCTGATGAAGAGCCATCATCGGCCTCATTGCCAACCCTTTGTAAGTGATCTTGCTTTTTGCACTGGCTACTTTGTAAAAATCTCATTTGTCCTCTTTGGTGTTCCACACTTTGCCTATGGTGAGTGGTGGTGTATACTTCTTTTTATCTTGCTTAGATTTGGAGGGTTTCCTAGAATAAATATCAGTGTCCTTACAGAGTTCTGGAAAATTCTCAGCCATAATCTCTCTGGATATTATTCTCCCCATTCTAACAATCTCCTTCTAGGACATTGATTCCACAGAAGTTAACCCTGTGATGTCCAATATAGTAGTCACTCGTTGCCACACGTGACTACTTAGGACACTTCTGTCACTAGAGAAAATTCTGTTGGGGAGCCCTGACAGTTTTTCATTCTGTTTGTATTTTCTCTTAACCCTTCTTGAACATTTTCTAAATCTTTGTCTCACAGCACCACAAACTGAATAATTTGTTTAGATCAATCTTCCAGTTCACAATTTTTCAATTTCTTCAGCCTGATTTATCACTGATTTTTAAAAATTCATATATATATATATATATATATATTTGTTTGTTTCTAAAGTATCTTTCTATAACCTGATATATTAAAATATATTCAATATAATACTAACTATACCTAGTGGGGATTCTTACCCAGGATATTTTTAAACTACATTTGTATGTGTCCAAAATCTTTTCAGCAGACCCACGCAGTGTGAATTCAGAATGAAAACACATATGAGAGTTGGCTTAGGGTTCTAGGTTCTCATGGAGAGTTCTTTCCTCAGTACCTAGGGTTACAATGGGCAGTTTTCTAGAGCCCCCATTCTGGGTGGTGGACTATATTTCTCTTTAATCTAACAGGGACTGTAGTTCCTTGGGCTCCCCACTTAACATGGGGGAGGAATTGAGGGGTAGACAGTGTTTTTTTATTCTACTCCTCACCTTGAGAAAGCCCTAGATTTTACATCCTGTTGCACACATCCTATGAGGTCAGCAAAACTCATGCTCATGATCTCAAGTCATCAAGGTTTGGCAGTAAGTCCTAGAGATATCTGATACTCACTTCTCTTACAGTGTTGCTTCTCTTTGTTTACAACTCCATAACCTTAGGAAAATCCTCAGACAAACCCAAACTGAAGGACATTCTCCCAGATACCTGACCAGGACTCTTCAAAACTGTCAAGGTCATAATCTATAGTAGGACGTTCCCATGATGTGACACCTAATGCACTGTGGTCCCCTGGCTTGGATTCTTGAATGGGAGGAACTGGTAAACTCTGTATGAAGTCTGCTATTCAGCTAAGGACAATGCACTAACGTTATTATCTTCGTTTTGGCAAATGGACCACATGGTATAAGAGGACAGCCTCAGGAGAAACAGAATGGAACTCTGGACAGTCTTTGCAACTCTGTAAATCTAAAATTATACCAAAATAAAAAGTTTCTTTACAAAGAAAGACGCTAATGATTCCTTACTTTTATTCCAGCTCAGTGGCGTATTTAAAAGGATGTTTCTTTGAAAACACATTCAGAATGAAAACACATATGAGAGTTGGGAGGGTCCTATGGGGGTATCTACCATACCACCAGATGTAAATCCCTTTACCCAGGGAAGAATGGATCAGAATCATGAAAATCAAATGTGGCCATTATAATGCATGAAATATGATGGCAGTGGAGTAAAATGTGCTTAAGGAACCAGGCCCCAGAGTAGAAGGGACATGTGAGAGATTGCAAATAATTGCCCTTATAGAAAAGGAAGACTAGTTCACATGTATCCCTCTACAAAGGGTAGTTAATCAAACCTGCTACATGTACATAAAAATAACTGAAGGCAAAACATAGCAATACTTTCTTGAATAGAGTTTGTTATGGGTCGGATTATGTCCCCCCCAAATTTATCTGTTGACACAGTCACCCCCAATACCCCAGAAGATGACTTTATTGGCCAAGAGGACCTTTTCAGGTTAAAATGAGGTCACTGGGATGAGGTCCTCGTCCAATAGGCATGGTGTCCTTATAAAGAGGAGGAACTTGGGCATGGACACATACACACGGGGAGAACATTCCATGAGGATAAAGACAGAGAGGAGGGCAGCATGTCTACAAACCAGGAAATACTACCAGACCCCTGGAAGCAAGAGAGGCATGGAACAGTCTCTCTCACCGCTCTCGGAAGGAACCAGCCCTTCTCCTGAACTGTGAGACCATAAATCTGTGTTCTTTAAGCCACCCAATTTGTGTCCTTTGTGAGGCCCGCCCTAACAGACTACAACAGATCTTCTCCAAAACTTGATATGATGTCTTCATAGTAGGAGAGATAACCCACCTGGGTTTGCAGTGTGGAGCTGGTTCAGACCATGTATTCTTTAACTGTCTAGAGTAATCTGGATGGGCAGGAGAGACCCTGCGACCCAGGGTTCATTGCCATCCTCTGCAACACCCTTATCATTGGGCAGCATGCTTTCCTCTTAATATCTCAGTTTCACGGAGAGGTATTGGAATATAATCGATTGTTCTCCTTCAGAGTGCTCTCCACCTGAAAAAGCACAATGTTCCTATTGACACTGCACTTTAAAAAATGTTCTGAAGTAACTCTACAGAGCATTCTGCTATTCAGATCCGGAAATGGATAAACCAATAAGGATATAAAGACACAAAAAGATGTTTTGGCAAGATTGCACAGCAACCGGTGCCAGAGATTGGAACAGAATCAATGCCCCGTTGCAATGCATGGTCAAGAATCTCAATGACCTCCAAAGGTTGATCTAGTCTGTCCCTTGAGATTATGGGCCGATGGGTAGAATCTCCAGGTCTTGGAGACTGAAACTGTCTCTTTCAGCCCAAGTAAGCCCAGTTCCAGTCTCTCACAACTCAAAAAGATAAACATATCCTTGTGGGTTACCCCCAAATTGCCTACCAATGACCCCAAATCATGCAGAGTGATAGAGGTGCACTAGACTCTTAGACCCTCGAGCAGAGCAAATGGAATATATTCAGAACCAGAATCAACTCCCCTAAAGAAGTAAGGTAGAACTTCTCTCTATTACCCTTCCCTTTTCTCTTAACACAGTCCTTACCCCCTCCATTCATGCTATAATATTAGAAGCAAAAGTGAAGCAGATGATCCAGAGAATTCTGAACTATAGGGGCTCAGATGGGGGGAGGGTATAATTACAGCATTGTCACACACCACTCACCAAGAATGCTTGTCAGCACCTCAAGCTTCTCAGGACACACACAACTCTCCCTTGGATCCTAGACCCAGACACCACCTCTTCTCCAGCTAAGCTTCCCCAGGCTTCAGACTCAACACTCTCAGCACAGAGTGAGGGTAGCACAAAGCACATGGTTGTGGTTCCCTCAGCAGCTCTTGACCCCATCCCTTCCTCCTCACCCACAGGACTGGTGACAGAGGTTCTCTTGCACTGTGGCAGAAGCAACCTCCAATCCAACCCCATCCAAGAGGGACACAATGCAAGCCACAAAGACAGAATTTTAAACTTAGCAGCCCATTTCAAGAAAATGGAAAGAAATCCATGAAGTCAATTTTAATAATGTGTTCCATTTAACCCACTATATTGAAAATACCATTTCAACAGGTAAACAGTGTACAAAGTTATTAATGGGATAGTTTACCTTTTGGGGCAGTTGAGTCTTCAAATTGGGGTGTGTATTTTACACTTATAGCACATTTTATTTGGATCACCTGCTTTCTAAGAATGGCTGTCATATTGAATAATGTCAATCAAAGAGCTTCAAGGATGTCATGGCTTCAAGTCTTGGGAAGGTGCATGATTTTAGAGGACAGACATTTTCCCTCACCCATCTTTTGTCATTTCAGTGAGATCCATGAAAGGAAGTTCCAATCAGGGCGCCTGGGTGGCTCAGTGAGTTAAGCTGCTGCCTTCGGCTCAGGTCGTGATCTCAGGGTCCTGGGATCGAGTCCCGCATTGGGCTCTCTGCTCAGCAGGGAGCCTGCTTCTTCCTCTCTCTCTGCCTGCCTCTCTGCCTACTTGTGATCTCTCTCTGTCAAATAAATAAATAAAATCTTTAAAAAAAAAAAAAAGAAAGGAAGTTCCAATAAATTCTTTTTTGTTCCAATAAATGCTCATCAAACTCAATTCCCTGTCTTCACGTACTCAGTTGTCTGTCTGAAAGGACCTCTCCCCTTTCATTCCCTGTTTGCCTCAAGGGGACCTATTTTTTCTGGTCATTTTTCTCCAGTTCCAAAGGCAATTCTTTGGTTCAGCAAAGCTGAAACAAAGATGGCCTCTTTGAGACTCCATGGAATTGTACCTAGTACAGTGCCCTCAATTTGCTTGAGATCATTTCATCTCCCTTACAGGACTCCCTTTCAAGTTATTTTAAAAAGAGGAGATACGTCTTACTTCTGTATATCCTAAACCTAGCAAGCTCAGGGCCTGGCGCAAGGCTGTGTACAATATGGCGGCCTGATTCCACTAGAGCTGATGGTCCAAGAAAGAATAAGGAAAACGAACAGGACGAAAACCATAGTGTCTTTTAGAACCTGATCTTGTTAGTAACACACCATCACTTCTGCCATATTCTTCTAGTCACACAGACCACTCCTGTCCACTGTGGAAGGGAACCAACTGGATGAAGTTGCAGATGGTGGGGGTCCACAGGCGCCATCATGGAGGCTGGCAGAAAATGAAACACATGCTTCTAGACCATGGAAACTGTGAACCTGGTCTTCAATGGCATATAAGTCATTGACCTGAAGATACTATGCAGCCAGCAAAGTCAAGCCCTTTCCTTTCTCTGTACACATATTCTTCCTGCCACACTGACATCCACACCCAGTGTTTGTGCTGTTGAATTCTTTCTTGCGCACTTCAGCAAGGCCCCACATGAGTCCATCTTGGAAAGCCACGCCCAGGGTCTGGTAAGTCGGCAACCTCCACCAGCATAAATAGGCCCTGATATGGATAAATACAGTTCAGTTTACTGTGATGAATGGATCCGTTTGTCAGGTCTTTCTCAAATTTTTCAAGCTCTGCTTCAAAGGGGAACTTAGAAACGTCTAGGCTTTTTGCAGCTGAAAGCAATTAAGCACACAGCAATTATAAAGAAATGGAAAAGACACAGTTGTTTCACAACTGGAAAAAAATACCGAAAATTGATCTCAGTGGGGGCAACAAGGTTTAGGTAGTAACAATAGTAATAACATGAGTTCGAATGTGATAGGTTTTAAAGCTCAATTCTGTTGCATGGAGTGAAAAGTCTTGGTAAGCAAATACGACGTGGATTTCCTGAAAGTTGAAACCAAAACAATTTTGCCACCCTATTGATAAATTAAAAGGGGGTAAAGATGTCGTTTGATTATGCTGAGCGAAATAAGACAATCAGAGAAAGACAATTATTATATGATCTCCCTGACATGAGGAATTTGAGAGGAAGAGTGGGAGGTTGTAGGGGGTAGGGAAGGAAAAAATGAAACTAGATGGGATCCGGAGGGAGATAAACCATAAAAGACTCTTAATCTCACTAAACAAACTGAGGGTTGCTGGAGGGAGGGGGGTAGGGAGAGGGTGGGGGGTTTATGGACATTGGGGAGGCTATGTGCTATGGTGAGTGCTGTGAAGTGTGTAAGCCTGATGATTCACAGACCTGTACACCTGGGGCAAATAATACATTATGTTAATTAAAAAATTTTTTTAAAGGGAGTGGTAAATAGGCATACTATCTGTTGGGGATATCTGGGTCCCACAGGTCCCTACTGTGGACACTACCTACTGGTTTGCCGACTTTAATAAGACTGTACCACACTAAGAAAAAAATATTTGATTATGACTGTAACATTTCTATACATATGTAAAACATACATACAAAAAAATTTGAAAGTCTGAGATTAAAAAATAGAAATGCACAGCATAAGTGACTACAGTTAATAGTCATACCGTATTGCATATTTCAAAGTAGCTAAGAGAATAAATCTTAAAATCTCCCATCATAAGAAAAAAGAGTCTGTAACTACGTATGAGGGATGTTAACTAGACTTATTGTTACACCAATTTACGTTATATACAAATATCAAATAATTATGTCATGTATCAGAAACTAATATGTCAATTACACCTCAATAAAATAAACTAAAATAAAATTGAAACTCCATTTTTTAATTCCCATACCATCTTGTGAAGCTTACTTTGGAGATCACAACCTTAGATAAAATTATCCTTTGCTCATTCAGTTCGACCTGCACATGCGACAGACGTGGCCAGCTAATGCGGTTGGGACAGAGTGGGGGAGGGGGAAGCATGATTCTCCCCTGTATCTATTCACACTTAGACATCCATGCAGAAACTACTAAGGAGATTCATGGAAGACAAAAAAGGGGTTGAATTATAAGATCCCTGGAGTTTCAGAAATACAGATGTATGTGTAATGAACAGTAGTCCCAGATGGAGGCTGGGTAGAAAGAGAGAGCACTGGGTCCCTAAGAGGGAACACCCAGTAGAGAGTCAGAGTATCCGAGAATAGGGAGAATGCTGGGGTGGAGGCAGAAGTGTGAGCCGTTAAAGCCAGACAACCTTGGGTCCAGGCAGTTTTACTGCGAAATTCCTCCTGACCTAATATAGAGCTGGCAGAGGGAGTATTCTCTTTCTCACTGTGCAGATGTCTTCTGGATGGATTAACAGAGATCTATCTACTGATTGCTGCTGGGGGTCACTGTGTGATGCGAGTCCCTTTGTGTTTGTTAGGGCTTAAGTTGGAAGTCAAAGCTCAACTACACCAGAGTCAGAAGTAAGTTGTAACATAGAAAGGTCTGAGAAATTCCAGCCCCAAATACTCTTAACACTGGACCTTGACCAGAACCTCCCCGAGGTGGCTGATACTAGGCCAGAGGATCTGTCCCTGTTCCTTTGCTTCTCAGAGAAGCACAGCCTATTTTCACTGACAATGCTACCTCCAGCTGCACCAGCAGTGGGAGAAAGTTTCTAAATGCGGAGTGACACCCTAGTGGAAATTTCCAGCTCTGGATTAATGTGTGGTCCTGGCTTGACCTGGATTCATAAATGACCAGAGCTGATTTCTGGACACATGTGAACACCCTTAGGAATTCTAAGAAAAAAAACTTTTGAGAAAAGTATCCTGGAAGCAATTCGGTTTTCTGGAGCCAGGAAGGGTATTTTTATAACCCCAGTCTTACTTGTGTGAGCAGACGAGTGAGACTAAGATGTTCCTGTGAAACGCCCGAGACTGTCCCTGCTAGTGCCACTAGATGAAGTCTCAGCAGAGTGCCATAAAAATAGAACAACAAATTCTGGCCACCTCTTTTAGCAAGATATCCTGCTACTTGCTAAAATAAATAATGTAATGGCCACTAGTACAATAGCTTCCATTTTAGAGCATCACAAAAACATCTGTAGGGAAAATAAACAATCCATGCCTTTGGCACAAGAGCCCAACCAAGTAAGTGTGGAAACCAAGTAATCAGCTGCCGGGACAGAGGCGCTGACACACCCATTCTTCTCCTCTTCCTGCAGGAACCTCAGTAAAACACAGGCAAGAAAAAAAAGAAGTGGCTCAAATCCACATGGCCAAAGAGACCTGGAGAGGAGATGACAGCAAAAACTGAGAGCTAGAAGGTGGACTACAGCTGACTCAGCAGACCAGAGAAAAGCTGAACCAGATCTAAAGCCAAGAAAGCCATAGAAACTAGCTGTTTTCCCTGAGGACCCCTGGAAACCTGGATGTTCAAGTTACAGGACCCTCCGAAGGCAGGAAAACAGGAGGACTATTTAGAAGACCTGTAAGTAGCATGTGGAGCCCGAAAGTCCATCTTCTACTTCATGCAGTCAGACAATTGTCCCCCTCCTCCTCTGCCGCCCCCATTGTCTCAGAAGACTGGATGCTTAGAGAGGTTCAACAAGATAGACTTTGGGCTCCAAACAGCTGAGGGCAGAGTGAGAGCCTTACTGCAAAGGGGAAATTTAGGTGAAAGTCTGCACCCTGAACAATGGGATCCCCAAACTTTCCTCCAACTTAACTGGTAGAAAGTTGGCAGCCAATGCAGCAAATCAGAGTTGAGCTATCCAATATGGTGGCCACTAGTCACAAGTAACTGAGTTTAAATTAAGCAAAATTAAATAAAATTAAAAATTAACTTTTTCAGGCACCTGGGTGGCTCAGTTGGTTAAGTGTTCGACACTTGATTTTGGCTCAGGTCGTGATCTTGGGATCATGAAATCAAGCCCTGAGTTGGGCTCCATGCTCAGTGGGGAGTCTGCTTGAGATTCTCCCCCTCCCTCTATCCCTCTCCCTGCTTGCACTCTCCCTCTATCTCTCTATAAGATAAATAAACAAATCTTTTTAAAAAATGTTTCAACTGTACTAATCACATTGCTAGTACTAAATAACCAGCCATATGTGACTAGTGGCTGCCATATTGGACAACGCTGATACTGAATGTTTTCATCACCACTGGAGGTTCTATGGAACAACACTGGATCAGAGTCCCTTTCTTGAGGAAACCAACTAGATTGGGAGAGAAACCTACAGAGACTGACTGACATTTATTGATCACCCAAAATGAAACCTAATAGCTAACAAGCCCCACCCACGCCAACATTCTATCAGAAATGTGGCCTCTCATTCTTAAACATAAGTTGGCAAATCTGAATGACCAAGTATCTGAGGAAAGTCTCAATTATGAAAGGCAAAAGGAAGTAATACAAAGAGTATTGCATCTGTGAAAGAAAAATAAAGAAGTATAAAAATACAATAGGCTAATTAAAAACTAAATGTATTCGGTGGTAAAGTCTCTTGAAACACCAAAGAAAAAAAAGTTGAAAACAGGAAAGAAAACCTAAGATAACATATTTGTCCATAAAATTCGTCTTTCATTCAACTCAAAGGAGTTCCAAAAAAAGAGAACTGAATAAAAGGGGAGGGAGAAAGTTATCAAAGTCATAGAATGAGATTTCCCAGAACTTTCCAGATTGAAAAGAGCCGCTGAGTGTACAGCACTGTGAATGACATAAAACATATATCAAGGCACATCATCATGAAATTTTTGAACACAGGAGATAAAGAGGAGACTCCCAAGTGTTCTGAGAGCAAACACAAGTCACACACAAAGGATCAGGTATCAGGATCACACTGGTGTCATTGACAGTGATACTGAAAGCTAAAAGGCAGAACATCTCTACAAATACTAAGAAAAAATTATTTTCAACCTGAAATTCTATACCCAAGGGTGGGGGTAGAATAAAGAAATTTTCAGCTATACAGTCGATGAAAATAATGTGCTTCTGTGTCAGTCAGCATGGGCAGGAAACAGAGAGCTCACCGAAATTGAGGAGAGTTGAACTATTTACAAAAGTATGGCTAGAGTGAAAGGAATGCAGCCAGAAATGATGAGGTACCCTGAAGCTGGCAAGAGCAGGGAGCTGGTGCATAGCTAAGTGCTGAAGGCACATGGGGGGGAGGGGGCGTGGTTCCTGAACCTGGAGGTGACAGCTGCTGTTCTAGGAGATAGCCACCTCATGGAAGCTATGGCCACAAGCCACTCACAGCTCCACAAGGAATGAGCTAGGCAACAAACACCCCTGTTGTGTCATGAAGATACCTAAGCCACCTATGGAAGGGAAGAACTTCCCTTCTAGGGAAGAACTGAGACCTCTGGCCAATAACCAACACGAAATGGCCATCCATGCAAATGACCTTGAAATCAGATCCTTGACCTTCAGAACCCCCAGACTCCTGACTCACGAAAATTATAAGAAACGAATGTTTATTACATTGTGGCACTAACTTCTACAGTAATTTATTATGCAATAATAGATATCTGGTAGATAAAAAATCTTTTTAAAAAACCCTGGAAATAATAGATATCTGGTACATAATTAAGAGGATGAGAAGGAGAGAGAGAGAGAGTGTGTGTGTATAGTAAGTGGAAAGCAAGAAGCTAAATAATTATTTTTCATAGAAAAGAGTCAATAGAGAGTATTGAATACTGAAAATCATAAAATAGAGACATAAACATATTACTCGAAATAGAGAAGAAGAAACATCTGAAAACGAGGAATGTGTTTGCCTTGGGGTATTGAGAATTGAGACTGGAGGTGGGGGATTGGGTCTTGTTAACAGCAGTAAGAGTCATATTTGAATTTTAATCTATATACATGCCAGACTTTTATAAAATACTTTTTTAAAAAGCAACAACCATGGACCTCCCCAAGATCTAAAGTGAGACCACCTTGTTCAGAGGAGAGTAAGCTCCCAGCTCTCTGATTCAGCAAAAAGGGTAGTAAAAGGGAATATTTGAGATGAAGATTGAGAGATCCTAAGTGGAAATACTCAAGGAGCAGAGTCCAACAGCCACTCAGAGCTGGACCACACATCCAAATCAGGTAATGAGACCCAAGAGACCCATAGCAGCATGGAGACTAATAGGGAGTTTGAAATAAGACATGAGGTCTCCAAGGGCACCTGGGGGGCTCAGTTGGTTAAGCCTCTGACTCTTGGTTTCAGCTCAGGCCATGATCTCAGGGTCGTGGGATCAAGTCCCACACAGGGTTCCTCGCTCAGTGAGGAGTCTGCTTCCCCCTCTTCTTTTGCCCCTCCCCCACTCATGCACACGCACGCTTGTGCTCTCTCTCTCTTTCAAATAAGTAGGCAAATTTAAAAAAAAATTTTTTTAAGAAGAGAATGATGAGCCCTCCAAGTGGACATGAAGGACACTGGCCATGAAGAGGGGACCAGAAGATGTTAAGCCAAGGATTAGAATCCCTCCAGGACCCCGGGGAAGATGTTGATCCCAATGAGGTGGAAGTGAAAAACCTTAACTAGTTTAAAGAGAAGGGCACCGGAGAAAATCTTAGTGACTTCACACTCAGTGGACATCTAACATGACTAATGACTACCCTCCAGAGTGGTTCTTGTACCCACTGCCACATTGCATTGCCAGCCGTAGGAGAGATTTTGTGAGTGCGTTTCCTTGACTAAAGGTTCTTTGCTGAACACATACCTCTCAGAAATTCACATTCAAATGAAAATCAGCAACATCATTATGATTCTAATAATTTTTATTATTCCATTTATTATAGTCTTTACATATTTTATAGTGGGCACATATTATTATTATTGGTTTGTTTTGTTTTGTTTTTTTAATGGACATATATTTTAAATTGTTGAAATTATGTTGCTGGGCTTGGCCGCTAAATGCCTAGAAGCATTGTCCTCTGAATCGACGCCAAATTCCCATTAAATGAATCACCAGCACCATAAGATTTTTAGTGTCTTACATGTGCAATCCTCCATGATAGCCAAAATGATGACGATTATTATCATAATCAGCTCTAAATCATGTGTCTTTTCATAGCAGCTTCTCCCATGAGAAGCTCATGTTGGTCTGCTGGCAACAATTCCTACAACCCTCTGCCCCATATCATGAAGGAATTCCTTAGCTGGAAAAAGAGTATAACACTACTGAGGTTTCGGGGACTTACGGTTCCTGTCGGGTGGCCTCATCATTTACAGCTGCCTGAGGAAGTGCAGACAGGAGAGCAAGAAAAGGCCACCCATACTGAAGGGAGAACAAATCCTAGGGTTGATATTCCTCATTAGCCTCACAGAGCTTTTGGCTTTCACTTGACATGCTTTCAGCCTCTGGTCATACTTGAATCATTTTCCCCTTTCTCTTGCCTCATTTAAATCCTGCCTCCCCAGCCCATGTGTGATGCTTGGTCCTTCACCTTGCTTCTCAGATATGGCTGCCCCTTTCCCAGATCCTCCAGTTCTACCTTCTTCTTTTTTGTCTTTTCCCAGCTGTGTCCTTCTGTTTTTTTGGCACCAGATCATCGAAGTGCATCAAACTACATAAATACAGTAAGAACGTCCGGATACTGTCTTCCTGTACTGCCATACCCCTATGCAGGTCTCCTTTGACTCCAGAAATTCCTTAATTTCATTACTCAAGACAGTATATCCTAGCAAGAACTTCCAAGCAGATATTTTTCCCTGCGAAGCTAGCTCAATCCACTTCCCTCTTCCTGTATTGGCCAGCGTCAACTAGATGGTTTTTAAATACAAAAATACAAAACAAAAACAAAACCCTCCCTAAAGGTCCTGGGTTCATTATGAGAATAAAAATGTAAATTTATCACTGGAGAATTACGTTCCTTTCTATTGCAAAGCCCCAAGTCAAGCTATAAACTATTTCTATGTTGCTAGTGTAGACAACAAACTAGGCACTGGGAAATAACCCATCAGCAAGTGGGGGGACAGAAGAGCAGGATGGTTCCTGCCC
Source organism: Neogale vison (assembly GCF_020171115.1). Taxonomy (NCBI): domain Eukaryota; kingdom Metazoa; phylum Chordata; class Mammalia; order Carnivora; family Mustelidae; genus Neogale; species Neogale vison. The sequence goes on from NC_058091.1 coordinate 137,355,580, forward strand.
GTGGGTCCTTATGCAAACATAAGAGAAGACCCAGAGGCAACAGTCAATTAAATCAGTCATCACAACTCACTCTAAAGGTCTTGAGAAAAGTCAAATATTTATGGGCAACCTAGCACAGACCACCATGTTTACGCTTGGAACAAATCACACAAAGGAAAGGATTCCTGTAACGTGGTTAAAGCAAAATCGTAAGACAGTGGGAAGATTCTGTGAGTCCCATCTTCAGAAAAGGACAAAATACCTTTGAGGCTCCCTTTCCCCAACCCTGAGAGACCTTAAATCTATATCCAAGGGATCAAGACAATAAGGACTTTGTAAGATGAGGAGCTATTTAAGGCTTCTTCAACTTTGCTATGTTTCTCATGTTCTGTTTTCTCTTTGTGATCGCACTGGATGCCTTAAAACAGAAAGGTCTTCTATGTTTGTCTTTGGAGAGTGTGAAGGGGACAAACTTCCAAGGATGGTGGCAGCTTCTGAAGGAAACGAAGATGGATTGACTTCCTAGAGGCTGCTACAGAAGGTCAAGAGACTGGGTAGGAGTTCAGGAGAAACCCCAGAACTCTCCAGGAAAATACATCTTGAAGCCCCACCAACACTGGCCACAGAGCTCTTGGTGCCATATCTCTTATGCCACAGTGCAAAGAAGAGTATCACATTCCCCTTGGGTCTGGCCACTTCGCCGACGAGAACTGCCTTTGGCTTGTAGATTGTCTGAAGTCAGCTTTCTTCTGGGGCAACTTTCCAGGAAGAGGTGCCCCTTGATCTGAGCTTGAAGAAAGCATCGAGCACATAGAAATAAAGAGTGAGGCAGGAGGGCTCCAGCCCAAGGCACAGTCAAGTTTAGGGTCAGAGACGGACAGGCGCCTCCTGGACTCACATGGCTCCTGTGACCTCAAATTGACCACAGAGAGCTCTAGCTATGGAAGTTGTACCCATGCCTCTTACATGGGCTCAGAGATTTCTTCCCCCCAGGACCCAAGGTGGCTCACAGACAAAGAAGGAAATGCTTAGGGAGAAGACTGATGAGCAGATGAATATCCTCGCCCTTTGAGTCCCACTTTCTTTCATCAGGTGTTCCCTGAGCACCCTTGGGAGATGGCAGAGCTCAGAACAATTGGAAGGACAGTCCTGGCTCGAATCCTGCTGTGCCACAGATCTAACTTCTTTCCTGCAAGCGTCAGTGTCCCTAGAGACCCACCTGATTCTCCAACAACACCATGCGGCCCATGTACCCAAGCGTCTCCAGTTCTCTGTACCTCCTCAGACAAATTCGTCTCTCCCACTGCCTTGCCGTGGTGAATGCTGTATTGTGGAGCCGGAATTTGAATCCAGGTCTGTTTGATGGCACAGCCTGAGCCCCGACTCTCCCCCTTAGAGGGCCGGGCGCATCGCTGAAGGTCAACACACACAGAACAACGCACCTGAGCTACTCTTCTGAAACCTGGGCACGCATCTTGTGCACACACACAACTCAAATCCATACCAGCAAATTGCAGGCCAGTTTTCCAAAGGACCAGAAACTGCTCCCAACATCTTGAGGAGAGGCTGATAATTGTGCCCAGAAGCTCCTGCTCACACACACACAATTACCCGGTTTTCACATGCAAATATCCATCTGCACATGGTTTCTTTGGTAAATGCCAACTTCATAGGTGCAATCCAGGTGCCCAAATTTGAGAACTTGGCATACAGAGGTGCACTCAAGCTCTGAGTCAGTTATGGACGGGTATCATTATTATAATTAGTCCCAATGGATACGTCTGTCACTCAATAACAATGGCGGATGATTCTGTCTCACTCCCTCATCTCTTTACCACCCTCCCCCCATTAACCCCCCTTCTAAGAAAGCCAGCCACATCTTGCTTAACTGTCCTCCCCACCCCCACCCTGCCTTTTAAAATGAAAAGCCCAGATGTGGGTGACCCATCTGTAGTGTGTGTCACGTTTTTAGCATCTTCCTTTATTTAGAGCAGGGGAGAAAGGGACTCATTAGACAGGAAGTCCACAATGAAATTAGGGAACGTTTGATCAGACCATTGTCCCAACACAATATGGGCAATGAGGGAGATGCTGGAGTTGGCTGCAAACCCTCACTGCATTGCAGTCTCGGTGGCTTGCTCTTCACTGGCTTCCCCGAGCCGACCACGGAAGGGAGCCCAACAGCTCTCTAGGGGGGATCCCGGCTTCTAAAAGTAGGGCTGCCATTAGCGCAGGCAAATTCTCCCTCTTTCTTTATTATGAAGACTTCATATTTTCAGAGCAATTTTAGAGCACAGAAAAAATTGAGAGGAAGGTGCAGACGTCTCCCATTTACCCTCTGCCCCCACACTTGTACAGCCTCCCCCATGGCCAACCTCTCCCACCTCCCAGAATGGTCATTTGTTAGGACCCATGAACCGACATTGGCATATCATCATTGCCATCGTCCAGATGACCAAATTGACACCACAGTTCACTCTCGGTGTTCATCCTAAGGGCTTAGGCAAAGGGTCATGATGTGTGCCCATCATTCTAGTATCATACAGAGTATAGTCCCTGCCCTAAACATCCTCTGTGCTTCCGCCCCCAACCCCCTGGCAACCGCTGATGTTTGTACTTCCTTTATTATTTTTACCTTTTTATTGATATCATAGAGTTGGAATTCTATGGGATGTAGCCTTTTCAGATCAGCTTAGTAATATGCACTTAGTAATATGCAATTAAGTTTCCTCCATGTCTTTTCATGGTTTGATTGCTCATTTCTTTTTAGTGCTGAATAATGTTCCATTGTCTGGAAGGACCACAGTTTATTTGGCAAATTTTCTCTTCTCTTGTGGCTTCACCCTGCCATAGCAGCTGGGGCATCCGAAGTCCCTGGGAGTGAGGACACCCTGGGCCTTCCCCTGCCTCAGGCTGTTCAGTAATCAGTTGGGGGGAGAAATAAACTCCTTCCCAAGCATCAAGCTTGGCAACAGGCTCTTACTTCGTCTTCCTGGCATGTGAAGGGCAGAGGTTTGCTGCCAGGGACCTACGCCAAGGGCTTGATGCATAAAAGCCATTCTTATATCTCAGTTCCATTTCTGGTATCTCAACTCTTTTATTAAGCAGAACAGAGGTCAGGAATAGACAAGGTCCACAACAGAGACACTAACAATACATTCAAGCTCTGGGGAGGCCATTTGGCTATGAGAATGTCTAGTCACATCTCCAAATACTTAATCCACGATGCATCAACATCAACCAATACTACAGGTGAGCCGAAATGAAGGCACAAAGAGGTGACATCTACAGCCCTGATTTAAGAGATAAAAGACTAGATTTCATAGAATGAAGATGGGATCTCACATCGACTTGTTCACTAGCTTGGGGCTTCAGTAACATTTAACCTCACCTGTGCCAGAGCTGAGAGAGGTTGTCCTACATCCCTGCAGGTTATTGTGAAAGTAGAGCATGGAGGTAGTTTTTGAGAAATCAGGAAAATTAAAACATCGCCTTAAAGTGAAGTGTTTAGTTTTATCACCAACGAAACTCTCTGCCATTGTGACATTAGAATTCATTCCTCATCTGGCGCTAAATCCATTGCTTCTTCATCTAAGTGGCATACAAGATTTGCTGTTATCAAAAAGGCATGGAAAATTCATTTCTTGGTCTAAGTTACAGAGCACAGCGTTGAGGATCAAGCACAGGAACTTGAATATGAGGGGCTGACGATGAAAGTCAATCCACGCCATCGTCAACTGGTCCATGCTCAGCTTCTCGCACATAGTAGGCATTCAACTCACTCCTGCTGAATCAACTAATGAATGAAAAATATGTATGCAGAGAAAAGTCTCCTCACTCAACAAGCACTCAGTGACCAACTTGTGTACACACCCCTTCTGTTTACCCAACACCCAACTTTAATCAGAACTCCCCTGCCCTAAGTCAGTTCTCCCTCAGCTTGCCCTGGAGAACTTTGGTGAGCAACCAAAGGAAAAACAAAACAAAACAAAACATCATAGTCTTACTTAAGCTCCTATAATTCACAGTCCCAGCAAGCTTGTCTCCCCACCAATTACCAGTAAAGAAAGGGGATAAAATATAGAAGCATACAGAAAACAGGGATAGGTGACCACTGACAACACAGCAACCAAAAGAGGTGTCAGGAAAATGAGAAGTGTCTTTATGAGAATCATGAGTTTGAGGTAAAGACCCCCATATGTCACAAACCTTGGGGACATGGATATAGTTTGTTTTTTTAATACACTGTAGTATACAAGTCCAAGTTTCCTATGTTACTGGCTAATAATTAATCCCATTATTACATTAATGCATGACAACTCTGAAACGAATTTGACCCTTTCTTGGTAACTCACCCTGCATTGTTTAAAAGGCAGGAAATGCCTGTGATAAATTTCAGGGAAGCCTTATAGTAAGTCCAGAGCATGCGTGAAGGGTAGTTCATCATAAGAGCTTCTTTCTTGTCTTTTCCATTATCCCTCTAAATCTGTTCTGTGGGGTAATGGTTTCATTTTTCCTGGATGAAACTTCAGGAAATCTCCATGGCTTTTCTGGTTCTCTTAGGTAAAACCTTAGAGTCCAGGGCCAGGAACCATTTCCTTGGTAAGCCTGCAGAAGACACTTACCAACCCTGAGTGATTTCACTGACATTCTTCCTTACTTTGGGAACATTGGTTGCCTTACTCTATAGTCTTCCTTCTAAGATCCCCCTTGACTTAGCCACAGCCTGATGAAGGACCAGGAAGAAGGCCACAGAATGTGCGCAATAATGTTATAGACATTTTCTCTCAACACTTGCATCTCAGGTCCTGTCTCACACCTCTCTGCTATCTGATATCTGTGCTATCTCATTGCCTCGGTCCAAATTTCCAATTTAACATTTGATTACATTGGAAACTTTCCATATAGAATAATATACACTGGGGAGGGCAGTGAAGTCTTTACCAGGATAGTCATTCAGCAGGCAGAATTACTCATATACCAAAGGGTTTGGATAGCTCTTTTATTTTTCCTATATTTGGAAATATCCGAATTTTTCACAAAATACTTCCAATTTAAATCCAGCTGTTTGAGAGCATGTAACTAGCCAAAAGATGAAAAAGTAAAGTTCAGAATAGCTAAAGAGCCCTGTTTTTGCTATCATTACACAGATGCAATGGGACCACATGTGGAATTGTACATCACAAAATCGGATCCAAGGCCAGATTTGAATCCTGAATTTTTCTGTACCTGGAAGAAGCTACTTATGCCTCTGAACTCAATTTCTCCATAAGCAATAAAGAAATTTATGTACTGTATCCTGGGAATCTAATAATGTAAATAACTACCCCTCTTGTGAAAAACTTATATTTTATTTGGAATATAAACAATTTAAAAATGCAACGTATGCCAAAGAACTTGTGTTGGTTTTACAATATGTTCACAAAGTTCTTTGATACACCTTCCTTCAGAAAGTAAACTCTAATTCTCTCTCCCTTAATTTCCCTGTATTTGTAACTTATTTTAGCAAGTAGAATGTGGACAAAATAATAGTGTATGACCTCCAAGATTAGGACATAAATGGCACTGTGGTTTCTTTCTTCCTCTCTCTTAGATAACTCTTTCTGGGAGAAGCTAGACACCATGTCATGAGGACATTTGGGCAGCCCTACGGAAAAGTCCACACTGTGGGAACCTGAGGCTTCCTCCTTACAGTACATGAGGGCGCCATCTTGGAAACAGACCCTTCAGCCCCAGTTAAGCCTTCATATGTAGACACCCCAGCTTATAGCACAACTGCAATCTCATAAGAGACTCCAACCCAGAACCACCCAGCTTAGCCAACCCCATATGCCTGACTCACAAGTACCGTGTGAGTTAACAAATGTCCACTGTTTTAACCCAGTACGTTTTAGAGTGATTTGTTGCACAACAGAGAATTAATAGAATTGACCAGATTTTCTATTTTGTCTGTTCTGAGAATCAACAATATTCATGTGATCAGGGATTTCAGAAAAACAAAAACAGGAAACAGAAAACCCATAAATCTCACTTTTTGAATTGAAAGAATACCATTTCCAGGTTTTTATCATTGAGATAAATGATCTGTATCATTAAGACACAATTCTCAAATCTGGCCTCTTTAAATCAAGAGCTCATTGAAGGTGCTATGTATACCCAGCAAATCCACAGGGAAGTTAAATTATTTTTTAATGAATGGTAAAAGCACAGATTTTCACTACTATAAACTGTGCTATGTACAGGACTGTCAATAAAAACCTTAACAAGGCATCTAGTGCTACTTCTATTCATGCCTTATGTTGGCTCCCTTTTATAAGGCCATCAGTTTGCTTTTTATTTATTTTGGAACCCCGCCTCCCCTTTTTTTTTTAAGTAGGCTTCACTCCCAGCTTGGAGCCCAACACAGGCTTGAACTCAACGACCCTGAGACCAAGATCTGAGCAGAGATCACGAGTGGGATACTTAACGAAATGAGCCATCCTAGGCCCATAGAACTTGTTTCTTAGAAGGGAAAGCAGATACAGGGTTATTGTGAAGATAAAACTTACCTTTTGTGAGAATGAGATCAAAATTGCACTTAAAACACTAATGGATGTTTACATAGCACACAGAATAATGACATCATCTGTCTGTGGGGAGTTGACGATTACATGGCCATATTTCATTTAGTCATGTCAACAATCCTGGGGAGAAGGAACTATTTTTCTCCTTTGGCATATGTGATGGTGCAAAATCAACTCATGTGAGAATTATCTACCACTTACTTCCTCTTCCAAAACTCCAAAGAAAACCCTCTATACGTGAGCCCAGTTTCTCTTTTGCTCTCCCCTCCTAAAGGTGTAGAATCCTTTCTGGAAGGAAGCACAAACAGAAAAGCTGAGGATGGACAAAGTGGGGTGACTGAAAGTTTCACCAGCTACAGTTAAGAGAGTATAAGACAAGTCCTTGGGAGACAGGATGTTGAGGACAGAGGGACATTGGAACAACTGCAGGGTGTCAAGAAAGAGATATTTTTTAAAAATTTGTTTAAATCAGTGTAATTAACATATAGTGTATTGTTATTTTCTGAGGCAGAATTTAGTGATTCATCATTTGCATACAACACAGAGTGCTCATTCTATCATGTGCCTTCCTTAATACCCATCACCTATCCCCACCCCACCCCTGCCTACCTTCCCTCCTGCAACCTTTAGTTTCTTTCCTATAGTTTAGAGTCTCTTACGGTTTGTCTCCCTCTCTGATTTCATCTTATTTTACTTTTCTTCCGAAAGGAAGAGAGGCTTTAATGATTTTACGGACAGTGTATTTGCATCTCCTTTAACTTCATCTGAGACATGTGAGAAATTCAGAGAATTTGTTTTCATTATTTTTCCCTGTTGATTTGCTTCTTCAACACATCATTTTAATTCCTGGGTTTTCAGATGGCATATTTGAGAATGTTCAGGTGCAGAGAGTATATAAATGACCTTCCCAAGAATCCAGATCTTCTAATTAAATCAAGTGTTTTTTCCACTTTGTCACTTGACCTTCTTGTTCACTCACTCAGGCAACAGACAGTAACTGATCACATAATAGAACAGCACTATCTTAGGCCTTGAGGAATAAACTTAGCTGTAGAATCTGTCATTTTGAAACTCCCCAGAAGAGGAGGAGACCTAAATCCAGGCAACTTTGGTTCTGATTGTTCCATGTTTGTCTTAAGCCACCTGGGTGGACCCTTTAATTACCCAGATGCAAAGCACACACCCACCTGTTATTCGGAGCTAAAGCCGGGAAACGACAGTTATACTATGTTTTAGAATGAGAACAAAAACCTTGCCTAATTGTAAATTTTTACCTAGGGTTGAGCCAAAGCTTTTGTTATTTCTTTTGTTGTTGTTCTTTTTATTTTTTGAGTGATTGAGTGGCAGGAATATGCCTTTTCTCTATGTGGATCTTGTGTACCGGTGCCAGTAAACCTTTGTTTCTCCTGAGGAGAGGAGGACGTTTGGGCGTGATCCTCACGTTAGGATAAAAGAAGGCTCTTTTTTCCTCCCTAGGATGTGGGTGTCCTGCACATTACGTTATTTAAGACCCAATAAAACACACTTTGGGAAATTCATCAGTGCTGGAACACCGTTTTCCACTGGGCTAGCCCTCTATGGGCTATTCCCACTGCCTTAGAGGACAAAACAAGAGCCTGGGAAGTAGCCCCAGGCCTGGATGAAGAGGAAAACAGTGACCATTTCTCTGTCTTCTTGGGCAAACATCCCCCATTCCACCTGACTACTTCTTTGAGCCTTTTTTTTTTTTTTAAGATTTTAATCTACTTACTTGAGAGAGAAGGAGAGAGGGAGAGCACGGAGGGAGAGGGAAAAGCAGACTCCCCACTGAGCGGAGAGCCCGATGCAGGACTCCATCCCAGGACCCTGGGATCATGACCTGAGCCAAAGGCAGACGCTTAACTGACTGAGCCACCCAGGTGCCCCTACGTCCTCAATCTTGACATTTTCTCCTCTTTGTGTTCTAAAACTGTACTTTTTTGGTTCTTCTCCTTCATCCCTGGATGCTCTTATTAAAACTTATTTTTTGGCCCTCTTCCTCCACCCAAGTTCAATAACCTTAGGACTTGATTGCAGATCTTTCTCTCTTCTACAGCTACACTCTGACCCTCCACAACCTCATCCAGTAATGGGGTTTTAACTACCATCTCTATTTTGATGACTCTTAAATTTATAGCACTAAATTTATATCCTTGAACTTAAAACTTGCATATCTAACTGCTTTCTCAACATGGCCATATCTAGCTGCTTCCTCAACATGGCCATAAAAATAAGCATGTCTATTGGAACTTTTAAAAAGACCCTTGATTTGGGCCCCAAACCTTTCCTCCACAATATTCCCTTTCCAGTGAAACAGTGCTCACTCATTTGCTCAGTGGAAACTGGGAGTGGGGTTGAAGTCTTCCCTTTTCTTCCTCATTCAGAAAGTTGCTTTTGCTCTATGTCCGATGCACACTGACTCCTTCTTATATCCACTTCCAAGGCTGTCACACAAGGCTATTCCAATAGCCTCCTACTGGCATCTCAGCTTCACCCGCCTGCTAGTTTTTCAACAGCCTTGAGTGATATCCCCTGCTGCATTTGGAATCAAAGTCAAACTCCTTAATATGTTTCCAAGCCACCTGACTCTCCAAGTTCATTTCCATTTTAAATCATTCTCCACCATGCTTTAGCCATGACAACTTCCATTTAGGGGAAGGAAGAAACCTCACCACACCATCCCACATGCCAGATTAGCAGTAATGGCACTGTTCTAAGGAGGGGACGGGTGGTCCTGGGCCTGCTGGGAGACAACAGTGGGATCACAGTGCAGACCCTCATGATGAAGAGACAGAGGCAACATCACAGACTCCCCTCAACTGGGTGCCTGGAATGTAGGCTACTGTGAGAAGCTTGGCGGGCACCGGAGAGGTGAGGGGACATCCGTAGGTAGGTTGTGGCTCCTCTCCCACTGTAATCCACGGTATTAATAGAAAGGTGACCTCACCACCATGTGACAAGCACCTGAGACATTCAGGTTTTGCACCAATGAATCAGATAGAGCTGCTGCCTTGTAGGACTCTCCAGCCTAGTTAGAGAGACAGACAGATAAACAAATAATGGCAATACAGTGGGATAAGTGCTCTCACAGGAATAGCTAATAAGAGCGATCACACAAAGACAGCAGCGGGTAACACTTGCTCCGGGGGGCACTAAGCAGACACGGCTATCAGAGGATTATTCCACTGTGGCTGGAGTGATGGCGCCTATGGGCTTTTCTAGAGAAAATTTCCAAATGATTGCATTTCAGATTTCAATATTAAAAAAAAAAAAAAAGGACTACGGGTATGTGTCGAGAGACAAAGAAGACCATCTTTACTAGATGGTGCTCTTGATTTAAAAGTGCCACTAAAAACATGAATTGGCAATTTTTACCTAAGGGGGCAAAATACCATGTAAGTTGCATTAGGTTTTCTTTGTGTACATTTTCAAGTTCCATGCCATTGTTCCTAATATCATGACCTCTTGAGCGGTATGTTTTTTACTACAGTCCCTGACAATTAAGAAACCACCAAGGGGAGTGGTGAAGGTGCTTTAAGGACCGCAAAACAAATGTCGTGATTTTGACAGTGGCGGGAAGGCAGGCCTGGATCTGTTGAGAACTGTTTTAGAGGCCAAGAGATGCCAGTCAAGGCTGCTTCTCTTCCTCTCCTCTGTGGTCCGAAGGACGCATTTGATTCTTACGGCAGTTTTCCTCTGCTGGCAAAGTGAAAAGGAAAACTTCATCCTGAATATTTGTGATGCTTCTCCTTAGTGGATCAGAGCAGGTTTTCCTAACACCCCGTGGAGAGTTTCTAGGCTTGCTTTATTCTGCAGTAGTCATAATGGAGTAGCCTTTCCAATCTACAGATGGGCCATCATTTTAATACACCAACCATTTGCTAATGATAAGGAGCACAATTAGATTAGTTTTCTGGAGGCAGGAATCAATATCCTGGTGCATATGGGCCCGATTAGCCATTGCTAATTAGAGCTCTCAGACATTAATCAAATACCATGTATGGGGCTAACCAACCAACACAGGAAACAAAAAAAAAAAAAAAAAATCTATAGTCTCCCCTTGAATTCTCTAACCTGGTTCACCTTGAAGTCAGATTCAAAGACAGAAATCCTTGTGTTAGGTCTGCATTAACAGAGCAGGGAGGCTATACTCTTTCATGGGTTCCAGAACTTTCTGGAGCATGAGGCCGATGTGATGTTATCGGGCTCCTTCTTAAAGAAACACAAGCTCCACCCCGCAGCCGGGACACACTTCTCAGGGACACTGTGCCTGCTGCAGGCTAGACCCGGCGACTGGGACTAGCACTCCTAGGCCTAAACAATAAATAAAAAGAAATGCTCACTTACTAATGTATTATTCATGAAATAGCCCAATTGCCCATCATGCCACGTACTTGTATCCATACAATTATTCCTGTGTGTTTAAATAATGAACGTTATGTTTGTGTTTACAAACACAAATCACTCACTAATCCGTATTCAAACCCAAAAGGGCCTTACATGAACTCTTCAAAAACTGGACTTGATCATCTTGTCCACCTCAATCCCGGTACAGTTTCTGTAACGCTAATTCTAAGACATGTCATTAAGCCCTTTAATTTGGTAAAAAACCTATTGGATAAACCAGGCTTGAATAGGGGCGCCTGGGTGGCCCAGTTGCTTAAGCAACTGCCTTAGACTCAGGTCATGATACTGGAGTCCTAGGATTGAGTCCCACATCGGACTCCCTGCTCAGTAGGAAGCCTGCTTCTCCCTCTGATCTTCTCCCATCTCATGCTCTCTCTTTCTCTCAAATAAATAAAATCTTTTAAAAAGGGGGGGGTTGAATAAAGATTCTGCTGATAATGCGGGGTGAATCCAGATGTGATTTAAGATTTGTGGAATATGTTGTCAATAGTTCTAGCACCTACGTTTTTAATTCCTGATTCTTCCATGCTTCTGAATGTTACCCTGCAGAAAACTATTTATGGCCCCGCAAGCACATTCAAGGTCTTCATAATCTCTTTCAAAAACGATACTCGGCCAAAAAGTCATGGTACATGTGCATGCTGTTGTTATAATATTTTTTCTTCAGAAATAGAAGGTCAGATTTGAATGAACTCAAATACCAAAGGCTCACCCGAGATTTGAAATTCACAGCCTACAAGAACCTACACAACCTATCGGTTTTTAGGCTGGAGAAAAGTCAGTGTTCCCAACCATTCTTAACATTCTCAGCTTTAGACTTGAGCAGGGAGGGGGGAATGGAGTTGTGAGGACCTATTTGCAGGGCAACCTGAGTAGCCATGGAGAAAGGAGTGCTAGCAAAGAATACAAATCAGTATGGAATCAAATCCTGCTTGAATCCTAATTCCCAACATATCAGTTGTGTGGCCTAGACCTGTGTTGAATGTCTCTGAACCTCTAAGATGAAGGCAGTGATGCCCAAGGTCACTGTGGGGCTCTGAAGGTAAACATGAATACATATGAGTACGTGCCACAAGGCCTCCCTAGAGTTGGACATCGCCAAGGGCTACTTCCCTGGGCCTCTCCCCTTAATTCTGGTTTTACAGACCATAATGTTTGGGAAAATAAGCATTGTGTCTATATATTTGGTGCCTGGCACTGGGGTACCTAGATTTGACTCAATAAGTCATTATTGAACCAAAATTAACCACCAGAAAAGCCACCAAAAGGACATCTAGGGAACATGTGAATGTTTCTTTTCCCTCTTTCCCAAAAGTCAATATTGCACAGACTCTCTAAGGTAGTAATTTCCAGAAATCAGAAGAAATATTCCAGAAGAGCCAAAGCAAATCCCTCCTGCAATTTCAGGCATTGAAAAGTGTGGTTATGGGGGAAAAACAAAAAAAAAAAACACTTCTCTTTCATTTCTCTGACCTCTTCCTCTTGTAATTTTGGGGATATTCATGCACAGAAAATGTCGGGCAGGGCACAGAAAACAAATACGTTGGGTCTCCAGATTATTTACTTTAGCTCTGAGCAGACTGTTGGTGAAAACAAAAAGGTACCTAAGTAAGGTACGTAGTTATTAGAGGAAGGGCCACGCTTAAATGAGGGACATGATTAATATCTGATGGGATCCTCAAGAGTAATATATCAAATGGGAAATATCTTGAGTTAAAATCAGGGATACACCATGAACTTCCATTTAATTCAAGTATTGAGGGGAGAGGTAAAGCGGGGTATCTCTACAACATGCCTTGGCCATCAAGCCCATAAAGTCAAGGCAAGAGTCAACGGTCAGACGCTTCCCGAAGGCACTGGTCTTTGAACAAGGTCATAGAATGTAACCAAGGACATGGCTGTTATGAGAAATCATATTCCCATTTCTTAAAGTAAACAAATGCAGTACAATTGAGTTTTTAAGAGGACTGCTAGCATTTATAGTGTCCACAGGACATGCTGGTGATCAGTTAAAGTTGAAAAACTTTACAGAAGTTAGAAATGTATTCCCTTATCCTATGTTGACTATGTCTCCTATGATTTAGCCCTTCCCGTGTCCAACCAAATCCCACGGTGACACTTTTTTGCAGGCAAACTGGGAAGAAAAATGACCCACCAAGGAGATCTCTCCTGCCAAGTTCTATGTTACTGTTGGTCTCAGCTGAACTGCTGGGTGATGGCTGTTGTTGTTGTTTTTCCTACAATGATTCTCAATTTAGTAAATCACAAGTCTTTATTTACAACCTGAGAATAGCTAAACTGAATGGTGGGCACCATCTCTTTCTGTGTGCTTAGGGATTAAATCTCTGCCATTTGGAACCAAATTCCCTGTTACAGAAATATTGGGAGTCCCGACATGAACCCAGGGCTCTCCCAGGGACTCCAGAGAGCGGCAGAAACTCAACTGAGTCGCAGCAGAGAGAGCATCTGGCGTCTAAGCCTCCTTTGCTCCAGTGGTTGCTGCATCTTCATTCAAACGGATATGGGCTCTGCAAGCCACTTTGTGCTCTAGAAGGAAAACAACAGATGCCGACCCGCAGGAAGGAGAAAAGGGCTGAATCGTTCCTTAAAACTCCACGCCGCCTCTGAATGCGTGGTTTCATCCCCAAACCCCTTCTCCAGTACTTTCCCTGCCAGAGCTCTATTCATTAGACTCCATCGTCCCAAGTCAATTCAAACACTCCGTCCAAATCTCCCTTAAGGAGGGACTGTTGCGACACGAACACTACACAGCCGTCTCAAGTCTCAAGTCTCGAGTTTACAGTATTGGCATAACTTTATTTATTTTCTTATTTTAAAGATTTTATTTATTTACTTGACAGAGATCACAAGTAGGCAGAGAGGCAGGCGGGGGTGGGGCGTGCGGGGAGGGCAGGAAGCAGACTCCCAACGCCGGGCTCAATCCCAGGCTCCTGGGATCTTGACCTGAGCCTAAGGCAGAGGCTTTAACCCACTGAGCCATCCAGGCGCCCCATATTGGCATAACTTTAAATATGAAACAACCTTCCCAGGCTCTGATTATTGTCACTCACCGCAGTAGGCATATGTCATATTATCTGGTCTACATTGTTTCTCCTTTTCAGACACAAGCCCCCACTATATGAACTGGCATGAAGGTAATTACCCTTCCTGCCAGTTCATATAGCTCCAGGGTATCTGGAGAGAAAATGGCTACTCAGGTAGGACCATCTGAGACCTTCCCTATATTTTAGTATTTTTTTTTAAAGATTTTATTTGTTTATTTGACAGACAAAGATCACAAGTAGACAGAGAGAGAGAGAGAGAGAGGGAAGCAGGCTCCCTGCTGAGCAGAGAGCCCGATGCGGGACTCGATCCCAGGACCCTGAGATCATGACCTGAGCCGAAGGCAGCGGCTTAACCCACTGAGCCACCCAGGCACCCTATTTTAGTATTTGACACTGAAAGAAGATAGTCTTTTTCTCTGAAAGTCACTGTCTGTTGCTTTATAAAGCCTGGAGTTCCCTCTGCAGACTTGCCCACCGCACACCCAAGCCCTGGCCATTTGAAGGTCCACCAAAAAGATAAGTAGAGATCTGATGACATCAGCTAAATCCTTGGATCTAGCCATGCCTGAAGCCAGTTCAACCTCCGTGCTTCCAACTTACGTGGGCCATTATAAAACTTTGTAACTTTCCTGTGACATGCACACTTTTTTTATTCCACAGATCCCTCTTTGAGATTCCTTAATTTATTACTCAACATTTCTCCTACTCCCAAGACTGAGCTGAAAACTTCCTTCGCACACACGTAAATACAGAACGTTGGTCTTTCCTTCTCTTAAGTACATATCGAGCCAATTTTATTTCATGATAAAAGTCCTTGCCTTACCAGTGTAGCTGCCTCAGGGATCTGTCCCCTGGAAAGTTCTAGTGAAACTTTCTTCTTATTAAGGCACTGGGTTCTTGTTTTACTTCCTTAATACAACTGTCTTTAATTTTACTGTCTAGATTTTCCCTTCTACTACTAACTTGACTGGTCTTATTTTCTTTCTTCCTTTGCTGCCTTTTCTTTTAATGTTTTCTTAGATCAGGGGTTATTAACAAGGTCCAAAGACTATTCATTAATGGGCTTCAGGGATTTCAAAATTGTATGCAAGTTCTGCATAAATATACATATGTACACCTGTTAGTTATCAATAGCTGGGTGACAAATTACCCCATAAAGTAACAGCTTGAAACAACAAAAATTATTTAACAGTTTCTGTAGATCGGAAATCCAGAAATGGATTAGGAGGGTGCTTCTGCCTCTCGGTGTGCAATAATCAAGGTGTTGATCAGGGCCCTGTGTCACACCCAAAGACCCCAGTAAAGGAAAATACACTCCAAGCCTACTCACAAGGTAATTGCCAGGATTCAGTTTCTCATGGCTGTTGCCTAGGGACCTTTTACCACTTGAGTTTTTCAAGGGCAACTCACAACATGGCAGCTGGCTTTCCTTGGAATTGACCAGGGACAAAGAGAGACCATGCAAGACAGATTTCACAGCCTCTCAGTAAGGACATCCCATCCTTTCTGCTGTATTCTGCTGGTTAAGAAGCAAGTCGCTGGGGTT
This sequence comes from Neogale vison, assembly GCF_020171115.1. NCBI lineage: Eukaryota > Metazoa > Chordata > Mammalia > Carnivora > Mustelidae > Neogale > Neogale vison. The sequence goes on from NC_058091.1 coordinate 137,371,158, forward strand.
AGCCCACACTCAAGCCCACACTCGTTGGGGGTTGGCCCATCATCTTACAGCCTGCCTGCTGCAACATATGGTGAAAAAGGCCGATGATCCATCCCTTTCATCATATCTTTCACCTCAGAATTAATGTTTGTATTTTCTCTTTGTTTCTGTCTCAAGTGTCAGTTTTACCCAAAGTCTTCTCCCTTTTCACAAGTTACCAGAAATCGTCTCCCCAAGACAGGCTGCAGTTTGTCCCCTCTTACAACAACAGTCTCTCTACAATTGTCTTTATGCCTCCTTCCCTTAACATGTTTATGATTCAAGATCTTATGTTGTCAGGGTGCCTGGTTGGCTCAGTGGGTTAAGCCTCTGCCTTTGGCTCAGGTCATGATCCCAGGGTCCTGGGATAGAGCCCTACATCAGGCTCTCTGCTCAGCAGGGAGCCTGCTCCCCCCTCCCCCACCTGCCTCTCTGCCTATTTGTGATCTGTGTGTGTCAAATAAATAAATAAAATCTTTAAAAATAAAAAAAAGATCCTATGTTGTCACTCACTCTCATTACACACACACACACACCCCTTACTTCATTGTCAGTTGTGAGAAGTGGAGTGTTCTGATCATACAGGATAAGAATCTTGTCTTGTAGAACACTGTTCTCATACTTTTTAGTCTCAGAACCCTTTCCACTCCTGAAAATTACTGAGAACTCTAAAGAGCTTTTGTTCATGTAGGTTACATTCACTGACATGTGCAGTGTTAGACATGAAAACTGAGATATTTTAAAAATATGTATTTACTCTTTTAAAAATAATAGACGCCAACAAAGTTCTTTAGCAAAAGTAAAAATACTTTGCTTTTTTCTAAAACAAAAAAATGTTAATAACTGACAATGTTTTACAAGTTGAGAAATCTCTTTAATGTTTGGCTTAATAGAAGACAGTTGGATTCTCATCTGGTTCTAACTTCACGAGTATGCAGTTTGGGTGCGAGTATTTGTCGCTGTTAGAATGAGAAATATTTTATCAGCCTTTTTATGTAATTGTAGATAGTCTATTTTGATACTACACCAAAGTTTGACAATGGTAGTTTCTTAAAGACTTCAGAATGTAATCTGAAACTATAAAATGACTTATCTTCACATTCTGTTACATTAAAATCCACTGGTTTATCTCAAACTTAAAATGGATCTTTTACCAAATGCATGATTTATAACAACATGCATTGGTCCTTTGGGGGGAAAAAAAAAGTATTGATTCACTGAGATACACAGATCTCCAAATGTTGACAGATTTTGTTATAAAATATCAAGAACCCACATTCATAAATATCACAGCCAATCTCATCGTGAACCTCTAAGTATCTGTTGGGAAACACTCATGCCACCTCACGGTGTTTGACACAAAGCTTCCAAAATTCTAATTTTCACTTGAAAGCTCAAATTTTATCATGGGCTATAAATACTACTAGTTATTCTCCTTGAAGTAACAAGCCCACTTCATCCATTTTTGAGGAAATATCTGCCAAATACCCAGTCCAAGTACCCATTGTTTGTCTGTCAGTTGTTTTTTCCAATGAAAATAGTGTTGCACGGAGAAAAAGAGCTAATTCAACACCTTGCTGTTCCTCGAGATATCCACTGAACTTCAGTACACAGCATGAGTTGGAACCATCCATCCCATTTCATCACACAGAACACTAAAAAGATGTAAGGTGTTGAGATTTAATGAAATTATTCATTTCTATTGCTTTATCAAGATCCCTTTTTTATAACGTTTTTATTTATTTGAGAGAGAGAGCATGAGCAGGGGGAGGAACAGAGGGAGAGGGAGGAGCAGACTCCCCGCTGAGCAGGGAGCCCCATGCGGGGTTCAATCCTAGGTCTCTAGAATCATGACCTGAACTGAAGACAGACGCTCAACAGGCTAAGCCATCCAGGCGTCCCTCAAAGTCACTGGGGTAAAGTACACAACCGCCACTCATGCAGACCGCTGCCAATACCTGGAACCCCCCTAAGATGCCGACATTCTACCTGCTTCTGCATCAACAGTGGGAATGTCAATAACTGAAAAAAGCAAATAGCACCTTAGTATTATTTTGAAAATAGTTTTGACTTTATGGACACATTAAACGTGTCCTGGGGACCCCCAAGGGTCCCTGACTATACCTTGAAAACCATTGTAATAAACTGTTTTATATTGTTTTTTAAAAATTCTAATACTTAGTATTACACCGGAGGAGCGGAATTTGATGTATGATGTGCTCACTTCGGCTTATCAACATCTGATGGGAGAAGAGACCTCTAATAAAATTACCTTTGATTTATGGAGCGTGAACCATCCAATATTTCCCAAATGCCACTAATTCACAAGTTTTGCCAGAGAAATAGAGTCATTTCTTAAACTTAAATATTTCAAAAGACCTTTTATCAAGTTGGAAATGAGTAGCACAAATGGAAGAAACGTATTAATGCCCCTAAAATAAATATATAACAACTCAAATCTTTAAAGAATTGTTCATCGAGTGTGCTACCTAAAATCATTCCATGTACCACCATCAACGGCTCGTGGATGTTTTTAGCAAGACTGCAACCCTCCCTCCCTACCTTTGAGCTCATTTGCTTTGCCAAATTCTGTTGTAGGCAAATTTATTTCCATGTTTCTTTTAGATTCTTCTATCTACAGATTGCAAGTCACTCCTGTTGGGAATAATAAAAAAGAGGAAACTGGGGCATTGGGAAACACAAAAGGGAGGTGAAGCAGATGGCAGGGAAGAAATAGAAGGTTGGGCATGGAGCTCTGGGAGGGGTAATGGGAGAGGGGGAGAGGGAGGCCAGAGTCCCTGCATTGCCCTCCAGGGTCTGAGGAGCCAGGGAAATCACATGTGCCTAAAAGGGATTAGTAGATGTTCTTTGGTGTGACCGGTGTGGGGCTCTGGCATTGGAAACAGAAATGCCTACCCAGCTGTGCTAACTAAGACTTGCCACAGAATTATCCCATCTGAAATATCCAAGCCCTTTTGTGTCTTTGAGACTGACACAGGCATCACCAAGTCTAAGTCATACAAACAGAAGCATCGGGGCCGCTGGCTGGCTGAGTTGGAGGAGCATGTGACTCTTGATCTCGTGGTTGTGAGTTTGAGCCCCTCGCTAGGTGTAGAGATTATTTAAATAAATGAAACTTTAAAAAAAAGAAAAGAAAAAAGAAAAGCATTGAGCATTTGGAGGAAAGGAGTGTATCAGTGCCCACGACAAACACATTGTTTCTTGCTGTGTTTTCTACAGTGAATCCAAACAAATTTGAAAGCATCTTGTAACGGGGGAGAAGAGATCATGAAAAGTCTTCATTTAGCAAAAGAATATAATGGAAATTAACAGTATATCTATTATAACCCCCGGACGTTGTGAAAATGCCTTCCATATTCTTATTTCTTCTGTTTTCTTTCTTGCTTTGTGCTAGCACACATATTATCAAGTATTTATGAAGCCTTTTACCGGTTAGCTTGTTACCTTGGTTCTTAAAAACTATCTTTGCCATAAGGCAGTGTTTTCAAGGTCGAACAGAACACATTAGGGGTCATGGGTAGGAAAGGACCTGAGCCCCTCATCCTTCCTTCTGCGACAACGTCTCTGCTGTGACCTACTTTGCATGTCAGTCTTCTCCCAAAGATTTTATCTGAAGATGGGGCTCTGGTGCTATAACAGAAAAAGAAATGTTTAAGCAAGAAAGCCAAGGTCACGAAATCTAAAGTCCCTCAACAGGAATTATCCTTCCAACTTTCAATAGAATGACTAAATGTTACAATACCAAAATGATATGCAAAATAACAGGAACAAGCACGTCATAAAAAAGGATGCCCACACAGCCAGTAGGTGTATGGAAACGTGTTTAACTTCTTTAGATGTCAGGAAGATGCAGATCAAAACCATAAAAGATGCTGTTGTATACCCACCAGAATAGCTAAATTCACAAGATGATGATATGAAGTGAAGGTATTGGGGGAAAAAAGGAGTGGGGACTGGAACTTTCACTGAATGCTGATTGGTGTAACCAATCAGAAAACCAGCAATAGGGGTGCCTGGGTGGCTCAGTCGTTAAGCGTCTGCCTTTGGTTCCAGGTCATGATCCCAGGGTCCTGGGATCGAGCCCTGCATCGGGTTCCCTGCTCAGCAGGGGAGCCTGCTTCTTCCTCTCCCAGTCCCCCTGCTTATGTTCCCTTTCTCGCTGTGTCTCTCTCTGTCAAATAAATACATAAAATCTTTAAAAAAAAAAAAGAAGAAAGAAAGAAAACCAGCAATATCTACTAAAACTGAAAATGTGCATACTGTGCAATCCTGTATTCAAACTCCGAGATATATATCCAATTCAGGGGCATCAAAGACATTCAAGAATGTTAACAGCACCACTGTTAATAGGTAAAAAATAGAGGCAAAACAAATGCCACCAACAACAAGATAGACAATTAAATAGCAGCATATTCTCAGAGCACTGGGGTGGCTTAATTGGTTAAGCATCCTACCCTTGATTTTGGCTTAGGTCATGATCTCAGGGTCATGGGATAGAGCCCTGCATTGGGCTCTGTGCTCTGCAGGGAGACTGCTGGAGACTCGCTCTCTCTTTCTGCCTCTTCTCCCCTCTATATCTCTCAAAAATAAATAAAAAGTAAATTAAAAAAAGAAAGAAAAAGGCAAGAAATTTAAAATATCACCAGCCAGTCATATATCCCTCTCCCCAAAGTGAAATTGAGCTGTTCCGAGAAGCTGGGAATAAAAGAACTAAAATCTGGAAGAAAAAAAAAGAAAGAAAGAAAGAAAGAAAAAAAGAAATATTTTTAAAAATAAAATAAATAGCATATTTCTATAATGGAAAACCATACAACAGAGAAAAGGAATGAGCTACTGCTAGAAATAACAGCATGGATGAAAAGACGCCAAGGGCAAAAGAGAGTCTAACTCTACAGTTTCATTTCTACAATGCTCACAAACAGGCAAAGCTAATGTATAACAGTGGGAGTCAAGGCAAGAATTACCTTTGTAGGGGAAGTGAATGGGGGAGTTCCAAGGAGGTGGAGGGTTTTGGTGTACCACCAGTGTTCTGTTTCCTGATCTGGGGGCTGCGGCTCAGGTTCCCTTTGTGAAAATCAATCAAGGTGTATACACGTGATTTGTGCACACAATTTATTTCCATAAGAAATTTACTTGAAGAAAGGAATAATACGTAGTTTAGTTTTTAATTATGTAGAATTTTAGGATCTCCTAGTGTCTCTGTATTTCTGTGAATCCCTCCCCCTTCAAGTTTATTTTCTAGATTCTAAATCTATTAAAAATTTGCTTGCTTTCTTTCAAAAAGTTGCATTATAATGGATTTTTTACTCCAAGAGCAGAAGAGCTCACTCTCCTCATTCTTGTATGCCTGCCCTGAAAAGATGAATGGATAAACTAATTCAATACATGGGTTTTGAGCACCTCCATGGGCCAGGCACTGTGCTTGGCTCTGGAAATGGGCAGATGAAAGAAGCAGACACAGTTTGAGCCAAGGGGGAGTTCACAGTCTAACAAGGGAAATCCACAGGTAATTCGAAGGTGTTAAGTGCCATCAGGATGCAGGACAGGTCTTGGGAGGGGGGCAGTGTGTGTGGTCACACTGCAGGGTGAATGTCTCTTCTCATGCCTGTGGGACCACATTTTTCTTTCCTATTTTGGAAGGTTGGTTGCACTTACAGTTAGTACCACAGAGCATGACGATTCACAATTGTCCTCTAATTGTTTCCTCTTGATAACCTATCACGCCAAACTGAGTCTAGGGAATTGGTCTGATTCTGTATGTCCTGTTGGGATGAATTCTGGGCAAGAGTTAGACCCTTTAAAAGACCTGTTAGAGGAGCAAGGAGGAACTGGGGAGGGATGTCTATCAAGCAGAGAATTTTCAGGAGAAAAGGGGGGGTGGGAGGTTTGGCTGAGACTCGGGCAGGAGTGGGAAGCTCCTGGGCTGAAGGGACGTCAGAAGGCAGGAGCCTGAGGATGGTGGCCGGTGGTGGTCTCCCAGAGCCTGGGTGTCCAGACTCTCAGAACCTATAGAAGGAAGGTTCTAGAACTCGGTTGAATTCCAACAGGGGAAAAAAAAAAGTCCTCCGATTTAAAATTTCTATGAAGGAAACCAGGATAAATTTGAGGATAGAAGAGGATGCTCCAAAAAACATTCTCTACAGCATTAGGCACTTTCTTGACAACTCGTCGGCGGTGGCTAACACCTTGACATCTTCCTACCACAGAGATTTAAGAGGTGACACCGGGCTCACTGATACGTTCATGTAAGGAACTTGCACAATGCCAAGATTCCCAGGAGCAAAACACCAACAGCTTAGGATCCAGGAGAGAGAAAAATGGTGGTATGGGAGGAAGGCGAGAGAAGGAGGGCGGGAGGAATGGCTCACCACGGCCTAAAGGCACAGGGATGCTGAGAGACAAAGGGACGGGTGTGGTGGTCAGAGGCCAAAAGCGACACTGCCTTCATTTCTCAAATTACCAGAGAATGAGCCTGATTCCAACTCTCCATCTGGTAACCTAACTAGAACATTCTATAACCAGCGGGGGCCCCATCAAGCAGGGATTGTTGTGGCTATTATTATTATGTATTATGTTTTTGATATTCAAATATATCCATTCTGCAACCAATCCCCTTAAATGCCACATCCTACATAAATGCTTTCTCGTTTTTTTTTTTTTTTTCAGAGTTTATCAACTAATTATTTAGTACCCCAGGTCCATCTACCTCTTTACTAGGATACTCAAAACAATTAAATAGCAAACAAAACTCTAGGCATCCTTTTTAAATTCTTATTTAATAGGAGTCAAGGAAATGTAAGTGCCTCCAGAGAGTCACAGGGTTGTGGTTCCGGCTTTTGCATTGATTCTCCGAGGTCGAGCCGCAGGAACCCTGGTCTCCTGACAAACATTAACAGGCCGCGGTGTACGGGTTCCTGGGTAGCAGACCAAATCCATTTCCCAGTTCCGGAGCCTGCAGCCTCGACACCCCTTCTCGTTCCAGACGCTCATGCTCCCATCAGTTTCCTACAGCAGGATCTGTATTTATAATTCATGCTTCTCCTTTGGTTTCCTTTCTAGGTCTCTCCGGTCTGACGCTTAAACAAAATCTCTACCCACAGCAAGCCTATGCTGGTCCTTCCTCAATTAATAATTGATAGTAATGATGATAATCACAAGCCAGTTTTTGAAAGAGTTTATCTTCTGTCATGTATCTAAGGGTCAGGTCTTTTGTAGCTTTGGGGTGGAGGGTACAACTGAGGCGCAGACACAAATTCGTCCCCAAATATCAGTTGCTAAGTTTTACGTGGAGGTTTAAAAAAACAGCCCGGGGAGCCCACAGTGGCAATGTGGGGGGAGAGGGTTGTTTTCATGTTTGTTTTTGTTTTGCCACCGGAAGACACCCCCTCCCTTCGCGCGGCTACAACATTACATTTTGCCACAAGGGAAGGCTCTACCCATGTCTACCCCAACAGTCCACATTTGTCCTCATTTGGATCTGAGTCTACGATCAGGCTATGGGGATAGAAAATATCGCCCCAATGAAGCCAACGAGTCTAGTCTCTATCCTTGCTACTCAAAATGTGGTCCTTGAATCAGCAGTAGCCCCTGCCTGGTTATTAGAAATGCAGAATCATAGGTCCTATGTGAGACCTTCTGAGCACGCGTCTTTGAAGAAAAGTCCCAGGGGATTCACATGCGCTTTAAATTTCGAGGGGTAGGGATCAAAGCCCCCTTCAGAGCTGTGACAAAAATAGGTCAGTTAGGACCCAAAGGATCTAATTCCCAGACCTCTATGTTAGTGGACAGGAAAGCAGATCCTCACAGTAGCTGAATTTGAACCTGGAAGCTGTCCCTTGCCATCGCAAGCAGAAGGGGGAAAGCCTGCATGAAAATCGAGTCCACGCAGAGGTAGAGAGAAGCCAACTAGACCCTCAGTTACATCCCGGAGCCTCTGTACTCACCTGTGCCTAATGCCACATCTGTAATGAGACCGTTCACTAAGTGATGATACTAAGTGATGATACCTGAGATGCTTATTGGCCCTTTTCTAATGAAGGAAATGCAAACTTGGCTTTCTGTCGCTTGCAACCAAAAGAATCTTAAATGATTCCAGACCTCACTAACTCTCCAAAAGAATGTATCCCCTAAACCAGGAGAGCAGACACTTTCTGTCATCCTAAAGACAGGTCTCAGCTAGATGTTTTGACGCTCTTCTAACATCTCCCAGGTTAGGCTTTTAAAATACACACCACCTCCGCGAGGAGGGGGGACTCACAGGCCAAAGGGTACCAAATTGCTTAAAGGTTTCCTTTCTGCTTTTAATATATTAGACATGACCCTTGCTTCCCCTTCTTTTCCTAAAGATGAAAGACTTCTTGGAAATGCCATGCACGCAGCTGTCATTTGGAAATGACAGCCAGCCTGGAGAAGGTTAATGCTCTCATCAAAAATGCCCATCCTCTGAATTGGCTAAATGGACCTTTCTGGTTCGCCTGACTGCTTGTCCCTTCTCCAGGTAGACCCCGCATGACAATGAAGTGTTGTTACAATTTCACTGTCTTCGATCAAGTGCAGTGAGCACCCACATTCTCCTGAGGGCTCCAGGCTCAATAAACCTGATCTGCCAAGCACGTGCCAACAGAGGAAGATCAGGGCACCTGTCCTGGGTTGTCTTCTACTTCCACAGGAATGGAGAAAAAGGGACATGGGGATGGCTGTCGTGGAGACTTTGGTCCCAAACATAAAAGGCGCACTGCTTACTCCATTCCATTGTGTTGCCCATCTCGCCAACATTTCTCAAAAAGGAGCATACCTTGCGTCTCAGAATTGCCTGGGTATGCATTTCTTTTCTTTCTTTCTCTTTTTTTTTTTTTTTTTTTAAGATTTTACTCATTTATTTGACTGAGAGTTAAGAGAACACAAGTAAGCAGAGTGGCAGGCAGAGGGAGAGAGGGAAGCAGGCTCTCTGCTGAGCAGGGAGCCCGATACAGGGCTCCATCCCAGGACCCTGGAATCATGACCTGAGCCAAAGGCAACAGCTTAACTCACTGAGCCACCCAGGCGCCCCTTAGGTATGCATTTCAGCTGTGGGTCCTGGATCCCAGGACTCCTCTTCCAGACTGTCTGAACCCTGGGTTCATTATTTCTATGGTATTGGAATTAATGGGCTTAATAAAGGTCCCTTGTAACTCTGAGATTCAGTGACTCTGTCAAGTGAGAAGGATCATGGCATCTCTGAGAGGCAGGTGGGAACGGGGCACGGTTCACACGGTAAGGAAGGCACTCACCAAGATGGGAAGACAGACAGTAGTTTTGACTCAACCATACAGACTAGTGATTCAGGGTCTAATCACGCCGGCCTCTCAGTGAATGAAATACAGAGCTGGTGGCTTTATGGGATGTTGGGGAATGACTGTGACTGTGACTGTGGACCCAGGAAGAAAAAGCAAAAGTGACTGTGAAAAGGAAGGAGAGGCACCATAATAGCGCTGTGGTCGGCTCCTTACTTCACCAAAGTACAGACATTCCCGGGGGCGGGGAAGCGGGAGGAGCCCAGCATCCTCCTGGACAGAGTGAGCAGGACCTAGGAGCATCTTCAAACGTCATTGACCCTGAAACCAGCTGACAGATTGCCCAAAATGTTTTGGGGCATCGCGTTTTTGTATTTGGGGAGAATTCCACGCCGTGATGAGTTTCACAGTTAGATTTGTTGCTAAGATATGCTGGAACGACTTGACTGCCGACCTGGGCCGGCGTAAATAGATCGGAGCCCCAGATGGATCTGTTCTGTCCAAGGAGCGGTCGTCCACTCGTTTCGGCCTCGGCTCGGAGACATGGCCCGAGTGTGCGGGTTGGGAACACGTGCCTCTGTCCCCCCACGCAGAACACGCGGCTGGTCTGCTCCACGTGCTGCAGGCAGCTGCTTACCGTGCCCCCCGTGGCTGCGTGAGAGCCACACAGACCCGTTCTCTGGCTCCTGGCAAGTCCCAAGGGAACAGTGTCCTGGTTTCCTCTTCCTGCTGAACTCCATCACCGCAGACTTTGTCTTGGGAACAGCAGGAAGGCATTCTTGGGTTGCTTGTTCCTACTGTTATCTATGAGTCTCTTGTTTATTACTAATTTGCAGGGCCAAAAGTCTGAAAGGAATCTCGTGGGGCTAACATGCCTCCATGAAGGTATTGTCAGGGCTCGATCCATCTGGAGGGTGCAGGGGGCTCCTTCCCGGCCTCTGCCAGCTTCCGGTGGCTTCCTTAGCTTCTGGTTGCCCACTCCAGTCTCTGCCGCAGTGATCCTACAGCCATCCCTCCCGTGGTCAAGGGTCTCTCTCTACGTCCCTCTTCTAGGGACACTTATGATTATGTTTAGCACACACCCCCCACCCAGAGGATCCAGAATAATCCCCCTGGCCCCCATCTCAAGGTTTTTCATGTAATAATCACAGCTCAATAATTCTGCCAGGTAAGATACCGTTCACAGGTCTGTGGGTGAGAACAGGCCGGGGGTCATTATCCAGCCTACCCCAGCCAGCTTTGAGATGAGCGCCTCCTGCAGAAGGGACAGGGTAAGCATCGCGCCGGCCATTCCTGGGAAGCAGCCAGCAACCCAAGAGCTTGCCCCGTTTCCATTCTCAGAGAGCACCTTTGAGGGGCTATGCTGCCTCCATCCCAGCTCACAGAGTGGGAGCCGCTACGACCCTCAGAGTCGTATCCATGAAGGGGATCGTGGTTGCAGCTTGACACCAAGAACCGGAGACAGGAAGGAGCCCACCTCCTCCGACCTCATCCCTCGCTCACGCCGGCCAGGTTGCACTTCCTCTCTGTTCCTGACGCATCCGACACCGGCGACAGACAGCAGTCCCCTCTCCGAATCTGTAGAGGACCCTCCCAAGGCAGAGAGAGTTGACTCCGAATTCCTCCTGCCGCTGTTGTATCTCAGAAGACAGCAGTACCAGGAAGGGATAAAGGGGGGAAAAATCGACTTTACAAGTTTTCAGTGGCTGCTGAGAGATGTGTCCTTCTGTGTGCATGAAAGATATGGTTTGAGACAGCCCGACTTTGTGGTCGGAGCAGGCATTTGATTATGGGGCTTTAGGTCTTTTTATGTTTGCCTGGGAGAAGAATTCTTTGTAAATCAATGACATTAGCCATATGAAAAAAAATGACTGATTCTTTGAACTGAATTCCCCACAAAGTCAAACAGAGTCTAGTCTAAACACATTTTCTGAAGTTCTGACATCATTCCATGACTCCACGCCACACTGGAAACTTCCGCTGGTGTTCAGACGGACCCGTCCTTGCTGCCTTGTGGTCTCAAAACCACAGGTCAACATGCGGGACGAGACCGTTTACAGAGTCTCCCAGGATGTACTTCCTAAGTCCCCAACATGTCCCGGTTGACACGTCACTGATCCCATGTCCTCTGGCTCTAGAATGCCTTGCTTCCAAATACTTGACTGCCGAAAGCTTCCAACCCAGGATTACAGATTACACTGTGTTCATTATGTGACCCTCCGTCCCTCTCCGTCTGACTTAGCCTCCCCTGCCCGCCCTCATCTCCCCTCTCCTTCTTCCCCCTCTCCCAGGAAGCTAACCCTTCCTGTAACTTTTCTATCTTCTATTCTAGATCCTTCTCCCCCACAAAAACTTCTGGTCCTGGGATCCTCACTTGCACAATCAAAAAGACCTTACTTGGCTCCAGAATCCCACCCTATGGAATCCCAGAGTTGAAATCATTTCTATCAGCAGCTTTTGGACATTCAAATATTTTGGGCAGAGTTAGACAAGGACAAGCCCAGAAGTAACACAGTCCCTTTGAGGTGGTGACAATGAGAAAAAAACAGGTCTATTTGGTTGGAAAGGAGCCAAGGATTTCCAGTAAGACCAGCTTCAGCTAAAGGCATGCAAGCAACCCTATCATTTATACCACATGGAAGGCCAATACGAAGAGAGCGACTTGGAGAAATGAAATCCACCCTTCAAACCTTCTTGACCTTAAGCATGAAATCCCTTCAGAAGGGCCCAGAAGTCCAAAAAGCAAACAGTATGGTCTATTTTTTTTTTTTAAGCCCATAAATGTGCTTTACCTGCCAGCAGAGCTGTTAGAATTTAATAGGCTCCCTACCCATGCCCAAGTGTTTTTGAAACACCTATTACAAGGGGTGTTTTCAAAACTGACTTCTCCTCGACCAAAAGCAGTGGTAATCAACCCCTCGGAGAAACGGGAAATTAACTGCACGGAGCTGGCTTCAGTGACGTGAACTTGGGAGTTTCTGAGCTGCGGTTGTCGTCATCTCATGGAACTCGATCTGCACAGGCCTATTGGTTCTGCACAAAGAGAAATCTTGTTCGGGACTCTACACAGCACCATTAAATCCTGACCTGAGTCACGTGGTGCCCCAGTGCTGTCCCATGACCCAGCCACCCCCACCCCCATTTATAACCCAAGCGGTATATGAAGGCAGCTGGTCCTCACCCACACTCATGTCATGGCCAACATTGAGAGTTCACAGCAAACCTTGTGGGTATTTATTATTGTTGTTATTGTTCCAATTTACAAACAAGAAAGGGGAGGCTCAGAGAACTTCCGTCCGTTGCCTAATCACAGAAAGTGGCCCAGTTGGGGCCAGAGCCCAAGGCCATCTGCCTTGGGAGACATAACAACCAAGCAATGTTCCCTTGTAACCGTCTGAGGATGCTTGGGCTGACGGATCGCCGGGGTCCTGGCCCGCAGCTGGTCCTCTGATTCTTGTCGTGGTTTAAGAAGTACTGACTAACTGTGGTTGCTCTGTTGTAATTCCTCTCCCCAGAATTTGTGTTTTCTGTACCATTTTTGCCCTGCAAACTGCTCTCTTGCTTGCTTGTTTGCTCTTTCTCTTTTTCCTTCCTTCCTTTCTTTCTCTTCTTTCCTTCTCTCTCTCTTCTTTCTTTCTTTCTTTCTTTCTCTCTTTCTCTCCTTCTCTTCCCCCCCCCCCAATATCTCTTGCCCTCACTCTTACTTCTCCTCACTGGAGATGACTCTGAGGACATTTAGTGAAGCATTTATGCAGAAATAAGTCCAGTGTTTAGAGGATGAAACAAAACAAAGACCCCAGTGACTTTTGCTTCTTTTTTTTTTGCCTTCTTGCCTGTTTGTTGTTGTCATTGTTGTTGTTTTGTATCCAGTATCGTTCTTCAGCCTCCCCCAGACCTCATGAGGTGGATCCATTATTACCTCATCTTACAGATGAGGAAGCTGGAGATCCAAGACCTTAAGTCATCAGTCCAAGTTTACCTGACGCACGAGCAGCAGAGAGAGGATCTGCATCCCACTCTGTGGGACTTGACCACTCCCTTCCTTCCCCTCCAGGGTTCTGCCCTTCTGTTCCCAGAAGAGGACAGCTAGGTGAGCTTCCCTCCCTGACCCAGTGGCCCACACACGACCTCGATGCCGCGTGATTGAGCCCCCCCTCCCCTCACCTCCCCCCACCCCCAGTGAGCTGCTGGGTGTCATGGGGTCTTAGCCCACTTAGCCATCTCTGAGGGAAGGTTCTGGAGCACAGGGGTAGCCCCTGCCCATCGAGCTGGGCAGTTCAGAAATAACAGCTCTCCCTGACTGCAGCGACTTAGCCCCCCAGCTGATCTCCAGCAGACATCGTGAGGCTTGGGGCGCACGTGCTGGCCAGAGAGTCAGCGCGCACCTCCGTCACGGGCCTGGCAACCTTGGCCGCATCTCCTGTGCTCTGTGGCTCAGCTGCCCCAGGGCTGAGGAAGGACCCCCATCCCGGCCATGGATGGATGAGCTTCCCGAGGCAGGCCAGGAGAATTCAACGCAAAGGATGTCCCGAGCATGGTTACCCCAGACCAGGGGTCACGAGAGCTGCGTGGCCAAACCTCAGGCTTCCAGAGACCTCTGTGACTCGTCAGGGACTCATATCCAAGTGAACATAATGAGATTAGCTGACATGACTGGAATAAATAACAGTGGTGTAAATAAAACAACTTGAAATTAATATCTCATTCCAAGGCCACACTACACTTAGTATACAATAAATGCACATTTTTCATATACCCCATGCTTATCTTATTTATAATGCAATGTCACAACATGGTCTTTTTGTGATAAGAGCATTCCTCTATCAGAGGTCAGCAAACTTTTTCTGCAAGGGCTAATTAGCAAACATTTCAGGCTTTGTGGGCACATAGAGTCTCTGTGGCGTGTTTTTCTTTGTTTTGGGGGTTGCTTTTTATGACCCTTTTAAAATGTAAAAACCATTCTTAGCTCACAGGCTGTTCAAAAACAGGCTGCCGGCCAGATTTGGCCAGCAAACCATAGTTTGCCATCCCCTAATTTCAGACATATAAAATATATTATAACCATTTTATTACCGCTTCAGTTTTTTTGTTGTTGTTGTTGGGGTTTTTTTTGTTTTGTTTTTGCCTCAAAAAATTGTATAAGGGGCTGGAGTGGAGGCCAACCAGGCCCAGTCAGACTACATGGAGAACGGCGCATATTCTGTTCTCACTGTCCTGCTCAGTGCTTTCCTCAGACTCCATGGAGACGTGAAATCAGCAGCAGGAGGAAGACTTGGGAAGGAGCAGAGCAAACATGGAACTGTGGTTTGATTGTTGCCTTTGGATGGGTCTTTGGAAAGCATCAGCTCTCCACTTGAAGTGGCCCCATCTGTGCAATGGGTACATTAATAACACCGGCACAGATCCCGGGCAGGATAGCCAATGGGCTACTGGGGTTCCTGTGGTCTGGCACCTTCTGCTCAAAACAACAAGCTTTTTGGTCAATTTCTCCTCTGTGGCTTCCCAATGGAGGCCTTCACTATTTGCTTTGGCAGCAGCGGGAACTGTGGATGGGAAGGTGAGTGATCCTGAGTTAGCAAAATACTTCAGAGTCAGGAATGGCCTTTCTGTGACTCCCGTCCAGCTGTGTTCTGCTCCTCGTGTGCGGATCTGAGGTGACCTTTGACCATACCCAGCTCCCCTCTGCACTGATCCCCTTCCTTGAAACTCACCCAACCCCAACACCTGGTGGACCAGGAATCCTGAGAGCCTTGCTCAGTCTGTCATAGCCCCTCCGTCCTCAGGGCTGTGGCAAGCATCCTGCAGAGCCCTGGTCTCCATCCGGAGGCCAGCAGACCTGGGTTCGAGTTCCCGCCCCCCAACTCATCAATATATAACCTTCGGAAATTCCTCAATCCCTTGAATCTCATGAGATAAAATGACGGCTCTGAGCTAAATGATCTCTAAGGAACTTCTGCCTCTAAATTTCTAATTTCTGTTGAGCCAACCCACCTCAACCCACCCCCAGTAGATGTCCTCATGTTACATCAGTCATTTCTCCCTGTCTGGGTCTTCAACGTCCCTCTCTATCTGTTCCTTCTCCTTAGTGCGGAAATCCATCCCAGTGGCTCTGTTCTTAAACCAGCAGCCCACACCCCACACTGGATCTGCCTCCCCCTCCAGCTCACGGTCAAGGGCCATCTCTAGCTGTCCTGGCAAGTAGTATGCTCCTGAACCCCAGGGTACCCTTCCTCCACTATGGCACAGAGCCCTTCAAGGAGCAGTCCCTGGAAAGTCTGCTTCTCAATCTAACTCATCCCAGCCCATGCTGAGAAATATAACTGGAGGAGCCCAGGGTTCCTCGTTTCTGCATCTCAGAACCTGCCGCGGTGCCTGGCACACAGCAGAATCCTTGTCACACGTTCCGAGTTATACAAAAAAGCATGAGGAAAGAAAAAGGAATAATCACTTCTGGAAAACCACACTCTCCCTCTGCTCGGAAAAACTAGATCTTGCAAAAATGTCGTGCTTGTTTCCCCCCAGTACACGGGGCTCTGAAGCTTTCATCTGCTGGACTCTTGATTGCCAGCCTAGAATGCAGGACAGGATGGAGAGGAAGGCTGAAATCGTTCTTGTATTTTCTAGCCATGGTTTCCTCTTTCTCTTTCCTCTTAAAAAAAAAAATAATAATAATAAGGGGGGGATTAAGAGGCTGAGGTTTTAAGCCTCCCCAGAGGTCAAACAAATTGCATTTTTGCTACAAAGAGGGGGAGGAGGAGGGGAGGGGCAGATGGTAAATCGTTGCAAAGACCCTTCCGGTGATGTCTTTCTCGAGGGCTGGGGGGGTCCCAGCTGGCAAAACTGCTGTCGCACAGGGCCAGCCCCTCCGGTGGGCAGATCCAATCGCAAATAGAGAAACAAGATGTGCCAGCAGGAGCCTCACCAGCTGGGAAATTATTTCCTAATAAAACTACAAAGGGAAGGACGATAACTGGGCACTGCTGACAAGTATTGTTGTCTTGTATCAAAATCTCTTTATAAACCTGTTTGAAGAACAGAGCTGGCTTCTCTTTGAAGTCCCAGTTCAAAGCCGTTGACTTGCAGGGTTCGCTGTGTGGCGGTGGGGGACGGCAAGGGAAAGAGGTCGGGAGGAACAGAGCCAAGCTTGGGGCAAATTCAGAGCTCGGCCCTCTAGGGCCGAGTTTCGGGGTGAGATGTTCAGCAGACGTCCTCGTTATTAATGATGACCCCCCCACACACACACACCCCCTCTGTACCAGGCATTCTCTGCAGACTCTCTCATTCCTAACACCACTGCCCCAAGAGGTCAGTGTCATCACCCTCATCTCATAGATGAGGGACGAGGGGCTGGATTCTCAGCCCTTAGTCTGACCCAAAAGTCACTCATTCTCTGGTTCCTGAAAGTCTGGCCTTCCATAGCAGGTAGCCACAGGGAGCCCAGTGACCAGTTCTGGGGTCTGCAGCACCAAGCTACAGGAGCTGGGACTGATGGGAAAGAAAAAATAAGAGCATGGGTTCTTCTCCCACCAACGTCTCCGTTCAGCCTACAACCAGACTTCAACAGGGGCCCTGTGGGTACAGAAGGGGGGCTCCTACTCTCACGGGAAAGACTGTTCCACCTCCATTTCCCCACACCTGGGTGAAAACCAAGCCCCCAAGGGCAGGAACACAGACCCATCCCAGAGGAGAAGAAAATTTACTATAAATAGGATAAATAGTATCTCCCCTGCCCCCGCCCCAAGAAAGAGAGTGAAGTCCTAATCCCCAGAACCTCCGATTACTGCCTTATTTGGAAATGGGGTATTTGCCGAGGTAAGATGAGGTCCATGGGGTGGGCCCTAACACAATGACTGGTGTTCTTATACAAGCGGGAAATGTGGACACAGAGACAGACACACACACAGAGGGAAGACGAAGTGAAGACACAGGGAGAAGCCTATTAGGAGGCCAGGAAGGTCCAGGGCCACTGGAAGCAGGAGGGAGACCTAGAACAGACTCTCCCTCCCAGCCTCAGAAGGAACCAGTCCTGCCCATACCTTGAATTTGGACTTCCAGCCTCCATAACCATGGCACGATACATTGCTTTTAAGCCACTCCAATGGAGTACAGTTGACCGTTGAACAACTCCGGGGGTTAAGGACACCTACCACCCAAACAGGCAAAAATCTGAATGTGACTCTTGACCGCCCCCAAATGGAACTACCCATAGGGAACTGTTGACCTTCCCGATAACAGAAACAGTCAAGTAACATGTATTTTGTATGCTCAATGTATCACATTCTTCCTTCTCACAGTCAGGTAAGCTAGAAGGGGGGGGAATGTTATTAAGGGAGTCATAAGGAAGAGAAAATACATTTACAGCATTGTACTGAATTTATGGAAGAAAGTCCGCCTAGAAGTGGATCCCTGCTGTTCAACCCCATGTTGTTCAAGGGTCAAGTATATGTTGTTATGGCAGCTTCCCAGGAAATGAGCCCATCTACAACCTTAAAGACACTTGCAAGGTGCAGGAGAAGGACAAACTTCTGACCTTTCTGGAGGCTGCAGAGCGGAGAGGGTTTCCTGGTAGGTGCTGCAGCTCAGGGGTAGGACAGTGGAAGGTGGAGGAGCTGGCTCATACCCAAAATGGGGATGAGAGTTTTGTCCCCACTACGGGTCACCCCCATTTACCAGCTCACAGTCATGCCTGTGCCCGATCATGCCCGAGTTCTCTTTACTCGGATGCCCTTCCCTTCCCCTGCTGCCCACTCTCCCTCTCCTGCTATGTCCCTCCAAAGGCAGGCTCCTTTGTTCTCAAATCAGTGACTTTCTTTTTCTTTCTTGCTTGCTTTAAAGATTTATTTATTTATTTATTTGACTGAGAGAGAGAGAGAGAGAGCACAAGGAGGAGGAGCAGCAGCAGAGGGAGATGGAGAAACAGGCTCCCTGCTGGGCAGGGAGCCAGATGTGGGGCTTGATCCCAGGACCCTGGGATCACGACCTGAGTTGAAGGTAGAGGCTTAAACAACTGAGCCACCCAGGCTCCCCTCAAAACAGTGACTTTCTAAGGGGGTGCTCTGGACTAACAGCAGCAGCACCATCTGGGAAGCTGTTAGAAATGCAAATTCCTGGGCCCCACCTGAGACCTTCTCCATCTGCAGCTCGGCAGAGGGACCCAGCAGGCTACAGTTTAAGGAGATCACAGCATTCTGATGTTGGAGGATCACTGTTGAGCCGAAGGTGTCCTGAGCTGTTGTTTTCCCAAAGATCTCACTGACAGTACAGCGGGGCCAGAAACCAGCTGTCTGTCCAAACATGCCTGTCTCATCCAACTCCTTGTTCCAATAGTTCAGGAACTTAATAGATCGCAATGGAGGTGTAAGGAAACGACTTGAGGACCTCTTTAAGGTGTCTCCTTGAGGGCGCCTGGGTGGCTCAGTGGGTTAAGCCGCTGCCTTCGGCTCAGGTCATGATCTCAGGGTCCTGGGATCGAGTCCCGCATCGGGCTCTCTGCTCAGCAGGGAGCCTGCTTCCTCCTCTCTCTCTCTGCCTGCCTCTCTGCCTACTTATAATCTCTCTCTGTCAAATAAATAAATAAAATCTTTAAAAAAAAAAAAAATAAGGTGTCTCCTTGAGAACATACTAGGCCCCATAAAAAGCCCCCAAATCAAAAGGTTTTGATCTGACAATGCAAGGTTGTGGGTCTTATGACCCTTGGGCTGTCAATTACCCCAGAATGAGCTCGGGGACCTCTCGCAAGCTACACACAAGACCAAGCAAGTGAGTCCTCTTGTCTCAAGGAGATAAAAGAAGTGTTCATACTTTGTTCTTCTATTGTTCTTCTATAAATGGGTGTGAAACTCCCCAGACTTGATAGTGTCTCTCGTGCTCCCCCGTGTTCACGTAGCTTGGATAAGCCTCGCCCCTACGATGCCATTCTGTTCCCTTCTTCCCCCTAGTAGGAAGGGGACTTAGTTGGCAGAATTGTTATGTCTCCCTAACACACGGCCAGTGGCTGGTAAATACTCTGCAGTTCTTCTGCCTCGTCATCCAAGCATGCGGGTGGGGTTGGGGCCGGGGAGGGAACAGGTGCAAGGGACTGTCCTCAGTCATCTTTTCTCCAGAACTAATCCTTCTAAGAACTCCCAACAGTCATGCCTCCTTTCCCAGCCTTTGTCTCCGATGGGACCCCTTTATGCAGCTCTTCCTTCTACTGCTGCCTCATGCTATCATGATCAACTTCTCTGCCTTGATGGCCCCAACACATTCCATCTAGAAATGGGGGGGGTCATCTGGTTTTATCGTGCCCGCTCCCACTGAGAATGGGGGCTCCATGAGCCTGCAATGTGGTCTGTGCCATTTTCCCCAAACCTGGACAAGCACGTTGGAGGCACGCCACCATCCCCCGCTGTCCCTCCCTGCCCTCCCCAAACCGTCCATGTCCATCCCCCTCCAGACGAGCAGCCCCAAGAGGTCATGGTTCTAGCCACCTCCCCGCAACAAGGCAGCCTGCGAAACGGAAGCCGTTCGCTGTAAAGAACATTAGAATGCTGCCCGCCTCGAAGACATCCCGTCATCGGCTTCCTCCATCGGCAGCTTTCCGACTCATAAAAATATCACCTCACACAGTTTCTCATGAACCTGCTGCCAAGAGAGCAGAGGCCACGGCGTTGGGGCGGACAGAACGACGCGGCGAGGAGAAGGCAGGGCGTTGAGACAGGCATCTGTCGTCCCCAGCAGGTCTCCCCCCTTGGCAGAGAATCCTTGAATCTGCTCTACTTCGTACCATGCAAATGAGGTGCTGATGAGGTCACCGCATTCTGCCGGATTATTATCTCTGACATTTTATTCATAATAATTATAGAGCCTTTCCACCTTCAAAGTGCTTTGCAAACAATAATTAATTAATTAACACTCGTAACACCCTGGCGAGGTAGCTTAGTATTATTAATTTATCTCTACAGTATATTATTAGCCACCGTTTCCTCCCTCCCCACAAAAAAAAAAAAAAAAAAAAAAAAAAGAAATGACCGTTGAGCTCCTGTGCTGTGTTTCTCGTCCTTTCTGGGCCAATCCTCCCTGTTTTCCTACTCAGTCTTCCGCTCAGCTCAGCAATGAGATGCGTGCGCCTCTTTGGATCTCACACCAAGCTCGCCACAAGCCATCACCCCGCCAGTCCTGGTCATGGATTCTGTTTCTCTCCCATCCCAGCATCTTCTGTTAATGCAATTCTTCCCTCCCTGCCCCCGACCCCCACTGCCTTTCCTTCGGTTCTACCCTGTTCCCACCTTCTCTCCCACCTTTGACTTCATGTTTGTTTGATCCTAGTACAAACGTATCTCTAACCCCATGCTTGATCTTGTCTTGGGCTCTGTGCTTCCCGGGTCTACATTCTACCTACCAGTTGGCTCCCCATCCATCTATCCTCCTACTTATTTGGATTTTAATTATGTAAATTAGACTTCTCTGAGGGCTGCTTCAAGGAAGGCTATCATTCAATCCCGCTCCTTGCTCCAGCCCCTCATTCTTTATCTCATTTTCTTCTCGGGGCATAGCATCGTCTCCCCATCTAATCCTGCCGCCCTCAGCCCGTCCTTTCATTCACTCCCTGGTTCCTGCTGCGGGTGGGGCTCTGTGCTCCCTCGGGGGTGGGCAGAGGACAACCCAGACGGATGAGGACCCAGGCTCCATCTCCCAAAGAAGGTGAGACACGGGAGGCGATCTGAGAGGCTCTGTGGGAATTCAAGGTGGCGATTCATTGCAATTCTGCCAGGGAGTCGGAAGAGGGGACGTGGCACAGAAATTGCCACGGAAGGGAGGACACTTGGAAGAGGAGTGGGTTGGGTTTTGTCTGATGGAGGAAGAGGGGAAGGTGGTCCCAGGCGTCGGGAGCTGCAGGAACAAGGGGCTGTGGCGTGGGCTGGGATGACTCAGACTCTCATTTCACCTTGAGCCCTCTGCAGGCAGGTCCTCCACTGCCACCAGGGACAGGCAAAGCGGAGAGGGGTGGAGAAGGGAGGGGAGGAGGGGGGAGGGGTCACGAGCCCCACAAGCATCGAAGAGGGCAATGATCGAACCCAAGATTTTCTAGGGAGAATGAGCAGGGACAACTCACTTCACACAGCAGACAGCGTTTCTCTCTGAAAATCTCCCCTCGGCATTTTCACCCTCCCCTCTCCGAAGTCCCTTGAAAACCAACCTGGATTGTTCTTTCCCTGGACCGCACAGCCTCCAGGGCCCAAATCCCCAGCCCTGCACATTTTCCCAGACCTACTACACACCCCCTTTCACAACCCAGAGCTGTTTCATTTACCACTCTCCCTCTGTCACCTCCACCGTCTTCGGGGGATATAGATGCCCACAAACAAAAATGGGCTCCAAGTACTAGGACCGCCACAGATTGGGAGGAATCATTATAAATATCAAATATTTTTTTCCTATGACAAATAATTTTTTTGGTCATGTCTGTGGAATTACAAATGGTCGTGTCTCGCTAAAGCAGTGTGTGTGTGTGTGTGTGCGCGCGCGCGCGTGCGTGCGCACATGCACACATACGCGTGTGCATACACACATGTGTGTATAAAGGATAGTGAATTCCAATACCAGGCTAACAAGTTTGGCTGTTTCTCTGGGTGGTGAGGATTGTATCGGCTTCTGGAGGCTGCCAATACAAAGTATCACAACCTTGCCATGGTGGTGGGGCTTAAAATAACAGAAATGTATGGTGTCACTGTTCTGGAAGCTGGAAGACCAGCCTGAAGGTTCCAGCAGGATTGGTTCCTGTGGGGAGCCCTCTCTCCTAGCTTCTGGTGATGGCGGGCCATTCTCGATGTTTCTTGGCTAGTCGAGGCCTCACTGCTGTCTCTGCCTTCACTTTTACCTGGCGTTCGCCCTGCGTCCCTTGGTCTCCATGTGCCTGGCTTTTTCTCACAACACCAGCCATATTGCCTACTCCAATACGACCTCATCTGAACTCACTACAACTGCAAGGAAGGGCCCACTCTGAGAGCAGAGGAGAGACAACTAAGGGAGCGCTGTTGGGGGGGGGGGCGGTCAGGCTCCCTGCTTGGGTTGATCCCCAACGCAGACCCCCGCCTCATCGCCTCCACCCCACCCCACAGAAGTCAAGCCCCAAACATTGTAACAGTAAGAGTGACCATTAGCATCTATGGGGCATTAACTATTTACCAGGTACTATGCTAAGCACCTAGGAGGAGCACCCCATTGAATCCCCACCATTCCATTTCGAAGTAGGTGCTTACTTGACAAACAATTATTTGACACCAACAGTGCCAGGCACCGCTCCAAGGGCTTTTCAAATATTAACTCATTCCATCCTCCATTGAAAAAGATTTCTGGACCCAAGATGGAGGCCCTCCTGTCCAAGGTGCCCTGTCAGCAAACTGAAACTTGGCTTAGAGAACACCATGTTCCCATGCTTGGCCAGAAAGGCAGTCTCCCCTTCCAGCTTGCCCATCTCCAAATGCCAAAATTTCCCATCCGAGCAAGGTTGCCCAGTGGCTTCAGCCAATCAGGTATTTTCCATTATTCCCTTCCTCCTTCCTTATTGTTCATCTTCTAAAAGTGCCTTGCCTTCCTCCGCATTTGGCAGTACTCCGAAAGGTCATCGTCCAGCTCATGAAGTGTTCGAGAAAGTTTGTTTGTAGCACCTAAATCGTCTTCTTTAATCATTTTGTACTACTTCCTCGCAGCTCCACTGAGATAAGAGTATGCACCTGTTACAGACGGGGCAATAAGATGGCAAAACTCACCGACGTCTTCAACCCAGCCAGTGACAACATCGGGTCTGCCCCCACCCCCGCCAGCGACCCCGGGAAGCGCTCTTCTGCCTCCATAAGGAGGCAAAGACAGCCCCAGCAACCCCAGATTGTTCACTGCTGGAAGCTGGTGTGGTAAGTAAAATAGAGAGAACATTTTGTGGGCTTGGGGCATGGGAATGAGTCTGCCCATGGAAGAAGTGGAGAAAGTGGGGGCGGGGAGGCATATAAAACTTGGGAAAAGGTCTGTCCGTGATGCTAGCTCTTTCCATCCGTGAAGGCCATGAGAAGAGCAAAGACTCTCAAAACCACAAAGATGGCCAAGCACACAGGAGATGATATGCACAAATGGCCCAGTTTCCAGGGAGGTTGGGGAGAGGGAAAGGGATGCTCACCACTGCCCTCCCAGGTCGCTGGGAGAGTCAGGGCTGCTGGGATAGGCAGGAGCTGCCCCTAGGAAAAGGGTGAAGCAGGGGTGCAAGTGGGGTCCTGCCTCTGTGCTCAGAACCATCCTTCACACAGTATCCTGGGTCATTTTTCTAGAACACCAATCTGATGACATCATCCCCACCTCTCCCACGAAGAACTCTCAATGGCTCCCATCACCTCCCAGAAAAACTCTGAACTGGATCAATTTCTCCCTGCTGCCCCCCATGCCGCCCTACATTCTAACCTCCAGCAGCTCTGTCCTGCTACCCCAGACTGTTCCATTCTCCCCTCCAGGGCTGTGTGTCTGTCTGTCTGTCTGTGACTTTTTCCCTGTCCCTCTCCATGCTCCCATTCCCACCTTCTGCATTTCCCTCATCCCCTCCACCTCTTTTCTGCCCACGTGTGCTTCAAGTCCCAGACACTTGACACCTGTCTGTGAAGGGCTTCCCTGACTCCCCGCAGACTTAGATCTACCCCCATCTTTCCTGCTGGCTCTCTCAGGGCCAAGCCCCATATTTCTTAAATTGTAGTAAAAAATACATATAACATAAAATTAATCATCTCAACCATTTTTATCTCATTTTTTTTCAAGAGTTTATTTATTTGAGAGAGAGATCACAAGTAGGCAGAGAGGCAGGCAGAAAGAGAGGGAGAAGCAGCTCTCCGCTGAGCAGAGAGCCCGATGTGGGGCTTGATCCCAGAACCTTGAGATCATGACCTGAGCTGAAGGCAGAGTCTCAACCCACTGAGCCACCCCGCTGCCCCTATTTCATTTTTAATAAGAATTGTCTATATTTGAGGCGTACAATGTGGTGATTGGATATCCAGAGTGAAATGATGACTACGGTCAAGCTAATTACATAACCAGTCCCTCGCTTCGTTACCTTTTCTGTGTGTGTGTGATAAAAGCACCCGAAATCTTCTCTCTTAGCAAATATCCAGTATTCAAACAGCATGATTAAGTATAATCATCACTCTGTACATTAGAGTTCTAGACTTATTCATCCTACAACCCAAATTTGTACATTCTGGTTACATCTTCCCATTTCCCACACCCCCCCACCATTCCGAGTAACCGCAATTCTATTCCCTGCTTCCATGAGTCTGACATTTCCAGACGCCACGTGTAAGTGAGATCATATAGCTTTTTTCTTTATGCGTCTGGCTTCTTTCACAGAGCATAATGTTCTCCAAGTTCACCCATGTTGTTGCGATTTCCTTTTTTAAGGCTGAAAAATATCCTACTATATATATGCCTGTACTCATACCGTGTCTACGTCATCTATTCATCCATCAACGGACACTTGGGTTGCTTCCGTGTCTTGGCTACTGTGAATAATGTTGCAGTGAATGTGGGTTCAAGGTATTGGTTTCATATCTTTTGGGTATAGACGCAGAAGAGACACTGCTCGGTCATAGGGTAGTTCTATTTTTAGTTTTTTGGAGGAACTTCCAAATTTTTTTCCTTAATGGTCCCACCAACAGTGTGTAAGGGTTCCCTTTTTCCCCATGCCCTTGCCAACACTTGTTACCCCATCGTTTTTTGATAATAGCCGTCCTAACAGGTGCGAGATGATACCTCCATCTTAATTATTTTTAGTATACAGTTTAACAGCGTCAAACACATCACATTGTTGTACAAGCCATCTCCAGAACTGTTCACCTTACAAAATAGAAAGTCTGCACCCATTGAACAGCAAGTCCCCTGTCCCCTTTGCCCCAGTGCCTGCAACCACCATTCTACTTTCTGTCTCTGTGAATTTGACTTCTCTGAGTTCTCTCCATCCCTCACTTTTTATTGTGTCATGAGTATAGTATCAGAGTCTATGACTCCATTGTGTGCAGAATATTTTTATTTTAAGCTATCTCAGTCCCACGGTGAGCCCCTGTCCCTCTGGGGTGACAGAAATTCCAGCACGGTTCTTATCGGGCTCACCTGCTCCCGGGGGTTGGGCAGTGATCAGACCTCCTCCATCACTGGAGCACCGGGGACCCCCTCCACTCACTGCTCAGCTTTGCCTCATGCCCAGAGTCCTCCATTGCCCCCAATCCACATGGACATCCAGGGCCAGTGGCTCCTCTGCTTCGGGGTCTCATTTGGACAGTTCGGGGTGAGCTGGGACCCCCCCCCCAGGCCTCACCTCCCTCTAGGTCTGCAACGCCCACATCTTTGTGATCTTTCCACATTTCCTGGCCTGTCTCCTGCCCTTTCATCATGCTCAAAACCCTCTCTCGTCCAGCCTCTGGCCCTTATAGTCATCTCTCTCTCTCCTCCTGAGGCCCTCAAAGGCCTCCTCTCTCCCGTCCACCCCCGGGACCCAGGCATCCTTTCTTCAAAGAGCTTGGGAGTTTTACAAAAGCCTTTGACTTCAAGCAGCTTCTGTTTTCTGCCCTCGAAATATCCCGAGGCAAGGACAGGCAAAGAGCCAATCTACCTGTTGACCTGAGGGAACATGAAAATAGAGCAAAATACAAAACAATCTCTGAAAGTATCATTTGCCATATTTATATATTTTCACACTTTTCTCCCTCCTAGACTCCACCTGCCTTCGGAACTAAGTATTACCTTCTCTTTGTATCTCTACAATGTCTACAACCACGGTAGCCTCTCAGTACACGTGGTGAATGTAGATGAACGATGCATGCCTTACATGAACTCGGGATTTCTCAGCCCCAAACTTCTCTGCCCGTGGTAGGCACACAGGTGCACCAAAGACCTATTCTTGGGCTCAGGCAGGGGGTATATAAGTGTAATCCACTACCTACAATATTTATTTCATCCTTGGGTTTCCCCCACCTAAAAATGGACATGCAATTTGAGGTTGTAAAATATAAGAAAAATATACCTTATTTCAAAACCATGATGTGTTGGGGGGAGGGCGAGGGCAGAGAACCAATAGGATGTCTGCCTGGGTGAGGCAACCTGAACTCACCACCCCCGCAGGACAGCTCAGAACTGGTTCTCCCCCACCTGATACTAACCCCTTTCTGGGAACCTACCAGGTTCTTCCGAGGGCGCCATGCTCAGGGAAGAGAGTATCAAGAGGGAGAGGTTGAATGAATGAACAGGTAAGGGATTTCTCGTTGAAACTGGAGCAAACCTGGACACACAAGGACACCAGGCTCCTCCTCAGCAGCTGCAACCCTGGTGTCGGCCATGCCCACCAACAGCTGGGAGCTTAAGAATTCACGGTCTTCTGGAACCTTGGCCCGCTCTGACGTAAAGGAAGCTACACGGCGCTGCCAGTCTCGAGAAAAATCTCAGCTCCGGCAGGGATGCAGCGTCCAGACGAGCTCTCTGCTCCGGCCATCTGGAATGGCCAGCTCTATGAACTGACCCCCTGTTCATCCTCTCTTATTCACTTCAAAGGATGCCCCATGAGGGAAAGAGACAAAAGGCCGTCAAGGGGACTTGGGGGAAGGGAGGAAACTGGCTAAATAATTAGCCCTCCAACCTTCAAAGTACTCTATAATCATTAATTAATCCACCCAACTGGGATCTGTGGGCAGA
This sequence comes from Neogale vison, assembly GCF_020171115.1. Taxonomy (NCBI): domain Eukaryota; kingdom Metazoa; phylum Chordata; class Mammalia; order Carnivora; family Mustelidae; genus Neogale; species Neogale vison. Next base: position 137,398,166 of record NC_058091.1, read on the forward strand.
TGGACGCTCCCACCCACCCTGACACACCCGTTGCTAAATTGGGCCTCGGGGCTGAGCCAGCGCGGGCAAGAGGGGTTGGTGCACCAGATCAGGGAGAGATGGAGACCATGGCACTTTGGGTTCGAGATCCGCTGCTATGAAAAATCTTTGGGTAACCTGAGACAAGGTGGCAAAAATAGACCAAGAGGATTTTGAGGAAGAATTCACCCCAGGGCTTGGGCAAATAGGACCTGATGGCCAGAGGCCAAGAGTCAAGAAGGTAATGGCCCTGATTCTGCAAGGAGGCTGCCCCCTGAGGATTGCATCTGAGTCCCTGCCCCACATACCCCCAGGAAGCAGGCTCCTCAAACCATAAGGACCCCTGCCAGGACACCCCCCACCAGCAGCCTTAACAGCCATTGGCACCACCTTCAGCAGAGCCCCTGAAGATAGCCAGGAAATACGTCCTGGACAGACCTGTGCCCTCCAGCAACAGGGCTCCACCAGACCCGCCCACCCCTCCACTGTGGATCCCACCGCAGGTGAACTTGGCTGTCTGGGGGCAACGTTCATTGTTCTGTCCACTTTTTCAGCAGGTCGCCCATCTGTCCCTGGGCAGTCCTTGCGGTATGACCAACTAAAATAGGGTTGTGGGTTCATGTTTCTCCCACACAGATGAGCTCCCACCCTCCAAATCTTTATTTCCTACTGATGCTCACAAGGGAAATGAACGGTGTGCTCGAGATGTCACGAGGGAGAGAAACGGCTGATTTCCCAAGAGTCACAAGATGTTGTTCATCCCAGCAAATTCTCAGGAATGCCTGGGCCTGGGGCTTGCATTCCCCAAGCTCATTCTGAAGTTGTTCGGATTCTGGGATAACGAGTCTTGCTAACGAAACTTACAAGAGACTGATAGGCAACATCAGAACGAATTATTCTTACGATTACGGTTACTGCTGAGTACTTCCTGCGGGTCAGGCATTGGGCAGAGCACTTTTCTGTGTGGCGTAGTATTTCCCTCATTCCTCACACTAACCCTAAGAGACAGAGATTCTTCTCATCTCCGGTTTTCACAAGTGGATGTGGAACCATCTGAGTACAGGAACTTGTTCCAGGTCTTTGCATCTTGTCAATGGAAGAGCTGGTTTTCCAATTCACAAAGGACTCCTGTGTTTCTGTTCTGACCACTCCTCTCTGTTGCCAAGACAAGCGTTAAGTGCCAAGCAAGGAGAAATCGGTGCCACCTTGTTGGCCCTCCTGCAGGCAGGCTTTGGTGGAGAGTTTGATTTCCAGAAAGTTCCTCCTGGTCAGTGAAATCAGAACACGGGAAGAAGCACAGTGATTTAAGAAAGTCAAGGCCTCTCTCTGTTGCTACGGTCTTCTCTCCAGGCCACTCCCACAGAGCACGACCTTCTCCAGGCTCAGGGGGTCCGATCCAGGCTCCTTTTTCTATCTGTCCCCTGCAGGCTGCCACCTGCTTCTGAGGAACCCATCTCCAACATGGCCATGTTCACCCTGTGATTTGCTGCTCCTCTTTGAGGAGTCCTCACACAACTGTGGTTCTCAAAATAATCTTTGCCAAAAGTGAAGGAAATAGTGTACGATTCTATTACAATTCCATTGCATAGGAGTACCTAGAACAGGCAAATTCACAGAGACGGGAAATAGAATAGTGGTCGCCAGGGGCTGGGAGTTGGGGGGGAAAGAGAAGTCATTGTTTAATGAGTACAGGGTTTCAGCTTTGCCAGATAAAAAAGTTCTGGAAATAGGTAGTGCTTGTGGTTGTACAACATTGTGAGTGTACTTAATGCCACTGAACTATATACTTTGAAAAATGGCTAGGATAGTAAATTTTACCTTACGGATCTTTTATCTCAATGAAAACATCTTTTTCTTAAATGGGAAGGAGGCTGCTTTGTCCAGCACACCCTCTGAAAAGAGTCTCCCCCAAGCTGAGTGATTGGTTCCCCTCCACTCCCCAGGAGGTGCTTCCTGATTTCCAAGGGATGGAAAGATGGGACCAGGCAGGACAAGGAACAGAGAGAAGTGGGGGCTCTCGTGGGGCTCCCAGAGCTCCACCCCCACCTCCAACTCTACAAGACTGGCTTGTACCTCGTCCCTGTTCCCAGGGCCACAAGCCTCCATTCCAGGGCTCAGCCATCTAGCCAAGGAGCCACTTTCTTGGAAGCTGTCAGGGTACGGCTCGTGGCCACTTTATGGTTCCAGAAATATCTGCAACCTTGTTTCGGGTACCAGAAAACTCAGTGTTCCTGGCCCTAAATCTGCAAAGAGGCTGCTTTTTCAGGGTTCGGGGGGGGGCGCAGGGGTGCATGAAATAAGCCTTACATCTATTTAAGAAAGAACAACACTCCATTTTTCAAGAGCCTGCGCCTTTCCTCAAGGCACATATACTGACCATGGGCCAGGGTACCAGGACAAAGTTCACATCACCTATTCCAGCCCAGAAAAGACAGCAGCCACCTTCCCAATCCCTCCCAAAACCAGGTAGCAGCGTGCAATGACCCGACCTGCAATCTGCAGACTCTCACCCTCCTCGGAGACTTGGAGGACCTCAGCTTCCCCTCCTGCAGCAGCTCTCACACAGCCCCTTCCCCCCTCCCCGCACCGGCACCCCACCCCATGCACCTTCCACCCCGGTGGGCTCACAGGTGCGCAAGGACTGTGGCAGGTGGCCCTGTGACTTGGAGACACAAGCAACCCACAGGGCCTCACGAGGCCGGCTTGGTGTTGGCGCCAGGCATGCTGGAGATGTCCCCACACCGGCAGGAAGGAGGCCTTGACCTCAGAAGCCTGCCCAGGACAGCATGTTCAAAGCCCGCCTAATCGCTGCCTCCGACAGGCGCTGCCCTGCCCAGCGGCGGCGGCGGGCCCCTCCGTCTCAGGTCTCCCGCCGCCCGCTGTCTAGGGCTTCAGAGAGTGCTGGTTTTATGACTGGAGCTGTCGGCTGGAGAGACACATTTTAAAATTCATGACCTTTCCCATCAGGGTTCAGAAACGGATCAGACTCCAAGATGAAAGCTCAGTTCATTCTTTCACCGGTCCTGCCCCCCTGCACACCCCCTTTCCGCCACTTCCTCCCCGAGCTTTCCTTCCCCCATTGTCCTCTAGGATCTTTTGCATTCGTCCCAGTTTTAATCCCCCCACCTCATAAACCAAAGCAAAATGAAAATTCTCCTGTTTCCAAATGGAGCGTGTATTGCGCACCAGACTATCAAAGGTATCTCCCTTTGTCAGGTAGGGAAAGGCCACCGAAGGGGCTGCTGGGCAGCAGAGATAGAGCTCAGGTTGGAACGGAGAGGGGGTCAGGAAGCAGGGGCTGTGGCCGGTGCATGTTTCCAGGCAAGGCCCTGGCTGGGGTGGGGGGCATCCACCTGAGGCTGGGGGAGGTGGAAACACCACTGGGGCCCAGCAGACAGGCTGGCAGCCACCCTTCGCCGCAGACCCTGCCAAGGAAAATTAAAGAGCAATGTGTTTGCTTCCTGACACGAGTATAAACAACAACAGAGATCCTCTGGGCGGAATTCTTGCCGTGCGATTTCAGGCGGCCGGCCGTCCTCAGCTGCCCCTTCCCCGCCGTGTCTCCCTTCTCTGTCCCTTCCCGAGGCCGTCTGGGGAAGGCATTGCCCAGTATCCTCATTTATCCCGGGAAACAGGAAACATAAATCTCCTCCCAGACACGGTGGCCGCACAGGAGGCGCGCAGACTTTACTACAGCCGCAAGAGGCGAACAGGAGAGAAGCAGAACCTGCCATCGGCAGGAGGGTCGGCCCTGTGACGGAACTGACATATCTGAGCCGAAGCAAGAGACAGTGTGTCCGCTGCTGGGGAGGAACAATAGGGAACACGTAGCCAGAACTTAGCTGCGCCAGGCACGTTCTGAGCTCTTGACATCAAGTAGCTCATTTATGCCTCATATCAACCTTAGGAGGCAGACCTTATCAGCGCCATGTGATAGCTAATGCCATACACCAACTCAGCTAGGTCACAGCACCCTTGGTCAAACACCACTTTAGCTGGTATAGTGGTCAAACACCACTCTATGAAGGTACATTTTAGACGAGATTAGCATTTAAATCAGTAGACAATAGGTAGAGCAGATGACGCTTTAAATGTGGGTGGGCCTCATCTTATCAGTTGAAGGTCTGAAGAGATAAAAGACTGAGGTCCCCTAAGGTAAAGGGCTTTCTGCCTCCAGACTGCCTTCAAATTCCAGCTGCAACATTAGCTCTTCCCTGCATCTCCAGCTTGTTGGCCAGCCCTGTCGACTTCAGAGTTGTCAGCCTCTACAATCACTTGAGCCAATTCCTTAAAATAAATCTCTCTATTCACATACATACAGATAGGATTAAGTGTGTTTGTTTATGTATGTACAGATAGGATTATGTGTGTTTGTGTGTGTATGTATGTACACATACATGCACATGCTATCTGTTCTGTTTCTCTGAAGAACCTTAATACACTCTTCTTTACAGACAAGGAAACAGAGGCACAGAGAATTTTATTCCCTTGCCCAAGTCCTCAAAGCCAGTAAGTGCAGCATGCAACCTGAATTCAGAATCTGCTTACTTACCCAGACGCTCACATGCAAGAAGTCATAACCCATCATCAGTGAGCTAACGTGGGGAGGGAAGTGTCATGGAAAATGTGTTCAAGTAAACTTTAGCTGGACCAGCATACATGGACAGGACAGACTTTGAAATCAATGAGATTTGTTTTCAACCTCGGCTTCAATTTGATGCCCGTGACTTTGAGTGTGTGATTTAAATCTCTCCGGGCCTCCCTTCTCCTAATCTGTAAAGTACCATAAAAACTTCACAAGGTTATTGAGGGATTAAATGGGATAATTTTGTGTGCAAATAGTTATTTCCCAGTGTGCGAGGAAAATCGTGTTCTAAGCCCTCATCAACTTGACTTACCAGAGTCTTCTGTAATTTCCTCCCAAAGTTTTTTCAGTTCATCAAAGCCACGGACCTATGTCAAGGGCAGGGTTCCCACAGGTGGAGATCACTCCCACCTTGAGTTACTACCTCCTGCAGGGACAGGCTGGGTTTCAGAGCAGGGCCCGCTGTCCAGGACCCTCATTGGCATTCCTCCTTTGGGCTTCCTCTGGGCCAGCTAAACCTGCCAGGCTTCTCTTCCTCGTGGGGATGGGACTGCTCACCTGGGGTCCTCCCCTCACCATCCCCATCCCTAGCCACCCATCTACTACCTCTGTCTCCAGAGGCTCAAAGCCTGATAGGGGGTGAACAGGGCTCCTGGGTTTCTCTCTCCAAGGAAATAAGCAGGTACCTTCTCCCCCAGGAAGAGGAGCACAAGCAAAAGGACATTTGGGAACAAGATCCTTTGCCAGCAACAACTCTGTGGTGGGCCAAAAGAACAGGGAACCCAATTTGGTTGTTTATGTCTTGGGTTTGTTTTCTTTGTTGCTTCTGTTCTAGGCTGGATATGCTCCATGTGCTGGGAACCCCAGCAAAGTGTCTGACCTGCATCTTCTCATGTGAATCTCCCACCTCCTCCCTTGTGCTGTCATCATCGTCTCCACAATATGAAGAAGAAAGCTCAGATCCAAAGAATCCAAGCAGCATACCACTGCCTGACGAAGAGGGAAGAGCCAGGATTCACCCTTATGCCCGTCTGACTCCAGAACCCTCACCCTTAACCACCTTTATCACGGGAGTGTTTACCTATTTCCAACAAACTTTAGTTTTTGTTTCTGGAAGGTGGAGACGTTCCATCCCAGCTCTGTCTCTAAGAAGGCAAATGGCTTTGAACCAGTCACTGAATCAAAGGAGAGACATGGAGCACAGTAATGATGTCCAGACTCTCCAAACACTCACAGCTCTTAGAATGAGTAGCCAAAGAGCCTGAACTAATACATTTATACCACCTCCTTCTCAACGAGTACTTGCCGTTAGAGAAAATTCTTAGAAATCAAAATAAACAAGGATATTAGGGATAAACTCTCTATCAGATTCACAGATTGTGTTGCAAAACTTAATGTGCTCGTCTTTCTCCTTTGAATGGGAACATCTCGATCTAGGATATATGATCATAATATTGCTGGGAGGGGAGTTAATACAGACAGGCCGAACACATTTCCAGTCCCAAGACTTTTCTCTGAAGTCACAGGCTTGATAATGAGCATATTAAGTCTGCCCATCTCCGCCCCGCACCTTCACCCAATGAGCAACACAGAAAAACACTGGTCTTTTCTATTCCAAAATGAACACTGGGCATCTCTCTTTTTAAAATGCTAAAAACAAAAATAAAATGAAATAAAATAAAATGCTGAAAATAATCATAGAGATAAATATAACCAGAAACAGTTGTAGAGAAGGGGGAAAAAGAGAATGAGGGAGAAATCTGATAGACCCTCTATCTCTTTGTACCTGTCCTCTCTCCTTTGGCTTAATCCACGTCTTTTGTGACTACAGAAGCAGAGGCCATGGCGGACGAGGTCTTAGCCCCATGCATGGTGAAGTCACTTCCCAAAATAAACAGGGAATTCAGGACACGCTGGTGAGGCCATTGAAATCAATTCAGCTCAACATGTGCCCTGCTCCGTCTTATTCCCTACACCTTGGCCTTGGACATCCTTACCATAAGAAGTCTATCATTTTGATGAGGCATGCCAGGCCATCAGTCAGAAGAGGGTCCCTGTCTCACTCCAATGCACACACTCCAGAAATCTCTTGTTGCTTTCCTGTTTCATTTTTAGCCATTTTAATTCCTGTGTGTATTTATTTATGTATGGCAAACGCATAACCCAAGTGTTCTCCCCGAGGCAATCAAATCGCAAAAGACTGAACCTTCACTTGTTCTTCCTGCAAATCTTTACCAAGTGCCCACTATGTCAGCAGGTGTCTACACAGACACAAAAAGACGCGGCCGCCGCCCTAAGAAACCACCTGTAGGAATCAACTCGGGGACCACCTCCTCCAGGATGCCTTCCCCAAGCCCCGGGTCAGGATGAGAAGCACCGCCTCTGGGTCCCATGACCTTAGATCCTTCTGCACCCACGACCTGCCCCTCCCGGCTGTACCTGCCGGCTTCGTGAGGCTCCAGCTAGAGTCGGGCAGGTTAAAAAAGGCTGCATCTCACGGCACTCTTGGACAAAGAATTGTAATAATGATGACGAGAATGAAGATGTGAATGATGATACAGCAGGGGAAAAAAGGAATCCCTTTCTCAGGAAGGATTGTTTTCCTCGCTCCGTCTGCCCCACGTCTCTGCATGCGCCTCCCTGCGCGCTCCTCGGGGCACGGCGCGACTCTGAGAGGATGACAGCATGATGTCAGTTTCGTGCGGGGTGCTCCCCGCTCTGATTTGCGCCGTCCTACCTAATAGACTTCAGCTGCATTGAAATGAAAAATGGATAGGAAGTAGATCTTGCTGCTAAAACATATGTGTCAGAAAATCATTATGGGTATTAAATTACAGCAATAAAATGAACCAGAACTAATTTTGCAAATTAAGATCCAATAAATTTTTTTCATAGCCACACCTTTTCTTTAAAAAAAAAAAAAAGTAGCAAAATAAGATTCAGCCTAACGGTATTAAAATGGAACGTAAAGGCTTTTGGGGGTGGAGTGGGGTGCGGGTATGGACAGAAGCAGAAATTTCCATATGACAAACACATTAGCGTTTCAGAGGGTGGCCCGGGAAGGCTGTTCCTCCCCCGTTGGAAGAACACTGCCCCTGTGCCAAACACTATAATGATCAGTTTTTTAAGCTGACATACCTATGTATTTTACATGCAAAATTTATGTATACATATCCCCCTTCCTCTCTTCTGCTCCCCGCCCCACCTCCCTTCTCCCTAGACAAGGTTCTGCTGACACCAGAAACTAGTAAATTTCTAAATTTCTGACAACTGCTTATTTTTAGAAGAGACTATTGCTGCCGGTCAAATTAACACTGAAGCTATAAACAAATCTTTAGAGCTTCGCCTGTTCTGGAGAATAACAGGATGTCTCCCTACACCCTCCAGCGCTTGGAGGAGCCCGTAATTAGCTCATTGTCCATGAATAGGTACAAAGGAGGCGGAGCCCGCATCCCCGCTCCCTTTCAACCTTTCCACGGGAGATCCTGGGGCAGATGTTAATTAATTAAGTGAGTAACTTCCACCATCTCCTGGGAACCCAGTTGCGTGCCACTCCTCGTTCCAAAAGGGACAGTGAGGAAGAGGAGGCCCGGCCAGTGCTCACAGAGTGGGTCCTCCAAGAAGAGGGAAAAACAGGATTCACTTCCCTGCTGTTGCTTTCCTCCTGGCTCCCGCTCTGGCAGAACTTCGCCCAGCCGTTCTGCTACACCCAGCGAACCAAACTATTTATAGCCACACAATCATTATAAATAAAGCTGTTTATAACACCGAACCTTGGCCCCGGCGTGACTTAAAACTGTAGACTGGCAGTTGTGAATTACTCTGTTACAGGCACAAGTGTGACTACTGACGGATACTTCCTCAAATTGTGACAAATAATGACAAGTTTGTTTGACAAACATCCCACTGACATTCATCTGATTTTGAATAAGTGGTGCTGCTTTTTAATTTGGTCCCTGAGGTCTGGGATCTCAGGGACTTTCTTTATTCTTTTTCTCTCTCCCCTCCTGCCCCCCCCACAAGACTCTGTCCTGTGTATAGCCGCTTCTCCCCACCCCCCTGATCACTGGGAGGGATTTGGGGCTGCTTAGGGGGAAGCTTATTAAGTCCGCAGTTTCTCTCATGGGACAGTTCTGCTGTTGGGGCTTTGCGAGGGCTTGGGGAGTTTTGTTAATAACACAACAGTGATGGGGGGGTGGAAATGTGGGCCAGTCCTCTGGTGCTCGATAAAGGCAGAAGGAGGAACCCCAAGGGAGTCTTGGTACTGCGGGGAGCTGTCACCTAGAAATGCTGGGGGTTGGCTGCACATGAACCAGTGAAAGACAAGAGTCTGGACAGAGGGACTTACCTCACCAGGCACCTGATCTGAGAGATCTTGACTGGTCCTATTTTGGGTCCCCAAGCTGGGGTTCTCTCTTTGGGTGAGCTGCTATAAATGTATGTCAGGGGATTTCAGAATGCCAGAGGACCTTTGGCATGTAATTCACCCTTTTACTGGGAGAAGAGTTAGTCAAAGTCTCCCACTATGGTTAAAGCAGAGCTAGACTAGAACTCAGCTCCCTGGGCTCCAGGCGGGGGTTTCTCCTACCATCCTTGAATTGATTCATGCACGTAAAGCATGTGGAACTGTTCCTGGCCCCCGGCAACTATTCCCTGACTGCTAATTATTATGGGAGTGGTGATTTTCATACAGTACTTTCCACTGCTAGTCTGAATTCCCTCTTTGAAAGGCAGTCTTTCAGGGCTCCCCACCTTCCATGGTCTGTCTTCTCTGTCTGATTTACTTTTTTTTTTTTTTTTTTTTTTTTTTTAGATTTACTTGTTTATTTGAGAGAGAGAGAGAGCAAGAGAGAGAGCAGGGGGGAGGGGCAGCGGAAGAGGGAGAGACTCTCCAGTAGATACCCCGTTGATCACAGAGTAGATGTGGACCTCGATCCCACGACCTTGAGATCATGATCTAAGCTGAAACCAAGAGACGGACGCTCAACCAGCTGTGTCACCCAGGCTCCTGTGATTTAATGCTTATTTATAGGAAGTGCCCAATCTCGCCTCCCATGCCCACTTTTTCCAATTTATCTTAAAAAGGGCTTTCAGAGCTATGTCTTTAATGTCATGACACAGTTGCCCATCCCCTCCCTCATCTCCCTGGCCAGGCCAGAAGCACAGTGACAAGGGTCACTCTCAGACATTATAAGGACAGGGCCCACCCCTGAGAGTGAGCCTCTTCTTGCATTTGCATCCTACCTGCTTCTCAGCTGCTTTACCTTAGTCCTGACCCTACTCCCTCCTCCCCCAGAATAAAAACCCACCAGTAGTTCCATATTTTCCTGAGTCACCACAGGCTTCTCCCCTGGAGGACAAGGTCCCCACCTCCTTCTCCAGTTCCAATCTATTCTTCATCACAAAGCAGACTCTCCACTCTTCCCGGAATATGCCCCCTGAGACAGTCTCCTGTTTGCTTTGACACGGATGCCCTCCCTCTGCATTATAAAACCCACACACACATCTTGCAAGAGTCCTGGCAAATGCCCAAGGAAGCCTGTACTGCCTGATCGGGCAGCTGCAACCCTCTTTCCCAGTTTCCCAGGAATCCCAGTTACCCTTCCGTGTGGGTCTCCGTCCGCTTCTGTCCCGTCTTCATCCCGCGTTAAGGTTACCGTGAAAGTGTTTATGTTTCATCTTCTTCTCTAGAAGTTAGGAGCACCTCTTTTTAAAAGCCTCTTGGTATCTGGCATAATGTAGATCCCGAAATACAAAACGTCTCAAAAGTCGGCTTACTGAAAGGGCAAGCAGAAACGACAACAACAACAACAACAACAAAAAACCAGTATCAACTGGTGTACATCCACTAAGATGTATAAGTCAGTGGCAAACCCTATCCTGGGGTCATGTGACTGACACCAGCCCAGGCTTCTGCCACTCTGGTTCCATGAGGGATGCCCACCTTCGCCCTGACCCGCAGTGACACATACTTGAAAGAACTGAAAATGAGAGAGAGCAGATAACTGGCCAGACTGAGGCAGTGAAAGATGCTGAAGGACGAAGAGGCAAGTATCTCATTAACCCATCAGTCAGCGGGGCCCTCAAACGTTTATTTCGAGCCTGCAATGCTCCTGATACAGAACCACCCTTCAAGGATACACGTGTTCCCTGCCTAGGGGCATGCACCATCGCCACACTTGCTATTTGTCTCCACACCCTTCCAGCTTTCATGATACTAAGCCCCTTGGAGCTCCCGGTCTCTTGTTGACCCCCCAGTTCTGATGTTTCTGATGAAAGAATTTGAAGCTCTATCTAGCCTCTCCCTCTGAGCTCTGCTCTCCTAGCCTGCCAGGCCCCGGGGCTGCTCCAGACCCCCGTGCTACCCCGTGGACACCGGACAGGAGTCACCCATCAGAACCAACCCGTTCCCTGGAGGAGGAGCGAGGGACAAAGCATCAGCTGACCAGCTGACAGCTAAAAAGGAAAATCACAAACTGAGCACTCCTACAAGAGCCCTTTCTTCCTCCAAAGCCACACGGGAAGGAAGGCGCCAGGCTGGAGAGGCGCTGGGGGTCCCTTTGTGTGCTTCCGTATTAACACAGTCACACTTTGCCATGCAGATGTCACTTCCAATAAACACCAGGGCTTTCCCGGGCCTGGACTCTAATTGAAGGAATTGTTACTGTTGGTGAATGGCTGGGGAATTAATTAATGCAAAGCCAACCACTCCATAAATGGCTGCTTTGTGAGCGGTCTCCGAGTCCCGGGGACCTCGATTCCTGTGGTCAGCGCGGCCCCAGGTCTCCGTGTCGGCCAGGGATATTTGCTATCACCGTCTGCCTCTTTCTAAAACTGCCAGGGGACAGGGGAACAGGGCCTCATCTGGAGTCTGGTGGACACAGCCAAACATCCTCTGACTTCTCTGCAGCTGAGCATATAGTGTGGAAATACTGTCCCCTCCCCAGGTTCTGGATTTTTCTTGCACCACCTTCCTTTTTGAAGAAAGGCTTTGCTTGCAAGTTAAAGATGGGAACAGGAGTGCGAACAGATAAAAAGTCTCTTCTCAACCCTCCTCACTCCTAAACTGGTTCCTTCAGCTTTACCCAGGTGCAAGAACACACACGCACACACACAAACACACACACACACACACACACACACACACACACATGCTCTCATGCCTAACAATGCCACACACGCACAGTTTTTCTGACAGGAATGACTGTCTCCGCCTCATTTAAAAGTCAGTTCCAATGAACCTTTTGGGTAACCTGCTTCCTAGGAATAGAGGATCCAGGAGGAAAAGAGCTGATCAGTAAACATGCCAAGCCCTCTGCCTGATACACACACACCTCACTGAACCCACAGGCTGGGTGTTTTCATTCTTCCCCCAACTTCTGTATATGGGGCATGTCCAGACCCCACTTTTGTTTTTGCTTTGGTGGTAGCTTTGCAGTCTCCTCAAGCTAAATGGCCAGTCCTGAAATCCTCCTTCAAGCTTTAAAAAAAAAGAAGAAGAAGAAGAAGAAAGAAAGGTACCATGATGCTAACAATGGTGGTATTAAGGACAGATTTTGTTTTCTTTTATGCATTGTGGGGATATCTAGATATTCTACAGTGAAGGTTTTATATTCAAGAAAAAGAACTGCCTGATATTAAAAAAAGAAAGAAAGAAAGAAAATTATTTTAGGTTTATAACATCCTTCAAGATCCTGAGGTTTGCTTTGGCAGCTTTATCTGATTTTTGCAGAAGGGGCGTTCTGGTCTTGAAAATTAGCCTGGGTCATAAAACAAGGAGGCTATGACATTCCCTGAAATTGGATCTTAAACCACTGGTTTCTGTCTGAACTTAGTGAAAAAGCAGTCAGTAAAGGAGAATTTATCTTTGGAAGCTCCATCCTCTCCTTTCTGTATTCTTATCCCTCATCCCATGCCCTTACCACTCTTACAGTTCCCATCACTTTCCCTGTTTTGCTTTGTTTTTTTTTTCTCCTTACTATTCTTTTTTTTTTCCTCCTTACTATTCTTTTTTTTTTTCTCTCCTTACTATTCTTCCCCCCCCCCTTACTATTCTTAAAACACTTCAAGGTTGGGGCTTAGTGTCAGTCATTTACACTATAGTATGAATTAGAATAATCAGGATTTATTTAGCTACATTATAAGTGTATGTTTGCATTTTAATTCTCAACTCAACTGTATAATGAAAGGTATGGTCTGATGAAAGCAGTCCTCACCTCTGCATTTCTGAAACTAGACACCTAGCTTCCTGGCTCTTTTGTTTGTGGGAAAGGCAGGTCCCTAACTGCAATAAATGTTTCCATTTTAGCTACAGAATATCAGCATTTAATGTCTCTGCCCCTTTAGAAACAGCACACACTCTGGAGAGCCTACTAAATGTGGGAATGGTTGAAATAATGTTCAGTCTGTGAAAATATTCACAGATCCAGGTCTTTTCAAAGACAGTATTCTGTATTCTTACTTATAAAATCATATTTGCTTCCCAAAGATATTGAGTACATATACCGAGTGCCTAATAAATAAAAATGAGTAATGATTTCGAGTGCTGAATTTTGGACACAGAAGGGGAAACTGTATCCTAGAGCATTTAAATAACCACTCAAGGTCATTCACTGGTCAAGGTAGGGCTTGGCCAAGAGAAGGGGGTTTCTGGTTCCTGGGTTCGTGTTTCAACACATCATCTCTCAAACCACCTAATTCAAGTCCCAGACAAATCTGACAGCCTCACGTTGACGCTGACGGGAAGGTTCAGAGTGACCCTCCTCATTCTCTCTCCTTTTCTTTGGGGGTAATTCTTGGCAAGTAGGCTATGAAATGAGGTTGAGTGAGCAAACACCATGTGGCTGACCCTGCTAACTTATTAGACCATACTCTGCAGCTAAATGGGCAAAAATGCAGAAGGAAGAAAAACTTAGAATGAAACAATCGCTTGTCTTTGCTCCTATTTCCCTCATTCTGACCCACGTCACGGCGTGGTCAGTCCCTGGTTATCCACACATTTTCTGGGACCGAGAGAAGGGGGAACAGGGGGGATGGAACTGCCAAGAAGCTTCTCCAGGGCTCACCCCTTAGGAAGAGTTTCCCAGGGGAAATCCACCTCCAGCCGAAAGGCTGAATTCACGATAGCCTTGCATTACTTATAGAGGAATGGTTGATACTCTGTCCCCAAGGTTAGATCTGGGGTCACCTTCCACCAGACCCCATGGGGACTGAATCTAGGCCCCCTAGTCATCGTGTATCCTGTATATTTGCCACAGTACCCTGTCTGCTGTCACCTAAAGCCCACATCAGATCTTGACCTTGACTTGCCAATGTGTGTTACCTAAAGAACCTTAGTACCTGCCATTTATAGATTTGTTCACTTATTCAGCTAAAATATGGTAAGTGGTTACTGTATACCAGGCACTGGGCCAGGCTCCTGCTATATAAAGAAACCAGACACGCAGCTCTTGCTCTTGACAAGCGGATGTGAGAATCGGAAAGGGACAAATGACAGAGAGCCAAGTTAATTTATACCCAGATCGACAAACGCCTCTTTACTCTTGAAGACTCTGATCAGACATCGCCCTCTTCAAAAGGCTTCCTGCCCATCTGCAAGCAGGGTGTGCTTCCTCTCTTATGCCCTGCTAATAGGCGGGTTGTTATGCGACTACAGAATTTTTCATATTGTTAAAGTTATTTCTATGCACCTCTGCTCGATTTTTGAGACTGTATATGAAAAGGCAGGAGGATGGATAGAGGAAAGGCAGAAACTGCTATTTCACATCTCCAGACACCCACAGTATCTGGGAATTTTCAAATGGTTGGATGGATGGACGAATGGATGGATGGATGGACGATGTCCAAGCTCTCTTGTCCTCTTCATAGATTTCCTTGACCCAAATGCGTGTCCACATGAGAAATAAACTTTCCTCACAGCTCCTTAATATATAGAGCATGATTATTTCAGGTTCATCATGCAAACTTCCAGAATTTGGAGACGTGAAAGGCTCATCTCACTCCGCCAAAAGCTCATTTGGTTGTCTTTGTTTATGTTTCTCCAGGAGGGTAATTAGAGTACGTGTCAGCATATGTGAGTGTGGGCATGTGTCAGTCCTCACGGAATTGGGCAACGTCCCCCATAACGGGGGTCCCTCCAGTGGGTCTCAGCAGCGATGGAGGGCATGGAGGGGTGTGCCAGGAAAATGGGGAGATTCAGCCTGTCAAAGCCAGTCATATTAAATCTTAGTGCTCATTCAGTGCTTGTCACAGAAAGAGAAATCTGATGACACCCGAACATCAGAACGGTTATAGAGTGTGTTAAATGGCTTATTAATGTGATTGTTGAAAATTCCACACAGAAATGACACTGGTTACAACCAGAGCAAGGCAGGCCTGGCTCCCAGCCAGCTTCTCCCAAGCTCGGCCACCACGGCAGGCCAGGTGGACAGGGGGGGTTCCACTGCTACCTGGCCTGGCCTCCTGCCATCATTTCAAAGCTTTCTCTCTGTCTTGTAATCTGTTTCTTGAAAGAGAAGCCTGGCAGTCTCCCCCTGCCGCCCCCTCCTGTCATGAATGTTACCTGTCTTTACAAGTGGAATAAAAAATTTTTACACCACAAATAAACAGAGCTTGGAAACAATTTTTCTATTCTATTTTTGGTAGGAAGGGTACCTATCAGAAACATTCCATGTTGGTTTAGGGGGGCCTGAGTAAGAAAACTCTTCCGTAGGCTAAATCCATTTCATTTGATACCCAAGCAACAATCAAAGAATCTTAGGGTCATAGACCTTGAAGGAGACCGAGCCAACCTTAAGTTTCTCCTGAAAAGTAAGTGAGCTATGGCATGGTGGACTGGATCGACAATCCAGGGGTCCTGATGGCCAGCCCAGCTTATCTCCCACTCACCTCACCCCCCACTACCTAAAAATCCAGATGCCTCACTGTTGTCTTTAGAAGCAAGAAACCCAGGTTGCACTCTTGGACCTGGCCTTGGTCCCAAGGACATCTCTGACATTTCCCTGCCGCCCCCTGCTTATATCTCTGAGGAGGGATGCTTGGCTCTCTGAAGTGCCATGCGGGCTCTGCCCCCACCCTGCCCCAGGTGTGTGAGGACTGAGCCCCTGTGAGGCAGGGTGACCACAAGCTGGGTAGCACTAGACACTCCCTTCTCCCCCAACCCCCACCCAGGAAACAGACGTCCCAAAGCGGCTTGTTACCACTGCTTACTTGGAAGGACAGAACCTTCCCTGACTGGGTCCTTTTCTTGCAACCCTTGGTAGTGGCAACAGATGATTTCTCAAAGGCCTGGATCACCCCGTATCCCGTTCTGTTTTTCCCTGACACACTCTCCCCTCGTGTGCAAAGCCTTGAAGTGATCTTCTGGTCAGTCTCAGAGCCTCCTGCCCTGCAGGCCCTGGGTATGAATTACACAGAGGTCCTGGGTATGAATTACACAGAGCAAATGACAAGCCCCTGCTAGTCTAACTCTTTAGCTGACGTTGGAGCTCCCTTGCCTTCCTCAAGACCCATGGAAATGAAGATCTGCCCTCCCGGGCTTTCTTGACAGTTCAGTTCCTGGCCTCCACCCACAGGAATCCTTTACCCAGCCCTCCCCCCATCTCTTCCTTGCAGCGCTCTGAGCCACGCTCTGTGCGTTGGTTTTAATGGCTTTTCTTGAAGGCAGGTTACCCTCTGTATTAATTTCCTAGAGCTGCCGTGACAAATTACCATGATCTTGGGCACTTGAAAGAACAGAAATGTACTCGCCCACCCTGCCAGAAGCCAGAACTACAAAATCAAGGTACAGGCGGGGCCATGCTCCCTCTGAAGCCTTTAGAGGAGAATTCTCCCTTGTCCCTTCCAGTTTCTGGTGGCTCCAGGCTTTCCTTGGCTTGTGGATAAATGGTTCCAATCTCTCCTCTCTTCACATGGCCTCCTCCTTTTCTTCCCCTGTGTTCCTTCTGTCTCTTTAAGGACACTTGTCACGGGGTTTAGAGCCCACCTGGATAACACAGGGTGATGTCATCTTGAAACCTTTAACTGAATTATATCTGGAAAGGTCCTTTTCCCAGATCAGGTCACATTCACAGGGTCTCAGGGTTCGGATATGGATCTGTCTTTCCAGAGAGCACCATGCAACCCGCGACACCCTCCTCCAGGAGTGCCACTCAAATCCTGCTCCCCGGCATCAGAATGGAAACCTTCACTTTGGAGTAACTCAGCGATTCAGCCGTGAAGCGTTGAGTGCTGCTTGGGCACTGGAGGTTGGATATTAGTTCGGTATTAGACACACCCGGTGAATAAGGCATGGTTCCTGCCCTCGAGAAGTTCTTCGTCTGACCCGTCAGGCAGAAAAGCAAATAAGTCATTACAATACAACTTGAGAGAAAAAAAAAAAAAAGAATTGGAAAAGTCCCCTCCCTCACGAATCTGATGGCCCATTTCCCTGGCAATTCCATATTGCAAACAGTGTCACTCTCTTTTTGTTCCTGTGCCACAGAAATCTGCTTAACCAGGAAAATGAGAACGGATGGAGGAAGGGAAGGGTCATGGGAGACAAGGGAGGTTTCTTCCCTGAGGAACTTTCTTTAGACTGCGGATACGTCTGTCTAGAAAAAATAATGAATACTGTTTTTCTGAAAATAAATAAATTGGGAAAAAAAAAAAATAAAGCAACGGTGAAAACTGAAAAAAAAAAAAATAAAAAAAAAAATAAAAAAAAATAAAAAAAATAAATAAAAGTAAGGGCAGACGTTTGGCAAAAACAGTGCACTAGGGGCATGACGTTTCTGATGTCTGAGCAGAGAGCAGCTCAGAGACAGAAATGACTCACACACAGGCAGGAGTGATGGCTCCCTGAAAAGCTTTCCACATATTTGTGCACAAATCGACACGTTGGCCGGGTGCCAAGGAGCAAGCGTGCGCTTTCACTGTTGAATTGTTTAAGCATTTCAATACTTGAGTTATGCGAGGCCATATCTGAGTTCCCATGTGAAACCTTGCATGTTTAGCGCTCCAGATAGGAGATGGCCTGGCTCACAGACAGAGAAATCAGGCAAACGCTGTCCTCCGCTTCAAAACAAAGACTCTAAAAACCCTCTCCTAAATTCCTAAGGGGCAGGGGAAGGGAGGTGGAGGGGAGGGAGGGTGTGAGACATTATTCAGGATGATAAGGACGCCAGGTGGAGAGAAATAAAAAAATAGACCTTGTCAAGTAGTTCTAGAAGGTTCTTTCTATAGCAAAGCCTTCCACCATTTAGGAAGCCAATTGTGGATAATACTTATCCTTGAGAGCCGATAAATACAGACATAAAAACGACAGGCAAATAGACAATGTACAAATTGGCTGGAATATTGTGATTCAGAAATAATCACTAGCTAGAGTGGTTCCTTTGCTCTGTACTTCTAAAAACACACTTAAGTAGTGTGACTTTTTCTTAGTGAAGACTCAAGGAGTAAAACATAGATAATCATCCTAAACCAGCCCTTATCTTCAGGGCTCTGCCATTTTCTTTGAAAAATAAATTATGTCCCAGAACAGTTCTAAGAAAATTGGCAGAGATCCACCAGCTGTCTGAAGAAAGTTAAAACTGTAAAATTCTCTAGCCATGCTTTGCTGACTCTGCCCAGCATAGAACTTCTCGGTTCCAGATAAGTGGCCCTTAGACAACACCATGTTGCAATTCCAATCTTTGCACTTAAATGACTCATGTTAAATCCTGAGTGGAACATCTTGACCAATAAAAACAATAATATGCATAATTGTAATTACGTCCTCAGAACTACAAAGGAGAACACCACACACCTGCTCACACAGCTGAGAAATACTACGAAGTTGGAGTTGATCTGGCTAAGTCCCAGATTCTCTGAGCTTACAATGTAGCCAAAAGAGGAAAATGCAAACTGACCTTATCTAGCTCTTAAAGATCAGGGTCACCCCCCAGCTGGACACTGGTTTCCCTTTTACAAGTAAGTTCCCCACAAAAGTTGGTTCTAACCCATTTCTCATTTCTAATTCAGTCTGCCAGAAGAAGCAAGAAACCCCATCCTCCAAAGAACAGAGAAATGCAGGTGGTGAATTCTGTTTACAGATTTCATTTGAGAAAATGTCAGTGTAATGTGCTGTTCATCAACCTACCATGGCCATCCTAGGGGCTCCTGCTGCTGCAGACTGTGCCCATTGTATCCCTCCACCTCCCACCTCACCCCAGGACAGGGGCTTGAAATCTCAGGTTCACCAATGTGGCTGCCACCTCTTGCCCTAAGCAAGATGAAGTCAATAAGACCAAAATGTAAAAAGGCCAATGGGTCCATCCATTTTCACATTATGTAACAGATTAAAGGAAGGTCTTCATAAAGGTATGCCCATGTCCTGGACCTGTGACTATGACCGTATTTGGAGAAAGGGTCTTTGCAGAC
This sequence comes from Neogale vison, assembly GCF_020171115.1. NCBI lineage: Eukaryota > Metazoa > Chordata > Mammalia > Carnivora > Mustelidae > Neogale > Neogale vison. The sequence continues at coordinate 137,417,169 of NC_058091.1, forward strand.
ATAAGTAAGTTAAGAATCTGGAGATGAGACCATGCTAGATTATCTAAGTGGGCCCTAAATCCAACAACAAGTGTGCTTATATGAGATACAAAGAGGAGAGACGCATAAAGAAGAAGAGAAAGCCGTGGAGAGATTGAGGTAGAAATTGTCATGTCACAGGTATAGCCAAAGAATGCCTGGGGCCACAGGAGTTAGAGGAAGGATTCTCCCCTGGAACCTTTCCCAGAAGCACCAGCCTCCACCAACTCCTTGATCTTGGAATTTTGACCTCTGGAGAGGATAAATTTCACCCAAGTTTGTGGTAATTTGTTATAGCAACTCTAGAAAACTCATACCTCTTGCTTCATTTTCAAGGACAAATTACACTCTCACGATCCAAAAGGCCACATCATGCTATGATCAAGCTCATAGGTTTGGTTTGAAACCTCCCACTCTTTCATTACATAATTGGTCATATCCCTCAAATTGATCAGGCAATAAATACGCTTAACATCTATTAATTTGTGGCAGCAAGCACAAAGATGAGCTAGAAAATATTGCTCAACATATGCTGAAAGTTTTCACTATGATTCAGGATGAATCTACACCTGATAGACATATCTGAGGTTGTTGGCCCTCAGCAAATGAATCTCCTTTCTTGGCAAATCACATCCCACACTCACAGAATTGAGCCTAAAGACCTGTTGGTGTTGTTTGACTTTTCTCCACCTCCTATTAGACTAGTTATAATTGATAGGAGCAGAGACAGACCTTGACCAAAGCTGGACCAACCAAGCTGCCTCTCCTGGGAAACTGAGGTTGGGCTGAAGGTAGTTCAGCCAACTGAGCTGGCTGGGTGTAGAGGAGAGGGAAACGCCATCAGGAGGCCATCTTCCTGCGTTTTTACAGATACTGGTCAATCTGGACAGAGAAGGAGGGGACAGATGCCAGCGAAAAACAAAGATCGGAGACACAGAGAGGGTCCTCTCTGGCTTCCTCCTGCAGCCCTCGGATTTGGTGTAATATTCCTATATTCACCTTATACCTTCTTTCTGGCCTGAGCCAGTTCAAGCTGATTTCGGTGGTCAGCAACCGGGAGAAACTTGGTTGAGACCTGAATGAGCTCCAACAATTAAAATTAACTAATAAAAATTTACATTTCACAACAGATATATGTAGGGATAGGCTGATCTATCTGTCTACCTCTCCAGCCACCTATAGACAGACATCTGCATTTCTTTATCGATATACAATACATACAACGTTCCTTGGCCGAACTCAAAGTCCTTCCGGACATAAAAATTTAAGAAATCCTTCCTCTCAGTTAACATCCTTATTTTAAAGGACCTGGTCATTGTACTCCACCCCTTAGCCTTGAATTAGAATTTAATAAGTGTTTATTGCATGCATACTAAAGAGGATCCTGAAGACTTTTTTTTGAAAGTCCTCTCTTCCCCCTTGAAGTACTCACGACCTAATTAAGATGATAAAATACACGCTGTGACCTAGTGTGGGTATCTCACCTTGTCACAATTACTGGCAGTTTTCACCTTTCATTAATCGAAAACTTCTCCATACCCCTAACCACTCACACATTTGACACTGACACCTCTCAACCCGCTTTTGTCTGCCAAATTCGGATCTTTATAAATCAGCTGAGAAAAGAGCATTTTGAGCGATTGCGTGGTACTGCTGTCAGCCAAGAGCCAAGTTCTGGAACCGTTACCATTTTTTTCCCCTGCACAGCAATGCTTCTGCAATTACTTGAAATCTTTTATTACGCCGTGCCCCTACGGTTTTACAAAAATAAGTGGGGAAATGGAAAAATGAAAGCACTTCAATGTAATTCTCATGAACTTAACACAATCAAGACAAAGGTGGAACTCGGGGAGCCTGACGCACTTAAATAGTCACCAGATTTAAACCAGTGAAGGAAAATAACAAAACGAAGGAACTTTTATGAAACGGCACGAAGCCCGTCTTGCAAGAGGGGTGATAGAGGTTGGGGACGGGAATCCCTCCCCCTTCTCTTGTTCTGCTCTCACACATCGCTGTGAGCCGGAAACTTCCTGAAAGGCTTTGCTGATGGGAGTGGTACCCGGTTGGTGGACTGACAGAAGGGACCTCGGGGGCTGGAATCGGACGTCCCCTCCTACCTGTTTTCTCTGAGGCCCTAAACTGACTGCCCCCTTCCTTTACGATGCCTTCAGGTGAGAGCTCACCATTGGAGTCTTGGTCTAGGCCAGTGGGTCCTGAACCAGGGACATTCTTGCCCACCAGGAGGCATGTGGCAATATCTGAAGATATTTGAGTTGTCACAACCAAGAGTAAGAAGGCGCGCTACTGGCCAATGGTGGGTAGAAGTCAGGTTGTTAGTTGCCTCTAAGAACCCACACAGGACAGCCCCCAACCACAGAACTTCAAACAGTGCTGCCCAAGCCAAGGAAACCACTAGCTCCCAAACTCTGTTCTTAATTTAGGAACTCTCTTTCCATTGTAAAACTCTCTGAATCCAATGAACCTCTCTCTGGACGATGAGTTATCCTCTCTAATTTGTGTGGGGTAAGTGGCTGTCACATAGAGGAGGCAGGGGTCGGGGATGAACTAAATGACCACCGTTTACTGCCCGCTCACTACGAGTTGGCTGAACTCGGCTCCATGTGCTTTGCAAACGTGACCACGTTTAATCCTATGAGAGTCAAATACAGTAGGTCCGCTACGGTCCTCACCTTACAGATGAGAGATCCGTGGCTCGGAAAGTTGACTCTGTTGTTCAAAGCGACAGAGGTCCTAGGTGCAGAGCCAAGGCTGGAAGGGAATTTGACTCCAGACCTGGAGGCTGCGTGAAAAGCCAGAAACACAGATGATGTTCCCACACAGCATTTAAAGGAAGGAGGAGGAGGAGACGCACTGGGGGAGACCCAGTGGGTCAGGAATAAGTCACGCATGTCCTCGGCGTCCTTTGTGCTGGCCCAGCTGCAGAAGCTGTAGTCCAGAGCCCCCGGACTCAGACCTGGGTTCGAGCCGCAGCCCCGCTGTTCAGGGCTCTCACATCGCGGCTCTCTCCCCCGCCCTTGGCTCAGGCTCATCCCATCCTGTTAACCCAGAACTTGCTTTGTGCAAAAGCTGCAGAACTGTGAAAAGGAGCAGAAAGCATGTGATACGTTTAAATATGCCGGAGCGACATGCTGACCAGCGAGGTTTGTTTATTAAAATCTTGATGTGGGATAAAGCTCCATTGAGCTGATGTCAGCTGGTGTAGGAGAGGCCCTGTTCCCAAGATCGGGCTGCTGCTCGTCTTCCGTACTGAGCTGACAGAGGACATTCTGGAGAATACATTATGCCAAAAACATCTGTATGATAGAAAATCAACAATGAAAAGCAAGAGCTCCAAATGGAGTTAGTACTTTGAGAGGCTTTTATCTGTCAATAGATTAAACTGCTATTTTTATCTAAGGAGGAAACTAGAGAAGTGAAAACCAGTTTACGAAGAGCAGAGCCAGGCCCACTGTCTTCTGCCAAGTTATTTTTACGCGCTCGCAAGGGAAGGGGGTGGGTTTCTGTTTTGTTTTAATCGGCGCTTTAAAAGAAAGTGCTTAGAGAATGACCTTATCCCGAATCAGTCTACGTGGGGCTGATTTTTTGTTTTTTCCCTTCTGTTTTTCCCCTACTGGAATGTGTGCCCTGAAGTGAGACACTAATGGGTTTGTATCTCATGAAGAATTGGGCCCCTTAAAGGCTTTCCTAGTTCCAAACTCTGGAGCTGTCACAGGCATAGCCGGGTGTGACCAGAACTAAATTTGTCACCAACACCCTCGTGAGGACAGGAATAATACCAATAATAAATTGCTAACATGTATCAAGCACTTACCCTGGCTAGGTATTTCCCATTCATTATTCCATTCAATCCTCACAGCTCTGTGAGCTTTGTCATGTTTTGATCTGGCAGTTTTTACATTAACATTTTATTCAAGTGTTACACGCATGCAGATAATGGCACAAATTCTAAGTATGGAACTCGGCGCATTTCACAAACTGAACGCACCACCTTGCAGGACAAGAAACCCAACATCTCCCACCCTCTCCTGTGCCCACCTGCCCTTATCCCTCAAAGCGAACCACGTCCCAACCTCCCACAACACAGAATGAGTTCATTGAGCTTTAATCTGTATGTAAGTGGCCCTTACACAATTGGAAACTTTTTGCATCTGGCTCCTCTCTCTCAGGCCTTGTGAGATGCATCCACATCCTTGTGTGTGGCTGTAGCGGGTAATTGCATTGTGTGTCATGTGTGGTTGTGGTGTGTAACCATGCTGTGTGTCATGCCCAGCTGTGGTGGGTAATTGTCTTGTGTATACTATGTGGTTGTGGACTCCTTATTCTCCCAGCTGCAAAATACTCCATTGTGTGAATAGGCCACAATTAACGTTTCCATTTCATTGTGGATGGGTTTTACTCCTGTTTTAAGCTTGAGGTTGAAGTTCAAGGTTCAGGTGGAAAGTTGAGAATATGGAGACTCAAGAATTAAAACAAAACAAGAAACAATCTTGTCCAAGTTCACAAAGCTAGTAAATGGTAGATCTGGGATTGTAGCTCGAGTTGGCCTGACTCCAAAGCCCATGCTGTTAAGCACCGTGTGGTCTTGTCTTTCAGAAAAGCTACTTGTGCAGGGACATCTCCCCAGTGGGTGGAAAGGTCTTTGGTATACAGAATTTGGGAGGGCCACAGGAAGAGATATTTGAATAATGTGCCATGAATCCAAGTCTGCCCACCACTGTTGAGCTCATTACCTTCTCTGGATGCGTCTCTATGCCTTTGGGTCCTGTCTAACACTTTCTCCCACGTGCGTTACTCTGTTAGACCATCCAATAGCCCTACAAGGATCTCAAGCACCATGGGACTTGACTGAGTAGCAGACACTGAAACACACTATGGCACCTGAGACCAGGAGATATGTAAGCCAAAGAGGGTGTGGGGCATGTCAAGTTCAGCTGGCACTCATGTGTTGGCTCCCTCTCCCCGCTCTCCAATATTTCTCCTACAAACAGTTTCTTATGCCGTTGCCAGGTCATTCCCATGGTAAGCATCAAGGGCACATCCAGCGAACTGGTCCACTATTAGGATAATTGTATCCTAAACAGCATTCCTGTATTTTTTACATGTTCTCAAGAGGAAAGGAGAAAAAAAAAAAAAGAAAGAAAGAAAAAGGAGACTCCCAAAGAATTACAGCACAAGAAAGGAAATACGAAATCTTGCTCTCTTCCTAATTGTTTGTCCTCTTCAAATGAAAAGTAACCCAATAAAAAGGTTTATTTTTATTGGATTTTGTTATTATATATTTATTTTATCATATGATATATATTTATTATTTATTATAGATATTTATATTATTTTATTTGATTTTATTATTTTATTATTTTTATTGGATTGTAAAGAAGGAACATCTATTTTAGGCAAATTTGGGGGGGCCCAAGATTTGGATCCTTCTCGACCCTCATCATCATAAGTGACTGTGGTTAGAGACACACAGAGACCAGCCACCAAAGAACTAATGAGAGCCTTCAGCACAGCTTTCTTTCACTACCTTTCAGCCTAGCTCCCCGGTGATTTTCGGCAGACAGGCACAGAATTGGTCATGATGTGTGTCTACTAGGTCGTTTGGCCAGTTCACAGCTGACCATGCAGCAAATGCTCAATTATTATGGGCCAATGAACCCTGCTTGTTAAGATAAAAGAATCCTTGGATCAGCTGAGCTATAGGCCGTTGTTTCCTTTCCATAAACACCACTGGCATTTCCAGGTATTATGCCAGAAGAAGCCCACCTTGCTTTGCAGCATCTCAAGAATGCTTGGCCTCTCTCTATGACCGCCCCCCAGCCCCCGAAGGAAAGAAGAGGCTGATGGTACTGGCCAACTATACTCTCTTATTAGGCTTGCTACCACAAAATACTACAGACTGGGTGATTTGACCAATGGAAATGATTGTCCCATGGTTATGGAGACTGTGAAATCCAAACCCAAGGTGTTGGCTGGGTTGCTTCCTTCTGAGGGCTGTGAGGGAAGGATCTGTTCTATTCCCTTTTCTCTGGCTAGCCAATGGCCGTTTTCATGTTCACATTGTATTCTGCCTGTGTTCATGTCTTGTGCCAAATTCCCCCTTCTTATGTGGACACAGTCATATTGGAAAAAGGCTTACCCTATTGACCTCACTTGATCATGTCTGTGAAGACCCTATCTGGGAAGGCCACATTCTGAAGTACTGGGGATTAGGACCTCAAATAGGAATTGTAGGGCGGACACAACTCAAGCCATAACACCAGCTCCCACAGAAATTTCTTCTCTCCCCAACGCATAATTAGTTCCACTCTCCCATGAATCTAGGGTCTACATTCTGTATGCTCTGATCTCAACCAAATAAGCTTACTGAGGAAGTGGGAGTAAATGTGACATGGCCCAAACTCCGATTTCTTTTGGTCTTCTGGTAACTTATCACATTGAGAAATGACATTTGGGTTGTCAGGGTCTCCTGTGGTCCAAGAGTTAGAGGCACCCACAAAACTTCTGCTTTGGTCTTCCCAATCCCCTTCCTCACACCCAATGGTCTCACCAACCGGACCTCTGCCTTCACGTCACACAGGCTCATTCTTCCCTCCCTTCATCGATGCGACGCAAGCTCTTTCCTCCTCTTTCTTTGCCCCTTCAGTGATCTTTTAAGATCTCATTCAATTCATGTCTTCCATGACAGGCGCTTCTCACTCACATCATCTGAACAGACAGCATCTTGTTCCAGTTTGTGTTATGCGATTTGATGAAGGAAAATGGCGGGCATTTTCTCTTTCCATCTGCGATTTCTCAGCAGCTCCCCAGGGCTGTCACTGACATCCCAGTTCCATGTCTCGGTTTCCTGGAGCCACGGATTTCTCTTCCAGGTATCCTGCCTTTGAAGCTGCTGCCAGGCAAGCACAGACAGAACAGCTTGATCACATGGATCTCTGACTGCCCCTCTTTTCTGATGAGCACAGGAATTTGGGAGATTTTACCCATGGTTAAATGAGAGGAGAGAGGGAGTCAGTACTTCATTTTGACTTGCCTGAATGAAAATAGTATTTTTTTAAAATCTTGTTTTGTCTCCAGTCCTTATTTTTGTGATGTCTTTCCCTTCCAACCAATTTTAATTTTAAGAAACTACTTCAACCCTTCAGAATGTCATAAAAAAGTCCCCCTGTTCAATTTGCAAGCAGAATCAAATTGCTGGAAATCATTCACATGGAGAGAAAGGAAGAAATGTGCTATTGGGAATGACTTGTGAAGTGTTTTAAAAATATAACATTTGACCTCATTTCTTTAAAAAATGTAAAGCTTGGGGATTTCTTCTGTGAACTTAGAAGTGATGAATGGATGGGTGGGTAGATATATATCGATTAGGGGACTTCAAAACCCATTGCAGCACCTGGTTTAGTCTTCCCAGGGAATGAGTACCTTTCTAGCAGAAACTCAGGTGCTTAGAGAAACACATACACTCTTTCAAGATGGGAATCCACTCCTGACAGCACTCTTTGCTAATGGATCTGATTACTATCCCCAATTAACTGATGGAAAACCGTAAGAAGGAGAGAGAAAGGATATTCAGGTGCCCAGCTCCATATCTGATATATAACTCTCATTACATACATTAGACAAATTTTAATCAGTATTGAAAGGTATAAGGGCAACAATGGCCATAAAAGCTCTATTTCCTCACTCAATTAAATTCAATTCACTCAATAGCCTGATTTTTCATACCAAAAAATAAGTGTGTCTTGCTCCAGTTAGTAGATATGATATGAAAAAGCTATGTGTTCAACATACTGTGATACGTACCTTGGTCATTCCTTTGTGCAATGAAAATTTATTGAGTATTTATTATGTGCAGGCAATGGAAATAACTTCCAGTCAGATATGGGATACAGAAATGTTAAAGCAGTTGCAGTATAATTTATAGGAACATGTAGGCAAGTCTCCTGATCCAGTCTTGGAGGGCAGAAAATGAAAAAAAAAAAAAAAAAAAAAAAAAAAGGTGTTATCAAAGCTGAGTACTATCTGAGATGAGGCCTGACGTTAGCCAGAGGGATTGCATTAACCTAGAAGTGAGAGGAAAGTGGTTGAGTAGAACCTTGACAGAGAAGATGGAGAAAAGTAGTCAAATTGGAAAAACGTTAGGAGGAAGAGTCTGCAGGACTTGGTGATGGCTTATGTCTTGTCTCATAGGTTGTGGTACTGAACAGGGGAGCAGATGCAAAGGTGATTTATTTTGCAAAGTGAATAGTAAGACACTAATCCTCCTGCCTGGTAAATCTCTGTTTTCACACGTAGCTGCCTTGTTTCCAACTGTGCGCTGTTGCACAGCAGCTTTGATTTAAGTGAGTCTTTTTATACCAATGAATTTCTTCCGCTGTCTCATTCCGAGAGCCTAGCTGCTAAGACAGATACCTGAATTTAGAGTGAACGTCTTCTACCTTCAGTCCTTTACAAGCAGGAATCAGAGACTCTTTTAAGCTTCATGCAATGAGATGATGAAGGGGCGTGTGGAAGGCGAGCAAACACTAATTTGTTTTGTGTGGCTAAGGCATCATCGAAGTAGCGACTTGGTAGTAGTGTGTTAGATACTGGAGATTTTCCACGTGAGCAATGCCCCTGCTTTTGAGCTCACAATGTAGTAGAAAAGATAAACTGGGTGTGATAAGCGACATCATGGAGGCATGAGCAAATGTCTGTGAGCACCAACGGGAGAGCACGTGCATTGAACCTGCACTCAGGGAATAGCAAGGAGGGAGGTCACTGGCAGGAGCAGGCAGCAAACCTGGATAGAGGGATTGGCCAGAGTCACTCAGCTGGAAGGGTGCTGAAGGGAGCTCCAGGGGAGAAAAAAACATCAGGAACAAAAAGTCCAAATGTGTGAAAGTAAAGGGAAGAGTGGAGGATGGTAAATAGACTGCGTGCTGAAGCCAGAGTGGGCAGGGTCATTGAGGAGAGCAATGAGAAAGAACCAGAAGGATGGACAGGATGAGGGGCTGTGAGTGCCAGAGAGAGGATCTGGAACCACGTGCCCTCCGTGGGAGCCATGGGCGAATGTCAAGCAAGGAGCGACAGGACCAGATCTGCCTCTCAGCTGCCCCATGTCTGTGATAGATTGGAGGTAAGAGAGAGAAATGTCAGGAAGGTCAACTTGGAAAGAAGCCAATGAAGATCTGAGGAGGATCTGAGCCATGGCTTTGCGAGTGGCAATAAGCAAAGGAACAAAGTCAGCTGATATTTCTGCAACAGGATCTGGAGAAGTTGGTGACCAACAGCGTAGCAGCCATGAAAGCCGGAAGAGAATCTAGGGCTTCTGTCTTAGTCCACTTGGGCCACTATAATGGAATGCTGTAGACTGGGTGGCTCATTAACAACAGGAATTCATTTCTCACGGTTCTACAGGCTGGGATGGCCAAGGTCAAGGCTCCAGATGAGAGTCAGCTTCCTGGTTCATATTCCTGTCTGGTCACTGTAACCTCACATGGCAGACGTGGAAAGAGGCTCTCTGGGGTCTCTGTTACAAGGCTCCACCCTCATGACACAATCACCGCCCAAAGACCCCACCTCCCAACACCATCACACTGGGGGTATGTTTCAACACATAAATTTGGGGGACACAAACGTTCAGTCTCTAGCAGTCTCTACTTTGGGCATCTCGTCATTAGGAGAGAGAGAATTCAGGGATAGGGGGGAAAGGACGCTGTGTATCTAGGATGTGAGTTATCTTCACATCCCTTTGGAGGCCAGACAGCTTCCCAACATCCAACATTCCCTTCCAGACTGGACCACGTGAGTCTCTCTGGCTTCTCTGGGTGGCACTAGGTCAGAGTTGCTCTTAGAATGAGCAATGGACACGTTTTCTAGTTGGAGGTGTGGGGGTGCCTGAGTGTCACCTGTACATATGACACAGGGGATGTTTTTAGAGGAAGAGGGTAAGAGTAAGAGGACAGAAGGTAGAACACTACATGGCTCCAGCATCAAGAGAACACAGGAAAAGAGAAGTGAGCAAAGGAGATGCCAGTAGAGAAGTCACCAAGGGGAGTGAGGACTGGGCCCCCGAGGTCAAGACTGCAGGCACTTGGGGAAACATCAGAACATCACTATGGAGATCCCTGGAGTTTGCGCCTTGGAGATAAATGCCAGTGTCTTCCTAACCATTACTGCAGAGCCATGGAGACAAACGTTGGCAATAATGAGAAGTAGAAAGAGAGAACACAGAAAACAACAGAGATAAACACTTTTTCATAAAATATTTCATGATCTGGCATAAAAAACCAGAATGATGTGCAAAAGTAATTATTTACAAGGGCTATTTATAATAAAAACATAGTATGCATTTAATAAAATTTGCAACGACGTAAAAGACCAATACAAGGTCTTGACTAAGGAGGATGTATATTGTAGCATATTTCATAACAGGAGAGAATATTCACAGTATGAGTGGAAAAGCAAGATACAAAAAATGTATACAGTCTGATCTCAATTTTGGTATATATAGTATATATATTATAATGGAAAGAATATTATATATATATTTTCCATTATATATTCCATATATATATATATATATATATATATATATATAATGCAGGCATGAAAAGACTGAGATGATATACAGTGATTTGCTAGCAGTGTTATGTTTCATTGATAAACTTAAAGGTGAACTTTATTTTCTTTTTCATGTTATTCAGTATTTTTAAAACTTTCTGCATTCCTTTTTACTTGGGGGGAAAAAAAACAGAAAGTTCTATCCATTGTTTTAGTGATCGCATTTTGTGGGGTGGAGAGAGGGGGCTGGGTTAGTGGCTTGATGGACAGGCAGGACAGAGGGGCTAGATTCCGAGGATAGGGAACACTTGTGCAGGACCCAGCAGCCCTGGGGCAGAGGAATTAACCATGGAAAGGAGAGGGCACACGCCTTTCCTCTGGAAAAAGAGAAGACACCAAAGAGCAGATGACTGTACAAGTACCTTTGGAGTCATGGTTGGGAAATGCAGGCAGTGAGTGTCCATTTTTATGAGAAGACTAATCACCCATAGAGTGAGGGTCCAGGGGTGCAGAATAAGGGTCCAGGGGAGAGTGGCAAAGATGTGAAGCAAATGCTCAAGAAAGGTTAATGAGTAGCTGGGCTTGGAGACCTCCAAGCCCCCAAATCATCCTTTTCTACGGAGCCCATAAAAATGTAGGGTAGATGCCTACAGATTTGCCCGTCTCCAAGGGGCTTCCCTGTCCACTGGTTCTCCCACTAGTCCATGCCCAGATGAACAAAGGGCAGGGAGACCATCCTGGTGTGGCCTGTGTCACACAGGCGCATGGACTGTCCCCAGGGTCTGCAGAGGCCAACAGCCTGGTCTCCCTCTATGGCCAGACCCTGGCCATAGGAGGCACACACAGCACCTCTCTAAAGGTGATCATCACTTACCCATTGTCTTTACTCCTTACTTAACCCCAGGGAAAACCTTACCCGAATTTAGGGGTCATGATGGGTATAGAGAGCCAGGCTTGCCTCCTGACATTTCTCCCTAAAGGCATAGTCCTTTGAAACAGTATAAAACAGCAAAAAGTGCCCAAACCATTTGCTCTCCATCTGACCACATCCTTCCCCTGAAGCAATGAGGATGGGGGGCAGAAGACGGGCAAAAGGAAGACAAGGGGCTGGAGGAGGGAGGAGGGAGGGCACAGGTTCACTTTTCAAGACCAATATCCTGCCAGCAGACGCAGCAATGCTGGCCACGCCTACATGCAGCCAGGAAGTGCATGTGCAATGGTAATTCACCAGCCTCTATCTTTCCAGAGATAAGAGATACTGGAAAGATAAGAGGTTCTGGAAAGAACCTCTATTCTTTCCAGGCTCTATCCTGAGCTCTCCCCAGCTCTCTGGATGTGCAGCACACCTGGTCTCCTCCAGCCCAAAATATGAGCAGCTGTCATTCCCTCCGTAGCCCAGATTAGCAGGTTGCCGAAAAGGACAGGCCAGTCCCACAAGGGAGTGATATATACCAAAAGGGACTACATTAGGCTCTTCATTAACTGGAGGGCCAATAAATTTATGAAAATCATGAATCACTGAATCTACTACTGAGAACGATTAATAGCTAATTAACATGAGGACGAGGGCTGACCCAACTATTCATCTCCACTCACTCCCAAGCACCCAAGTACAGACCCCAGGGCTAGCTCCTGTGTGCTCCAGTCAGATCCCAAGGGGACAAAGCTGAGGGATGAATTAAATGCAACTTTCTCTTAATGCTGGAACTTCCTCTGAGGACCTATGCATTTCTTTAGCTTTGTATTATGAAAATAGTCACACATGAAAAATAGGTAAGAGCACCATAAACTTGATGTACCCTTCATCTATCTTCAACACTTATCAACACATGACCAATCTGATTTCATCTCTGGGCCCCCTTTCTGGGTTCTTTTAAAGTAAACCCCAGACATTCTGATATTTCATCTATGATGACTCCGTTTATATGTCTAAAAGAGAAGGACTTCTAAAAACACAGCCATAATGCCGTTATCACACCTTAAAAAAAAATCCAGTAATTCCTTAACTCCATTACATTTCCTTGTGAATCTTACAAATTTTTAACAGCTTGTTTAAATTGGGATCCAGGTAAGGTCCACACACAGTGCAACTGGTTGATAAACACTTTGAATTTATACGTTCTTCCTCTATAGATGCTTATTTCCTTGCAACTTTTTTGTTTTGTTCCATTAACCATGTCATTTGCTCTTAGCATCTGACAGTCTGGATGTTAATGACTGCAACCCTGTAGTGGTGGTTAGTGTGTGTGTGTGTGTGTGTGCACGCCCTTTTTTTGTGAAAGTTAGAGAGGCTTCCTTCAGATGAGTTTGTTTTTGTTTTTGCGTGCTTTAGCAAAAATGTCAAAGGTGGTAGTGTGTACTTCAATCAGGAGACCTATCAGTTCTCCTTGTCCCTCCTTTTGTGATATTACCAGCCATCCATGATTACTGCCTGAAGCAGAAGTTCTCAACCAGGGTGACTCTGCCCTCCCAAGGAACATTTAACAATGTTCATGGACATTTTTAGCTGTCGTAGCTGGGGGAGGGGATGCTACTAGAACCCAGTGGGTACACACTCAGGATATTGCTACCATCCACCACACAGTCCCTTAGCACAAAGAATTATCTAGCTCAAAAGGTCGATAATGCAAATTTGAGAAACCCTGACCCAGGGCCATGTTTTCATTTGGGGTTGTAAAATGTGATATTCTAATTCCATCATTCATTTCTTATTTGTTAGCTTGACTATTTGTATAAAGAAAATAAATATAAAGAAGTATATATAAAAATAAAGAAATACAAAAAACATAAAGAAAATATAATCAGCTTTTTGGTTTCCTTGAGGTAGAATGTATAGAGTAGATGTCAGTAAATGCTTGATTCTTTCATTTACCTATTTCCAAAATGATGAGGGAGTTTGCTAGATTCCTCCAGAGGTGACCAGTAAGATCTCTTCTTATAAGAATCACTTACGAACTTGAGGGCCTGAAAGGTATTGGATATGGTCCAAAAATACAGCAATTTTCTTCACTGATGCCTAAATTGTCTCCTCTTTAGACAGCAAGAGCTTACTCAAGTTGCTTCCTGAGTCCTTCTGATGTTTCCACTTGTCTTTAAAAGTTTTCTTGACTTTCTGGAAGATAAGACACTCTCAGGTCATCTATGTTTACCTTCCTAGACTGGAATCAGCCTCTTCTCCAAGGTTCTTTGGTTCCTTTCAGTGATCCTTAAAGATCACCATCTGGGTCTTAGGGGCTCGTGCATTTTAAGAGACAGATAGCCTTTGTAACACCATATTTCTCTCTAGGGATGGAATTTTCTGAGCCATATTTTATACACAGAAAAACTTGGACCCAAGAGAGTGTTTTAACCCAAACTCAAAGCACATGGAAATTTTTGAAATTCTGAAAGATACACACACTCCCATCTCCAGATTCTTTCAGTCAGTAGGCCTGGGAATGGAATGGGCCATCTCAAAAGCCCAATGATGAGGTTAAAATGACAAAAGAGGCTGGATCTTGGGGACCAAGAGGGCCTGAACATGCTAGAGGCTTGGGCCTCTGGCCCCTCCGAGTCTGGGACTTCCCTAGGCAGAGGCTCCCAGAGGGCCCCAGAGTGGCCATAAGGAGTGTCAACTCTGCCCAAGGTTTAAAGAGATGAGAGGATCTTCCTCCATGTTACAAATCAGATGCAATATTTTATATTAAAAAAAAAAGTCGATTATGGAGTGATGCGTACAATTTCCCATGGTGATGTAGACTACGACTTCGAAGAAGTGGTACATTGCCTGCAGCCTGCTCAGCACTTAGCTTTAGAGCACCAGGGTTCAGGTCCCTGGTCCACTGGCATCAGGGTGTTTGGGGGACAGAGTGTGAGAAGGACTGTGAGCTGACTCTGAACCCAGTCCGCTCCAATAAAGGAGTCTCTTCCTTCACTATAAAGCGAGGTAGCTTAGATTTTAGTGAAAAGTCCGCAAATGGGTCCTTTGTCTAAAGTCAACAATTCTTTTATGTAGAGAAGCCCTCTCCCCCTAATTTCTCCTTTCTTGAATAGTGTAACATTGGAGCCACCTGTCCTGGGTTTAAGCTGAGACATGTCAGATTGAGAACAGCCTTAAATCCTTTCTGAAACAAGGTAGGATATGATAGAGGGAGAGAGAGACGATAGATGATTGATAGATAGATAGATAGATAGATAGATAGATGGATGTGGAAACATACCTGCCATTTACCCAGGGGGGGTTAATTGAATTTCTTTTCTTTTTCAGCCCTGCAGCCGGCTATCTCTAAGTGAGCTCCATAGAAAACTCTACTGCCCAAGTGATGAAATCAGATTAGCATGCCCAACTCTGATGTTCCGTGCTGAGGGAATTGGAAGGAGCTGAGAGGGCTGGAGCTGGGCTATTTTGCATTTCTCAGTGACATCCTCTAATGAGCTGACAACGCAGAACACCAGGCTGCTGTCTCGGAGAAATGAAAACAATACAGTGGTCATTTCACATCCTATCATCCTAATGACAACCCATGAGCTGCCTTCTCCTTGCCTTTGATTAAAATACATGGGACCTGCAAGAGGAATTGAAAGCCAGAGGCCCCGATGGGGAGAGAGACCAAAGAGGGCTGCATGGAGGGAGAGGGGAGGCATCTGAAGGAAAAACACCTTTAAGAAAGTCGGAGAGGTCAAGGGTAAATAAACTAGCCCTGGTGTCCCTTGAAACTTGGGCTCTTGGGAATTGTCCGCGGCAACGCCTGATTAACTTCAGCCAATAGAGCCAAAATGGTTCCACCAAAGAGACCCAGTTCTATTTCATGGCTCAGTCGCCACAGCAGTGCAAATTATAGGGTGACATTCCTGGGGCAGGCGTTCAGCTGGTGTACACCAGGACAGCTGGGCTCGTTATTAAAATTTTGAAAGACCACATACGGGTTGATGAAAACCCGCTCCTCGAGTCCTTCTGCCACCCACCACCCATCTTAGGGGTTCCTACACCTGTCCTAAAACCTGGGGCACCCCCGCAGCTCGGCAACCTTACTAAATGGGCAAGGCCTGGTGGGGGGGGGCGGCCTGCACCCTGATTCAGCCTGGTAGGCACCTTCCATTCTGACTGTCAATGTCCAGGCCATTATTACATAGTTTTCGTATTCGATTAGGCATGTCCATTAGGCCGCCCAGCACCGCTGAGCCTTCTTGAATGCTGCCAACAACCCACAGGGGCAGGCCCACTCGGCCCTGCCCGCCCCCCTCAGGCCAGTTGCCTCCACAATACACTCCCATGGGCCCCAATGAAAGAACAAAGGGAATTGAAAGCCCTACCATCGTTCTGCCTCTCAGAGGATTGGACAACCTTCACATGCTTGGCAAGCTGAACAGTAGGATTTTCTTCCTGCCCTTTTGTTGTTGCCAACCCTCCTTAAGCCTCCTAAATTAATAATGATGAAGCTCTTTAAACCTTATCTTGAGTCTTTGTTTTTGATAATTTCCATTCTCTGGGGCCTTTTTCTCCCCCTCTGGTAGGGTTTTACCAGTCCCTCCTTCATTCGTAGCCATTCTCAGATATCCACAAGGATCATCACTGATTAGGTCATCGGTAGTGGGGGAGAAAAAGGTCACGGGGAGGGTGAGGGAAGGAAACATAATTATGGAAAAGAGAGGAATGGCCATTTAGGAATCGCTGGGTCGAGTGTTTGGGTCAGGAACGGTATGACATTTTACAGGCTGTGTTCCCCAGTGAAAGGGCCCGGGAGAACGAAGAGTTGGGATATCCCTAAAGGATCACATATAATGTCTAACATGTGGCAAGGGGGGGGGCAAGAAAGTAAGGGGTAGAACACCCTCGAGGACCAACACTTGAACCTGGCCTTGAGCTTGCCTAGTGTGAACAGAGGGGAAGTGTCCCTCTGACGCCATCGTATCCTCAGAGGTAGATAATCCTCAGCTTGGGGACAGTCACCTACTTTCTCCTCAGGGAGAAAGCTGGAGCCACCCGCTTCAACACAGCCGTTCCTTTTTCCTTTCTCCACGACAACTGCCTTGTATTCCTGGGTCACCAGACTCCTCTTCTCCCACTGCAAAAGGTATGGAGAGGGAACATTCCAAGGGACCTCAGGGCTGCCCGCCTGGCAAGAATCCTCACAGGGCGGCACCAGCCCCAGCAGAGGAGCAGGGACTCCACCTGTCCCCTTCCAGCCACCGCGGAAAGGCTGTCAGCACAAGTGGAAAACCAGATCGTCTCAGACAAGTGAGGACACACGCAGGACTCACTCGCCACACCGCCACGAGCTGGAACTTCTCCAGTTCAATCCCACACAAGAGATATGTTGAGAATTTTCTGTGTCAGAATCTGGGCAAAGTACTGGGGACTTTAGAACAGCAAAAGACCAACTTTCTCTCAGGGAAAAGCTCGTCATTTGGCTCGAAGAAGGCTAAGATGAGCCGATTTGTGAAATAGTGACAAGAGGAACTATCTCTTTGCGACAGACACGGCGTTGTGTGAACACTGACTCGAGTTCATTCTCTGGGCACACAGCTCCCCGTTTCCCAGCGCCATCTGCTGAGCCCACATGAATGAGCTCTAGCTCGTGGAATGTGGACAGAAGGGTTGGACGCTCCTTCCAGGTCTGGCCTCTGAAAGCTTTCCCACAGTCCTCCAGGCAGGAGACAATCTCTTCCTTCTTAGTCAGCCGGAGGCAAAAGTCCCCACAGAGGGCTCAGAGGACCTACAGGAAGTAGAGCCACTAGCCAGAAGGAATCTGGGTCCCTAAGAGACTACAAAGAACAGAAACCCCCTTCTGATACACACACACACAAACACACACACATATACACACGAGATACGTTGGACTGTGATATGAACAAAGCAATAATATTGCATTGACCCACTGAGACTTTAGGGTTGTTCATCCCAACGGCTAATATTTCTTACCCTATTTAACAGACTCATGGATTTCCTCAACAGATGAAATGAGAGAACACATGGAAAGTGCCTAATTGTATGCCTGATGTAGAGGGGCCTGGCACTGTGCTGGGAACACCGCAGGTACTCAATGACTGACGATTATGTGATGAGAAACCAGTTGCCTTTCTTCGAGGCTCCAGACGTGGAATCTCTGTCAGCACAAGCCTTTGTAGCCAAAGAGAGGGGGAGGCAGCTCCCAAAACAGGAGACCCACAAAAACATGGTCAGCTGGACAGGGAGCGCTGCTGCCGTTAAAGGCACAAGGAGAAAATTTTAAGCGACAACAGTCACGATGCACCTATCTGAATTCTTCCTGCCTTTGTTGAACATGGGCTCTGCCAGCTGCCCTGAGTTCCCGGCCTCCCTACGGGTCCTGAGCCTCCCTCTCTCCGGCATAGTCTGTCGAGCGCTGCTTTGTTCTGGCCATTTCCTAGAGCAACCCTTCCATCCCAGCCCTCGCCTGGCATCCGGACTCCGCCACCCTGACTCATTCCCGAAGTACTTGGTATATGCAGGGCCCTGCGTTAAAGACACACCAAACCAGGGTGGCTAGGAGTGGGCAGCAGTACAAAGCCACAAGAGGAAATGGCAGAAAATGGAAAAACAATGATAAAACGCATGCAGGTCTGCATTTTATTATCATGGGGTCAGAGCAATCCTCAACAAAACCAGCAATAAAACCCCCTCCCTGCCCCGATAGTACCTGGCTTACTTACTCCCCACATGCCCTGGAACCCTACTGACTGGAGACCCAAGGTCAAATACAAGACGCCCCTTGCCTTCGGGGTACCTGCAGTCTAGCAAGCGAGCCCACGGCTAAATGCACCCACAGTGTGGGGAACAGTCAACAGTAGGGAAGGCTCTCCCAAAAGCAGTGTAGTTGGAGCTCAGCTTTGCAGGACCAGAGCTAGGATTCCTCTAGATAAACAGGAAGAAACAGGCATCACGATCCCAAGGCATGAAACCACATGACACAGCCAGGGGAAGACAAATAGTTCCCCGTGAGTGGAGGTAAAGTGGCACCTGGGCGGGGGCGCCTGGGTGACGCTGGTGAAGCGTCAGACTCTTGACTTTAGCTCGGTCATAATTTCAAGGTGGAGAGATCAAGCTCCGCCTGGGGCTCCGTGCTGGCTGTGAGGCCTGCTTAGGGTTCTCTCTTTTCCCTCTCCCTCTGCCCCTCCCTGTCCCTCTCCACTCCTCTCCCTCTCTCTCTCTAAAAAAAATGCACCTGGGCAAACCGATACTGGTCAGTCAGACTAGAGCAGCCCATGGTATTCAATTCCAGAAGAACCCTTGCTGAGCTGGTGATAAGAAACTCACAAAGCACTGTTGCTCTTGTCTGTCGCTTTACTGAGATAGGATTCAAATACCGTAGGATTCACAACATAAAGTGTACCCATTCCGTGGTTTGTTGTGTACTTACAGGTTCCTGCACTCCTCACCACCACCAATTTTGGAATTGTACCCCAAAAAGAAACCTGGCACCCCTTAGCTGTCACTCCCCAACGGTCTTGGGCATATGCATAGGAGCAAGCCAAGGGTTTTTGAAACAGGAGAGCGAACATTTTTCACATCAGTGTTCTATTTTTTAAAAGTTCTCTTACTGACCTTCCACTGCCCAGAGCCCAATATGGCATGCGTGCATGTGCGCGCGCGCGCGCACACACACACACACACACACACTTCCTTCATCATCCTCATGATGCAAGCATGAGGAGGACCTACCCACAGCCCCAGGTCCTTCCCCCTCACCAGCTGCAACCCCTCAAAAGCTTGCCCCTGCATGCCGATCTCCCCCCCCACCATAGGCGCTGGTTTCCTGCCTCCCAAGAAATGCCTTCATGACCGTAGCTTCGGGTCCTGCTTCCTGGTGGCTGGACTTGGAGGATCCATCCCCCAGGATTTTCCAGCTCTTGGCCTGTTCCCTAACAGTTCACTCTCTCCCCCTCCAAACCCCCCTCCCTCCCACAGCTACCCCATCAAACCACACCCCTCCCCAGGGGGCAGAGCCTCCTGGCTCTCAAGGCCAACAGAGGCCCACAGAGGCTTCAGCACTCACAGAAGTCCCTGGGACTCGCTCAGGACCTGCCTGCAGGGAATATATCATTGTGCTTATTTCAGAAATGGGGAAACTGAGGCTTGCAGAGTATACGTGGGGTTCTAGGGCTCCGTGGCAAGTGACGGGCAAAGCCAAGCCTCCACCTGAGGCAAGGAGAGGCAGTCAGTGTTAGAACGGCTTTCAGCCGCCTCAAGCTACCCTCTCACACAAGCGGCCCGGTCGAATAGGAACAGAGAGCTGCTTCTCCCCAAGTAGCGCATCCAGGTCAAGCACGGTACCACACACTGCGGTATCAGCCGAGTCCTGGGATCCCACGTCTTTGTGTTTCGCCATCCCTAGCATGGGACTTCCAGTTCCATCATCAAAACTCCTACTCCAGACCCTGAGATTTTTTTCAACTGGGCAAGCAATAGCTTTTCCAGAAGCCTCATCTGGTGGGCTTCTCTTCCATCTCATCGGCTCATCAGGAAGCGTAACATTCCTGCTACACCTTGGCGCTCCCAGAGGGACAAGAGCCTCTGCCTATTATCCGTCTACACTCTCAACTGAGCACGTGTTCCCATGGGCAAGGGGAGAGCTCGGTCATTTCCTCTGGTGGAGGAGCCACTGAGAAGTCCCCGCTTCGGGAAGCGTTAGAAAGCCCTGGGAATATGCCTGCCCTCCCAGTTGTTGTGGGCCTTAATGGAAAAGGCTCTGATGAGCTCATTTCCAGGACTGCCACAAAAGCCCTCTCTAGAAACTTCAGGCTCTCAAAAGGGCTCAAGGATAAATTATGTATTAATCACCATCTCCAGATCATACATGCAAATTACGCCTTCCTGCTACAGTTTCCGAGCAGCCTTAACCTGGATGGTGGGGGTAGAGGGTAAGAGGAGATGTCGGTGAGCTGCGAAGGAAAGAAGTCTCTTAGAGGACAAAATGCAGAGTCTCGGAGAAGTCTACGCTGCAAGGGTATTAACTAGAGCAGGTCCATCTGTCTTGTCTGCCTTTCCCTCTGGCTGAGCGGGCCCGTGAGACTGGGGAAGCTTAATCACAACAGAAGTGGGCCTTGCAGAGGTGGGTCCCCCCATCGAGAAAGCCAGGCCCTTGTCCCCCAGGCCTGGGGGCCAGGAGGCACTAAGACACTGCTCCCCACACCCTGTCCTCTGAAAAAGGCACCATGGAAACCTCACTCAAGGTGTCTTATTTCCAGGCTCCATTGCTCACCCCATTCTCTGAAGATTAAACCTGTTAAGAACCTTGAGAAATGTTAATCACCTTGGGCTTTTAACAAACATCCTTCAAAATCGAGACCCCAGGGCACCTGGGTGGCTCAGTGGGTTAAGCCGCTGCCTTAGGCTCAGGTCATGATCTCAGGGTCCTGGGATGGAGTCCCACGTGTGGCTCTCTGCTCAGCAGGGAGCCTGCTTCTCTCTCTCTCTCTCTCTCTCTCTGCCTGCTTCTCTGCCTACTTGTGACCTCTCTCTGTCAAATAAATAAATAAAATATTAAAAAAAAAAAAATCAAGACCCCAGGGGAAAACTGTAATGTTCCATGGGCAGCATGGCGGCATGGAAAGATGCAGGAACCGCAGCCCTGGGTTCTGAACCAGACCTCTCATGAGGCTCCCTGGCCATCTGACCGTCTTCTCACCCATAAAACTAGGCTGTGAGCTAGTAGAGATTAAAGATCACTTCGGGCTCTGATTCTAAGACTCTAGGAATGAACTCTACTGCCCTGAAGTTTTTTTTTTTTTTTCCTTTTTTGTATGAATTTTTTTCAGAAAATGCAAGTAAGTCACAGATGTTCATGACAATAACCTTGGAGTGGTTACCATGACCTCTGGCAACGTACTTGAACCTGGTAACTCAGTTCCCACAGCAATCCTGTTGTAGGCTTGGGTACGTACTACAGATCCAATATACAGGTACAGTAACTGGGCACAGATAAATAAGTCATCAACCACTGCATCTCCCCTTGGGCGTCTTAGAGGTATCTCCGGTTTTTGTTTTTTATTTTTTTTTTTTGAAGATTTTTTATTTGTTTAACAGACAGAGATCTCAAGTAGGCAGAGGCAGGCAGGAAGAGAGAGAGGAAGAAGCAGGCTCCCCACGGAGCAGAAAGCCCAATGTGGGAATTGATCCCAGGATCCTGGAATCACGACCCAAGCTGAAGGCAGAGGCTTTAACCCACTGAGCCACCGAGGCGCCCCGAGGCATCTCTGGTTTAACGAGTAGTTTCCCCACCCCCTACCCCACCTGCTTCTCTTCCAGTCTTCCCCTCCCCAGGAACTGACAACTCCCTTCCTCCTAGATCCAGGCCAAAACCTTCACATCTCTCCCGCCTCCCAACTCCTCCCAAATCGCATCAACTTTGCTCTCAAATGTATTCCCAGTGGGACACACCCAGCCTAAGACTCCATAATGTGGTATCTGGGCCACTGCAAGAGTCTTCTTACTGATCTCCCCGTGTCCGCCACACAGGAGGGGTCTCTCAAGGCCATAGCCAGAACGATCCTTTGCAAATATCGTGCAAAACTTTCAGTGGCTCCCTATTTCACTGAGGATGAATCCCAAAGTTCTTACTGTGGTTTCCAAGGTCATCCAAGATCTCTCCCACCCCAATCTCTGATCTCCTCTTCTACTTTCTTCCCATGGCTTGCTCCTTCCCAGCCACCATGGGACCCTTTGGTCTTCCTCAGGCCCACCAGGCACATCCTCCTGTCTCAACCCTTGCCCAGCCCGGCCTGACCACCCCCCGAGATACCCAACTGGCTTGCTTCCACGCTTCATTCCGGTCTCTACACCACGCCCAGGAGACACTCTCTAACTATATAAAATTGCACCTCCCTTATCTGTCTGCGTCCCCTGGTTCAGTTTATTTTTCTCTTTAGCACACATCTCTGCCTGACACTGTTTATATTATTTATTTTAGTGTCCTTCTCCCTCTACCAAAGGTAAGCTCTATCACAACAAAGTCTTTGTCTCGGCTTTTCGCTGTGAAATCCCCCGGGCCTAAGAGAGTGCCTGGCATTTTCAAAAGTCCCTCCGTGTGATGGAGGTGTCAGCTAACATAGTGACATTAAAGAGAAAAGTAATAATGTGTTTCCTATGTCACCTATATTCCTTAGTCACCTATAAAACAGCCCACTGTGGATTTCTGCATGATATAATGTATTTAAAACGCCAATTACCTAATTATTTGACTCTTAATGAACTCATTAGTGAGTGTGTTTGTATGCAGAAGGCTAATGTACTGAAAGAATGACATTTTCGCACTACCTGGACAGGAATTATATACTGTGATGTAAATAAACAATAAAATGATTTGTTAAAGACATTAACTCAATGCAAATATAATTATCCAAATAAAATAAACCTTTTTTTTTTTTTTAATGCTTGCTTACTGAATGAAGAGTTACCTGACTAAGAGAGGGAAGCATGTGCCACTGTGTGGCTATGGGGAAAGAGAAGTCAAGAGCTGGGGAAAGAGGGAAACCAGTGAATACCCAAGCCACACCCATTTCCTAACCCGGGAATTTGCAGGCAGACTCCCCTTCTTGGCATCCAAAACCTGGAAGTGAATGAGTGACTGTGGATCATCATTCAAAGTCATAAATGAGGCCATAGGATTAAAATACACACAGGTGCACCTGGATGGCTCAGTCGGTTAAGTGTTTGATTCTTGATTTTGGTTCAGGTCATGATCTCAAGATCGAGTCCCGCCTCGGGTTCCACGTAGGACGTAGAGCCTGCCTGCCTGGGATTTTCCTCTCTCCCTTTTCTTCTGCCCACCCCTAACTTGCTCACAGGCTCTTTCTCTCTCTCTCTCTCTCTCTCTCTGAAAGAAGAAAACACACATATTCAAAATAGACATCTGTTTTAACTATGTAACAATATAATTTATTACCCACACTGAGACAGTTTTGAAAGTGAGAGACAAATAAAATTATAATTTTTAAAGAATGCATTTATAGATTGACAATTTTTTTATTTTATTATAAAGGTAGGTCTATAAAATAGTCTTATTTAAAAAATGTTTTCATGAATAAAACCATTTCTAAAAACAAAAAACAATGCACATGAAAGCAAAAAATGTTTAATTATTTAGACTGATTTGTCTGAACAGTTACAAAATGCAAAAGCAGAATATTATTCTTGGTTCATAAACACTGTAATTCACTGTGGAGTCACGTCTCTATCTAATACCACATCACAGACATGTTTCTCATATTTTTAGAATTATTTTAAATTTTTTTATAAAATTGCCTTCAATATTTTTCAAAGTTGCATTTTATGGTTTATAAATTTGAACTTATTGACACCTTGGATTGACTCTTCTCAGCTGACCACAGTATCTTTAGTTAAGAAAATATTTTTTCTATAGGTAAGTGAAGAGCTAATTCTGATAAATGGAAAATATTCTCAATTCTAATTATTTCCTTATTGAAATCTGTTAATATCTCATTCTAGATCTTTTCTTGGGTACCTTTTTTTTTTTGTCATTCAGAGAAACATTCTTCGACTGATATTTTATGGGATAAAATTCATCAAATACGTTCTCTATTATTCTTTTAGATGTTTTGCCAAATTTAGATGCTGTAAGGTCATAAGATATTTTGAAGAGTAATTATTTACCCTCAAATTCAAATTATTTGATTTGTTCAATTTTTCCTTTGGTTTTGTAGGTATGAATATTGTTCTTAATGATTACATTTTCCAAAAAGCTTCCGGAGCTGAAGTCTTCTGGCACACGGTTCCTCAAATACTTGGTTCAAGATTACCAACTGCTTTGGAACAAAATGCAAACAAAATTTAGAGGACTTACTTGTTCACCAGTTGGGGGGTGGGGAGGAGCAAAGGTCAGTAGACATCATAGCACGTTTGAGTTGATTTACAAAGTAGCCCATTAAAGGCTCAAACATTTGCAAAATTTAAGAACATGGCAGAAGAGAAAAAGAACTCCTTTAGCTGAAGCACTTTTCCGATTTGACATCAGCTCCATTACAAATATTTTGTAGTTTCGCTTCTCTGTGTGTAAATAAAAATATTTATGTCTGTCAACTATGGCTTCTATTTTGTTGGTAGACTGGAACAGCTTGTTTGGATGCAATTATGAACTATGAACGCACTACATCTAATTCCAAATACGTTTCTGCTCCACAGATTTCTTAATTTAGTAATGATATTCTTTCCCTCATGATGCTGAGCTCCACCAAAAACTGTATTCGAGTGTACTACCCCATCTCCCATTGTTGGACAGTTATTAAGTGAAGTGAGAAGCTACAATAATGTCAGAGGCTACATTTTGGACAGAATGAACTTCCAGAAGCTTTGTTTTGATTCCATGAATGGATGGGGTGGGTGGGGGAATCAAACCATTATTTAAGTTAACTGGTTTTCTGTTGAAAAAACAGATATAAAGCCGCATCATTTTAACTACTTGCAATGTTCTTCTGCTAATGGAGCCATCCTGTTAATAACCATCACTTCATGCACAAGAAAAAGTGAAATCAAAATTAAGCCAAATAAACAATGAATAATCACTGTCCCTAAACTGAAAGTCATACTTCCCAAAGTGATCTAGATATGCAACAGCCCGAGTGAAAGCATCCTGGCCAGGTGTAACTGCCTTAGAACAGCTACTCATTTTTTTTAATTAGACAGTGATGATTTTTTTTTTAAAGATTTTATTTATTTATTTGACAGAGAGAGATCACAAGTAGGCAGAGAGGCAGGCAGAGAGAGAGAGAGGAGGAAGCAGGCTCCCTGCCCAGCAGAGAGCCCGATGCGGGACTCGATCCCAGGACCCTGAGATCATGACCTGAGCCGAAGGCAGCAGCTTAACCCACTGAGCCACCCAGGCGCCCCTGACAGTGATGATTTCTTAATAAGATTTTGTTTTCTGGGTTTAACTGTGTTAGTGGTGTTGCCACAGTCCCTGGGTTTTGTGGCAAATGTCAGCAAGCCCTATGCAGGTTTCACATTCATCACCAACATTCTTGAGCAAAGGATAGTCAGTACTTAATTTTTCATTAAACATGTACCTTTTTTTTAGCTCAGTGATATTAGGGAAAAAACAGTATTATCACACAATAAGGTAAAAACCATAGCTTATAGGTTTATCCTATAACACTGAGGTAAAGGCTACAACTGGGTTCAGACCATCCTGTCTACACTCCACTGTGTGACCAACCGGTCAAACTCTGTCCAGCACATATTTCACGTCCACCAAACCAACATGCCCCATGTTCCCTTCTGATTGCCGTGACTCTGTCCTGGTCACCCCAGGGTCTGATAGACTGAGGCTTGTAGCCCAAGCTGCCAGCAGGCTACAATTGGACACCCCCATCATTCAACACCTAGACCCAAAAGAGAAAAGCACCCCTGGCCACTGGTGTCCAAGGGGAACAGGCTCTCCTTCAGAGCCCTCCAGAAAGAATTAGTGTTGTGGAGACCTTGTCTGTGAGAGAAGACTTCTCTGCTGTGGAAGCCAGCACCCAGGCACCTGTTACGGCTGCCCCAGGAAACCAATGCTCTGCCTTGAGCCCCTGATAGGCACCTCTGAACGTCCTCAAAATGCGGTCTTGATTTCCATGTGGAGAGCCATATTTCTCTGGTGTGACAAGTTGACTCTTGCAATTTTTGAATCTTCTGGACTGTTCTGAAACCATCCCAACATAGGAACAGTTTCAACGTTTATTCTCATGGCAACTAGGACTTTAGCACCCATTCATCCAAGGGGAGGTTATGAGGATGTGTTGATTTTGGATGCTTAGGGCAACAGAACAACTTTGGACCCAGCAAATTTCTGGGTGACATCAAGTTCATTATACAAAGCTACTTGGACCTGTCCCTAAATCCTATAGCTCCCTGAGATCCTACTTTCCCTTAATTCTTGGATAACATAGCTTAGTCAGACATCCTCAAATTCATAAAATGTTCAGGGCTTGCATTTTCTGTGTCATTTTTTTTAAAAGATTTTATTTATTTATTTGACAGACAGAGATCACAAGTAGGCAGAGAGAGAGAGGAGGAGGAAGCAGGCTCCCTGCTGAGCAGAGAGCCCGATGCAGGGCTCCATCCCAGGACCCTGGAATCATGACCTGAGCCGAAGGCAGAGGCTTTAACCCAGGCGCCCCTCCACATCATTTTTTATTGCAAACTTCTGTCTCCACTCCGGAGGCTACCCTATGTTATTTCCTCAAAGCATACTTCATACAAAACAGCCAAATGAGGAAAAGTTTACTGAGGGTTTGGGAAGAATGGAAACGGTGGCCCAGTAGGAAAGAAGAAACGACTTAAAACTGAATAGAAGGCATGCTTCTCAGGACACCCTTGGACACCTCCTGCCATTGGGGAATGTCACATGCGCCATCTTCCTCCCCTTGTCTCTGGCTGGCACTCAAGCTTTTCAAATAGTCTTTGCAGGTTCAAGTCCCACCTCTGATAACTCCTCTTTGTGTGACCTTGGATGCATCATTTCCCCTTTATGTGCCTCAGTATCTTCATTTGAAAAACAAATGTAACATTATTCAGTCATTAAAAAATATAGGTACTGATGCACGCTATGGCAGGAATGAACCTTGGAAGCATGATACGGCGTCAAAGAATCCGGACATGAAAGTTCACATAGTGCATGAATTCGTTTGTATGAAATATCCCTAGTAAGTAAAGTCATAGTAACAGGAAGCATATTGGTAGCGTACAGGAGCAGGGGGGTGGGGGGTTGGCGAGAGAAATGAGAAATCATTTCTTAATGGGTATTACAGGTTAAATCATGTTCCCCTAAAAAGATATATTGAAGTCTTAAACCTCAGGTACCTCCAGAATGTAACCTTATTTGGAAATGGGGTTTTTACAGAGGTAATCAGTTTAAAACAAGGTGATCAGTATGGCACCAAATCCCATATATGACTGATGTCCTTATAAAAGGGGGAAATTTGGGTACAGAGACAGGTGCAGACACATGGGAAGAATAGCCTTTCTTTTTTTTTTTTTTTAAGATTTTATTTATTTGACAGAGAGGGAGAGAGCGAGAACACAAGCAGGGGGAGCAGAGGGAGAGAGAAGCAGGCTCCCCACCAAGCAGAGAGCCTGATGTGGGGCTCCATCCCAGGACCTCTGGATCATGACCTGAGCCAAAGGCAGACACTTAATGACTGAGCTACCCAGGCGCCCCAGGAAGAACAGCCTTTGAAGGTGGAGGCAGAGAACAGACTGAGGCAAGGAAGCATCCTACTCTGAGTGTCAGAGGAACATAGCCCGGCAGACGCTTTGATTTCAGACTTCTAGCCGGCAGAACTATGAGACAATACATGTGTATTGCTTTAAGCCCCCCAGCGTGTACTACTTTGTTACTGAAGCCCTAGAAAAGGAATACAAATGGAAACAGGATTTTCTTTAGAGGTGATCAAGATGTTCTGGAAGCAGATCAAAGCTGAGGTCGCACCACATTGTGAATGCATTGAATGTCACTGAATTGTTTACTTTCAAAAGGTTAATGTTATGTTACGTGAATTTCATGTTCATTTACACATGTATAATAACACCTGCCTACCACAGTTGTGAGTGTTCAATGAGTCAACACACAGGAAATACTTACAACAGCTCCTGAGATGTAGTAACCACTCAATGAAGGATTGAGTAAGTAATTGTAGATAAAGTAGAGAAAATACTACTATCCAACATTCTCTTCAAATTTTCCTGCTTTGAACCATCAAATAAGAAGGGGCAGTTAATTACCCAAGACATGTTTTTTTTCTTTATGTAAAGCATTCCTCCCTCTTTCTTGCCAAACCACTCTGTGTGAGCATTGAGTCTGAAATGTCTTCTCTTTTTTTTTTTTATAAGCTGTCCCAAGAAGTCATTTTCCCCAGGATTTCTCACTCACAAGATGATTTGTACCAACCCCACCACCGAGCATTCAGTGGACAGATTTCTAAAAAGTGCGATTATTTGGGGTGCCTGGCTCACTTAGTTATCTGCCTTTGACTCATGATCCTGGGGTCCTGGAATTGAATCCCATGTCGAGCTGCCTGCTCAGTGGGGAATTGGCTTCTCCCTCATCCTCTGCCTCACCCCCTCCCCTCGATCGTGCTCTCTGTCCCTCTCTCTCAAATAAATAAAAATCTTTTAAAAAATTGTAATTATTTCCATCCCATCCCACTAACAGCTGCATACAAAAATGAACTCATTTCCCTACCACGTAAGAACAAGCACTTTTCGATCATCCTTCCTGGGGGTGCAGGTGGCAAGTGGGGAGGGATGATTTTATGAGACCCTCCACACCCTCGCCTACTGCTCCTGACCACAGCGTCTCTCTGGGCTGTGATGGCTGAAGCCAGTAAGAACACTTGCCCACATGGAAATAGACACCTAACCTGGGGCCCTGGGCTCTTACCAAGTGGGTTTATTGTCTGGTACACAGCCCATCACATAAGAAGGAAGCTCAGGTAGATGGGCTGGCAATGTATTAAAATGGGGCAAGATCCAGTAGGTCTTTTTGTTTTTTATGAAGGTCTTGGTTCTAGAGGATTAAAACACCCACACACAGAAAAATGACTTGCTGACCTTAAAGTCGTCTTGTTTTTCATTCTTTCTTGTAGAATACAGAATAGGAAGAGGGAAAGTCTTCCAAGTACTGAGAAACTAGCCTTTGAGGGATGTGATGCTGTGTGCCGGTGGAAAACTGATCATGGAAGGAAAGGCAGAAGAAAAAAATTTGTGCAAGTGAGCTGGAGCAATGAAAGGAAAAGTTGGAGGAGACACGTTCATCCATGGCTGCCGATCTGAATCAGGCATGCCACAGATTTGGGACAGGCTTTTTTGAAAATCTATGCCTCAAATTTCATTTCACAGAATTGCTGTTAATGCCCTACAACTTGTCGTAACACGCTGCATCTTCAGGAAGGCCCCTTTTTATTATTAATATTTTATTGTTTTTAGGGTAGGCACTGCAGGAGAGAGTATATGGGAGCGAAAATGTACCAGCACACTCTCAGCCATGCATCCGGGTGGCAACGCAAAGCGCTGGTTTGAACAACTCCATTATAAGCCAGATACGTATTTATGTCCTAGATGCTTTCTTCTTCATAAATATTTTCTCTGGTGTCTCCATGTACCTCCCTATCCATTTAGGGATCACTTAACCTCATAATCAAACACTACTGGGCAAGCCGTGGAAACACACAGCTGTTTCCCAAACAATTACAAAAGGAGGAGAAATACATCAAATGTGCAATTCTTATCACAATTAGCTGTTGTGGGAAAGGATAGCCCCTCCCTTTCATCTGTCGAGATCATCAGAAAAATAGAGGCTACATTTAGAAAGAAAAAAGCAGTCCTTACTAGAGAACAAGTGAGACGTTTTATAAGTTAAGCAAATAACAGCGATGATGAGAGTAATTATCAAAGTGATGGCAGCCAACATGTGAAGCTCCCAAGGCCAGGACTCTGCTGAGTGGTCTACGTGATTTTTCTCACTAAAGTCCTCCAGCCCCCCATGGGGTAAATGTCATCATACCCATTTCACAGATGGAGCCACTGAGACGCAGAAAACATGGCCAAGTTCATCAGCTATTAAAGAGAGCCAGCCCTCAATTTAGATTTATCTGATGCTGAAACCCATGGTTTTAATAACAGTGCTTCTTGCCAACATGAAAGCTTTCACATGCCCAAGGACAAGGCTGCCAGTCCCCTCCCATGGATTCTTATTCTTTTTGTCAAAGGATAAAATTTAGCTACTGCAAATAGCCTCCGTGGCTGCTATTCCCCCTGTGGCCGGGTCTGCTGCCTTGACCCACACAGAGGTCATTTTCCTCTCGCTGACCACGGTAAGCAAAGCACACTGGGTCTTTGGGATTAAAAAAAAAAAAAAAAAAAAGCTGGGCTAGAAAAAGGTGAATATAGTTATTGTGAAGACAAACAATAAAAATGAAGTCCCTGAATGGAAATATGAGTGCCCTGCAGTCAAGACATAATTGCTAGAGAGTTAAAGAGAACAGAAGAAGGAGGGAGGAAAAAGATGGGGAAAGCCAAGAGACCCACTCCAAGCCCAAGATAAAGGCAGGGAAGAGTAAATGCTTTTCTTGGATAATTAAAACTGGGATCGTATGAGATATGAGGTTAGACACTTGGTGAATTATATATTTCTAATTCCTCTACCGAAGCGCCATAGGCTAGAGACAGCTTCCCAGGTATTAATGAAAAGACCTCAGCATGGTGCTCTGAATTCACTGCGGTGTGCCCAACCCAACAAAAAGAAGCCCAGAAAACCCGCAAAAATGGCGAGCGTCAGTTCCTTTGATCAGTTGATTTCTCTTAATGGTTACTGTTTGCTAACGGGCCCCCTCCCACCGTCGCGCACACACACACACACACACACACGTATGTGCACACACACATACACACACGCAGAAGGGTGACAACTCTAAGAATAGTTTCTGGATGGGCTGCTTTGTCTTTGAAATGTGTTTCGTTATTCTTCAGCCAAATGTAAGACAAAAATCATCATCCTGCTGATGAACTAAGGCCCAAAGACTGACCACACTTAGCAAGAAAAGGGCTGTTCAGACCCTCCGAGGATGCAGGGCCCAACCGGGACAATGGAATCCCACCTCCTCTTTGGGAAGGTGTCGCCTCTTTCCATTTCCTCCAAGTGGGTGAAAGGCCAGTCCCGCTGAACACTTCGAAGGAGGCGACTCACAGCTTCCTGGTGCTGTCTCCTTCCTCAGAACCTTCCCATCTCTGCCCTCCTCTCCTTCAGAACTTTCTGCCCAACATCTAAGGCCTGCTCAGAGCCCAAGGGCGGAAGGTATCTCTGGTAGCATGTTTGCAGCAAGCAGTTTGGAGAGGGTGCCTCAAAAAATCTCAGGAGGGGCGCCTGGGTGGCTCAGTGGGTTAAGCTGCTGCCTTCGGCTCAGGTCATGATCTCGGGGTCCTGGGATCGAGTCCCGCATCGGGCTCTCTGCTCAGCAGGGAGCCTGCTTCCTCCTCCTTCTCTCTCTACCTGCCTCTCTGCCTACTTGTAATCTCTCTCTGTCAAATAAATAAATAAAATCTTTAAAAAAAAAAATCTCAGGAATTGGGGCGCCTGGGTGGCTCAGTGGGTTAAAGCCTCTGCCTTCGGCTCAGGTCATGATCTCAGGGTCTGGGGATTGAGCCCCACATCGGGCTCTCTTCTCTGTGGAGAGCCTGCTTCCTCCTCTCTCTCTGCCTGCCTCTCTGCCTACTTGTAATCTCTGTCTGTCAAATAAATAAATAAAATCTTCAAAAAAAAAAATTTCTCAGGAATATCCTTCTCTGTGAGCCACACAAAAATGCAGCCCAGACAAAAGATTTGTGCCCCCAAATGTTAATCGCAGAATCACTGAAAACAGAAAGGGAAGATATAGGGCCTCATTATGGGGGAATGTTTGGGTAAAAGATAATCCTTTCCATGTATGCAAGGATGGTTTTATCACTAAAATGATTATAAGATGGTAAAGTACAAAAAAGTTACAAAGTCATATGCAGTAAACGCAACTAGACAAAAATATCACCGACAGGATGAAGAAAATTGCTAAGTGTAGTTACCCCTACATATACATGGTGGCATTTATGTTTATATATGAAATAATAAAAAAAATTTTTCTCTTAGTTATGTTCTGTTTTTGCTGTCTGAGTATTCTACGGTGGATATTAATGCTTTAAAGGTGGAACAAGAGTGTGGTTAAGAGCAGCCTCTAATCAGAAGACCCAGGTCCGCGTCCAAGATTCCAGATCTACCACTCACGAGCTCCACGACTTCAAGCAGGTTACTTAATATCCTTGAACTTTGGTTCTCCGATCGATAAAATGAGGAGATTTTATTGTCAGGAGGATAAAGTGGATTGACAGGAGCAAGGAGCTTAAATCCACAGCACAGAGTAAATGCTCAGTAAATATGACCCATATTATGAAACTCTTACTGAATACTTGATGGTTGCAGGTTAAATGTTCAGCCCACTGGATAAAGAAGGCAAGAACCAGCTCCCCATTCTTGAGGGGAAACAGACATGAAAACAGACATGCACAATATGGTGGGGTCAGTTGCACAAGCTAGGGAGATACAAGACATGGGGGAAGCAAAGAAGAGTCCCTACTCCACCAGGGGCAAGAATGTCACTGTCCCCAGAACTAGAATCCCTCAGATAGTTTCAGATCCTAATGTTACTTCATCTTGATACATTTTAGCAACTCGGGGCGGGGGGAGATGAGTACCTACAGGGTTAAGTGGCCCCATATGAAGGAGGTGGTGTGGTACCTGGCATCGTAAGTCTGGGGAGCATTTGATAAGGTCCAGACTCTCTCATGCGCACCATCACACTTGGCTCTCACGTGACACTGTAGGCTGGCTATTTTTCAGCAAGGCTTAGATGGGTAAAGGTGGCTGGTTCTGGCTCCTCAGCAAGTAAGGGTAAAGATGAGACGCAAACCCTGGGAGAGAAAATGTCATGGCAGAGAGGTTACAGAAAGCCTTCTCTGTTAGGAGAGGCTCGTGTTTCATTCGTTACTTCTCTGTGTGAGAAGTCTCCCACACCAGGATCGGGACAGAGGGATTTGGTGCCCCAGTGAGCTTGCAGATGGTTCGGAAAGACCAGGCATGAACCCCCAGCAAGAGGTTTGGACAAGCTCCCACCAAAAGCTCACACTTTGTATAGGAATTCTGGAACGAGATGCAGACTACTGGTTGACCCAAGGATTGCTGACCTTCATGCCTGATACTCTAACTGCTGGCTTCCTTTGAGCCTATCATCCAACTTGAAGGTGTTCTTTTGCATACCCAGCTACAGAGAAGCAATGTAGTCTAAAGTAAACAACAGTGAACTTGGAGACCAGTGGCCTAATCAGGCTTAGTTCAGCCATTTATTCATAGTATGACTTTAGCAAATGACTTTAAGCTCTCTGAGCCTTCCCTCCCTCCTTTATTGAAATGTTGAAATAGTAACACCCACATCCTAAGGTTGTTAAGTGATTAAGTGAAATTATATTACGTGTTTTTGGAATATTTAGCAAAATGGTTTGGCTCGTAAATATCACTTATTCTTCTGGATAAGGGAATGGATTCTTGGTGATACCCAACCACATCATCACCATCATAGCTTAGACGTGTCCCATGAGTCACATGGCCCCGATTGCTCAGCAATAAGGCCAGTCAGTTAGACCATGGCTAAGTCAGCAATAGAGACATTTTCCACTCGAATTGGAGCCACCCCTCTGACTCACACAAAAGGAGTCTTGCTATCCAACTCCCATGGCCCTTACCTAACTAGGTGGATTATCCACTGGTTTTGAACATCTAGGTCAATACACTTTATTGTTGCTATAGAAAATTGAGAGCTGCAATAGGATAAAAATAACCTCTACCAAGACCTACATTTCTGTACGGAATCTGCGCTGCTATGAGTTGCTCTTGATCATTTTCCGTTGCCAAAATGGGCCCTCTTCATACAAAAACGGTCATGCGACCCTCAACGATTTCACCAACCATAACTCTACACAGTGATGGTCAAGGAATGATGAAATATGATTAGCAAATTATAGCTCTGGTGTTTCATTTTAAGGCAACTTAAGGAACATGAATGGATTGAGCTATTTTGCATTTTTCAGTAGAATCATTTCAAAGGAGCGGGTAATGGCGAACTCAAGACGGATGGCCAAGAGAAAAGGCATGAATACTGGTACCACTTCATAGCCTATCAGCATTATTTCTCCTTGCCTCCTGTCCTGAACTGCTGTGCATTGTTGTACACGGCTACATCCCTGCTAAGTGTTCCTGGCATCTTTACTCGAATACTGGGTACATTGACCTGAACCATTTCTTTAATTATTTTGTATCTGAATACATTAAAAAAAAAAAAAACATGCAATCCCCATCATAAAATCTCACACTGTGCTTTCTCTATAAGTCAGGTCACTCATAACAGTATCTCTGGGATGTAAGTCATGAACAAGACTCTTCCAGTAGGTTTAGTCTGTCGCCTGTCTTGTATCACCTCTACTTGATAATCAACTCTATGGTGACCAAGTTAAGGGTTCTTGACATCTCATGAGAAATAAAGACACATCTCCACTTCTCCATATACAACAGTGCTATAGCATTGCTAACTTTTTTCTGTCTTTAAGCCCTAGGCTTATAACTTTTAGATCTCTCCCATGGAGTTGGCAGTAGAGCAAAATTCCACACAATCCTTTTTATTTTCCCACTGATATCATTATAAAATTAGAGGTACATTCCTATGGAAATAATTTGGCCCTGAAATAGAAACAGAAACACACTTAAGGACACAGCACATATTTTAAAGAGTGAAGATAACCTGTATTAAATAATTGTCAAAATAACCATTAAAATAAGGGGGAAAGCATTGGACCTGGGTTTGAATACAAGTTCTGGGACCTACCAGCCATGTGATTTGGGGGTAATTTTTTTTTTTAAGTTGGACTAAAAACTCTTGCATCACAGGGTCATTATAAGAATTAACAGGGGAACGCCTGGGTGGCTCGGTCGTTTAGGCATCCAGCTCTTGATTTCGGCTCAGGTCATGATCTCAGGGTGGTCAGAATGAGCCCCGCAATGGGTTCTGTGCTCAGCAGGGAGTCTGCTTGAGATTCTCTCTTTCCCACTCCCTCTGCCCCTCCCCCCTATCTTGAGTTGTTTAAAAAAAAAAAAAAGAACTAAGGGAAACAATAATATAATATCTGATGTACAATATGGGCTTACTAAACATTGCTCAAATTGAATGAAAGACTGAAAACAAGCTATAAAAGTAGAAGGCTAGAACAGCCATCAACTGGCAATTTGCTTCAAGAAGTAGCAGCACCGATTAAAAACCA
The DNA here is from genome assembly GCF_020171115.1 of Neogale vison. Classification (NCBI taxonomy): domain Eukaryota; kingdom Metazoa; phylum Chordata; class Mammalia; order Carnivora; family Mustelidae; genus Neogale; species Neogale vison. The sequence continues at coordinate 137,452,576 of NC_058091.1, forward strand.
AAATATTTTTTAGTTTCTAAATGTTTTTAAAGCACATGTCACATTATCCATATCTGTTAAAATCCTTACTGACTTTTTAAAAATTGTACATGTAGTATGAAACTGGACAAAATGAAACATTTCAGAAGAACATGATATAATGAAAGTTTCTGTTAATTAAAGAATCCAGAACTTTAGAGCCTGGATTCAAACCCAAGTCCTATCAGGGTGACCTTGCCTGACATTGTGCCAGCATATGCCTTTCACCCTGGCATAATTATTAACAGAGGGACTCTCACTTTCAAACTGTCTCCACAGAGGTGATAAATATGGGGTCTGTTGCCCTATAACCTGCTTCCCAAAAAGAACACCCCATCAATAATTGGATGCCATGTTCCCCATCCTCTTCATTCTTTATTACCCTCAAAAAAGCATTATTTTCCACAACTTATTTCAACTTTTCCTCTTACTTTACAGATTGAATTTTTGTAGAAACATAATTTTCTGTACATGTCCATTTTCCTATTTGAACCTGGATGGCAGAATTCTGTTTTAAATGCATTTTGTATTTCTAAGAATGTATGCAAGTGAGATAAAATAATAGTTGACGGTAACTTTTTTAAAGTTCCGTGAAAAAAAATTATTTGACCTGAGGTCTGCTCTGTATGTCTCAGCCAAGTGAACATAGATGCAGATGGGGTACCGTAAAATCCCACTGGTTTGGAATCCAACATTTTGGAATTTGAGATCATTTGGGCAGGATCTAAATTGAAGCTCCCCACTACTTAAGAAGACATTTCTCCATGACAGTGAGAATGATTATTTTTTAAATAAGATTTTAGGGCCAAGTATTTAAGAGATCAAACTGCCTGTTCTAAAAGGGTTATAAAAGAAAAATATGTGATTTAGCTCACTTTGACTAATAGCATGAAGTTCAAAGTTATTTGATTATCTGTTACATGTTCTGTAATTAGGCTGTTCCCTAAGTAAGGTCTATTGAGACGCTAAGACAAACTTCATTCAGGAGCTACTCTGCAACTATATCCAACTTTTTTCTTCCGTGAGACCCAAGTATGTTCCCAGCCTGTTCTGCAACCAGTAGTGATCCCGTCCCAGCTGAATCCCTAGAGGGTAGAGGTGGGCAGGAAGGGCACAGGGTCCTTTAAGAAGAAATGTCTTTCTGATCGAGGCAGACATGGCTGGTGCCACCTGTTCCCCACCCTGCCTGCCTTGAAAACTTGGAGGTCAGACTGCCCTATCGCAACGGAAGAAAGACCAAAAGCATGAAGACTCCCAACTCTGAGGATTCTGAGCAGGTGGACACCACAGCAGCATGCTCCAGACTTCCGGCTGCATGAGAAAAATAAACCCTTAATCGTGTAAGGTGCTGTGAGCTGGATTTTGCATTACCTGGGGTCAAATGAATTCCTAACTAACACAATGGCCCAGGGGGCTGACATAAGCCTATTTTACTTGAAACTGGGGTATTGCATTCTTCCAAGAAGTGATGTGGTCTCTTTCCAGCAGTAAAGTAAGAAAGCATTCCCCTTCAATCACATGAGCCTTTTCATCTTATTTCAATTTGAATTCCACTTTTTTCATTCCGAAGCAGATATTCTCAGAACGTCGCGCAAAGCCATATTTAAATTTAAGCGTTCAACCTATTCCAGGTACCATGTTCTTACTACTAACCGCCACGCCATGGAGTTGTGGTCACGAACACCGGCTCTAGGGTTGGAATGCTCGGTTCCCAGTCACAGCTCTACCACAGACATACCCTATGACCTCACACTTGAACTTCTGTGCCTTAATTTTCTCATGGTGAAAATGGGGAAGCGGGGCGGGAATAGAGTATATGCCCAACAGAGTAATCGTGGTGAATAACCAAGATGGGTACAATGTTTAAAACGGTGCATGGGGGGGGGCACCTGGGTGGCTCAGTGTGTTAAAGCCTCTGCCTTTGGCTCAGGTCATGGTCTCAGGGTCCTGGGATCGAGCCCCGCATCAAGCTCTCTGTTCAGCAGGGAGCCTGCTTCCCGCGGCCCCCCCGCCCCACCTTTTTGTGATCTCTCTCTCTGTCAAATAAATAAATAAAAATCTTAAAAAAAAAAAAAGAAAACCGGTGTGTGGAACACTAAGCACTCAATAAACAGCAGGCTTTACGTGGGATTTAAAAGTCGATTCTATGTCATATATAAAAATACATACAGACTGTGTGTATACATATATCAGTGTGTGTATATGCAACTGCTCATGTTTTACTTTATATTCTCAAATAAAACATGGAATAAAATGAAAGTTGGATCATCCAGTCCTTTGGACATCCCAACTATAAATCCAGAGAAGCCCCAGGGAATAAATTATCCTTCATCCCTTTTGCTTCTATTTTTTTCTTTTTTAAGTTCTGTGTCGAAGCCCATTTGATTACACCTGTGTAACAGAACCCTCAAAATCATTCACTCTTATTTCCATGAGCACTTGAAAGAATATGGACACTGCTTTGAAAGTCTTCTCAAGCCAGCCTTCCTGAAGATCGAGTTTTACTATTTCTTACCAACAATTGGCAACAATACCTTTTGATTTGGGGTTGGTCAATTTCGTCTTTTTTTTTTTTAACCTCCTTCCTTGTACAATTGTTGTCGTGCCCTCTGTGCGTTTCTCGCTGTCTTCATCTGGGCCAGAGAAGCTTTTCTGTGCTTGAGCCTAAAGGCACGCACTGTTCTCCCGTCTCTCAATGCCACTGGCTTTTTTGGATGCTTGACACAGCATTACTTGAACCTTCCATCATCAAAGAATACATATCTTAACCAAGTGGGTCACAACTGGAGTTCCAATTTCTTCTTTTCTTTCGTGACAAGGTTTTTCTTTCCACCTTTGCAAGAGCTTTCCAAATGACCAGCACCCGTCCTGTCCTCTCTTTCCCCACAAGGCACCATCTAGTCCTGCCCCCCTTCAGTGTCCCCGTCTCGGTGAGCGTGTTCTCTCCTCCCTTGCTCCCCAGCATTTAGATCCTGCCTCTGTGTGATCCCTATCTTCCAAATTGCCTTCCAAGCTGCGGCTGCCACCCCTCCTTGGTCGTGGCCAGAGTCGGATCTAAAAGACCTGTCCCCTTGCTGGCTTCCCTATCTCCTACATTAAAAAGTTGTCATCGTCGTATTTCACTTGTCAGCAACGCAATGCACAAATCAGATATTTCTTTTTTACGCCTTCGTCTTTGCTGCACACAAGAATTAGTGTCTAATGACACAGAGGCGAAAAGTTAATGGAAATTTAATTGAAAAAAACTACCGTCCCAGCAGGAATTGGACCTGCTGGCCTGCACGTGGGAGGTACATATTTCATCCACGTGGCTTTGGGGTTTGGTTTAGCAGGCTTGGATATAGATGATATCACTTTGGTAAACAGATCATTCCCGTATTTTTCCAGTATGACTTTGGTCAACAGAAAGAAGAAAGGAGTGGATTCCAATTTAAATGTCAGGGCTACCACTCTAAGGAGGGGAGTTATAAAAATGGGATTTAATTTCCTATAAATGTTTGAGTTCTTCAACCCTAACATATAGAAATAATGAATATTTATACATGTAAAACGTGCCTTCCTCTCAGCTAAAGTAGCATTTAGTCGCTTGTGCCCAAAAGAAGTCCGGGAGAATGTTTTTAGGGATTAAGAATCCCACCTCAGATTTTTCTAGAGGAAATAACATTATCCAAAGACTTTTCCCCTCCTTCTTTCATATTTGTCCCCAAAAGCCTAAGCCATAGAAAGAAATGGGCAAGGGGGCTGCCCAGGGTGGCTCAGTCAGTTAAGCATGTGCCTTCGGCTCAGGTCATAATCTCAGGACTCTGCGATCAAGCCCCACGTGAGGCTCCCTGCTCAGTGGAGCACCTGCTTCTCCCTCTCCCACTCCCTCTGTGTGCGCTCACTCTCAAATAAATAAATAAAATCTTTATTTAAAAAAAAAAGGAATGGGCAAGGTATACAGTTTTGATGATTTGGTGCTAATAATATACTAAAGTAATTCAGACAATCAGGATATTAATATGTGTTTCTATTTCAAAACAAATTAATTAAGATTAACAAATATGTCGTATCCAGATTCACCTAGAACTGTCACCTGATCTTCAATACTTGGGCTGCACACATGAGGCTTCCCGAGGAGGTTGGGAAATGTATCTCTCACCAGCTACTTGCTTGCTTTCAGCATTTTAGAGCATTTAGCTGTTTTCTGTGCATGGCTATGTGACAGAGACTGTATGCATTACAATATGTAACTTTGGCCAAACTGGCCCTTAAAGCATTGAACAAGCTGTAGAAAGAACCCCTAGACTAGAAATTCTACAAATAACACGAGCCCAAAATAGCCAAGCCTGTACTTTCTTTGCACTTGGACACCATTTTCATCAGTCCCACCATGTGGTGAAGAGCATAGATGATTTCACTTTCCGTCAATTAAAAAAAAAAAAAAATCCCTAAAATTATTTTTTTTAAGATTTTTTTTTTTTTAATTTGACAGACAGAGATCACAAGTAGGTAGAGAGGCAGGCAGAGAGAGAGGAGGAAGCAGGCTCCCCGCTGAGCAGAGAGCCCGATGCGGGGCTCGATCCCAGGACCCTGGGATCACGACCTGAGCTGAAGGCAGATGCATATTAACCCACTGAGCCACCCAGGCACCTCCCCAATGATAAATATTTAAAAGTTTCTTTTTGTAAGAACAAAAATGGTTTTGTGAACTGCTAATAAATAAAAATTACATCTCTGAAATACAAAAATATTACAGAAACATAATTTTTATCTTTACTTCATCCATGTTAAATCTACTTGTATGAAACATATATTAAGACCACAACACAAACATACACACACAAGTTATTAAAAAAAAATCTCTGAGCCTCAGTTTTCCCATCTGCAAGATAGAAATACCCATACCCATCTCATTTTTTCAGATAAAGCAAGTAAAACAGCACAGTGTTTGCTATATTATAAGAGTCCATTAAGCCATGATTGTTGTTGTTACCAAAATTATTATTATTATCCCTCCTAAAGGCATAATGTTTTCCAGCAATGCTGAACCACTCACTGTCTCCTTACTTGCTTTTGATAACTCCTGAATAGCTCCCACCAGCTCTATGTAGTCAAATATTATCTGTGCTTTTCAATTTTAAATACTACCTGCTCCATTAACACTGCTTAGCCAGAAGCAACTTTCTCTCTCCTCCACATCAAATAATACTGTATTTGCATCCCTCTTATGAAGATTATAGCTTTTTGTCCTGTATAGAAATATAAGACATATAGGACAGATATATGAATCATTTGTATATATACCACTTCAGAGAGAGTGAGTTTCTTGAGGATATGGGTCATTTCCTATTCATATGTGTCCTTCCCAAAGCATTCAGTGTTGAACCTTGCCCTTAGTGGCAATCAATACATACAAGTTGAATTAATTAATAAATATTTCTTTCTACGCAGTGCAAAATGTCTGCTTCAAGGCAAAAGTGAGGAAGTAAGGAAGGTTGTGAGGTAGTAGATATTTCAATCTTTATGTCTCCAATCCCTGTCACATGTTATAGTTAATAAGGCAATACAAAGTTTATCTAGACATGAATGTGAACACTCCTTTCCCTCCCCACTCTCCACCATTAACTTGGTGACCTTGGGGAAGTCATTAACTATTCTAGGCATTGGTGCTCTCTCTGGAGAAAATGAAGAGTTGGATTAAATATCTGAGGGCCCTTCTGGTTGTAAATCCAGGGTACCATATTTGAGATGATGTCTGTGCCAGCAAAGATGAAGTTATGGGGGAGGGGTCTAAAGCATAAGAATCAAGCATCAAGGTTGAAGCCAGAGAGGTATCTGGGTGGCTCAGTGGGTTAAGCATCTGACTCTTGATTTTAGCTCAGGTCATGATCTCAGGGTCTTGAGATCAAGCCCCACACTGGGCTCCATGCTCAGCAGGGAGTCTGCTTAAGATTCTCTCTCTCCCTCTCCTCTGCCCCTCCCACACTCAAGAGTGTGCTCTCTGTCTCTAAAATAAATCAATATATCTTAAAGAAAAGGAAAAAAAAAAAAGACTGAGGCAAGAAAACAATACTAAGGAGGAGCCATGGGTTGGTTAATTTAAGGTCAGACCTAAGGGCAAACAATGAGTCTGAGAACAAATCCAAGATGGTGGCTGGAACATGAACGAACATTTCACAGGGTCTGTGAGTGCAAACAAACAAACCAAACACAACAACGAACACAGTCTAAACCAGGTACCTCAACATAGAAATGTTAATATGGGAATCTTGCCACAAAGATGTTGGAAGAGCTAAAAGGAAAACCCAAAACGGATGGAAAGGCAACCCAGGGATTAACAGTGGCGGGTAGCCACTACTCTTTCCAGGGTTGAGGAAATAATGGGAGAAGCAGTATTACTGGTCTCCAGGGCCGGGGAGGTCCAGCAGGAGAGACTGCTCAGTAAGAGTTACAACTGCCGATGAGACCTAGCTACTTCCAAATACACCATCCCATGGAGAAATTGAGGCAGAGAAAGACCTCATCTTCTATCTTTCTCCTATCTTCTGATGATTCTTGTTGGCCAAATCTGGCTGTGAGACCCTTGGCAGGAGCATCCAGAAACAGTTGATAGGGGTCAGCTCATGCAATATCAAATAGAGCAGAAGAAAATGAGAAAAGGAGATGAGAGCAAACAGACAATTAACCAACCCAGATGGTCTTGGAGCTAGCTTCAGAGGTGATTTTTCCAGAACAGGCTTCCTTGATCTGTGACTTCTTTCAAGTTCTCCACCCCACCTGCTGCCATCACACTTTGCTATATTATTGCTTTGGGAGAGCTAAGAGGAAAGCTACTGACAAATGATCTGATGAAATGAAGTATGGAAGTGAAGACCACGTCATACAGCATCAGTTGTAAACATTCCAGAATTATTCTCTAGATGCTTCCTAACGTATGCTTGCTCATAACCACGGTTTCTCCAGTGCAACATATCCCTGAATAGAACCCTGGTGTGTTTTTCCACACTGACATTGATCTCATCGGCTTAGACAATGCAGCGTCTCATGTCAACTACTAAGTTAACATGAGCTGTAAGACCGTACTCCGATGATAGTCTGATCCTTCCAACAAAAACATAAAACCCATCAGTGCGGTTTCCTGCTAATGAACTAGGAAGCAACAAGCTTTCCTTTTTCTTTTTCTTACACTCCACGGTGACATTCATTGACCTCCAGCAGGCATGTACAACACTGACAGTAAAATGATATCACATGCATATTTATCGTATACAAATTCATCTTTATCCATTTAGGGGGGAAATTGAGGGGTGGAGGGTAGGGAGAGAGAGGGGAAATTTTCCAATAACAAAGGCAATTTTACCTACCATTTCCCACCATGAGCAAACGCTCTGGAGTGAGTCGGAGATGAGAGATGTTTAACTGTTCTGCCCTAAATCAATCTTCCCTCCTGCTTATCTCTCAAAGCCTCTTGCCGAGATGCTAATGTGTAAGGATTTGGCACTGAAAAATTAAATGTTGCTTACATAGTCTTAACTGTGTACGTATTTTTATATATACTCTGCATACCAATGCTGTAAACTATGTGTACTACACAAAACTGGCAGATGAAGACTTCTTTTAAGGGTAGAGTTTCAAAAAATGTAACAGTTCCTGGCCTTCCGTGCGGACATTAGAACCTAGGCGACCCGAACAGTGTGACTCCAGGGCACATGTGTAGGAATTGAAAGTTCAGTTGAGGGGCACCTAGGTGGCTCAGTCAGTTAGGTTCAGCCTTCTGGTTCAGTTAGGTATCTGCCTCAGTCAGTTAGGTCCTGGGATCCAGCCCCACATGGGAATCCCTGCTCAGTGAGGAGTCTGATTTTCTCTCTCCCTCTGCCCCTCCCCTGCCATGCTCTCTCTCTCAAATAAATAAGTAAAATCTTAAAAGAAAAGAAAATTCAGTTGAGAGGCTGGTGGTGGTGCAGGAATGGGGAGGAGTTTCACTTCTACCAAAACAAGAGTATAAGCCTTACCTTCAAAAAGGGAGAGAAAGAAGAGAAGACAGTGCTGGAAATCAGTATCACTGCCAGGATTTATCGTCACAGGCTGTCCCCCTGGTGCCCAGATACTGCTCTGAGATTTCATCATGTGACTAAACCAATGATTTCCTTTGCTCCACCTTAGCTATAGGCCTCAAGAGATGGGGGCATGATATCTTCCTCTTGCCTATTGTCACAAAAGAGTACCTAGTGATTAGATCTAATTCCCAAGTAAGCCATTCTCCAATGGTTGAGAGTCAAAGATGACAGATGAATTCGGATCAGAATAACCCACCCCCGTTCTGTTCACCTCAAATGTGGCCAGACGTTGGGATGTCGGGACAAGCACAACAGCGTGAATGTCACTTGCACAACAAACAACCCAGTGATGTTCTTCCTTAATCCAAGGTACCAGGAGAAAGTTTTTCCCAACCTTCATCCAAATCTAAAGGGCTTCGTTTGAAGTTCTTCAGATTCCTAATCTCAACTGTGTAACATCCAGAATATATAAACAACCAACCAACCAAACCAGGAAAATCGTCTATGAGCTCCTGCAGCCTGAAAAGCTGCCATCAGTAATAAGCCTTCCCTCTTCGCTCGCTCGCCCTGCCCTGAACCCTGGGCCCCTGCTGTGTTCCACAGCACAGCCCTCTCTAACATGCCAGGTTAATGCTGAGAAGGAACTTAAACCACAAAGGACCAAAAAGCAAATATTTTTGCCCAAAGCTAATGTAGCAAATTACATGCAAGATCTAAACTCCAAGAACCTTTTAAATGGCGCAAGTCTACACAAACAGACGGCATCTAGCTTGCCAAGACTTAAAAACTAAATTAAATCTAAATCATGTCCCACTGGGGGATTTATAGAACCCAGTTAAAAGACCAGGGGTCAGGTCTTGGCAGGACTACTGGCTCACATCGCCCCCCCAGCTAAGTAATTTCTCTCACTGGGCTTCTGTTTGCCCAGGAAGCCTACATTTCTGCCCCAAGTGCATAGGAGTGGCGAGGTGAGAGTGTGTAGGCCGGGTGCTCAGGGCTCCAGGCAAGAGAGGTGTCTCTGTGGAATTGGAAATTCACCATGAGTATTGCCAGCCGCGTGCTCTGTTGCCCCTAACTGGGCTGCTAAGGATGACGGTGTAGTCTGTGAGGTGCAAAGGGCCAGTCAGAGCGAAGGTCAAGTCCTCTTTGAGCAGGGCTTCCCCAAATGGAGGAAACCACGTTGCCTCCGTGCACAGTGCTAGCTGTCTCCAGGCCCAGAAACCAGTCACCTCAGAGGGGGTGACTTGTCTACATTTGTTAAAGATAACCCATCAACAGTGACCTGAGCCCTAACCAGGGATAGATCAACTCTCAGAATCAACGTCCTCTTGTACAAAAACATGCAAGGGAAACATTTACAAAGGAGCTGCTTTGGTGGGAGTCAGATCCACAATGAACACTTGCGGTCAGATGGCTAGAGACTAGCAGACATAAGGTGTTCATGGCCACCTTTGGAACCACGGCCACAGGACCTAGCACCCAGCCACACTCCACGTCCTGCCCCTTCACCTATGGCTGCAGCCCGAAGCAACAATGCAGATGAAGCTGGAAAAGCCCATTTAGAATCAGTGCAGTGGGGAGACTGGCCCTGGCAGTGTTGCGTAGGAAAGCCAGGAAGTTAATGGACTGCATCTGGCTTTGTTTTGCTCACATACTCAGTTGGACACCAGACAGCAGTGGTGGTTATTTTTTGAGCACTTGGGGGAAACTGTATTTTTTTAGGTCAGCGTGCACTATCAGTTCTGCATCACTTTCATCCCTGAATTTCTTTGTGCGTAGGTTTCAAACTGTATTTCAACTAGATGTTTTTGACCTTGTCTATCAGTAGGGAAATGAGTGACTGTCAATGATGGATCACACACTTTCACAGATCCTGTGGCTACAAATGTCACCCTGAAAAAGCAGCCTAGCAGACTATCCTGCAGTATCCGAGAAGAGCAGCAAGACACTGATCACCAAGAATAGCCCCAGGGGCCTAATTCAGACTCAAGTGCAAAAGGCTAGCACCTTTTAACACCTATGGAAAAAACTCCTACATAGTCCATGCTGGCCGGATCTTAAAGGTCATCCAAGCCAACATGTCAATCCATCCACAAACTGTTTTTTAGAAATGCCCATGGATTTGGGGTGGTTCTGAACTGGGGAGAATGAGAAGCAAAGGAAGGCTATTCCTCACCCCTGCAGTAAGCCATTCTCAGGAAATGAGCATTCGGGATTATACCTGTGTTGATGAGTCATTTTGTCTTTCGTCTCTAGTCTTCTTCATGTGTTCCTAATTTTCTACAGTAAACTGGTGGTTTCTAGTAAGTAAGAAGTGGGAGAAGTGCCCCTTGTTATCTAAATTTATTTGACTCTTTAGTTCTGAGAGTGAGTGTTTAGAAATTTAGTTTGGAGAACAAGAAATCTATCCAGTTCCTGAGTTTCAGAAAACAAGACCTGACATTTCAGAGAGTGATGGTTTTATCCAAATCAGTTTGCTGGCTGAGCTCCAAGAGGGAAAATTTGGATGACCAGCGGTCAAATAGCAAGAGACATCTAAATTGAACTTTTAATAAACAAACTTTCCCCTCCCCTCTCTACACATAAGCACCAAAATTATACTCCGGTGGGTAATTTTTGCAATGTCTGTCTCTGGAAAAGATTTATACCACAGTACTTTCGTATGACAAAATTTCACATTCATTTTAGTTGTTTCTTCAAGTAAGGAGAAGTTTCCAGGATGAGTCATAGAAGCAAAGAAATTGGGGACAACACAGGTGAGTTAAGCATCTTTGTCAAATTCACACAATGGAAACACTTGAGTAAGGATTATGTTTTAATGTAATTCTGTGTTCTCTCAACTAATCCGTCAATGAGCTAAGAATCTGAGATCTATAGGCAATAAGTGTTAGGTAAACATGAAGAATGATTTCTTGGCCTCAGCCCATAGAGCCTTCACTTACGCTTTAGACAAATTAAATTAGAGAAAACAAAATCCTGGCCAAACCCATGACTGTTACAGACTTTCTATGCCAAGGAAGTAGAACTCCTCAAGGAACTAGGAGCTAGAACTGCATCCCACAGACAATGCTAAGAAAGAAATACCATAGTTGTCAAGTGAACACAGTATTGCTAATATACTTCAAGCAGAGATGTAACCAGAGAACCAAATGTTTTCTATAAAAAGTAAAAGGTGAGATCAGACCCCTTGGAGAATTTTTTTTCCCCTTTCTTTAATATCTTCCAAATTATTTGAACTTGTTTCCTTCTTGGACTCATTTAATTTTCCCTGATATACTTCACAGATGTGAGTTACATTTGGAAACACGACTCAGGGACTGCGTGGTTTTGACCCATATGTTGGACTCGTGGAATTCCTCCACGGTTTCCCACCACACCAATGTCGCTCACTCTCAGATTCCCTTCCCAGTGCTGCCCACTTCCCTCCCAGCAAAGGGCTGAATTACTCAAGTGACCGCTGACTCAGTCACTGTAGGAGGAGACTGCCATCAGAGCCAGTATGAGTCTATGAAAGGAAGATCCCAGCTGGTCTATGAAAACTGTTGCAATTGGCCAAGCGGCCCTAACCCACAGGGCTCATTCCCTCTTCTTCCCTTATAGTGCTTAAAAGTGGCATCATTTGCAACTTATTGAAAAAAAGGAAAATACTGGCTTACTTCCAGTTACCTTTTCTAAATCACAAATATTAAGTAGACATGTTTACTGAGCGAGTAAGGAGTGGGAAGAGAGAAAGGAGACTCAGAGGGGAAGATGAGCAGGGCTGAACAGCAACCCACACTGAAACACTCAAACTTCTCGGAAATTCTAATTGTAAAACAACAACAGTCCCCGCTTGCTGGAACCCAATATTTGTCCTCACAGCAGCCCCAAGGAAAAGCATTGTTTGTATTCCCATTTTACAGAGGAGAAAATAAAAAGCAAAAGGTTGGGTAAGTTGCCCAAGATCTCACAACTGGGAAATGATAGAGCGGAGTTTCCAAACTAAGTTAAATCCCTGCTCTTTCCGCCTCTAACATCTGTCAGAAATATTAACCAAAGGGTGTTTCATAAAATCAGTTTGGATAGAAAACAAAGAAGATCTAAAGAAATTTGGAGAATGGTTTCTTCAAAGATCTTCTACCTTAGTTATCATTGTCATGTTATTCACACATCTATTGACAACCTAATTCAACCTAATTTCCTGTATGTAGAGAAGTGTCAAAGAAAGCATGTATGCTCTGCTTTCTTCTTAAAGCATCATCTTCCAGGTTCCCTTCTTTTTCCTCTCAGCTCATTGCCATGTTGGCCATCAAGGTCTCCCCAGGACCTCATTAGCACAAGCCTGCCTCTACCTCCACATTGGTCTCCTCCCGTTGCCCAGAATTCCACCACCACCACCGCCAGACTCCCCAAACTTTATATTCAGCTGAATAAATGCTGCCTTCTTTAACAACTGGGATTTGAGTCTCTCAAACCCTCCCTTCAGGTCAGCCCCACCTACTACGGGTCCTGACCTTTTCAATCACAAAACACAACTGGAGAAGGGCCCATAGTCCCCAGACCTGGCCCACCACAGGCTCACACCATCCAAATACAGCTTGGCCCTGGCAAGTGCTGAGTCATCCCAGTATCTGTCCTTCATCCACTCCCTGGCTTTTTTCCCCAGCATAACAGTTATAGATCTTCTTGTCTTGTCTGAAGACCCGAATCTTGGTCAAACACCCATCTCCTTCTTCACCAAGTAGCTGGAGACCTTCTGGAATCAGCTTCGCTTTGGAGCCTTCCTTCATCCACCATATACCCTTTTTTTTCCTGCCTCTCCCCCTTCTTAAGACCTAGTCATCTTCCACGCGCTTCTACAAAGCCCGCCCTGAGTGTTTTCTCCCTCCCTTGATGTCCTAAAACACACCTGTTTATACATCTTATTAAGGTCCAGTTGCCAAGTATTTCTTATCTTTTTCCCTTTTAATCTTCTTTTAATATTTTAAGTTGCACAAACCGTCTGATTTATCTTTTTTATGCACGTCTCCTGTCTATCTACCCAACCAGATTGGGTGTCCTCCAATGCTCTGTCCTTCCCCATCTGCTCATCTTCCTTTCTAATAACTCCCTTGGAGAGAGCCCATCCACTTGCGAAATACCATGGAGGCTACACGTATTCGTGCCATTAAGCCCCTGCTCGGGCTACCCCTGTCCTTAGGCTCCTTTCTTCTTCTCCCTGTCAATCTAAATCCATACTCTTTGTTCAAGGCCACTTCAAATTCCAATGACAACTTCTCCAGAAAACACAGCTCCCAATTACCTATTTTTTTCCTCTGAGTGTCTCTAGTACTCCTGTCTATATGAATATTTTCATGCTTAAGCATATTTTTGTCTTAGTGTGTCTATAAGTGTGTGCACCATTCATTTCCCTACCAGTTTTAGAGTCTCCTCAGGACAGTAACCAAGTCTGTGGTTTTGGACCTCCATAGTACTCAGCACAGTGTTATATATTCTAAAGTGCTTATTAATTACGTCTTACCCACATGCATCCTACATTTCAAAAATTAAAATAGAACTCAGATTTCTGGTTGCCAATATGGTGCAGTAAAGGAAGGCTGTGGTGGGGCTAAACGGAGCCAAATCTGGAGCCAAAACTGAGCAAAATCTAAACCCTTGGGGCGAGGGGTTCTATGTACTTTAAGAACCTCTTTCCAGAGGGAACCAAGTACACCAGCCGTGTTGCTAGTACCCAGCTTCACAGGGTTATCTTTTTTAGTTATCCAAACCCAGAAATGTAACACCTTGAAAGAGTCTGGCCGAGTCAAGCATTCAGAGCTCATTTGCCCAAGTGGAAAGTTGCACGGGGCCAAGCAAAGCTGACCTGATGAAAGCCAGCGTGTTCAGCTTCCTTTCAAATCAGCAACCATAATTGCCACTACCATTTAACATGGCACCAGTCACACCTGTGTTCTAGGGCCAAGAACAGTGGCCAGCTCAGCACCTTCTGAAACACGGGTGGCTGAAATCCAAGGCAAACAAGTCTGAACAGATGAATCACAGCAGCTTGAAACCAGCAGCGGCCATTGTAATCCAGGGAGCTTACCCACAATCCAGCAGGGCAGGGTGTAACCTGTAAGGTGCTGGATATGGGGTCCACTCAAACTTCCATCCTAAGAAGCAGTGTCTCTAATAATTGCTAAAGAAATTCTCTTGCCTCTTCTTGGTCTGAAAATGTGCTTAGCCTTCCTGGATAAGGGACCCAGGCCCCATCTTTGAAAGAAAGTATGGCGACCCACAGAGCTGACCCATCCTCATAGCCACGGTCCATACAAGGATGACAACAGAAAGCCAACAACCAACATTCCTAGGCTGTTTCATTATGAACTAAGCTCAAAGGAAGCTACTAACACAATGTTCTATAAAGTTCTCAGGAAAGGGGTACATGGGTGGCTCGGTTGATTAAGCCTCTGCCTTGGACTCGGGTCATGACCTCAGGGTCCTGGGATCGAGTCCCACATCATGCTCCTTGCTCAAGGGGGCTCTGCTGGAGGATTCTGTCTCTTGCTCCCTCTGCCCCTCCTCCTTCTCATGTTCTCTCTCAAATAAAGAAGTAAAATATATTTTTTTAAAAAGTTCTCAGGATAGTATTCTAGAAAGGCAGTGCCCCAATGTTCACCAGTTCAAAAGCTAGTCAGAGTGGAAATTGAGCGTAATGTTCAGTCTCAGGAGCTTTCCTGCCCCTGCCCCCTGGAGCTAGCAATAGCAATTGGGAGAAACGAGAGAAGTACAATTCACTTTTCATAAGTACATCCCGAGCCCCGCACCCTGGTGGACCCACACCACCAACCTGCCCCTCCCCGCACTTGTCTGTGGAGAAAGCGTCTATATGCACTCTCCTACAAAGCCAGCATCCTCTTTAGGATCCTCCCTGAGGCATGAAAACAGCACTACCTGGACTTGGGGCACCTTAGTCCTGAGAGTCTAGAACTCTCAGAGTTCTCGAAAGTCTTTCTTGAGAGTGGAAAACCAATTCATTTATTCATTCAACAAATACTTATCAAGCATTCACTATGCGTGAGGCAGGTGTGCTAAAGTCTGGGAGATGGCAGGGGTGACTGTGTGGCCCACTGGGCAGAGCATCAGACTCTTGATACCGGCTCAGGTGTCAGGGCCGTGAGACTGAGCCCAGCATCAAGCCCCTCATCAGGCTCCCCGCTCAGTGGGGGGTCCGCTTGCCCTTCTCTCTCTGCCCCTCCCCCTCCCACTCACGCGCTGGCTTGCGCGCATGCGCTCTCTCTCTCTCTAAAAGTAAGTTTAAGACTCTTAAATAAATTAACTAAATAAACTCTGGAAAATAGCAATCATTAAAATAAGAAAAGTCTCTGCCCTCCTGGATCTTATATTCTGTCCGAAAGAGATAGGCAATTAACAAATAAACGTGTCCATATACAGACCGTCAGATGATCGCGGGTGTTTGTGGGCGAACCCGGCAGATCAGAAGGGAGAGGAACCACCCACAGCTGGAGGCCATGGGTCACGAGGGGTGGTCAGGGCAGTCGGGGCGGTCAGGGGCGGGCTCACTGAAGAGGGGACGTCTCCGAGATCCTAAGGAGGTGAAGGAGAAGCCATGCGGAATGGTAGGGGGAGATTTCCGAGCCAATGCACCAGAATGGGCGGGGGGGACCCTGAGGCGGGAGCCGGGCTCATGTGTTTGCAGAGCACCAAGGGGACAGAGGGGCTGGAAGGTCTGGAGGAGCAGGAACCAAGCAGAGCAAGGTGGAAGGAGCGGAGACGGGACACGTGGCCAGAAGCTAGCTCAGGGAAGACCTCACAAGCCTCTTGAAGGACTTTGGCTTTGACCCAGCGTATCAGTGGGGCCCGGTTGGGAGACAGAGGCCACACCAGTTATTTCCACAGAGCTAATTTAATATAAAGAAATGTTAATGAGAAATAAAGTCATTAACCGGGTCAGGGACAGAGTAAGAGGGAGAAATGCACAAAGCTGGCTCCGCCGCTAAGGCTGGGCGAGTGAAGGATGAATCATTAAAATTCAGACGCTCAGACCAGGGTCCCCACGGAGCAGGAGCCCAGAACCCTGAAGAGGGGACGAGGGCAGCTGGTTCTGGCTTCCCGGAGGAAGCGCAGTGAGATTGGCTCTTGAGCCAAGTGCATTTAATTGTGTCTATGGGAGGGAGATGCCGAGGCCATGGGGAGGCAGCTGGGGCCAGGGTGCCCCTCAGGGGGCCGCAGCCGGACAAGGAAACCCCGCAGAAAACAAACCCGAGAAACGGAATCTCCTCTGGCTCCTCCAGGGGCGCGGCCTCCCTCCAGCGCCCCCTACTGGCCGGTCCCAGCAGGGAGGCGGCTGAACAAGGGGAGCAACTTAAAACCCAGTATGGAAGGATGAGTTTGGAGTCAAGTGGCAATACCTTAACAACCGACACCCTCTGAGGAAGGCAGGAGGGCATCGGGGAATTTTGAGCAAGAAAGGGGCATATGCTGACTCAGTCTGATGGCTGCGTTCATAGAAGATGGTGGGAGGGCAAGGGCGGCAGAGGTGGGAAGAAGTGGTTGGCTTCTGGATACAGCTGGTCCCATGGGATTTGCTGACCACTTGCATGTGGGCTGTGAAAGAAAATGAGGAGTCAAGGTGACTCCCACATTCCGGCCTGATTAACTGGAGAGCTCTGGCTGGGGCCACTTGGGTTTGGCACACCCATTAGAAGTCCAAGTGATGATTTGGCAGCTGGATACCCAAGTCTGGAGCTCAGGAAGGGGTCTAAGTGAAGATGTAATCCTGAGGTTCACTCACCACATAGATGGATTTTTTTTTTTTAAGATTATTTATTTGAGAGAGAGAGAGTTGGGCGGGGGGTAGCAGCAGAGGGAGAAGCAGACTCCCCACAGAGCAGGAAGCCCAATGCAGGGCTGGATCCCAGGACCCTGGGATCGTGACCAAACCAAAGGCAGATGCTTAACCGACTGAGCCACCCAGGAGCCCTCCCCAAAGATGGATTTTAAAGCCACATGCTTAGATGAGATCAGCAGTGACATGTGAACAAAGGTCCACCAGACACAATAGCGAGGAATAAGATTTGAAGTCAGAACGCCATAGACTTGAATCCAGCTCTACCACCACTGGATATTCCCGGGAAGCTCCTCACCACTCCAAGCCTTGATTCCACGTCTGTGAAAGGGGGATGATAACCATCATACTGACTGCATCGTTCCCATGTGAGGACTAAGCCTGGTGGAAGTAAGCGAAGCCCTTACAGTGCCTGACATGCATCCGAAGCTGGAGAACTGGGTAGCAGTCAAGTTCACCCCCCACGGTGAGGAAACTAAGGACAAAGGAAGTCAAAAGGAGTGCCTTCTGATGCATATGGGAATCCTTGCTCTAACTTGTGAATCACTGGCCAGGGAGTAAAAGGAGATGCCAGACAACCATTAGACAGAAACAAAGAGAGAAGACAGATTCACAAAAGGATTCTCAAAAAAAAAAAAAGCAAAACAGCAATCCTTGAAACCGCCAAAACTGAGTTGGCAGGGCAACAACGGCAGAGAAACAGAATCCTTGCCGAGAGATGAACTCTGGAGACATCGGCGGGTGCCTGTCATGAGCCGGGTGAGCCGTGGGTGAGTCACGATGAGCACCGCTTCACCACGACACTCAGCCCCACACACCAGCCCTCGTTCGCTCCAAGTCGGCCTGGGAACCAAGCCCCGTCCTTCCCTCAACTGTTCACCTCTCATGGAGCATGTTCACATGAGGCAAGCGGTTTCTTTCCAAGAGCTCAAAGGCAGGGTTATGTAAGGTTGTACTGATGTCCTTGCCCAAGAGCTGAGACCAGCTGCCTGCACAGGGCGCTCCCTTCCGAGGGGGTAGGTCAATTCAGGAAACCAAACCTCAGATCGCAAGGCTTGCAAAATCCAGCGGTGGGATGTGAGGAGCCAACCCTCTCCACAGGCTGCTGTTTCCGAGTGGAGAAAGCACTCTGCGTGCCGGACCCCACCGTGTGACATCAGAGCCCCCCTCCACCCCTTCTTTGGTGTCAAAAGCTTGTCACGTTGCTCTGCTTACAGCAGCCTTTTTCCACACGAGTTCCCAACAATTTGACAATGTGAAATGCTCTACTGTCCAGGGATTATATTCCAAACAGCTGTTCCTGGATGCTAGGAAGGACCCATCGGAAACAGGGATTCTTGACCTCAGCTGCAATTCTTCTTTAAAAAGTTCTGATGCCTACGCTCCCCTCGGGCCAGTCCTTAGGAGCGGCACTGCATCACCCCTCAAATTCTAAGTCCCAGTCTTTCAGACTATGACTGCATTTGCGATGGGATCTTTCAAGACCTAATTAAGGGAAAATGAGGTCATTAGGATGGGACCAAATCCAGTATGACTGGTGTCATTATAAGAAGAGGAGATTAGGGGGGCGCCTGGGTGGCTCAGTGGATTAAGCCGCTGCCTTCGGCTCAGGTCATGATCTCAGGGTCCTGGGATCGAGTCCCGCATCGGGCTCTCTGCTCAGCAGGGAGCCTGCTTCCCTCTCTCTCTCTCTCTCTCTGTCTGCCTCTCCGTCTACTTGTGATTTCTCTCTGTCAAATAAATAAATAAATAAATAATCTAAAAAAAAAAAAAAAGAAGAGGAGATTAGGACACAGGCTAGTACAGAAGGGAGATCATGTGAGGACACGGGGAGCAGCCTGAGGTCCACAAACCAAGGAGAGAGGCTTCAGAAGAAAGCTAACCGCCCACACCTCTAACTCTGCCTGCGGACCTGTGAGAGGATACCAGGCGTGTGTGAGCTCCCCAGTCTGCGGTACTTCTCTTACGGCCGCCAGTTGCATTAGAAGCTCTGCGAATGAGACCTAGGCGTCAGTGCTGACTCAAGTTTTCCTGGTGTTTCCACCATGGTTATGTTTTAGATGTCACTCTTCTGATTGTAAATGCTCTTCCTTCTGCTAAAATCAGGGCTGACTCTGAAGATGGCTTCTCGAAGAATCCATGATGCATGATACTTGGTATAAGTTCATTTCTTCCTTCCTTCCTTCCTTCCTTCTCCCCCCCATTCATTCCTTCCTTCGTTCCTTCCTTCCCTCCTTGACAGCAATGAACAAGACAGGCCACGGCCCTCACCTCAGCCTCAGGCTCAGCAAAAACAAAGTTAAGTCCCATCTAACGGCTTTCTTTTAAAATCTGAACCACTGAGCGGCCCCAAAGAAAACCTCTAATAAAGCCAAGGACTTAGAAAAGGGCTCTAATCTGATGAAAGCTGCCGAGGGAGGGAGAGAGAGAGAGAGAGAGAGAGAGACCCGACTGTAAAAGCTAGCCGGAAACGGCGAGGCAAGGCCTTCCCTCTCTGGAACATTCCCCAGTCGCACAGAATGTCTTTCTTTTTTTTTTTTTTAAACTTATTCCTCATTCAGCTTTCTAAATGTCCCGTTATACGCAGCAGCACCTTCCTGGGAACGGCCAAATGACCACCACAAGTTCAGGAGGAAAAGGGAGCTGTGGCAAGAGACCCACACAAATCCACAGGAATGGCCAGTCCTCCTTTTTCTGCAAATGGTTGGTTCAAAAACAAGCCACCAGCGGTGATCTGATCCCTGCAGGTCTTTAAATAATGACAGCAAGGAGGACTCGCAAGCTTGCAAGCCTTGTCTCTTTCCCTGGGCCTCTGTTTCCCCACCTGGGCTGCAGACACGGGAAGTGTGGACATCTGAGCACCACTGGGGTGCAGGGGAACTGTTGTGGTTTTAATCACCCTCCCCATCAGCCTCTGAACCTCTCCACAAATGTTTCCCCAGCACGCCTTTGCCATCCCCTCCCCCTCTTTTTTTTTTTTTTTTTAAATTCATCCCTGAAAGCTTCTATTATCAGTCACTGCATGGGGTAAATTTTCAAATCAGCAGTCAGTTTTTAAGCTGCATGACTCCTATTACAGCCAAAGGAGGCAGGTGACCAACACCAACTCGGTCTCAAAAATCCACTCAGCAGCACATTTCCTCATCTTCATCCACTCGGCTTCATGGTGAGGGTCCAGGTGAGCGTCTCACAAAGCTTTCTGGGAGGATGGGTGGGTCTCTGGTTCCCAGGGGGTCCGGGGGAAGAGGGAAGGAAGGAGATAGGGCTTCCGGGATGGTTCTTCCTAGGCCTTTGGTCACATTTACTGGAGCCGGCTCTGCTAGGAAGGAACCAGTGTTCTGATGGGTGTCTGAGGCGCTCTCTGGCATTCCAGCTTCCCTTTCCCAAGCATGCACATGTCCCTAAACAATGCCTTCCACTGACTGGCCAAGCTATCCCTACACAAAGGGCTCTGACCCACGTTCCTGCAGCTCTGGGACCCTCTTGGTAATGCGGTCTGTCCTCTGTGGAGACGCCATCTTGCCTCCCCTCTGGCCTCGTGGTTTTTCTTCCCACTCAGCCATTTGGACCAAATATCCATGCGCATCATGCCCTGGTGTCTGAACCCACCTTTATACTCAGATCCTGCCTTTTATTTGGCATCTATCGGTAGAGTAAGGCTTCCCCATCCCTTGGAGATACAGGCAACCACACTAAGCCCCCCAATTCTAGCCTACCAAATGTCCAAAGTCTTTCCTGCAATTCAGCCTCTGCTTCTGATCCCCATACCTTGACAGACTGTTTCTGGGCCACCTCCTACTGGGCTCCTCAGCCTGTGTCCAACACCTCTCCTACAGAATCATTAGTAAGGACTATAGGTCGGGGAGCAAGAGGAAAGATTTACCTCAGGCACAAATGAAGAATCCATGATATGTGTTCTCAAGTTCCTCTTGGCAACCCCACAACCTGGGGCAGGGAGGAGGTCCCCTTTTCCTCAGACCCAGCACCCAGCCTCAGGGCCTCTCAGCAGAAAGCCTGGTCTTCCTCTTTCCGTCATGTAAGGAAGTTCAGCAAACACAGACACAAGTGCCTAGTACAAAGGTCTCTTTCCGATGGCCTGTCCACAGCCTTCCTCTGAGGAAGGGGCTTACCTCCGAGAACTCCTCACTCAAAGGTCAGCAGCCTCTAGCAAGGTCCGTCCTCCATCCCCTCCTCTGAAGTGAGGATCAGCTCCAGAGTCAAACGAGAGCTGGCTGGTGACCTCTGATGAGACCGGGCAGGAAAACTGCCAAGAGAGGACCTCCACACCTTGGAGAAACCAGTCGGGCCCCAGGGATCTCCTCTCAGAAGGCAGGATTACAGGAGTCAGTCATGGCCAAGAGCAGCAGTTAGAACAGCTCGTACAGCAGCAAGAATCCGAGAGACATCCCAAGAAGGGGCCAGTGAGCGAGCAGAAGTCCAGAAGGCGCACGGAAGCAAAAATCGTGAGAAGCAAAGCAAGAGGCAGGAAGGGTTGTGGTAGGTAGTGGCAGGTGAGCAGGGAGGGAGAGGGAGCTGCCCCACTTGTCCAGCCAAGACCCTCTGGAATGAAAGGAGCCGCCATTTTCCCCACCTGGCCTCAGTTACCTGCTGCAGACACCGTGTCCCCTACTTGCTTACTTCCTTGCATGTGCGTGTGATGAATCCCCATTGCCTCAGACTGGAGGCCTTCTCTGCTCCTTACACCCTACCACAGCAGCTTCGTAGCCTCTGTTCCATGACAGTTGTCACATGTCGATCTCAGAACACCGCTAGGCCCCCCACCCCTTGCACTGTGGGTCAGGGGTCTTACTCAGATTCATAACCTCATGTTCATAGCTGCTAGCACAGAAACGCTCAAGAAGGATTTCCTTCCAGCTTAGCCCTCTACATTATGCCTGTGAACTTAGCCTGATTAAATACCTCTCGGGTCATCAAGCAAAAATAAGCACGATATAAAAATATAGGCCCATGTCTAAGATCTTCAACTTCCTTCCTCCAGGTTGACCAACAAATTACAAGGGAGAGTTTGAAATGGAATAACAACTCCCTGGACCATGGAAAGAAAGTTGAGAAAGACCTTGAGGTCAAACCAAACGCCATGATTTCTTCCCTCCTCCCGACCCCAGGGCAGCCTCCATGACTGCAGATGGCATAGTCGTGGGCCTGTCAGGGTCTCCTGTGTTCAGACAACTGTGGAAGGGTCAAGCTTGAAAGTCCTCCTCAAGTGAAATGGCCCAGTTCTACCATAGTGATTCTCCACAAAAAAAACCATCTACAGAGGAGGTGATTCTGTAAAACTCAGGCAGCCAGAGAACACACCAATTGAGAGCTATGGCATGAGAAGAAGAATTCGCTAGGGTGATTCTTTCTGTTGAATGTGGCTGATGCCAGAGGGGGGAAAAATCCAGCCTTTTGCCTCCTGTCAGAAATGGCTGCATGCACCCAAAGGGCAGATTTTACCCATTTTCTCTGAAGGAGGACTTTCTTCTCTGTTTTCATGCTGAAAATTTCTGATGCTGTTATTAGCCAATGTCTGAATATGGCTTATGTTGGTTCCCTTTATGTGGCATTTATAAACCTAATAATAATCTCACTGGCATCTCCACCTCCGAAACTCAGATTATTACAGTGGGATTAAAGTCTGTAGACCCCATACTCTACCGCCATCCTCTCTCTGTACCCACCAGTAATGGAGGGTCTAGTGGGTCTCTCTCTGATGGAAACCAGCTGCATCCTCTGAAGGCGTGAGTAGTGGAGGTGTGACGTGTCATAGCAAATCTCTATGTTTCTTCTGACCCAGCTCACAACCCAGATGAAGTTCACACCAAC
Source organism: Neogale vison (assembly GCF_020171115.1). NCBI lineage: Eukaryota > Metazoa > Chordata > Mammalia > Carnivora > Mustelidae > Neogale > Neogale vison. The sequence goes on from NC_058091.1 coordinate 137,475,289, forward strand.
ATGGCCCTAAATGCATGCCCACTGGCCAGATGCATCTCCGCCATTTTCCTCCCACTCGAGAAATTATATCAGAATGCAAGAACCTAAAAACAGCACCCTTAAGGGGGCTCTCTCTGGTACTCATTGTAATTTTTCAACAAAGCAAATTATTCAAAACTTTGCTATTTCAACTCTTACTAATTAACTCATTCCTTCTCACATGCAGTGTGGACACCATGGTTGAGAACACTGATTTCTCAGACACCCTAAGACGCCTACCACTGGAATTGTTGATGTCCAACAACTGAGCAAAAAATAACTGTTGCTGTTAACTGACTCATGGAAGATTCCAGCACTTTAACAGGAATCAAGTCACCTCTCTCTTTCGTAAAACACACTCACCAAAGTGCCATATTCTCCAACGACAATATCAACTCTGTAATACCCAGCAAAGGCTCTGTTATCCTCCAAACAAAGGAAAAGATAAAACATGTCAACTTTATCATCGTTATAAATGATAAGTACTTTTGTTTTATATAGTTCCAAATTCCCTGAAAATGAACATCCACCATTTTTAATTGGATATTGTTCCAAATGTTATGTAAAAAATGTATTTCCGCACTAGGAGTGTGATTTGAGGAGATTCCCCAGGGCATAGACTCTTCCCCATATTGACTTAAGAAATTCTTAGAGCAATGAGAAGAGGAAGGCACTTTTTTAAACGACCTCCAAAGGGAGGGTGTGGGGAAGGTGGAGGTTACCACATTTTTACTAAAAGATTTCCTGACTGCCTTCCATTGAGATAGATATTATAACAACACTCCTACTTTCTCAACCAACAATTAAAAGACAACTCTTTCCAAGTGTCTGCGAGACATGATCTTGGGATCTATTATATCAAATGCATGTTTTATAAGTCACCTGTCAGCTAAGCTTCTGCGAGTGACAGACTTTGGCCGCTGGAAGCAGTATTTTCAGAGAACTGGAAATGAAAGTGGATCAAAGGTGCACACCCCTCTAACTAACACCAAATCTTCTTTGGTCACTGAGAACATAAGGGCTTGGGCTATTCCTTTCCAGCCATCTGGGCAGCTGAACTGCGATCAGGGGTCACGACACTGAAAATCCAGAGGACCACTGAACAGCTTTTTTGTCTGGCTCGCCATTTCCGTAGCCAGAAGGTGTGAGCTTTGAGCTGGGTGGTGGCCAGCATAGAGGGGCAGCGTACCAGGAAAGTGGAGGGAGACAGTCACATGGTGGGTTGGGTAGTCACGGCGGGAAGAAGAACGGGAATCCAGAGGAAGAAAAATAAAAGCGAAGAGGATAGAGGTAAAAGGAGACTGAGGAAGGTTAGCATTCCTCCTGTCAGTGCAGGTGAGATGATGGAGGTTTGCTCTTCAAACTCATCAGGAGTGCAAGCAATGTAATTCCCGAAGCCAAAGGGCGAGGGGAGACCCCCTGGGTGACCTAGACTTTGCAATGAAAATGCACCAGGGAAGCAGAGTGTGCAGACATTTATGCCACAAAGCTGGGGGAAGCCTCCACACCACTTCCCAGTCTTCGTCTTGTCAAATGACAAATGTCTCTTTTCTGTAAGGATCAAATGGTGTTGGAGGCAGGAACATAAGCAAAACCTGCAGTGACATTGATTTTGCGTGTTAGTGGGGCTGTTTCAAAAGAGGGACTCCCACAGCAGCCGGAGAGTTTCTTCACCGAGGACCGCGATGCTGCAGCATCCTTAGCCACAGATCGGCCCACAAAACATGTTCATCCAGCCCCTCTGACAGCCTCACGTGGACTTTTCAGTTACCTGATAACACCGCCATGTTTTCCTCGCTGAGCAGGAAGCCTCCAAAAGAGCTAAACCTTCTTCCCTCTTTGGCTCCTGCTAACCTTCCACCTCCTTCTGAGGATCCCCAGCTAAATCTCCACAGTGAGCTTGCTACCAGCACACAGAGGGAATTCCAACAGAGTCCCAGACCTGAATTCAAATCCTGCCTCTGCTGTTGGCCAGTGGCGTGACCTCGACTAGATTGCCTGTATCCTGTCAACCCCATTCTCCTCACCCGTAAAATAGCAGTTGCTGCAGAAAATCAGATCAGACTGGCACCATTTGGAACACACGGGTACGGTGCTGGTTGTTGGGATGCCTAGTGTGGTAAGCAAGTATTCAGCTCCCTCTCCAAACTAACATGAAACGTACATTTCTTCTCATGAAAATGCTCTTGAAAACCTCTTGAGTGCATTACAAGTAGCCAATCTAGCTTTAGTTTTATGCAAAAATATTCTGCTCCAATTATCCCAAAAGCTTCTTGACAGAAAATTAGTGTTTAATTTGATAACATCATCCTTCCAATGTAGGGGGAAAAAAAAACATAAATTTTGTGTATCTGAGAAATAATTCTAAGTGATTAATATGATAACAATTATTGGTTAATAATAAAAAGAACTCTGCTATGGTCAACACCTCATATTTATTTACAAAGTTGTTGTTTTTTTTTTTCTTTTTCAGTCTAAAGATGGCAGCAGAGAATATTCTAGATGTCTCTCCGGGCTCCACTCTATACAGATTTCTACTAAAGCAACTAGAGTCCCTTTAGGGCATTGGTTGCTGTGTCTCTCAGTGGAACGTGAGCTCCTGTGGCTAATGTCTTCACCATCTTTGCGTCTCTGGTGCTAGTACATAGTAGGTTAGGAAGGATGAGCAGATGGTCAGTCCACCTACCTTGGCAGGCAAAGATACAATCTGAAAAAGACAGCTGTTTTATAAGTTTATATTATACTTGTATCAGTTAAGATCAAGCTCAGCTGCTTCCATCCATACCCTATCAAAAAGGGCTTAATCAAAACAGATGTGTATTTCTGTTCACATCGAAGTCTAGGGCTAGTCTGTCCACTGTCCCAGCTCCAGGCACCTGTGTGGCTCGAGTCTCATTGCTCGAGCCTGTTGCCACGTACGGCTTTCATTCCTGGGTTTACGTCTTGGTCCAGGATGTCTCTGAAGCTCCAGTCATTACAATCACAATCCAAGTAGAAGAAACGTATGCATGGGTATTTGGGAACCAATATGGGTGGATTGTGTCAAAGAATGCTATTTACCTCTCAATATCTAGTTTTTCCCCTTTTAATAACGGAACCTCAATTTTTATCCCCTTTCATTGTCATCCATAATAAATATTATATTCCTCAGCCTGCTTTGCGGGGAAGTGTGAACATACAACTAAGTTTTGGATAATGAAATATAAGCAGAAATATTACGTGGAATTTGGGGGAAGTTCCTCCTCTTTAGACAGAACACGGATAGGATGGCTGGAGCCCGGTCAGCCATCTTGGATCATGAAAACCACAGAGAGGAAAGCTGCATCCTAAGAATGACAGACAGAATGAACTGCAAGGAAACTTTGTAACTGAAAACCTCACAGAGGATCCAGACCAGCCCTGGGCTGCCAACTCTGAACATCTTTGTTCTGAGAGAGAAATTAACTTTTACCTTTTTTCTGCCACTGTTACATTTCTGGCCTCTGTAAAGCTGAATCTAGTCTGAAACAGGGCAGGACTGAAGTATGGAATCTCTTTCCTCCCCCTTCCCATGTATCCATTACCAGCAGCGTCACTCTCCCACACAAGGCCATTACTGAATCTTTTTTCACTATCTTAACCTTTCTCACAGGGAGTAGCAAATAAAGGACACAATGCTCATAACTTTTAGTTTTGCAAACTATGAAAATTTTATAACAAAAGGAAATAAAACATGAACTATCCACAATTCCCCGTTCTGCTCTTGTGAAATAAAAAAGTTAAAAGAATTCACCTCCAAAATCCCAGAAGCCCTTCTGTCACCATTCAGCATCTATGGCCAAGTTCTTACATTGTACTTGATAAGGGAGCATATCTTTAGATAAATGGTTCCTCATTAACATACATCCTTAAAAAGAATAAAGTCAGCAGGAAAGAAATACTTATTGTTCTCTATCAAAGGGGCAGATCACAAGCTCTTTGCCATTTGACCTAAAACCCCTCTGAACAAGATGATCACCCCATTTTCCTTCCTATAAATCTCTATTGAAAAAGTTCAAGCCATGTACGTTGTCAAAGCAACTTTACAAATAAGTAGGTGCCGACATAGCCATGAATACTAAAATATTTTCCTGGCCAACAGTTGTCTTCTCTAAGATTCTATTAGAGTTATGCCTCTGCTGATAGTCTCAATTCTTATTTTATCTTATTTATATTTAAATGAGTTCCATGTACCCACAAGTATAAGAAAAAGTGTTTTATAAATTAACGCCATGGAGAGATCAAGATTAACAAGTTTTATGAAGGTGATGTGTGGGTAGCTGCTCTGAATCTTTCTGCAAGCGTGTCTGGACTCCACAGATCACTACAGATCCCATGACAGAGAAGAAAGGTGAATAAACAGAGCTTACTGCAAAGACCTGGATTCTTGTCCCGAGTCCCATTTCCAACACTAGCATAAATCTGGGCAAGAGTCTGAATCTCTCCAGCCTCTTCTCTGTTAAATGAGAATTATAACAACTTTAAATAATTTTCATGAGGTTTACCACTCTAAGAAAGTGGCTTATAATGGTAAGGAGTTGTATAAATGTACTGTCCCTATGTTTGTATGAAATAGTAGTGTTTAAGTTCTAAGTAGTCGAAACTAAACTGTGTACCTTAAGCATTTGTGTGTATATATGTATGTGCCTAATGTATACAGAACATTCTGGAACAAAAGAAAATAGACCATTAAATGAAATGGTCATCTTTGGGCGGTAGTGTTTATTTAGTTTCCTTTAAACTTTTGGTTTAAAAAGTTTGGTGGTAGCCATATATTATAAAATTAAGAAAAAATATGGACTATGGCTAAAGTTGTTTTCATAATGAAATGGGAGGAGGCCAAAATGAAGGGATTTGAAAGAAACAGGATATTCTTCTAGCAGTGATAATGAGTCCCCCAGATCTATAGTCTTGAAAGCTGTTACCCTGGTGATCCACAAATTATGTCCTTCAGATGGATACCAACACCAGGCTAGCCCTAGCAATTACACATCAAGATTTAGAAAACCAAAATACTTATAACTGTGTGTGAAGAAGTCCCCAAACATTCAATACATAGGTGTTTCTGGCATTAGGAGGCAGCCCTAAACACACACCACAACACTTGTATTTCTAAGAAGTACTTTTGATTCAAGGAACACCCTTACCCCCACAATCTGTCAGGCAAAAAGTGTTTGGCTTTCACACTTATTTTCTTGTCCACCATTTCCCTTCCTCTTCTTCACTACCTGTTCCATAAATATTCCAACACTCACTCCCAAAACCCCAGAGAAGATTTGGGGGTGATACATTGAAATTAAAGCAGAAATTCTTTGTCTTTGTGCAAATCCCCCACAAATTAAAGCAGAAATCCTTTGTCTTTGTGCAAATCCCACTCTCTTTCCTGGAGTTTCCATATCCTTACCATGATTGCCTTGTCTCCAGGTCTGAGTCATCTGGTCTAGATTCTCCAGGCAGGCACACATAGAGTCTGGACCTCCATCCTAACAATGACGACCCCCTCCATCCACAGATCCAGCTCCTGCAAACGCCCTCGGGAAGGCTAGTCAGCAGGGAACAGATCAGGTATGAAGGACACCAGAATGGTGGGGCACTATGGAAAGTAAGATGCTGGTGCCTCAAAAAATTAAAGGCAGAATTACTATGGGATCTAACACTTTTCACAATAGCCAAAAGGCAGAAGCAACTCAAGGGCCCATTGACAGAGAATGGAAACAAAATGTGGCGTATACATTATTACCCAACATATACAATATCATTTGACCTGAAAAAGCAGTGAAATTCTGACATGCTACAATATGGATGAACCTTCAGGACATTATGCTTAGTGAAATAAGCCAGTCACAAGAGGACAAATACTATGTAATTCCACTTATGTGAGGTCATTAGAGCCATAAAGTTCATGGAGACAGAAAGTAGAATAGTGCTTCCCAGGAACTGGAGGGAGGAAAGAGGGGAGTGTCATCATTTAATAAATACAGAGTTTTAATTTGCAAGAAGAGAAGAGTGCTGGAGATTGGTTGTATGCCCCTCTTGCTTAAGATGGTAAATTTTATATTGTGTATATTTGATCACAATGTTTCAGAGAGGGATGCCCAAATCACCTGTGTCCTCCCCTGGAGCCAAGAGCACCACACATCCAGCCCAAGTGGACCCCCTAATGTCCAACCTTAGAAGACCAGCCCAGGTCCCATTAAAATCCTGCCATGAGCAAATGCCTTCCAGCTAATGGGAAACTTCCTATCTCTGACCTGCTGTAGCCACATGATCGAGACCAAATCTCAGTCCCAAACTGTGTTGCAGAAGAAAGGTTTTAGATGTAATGGGGTTCCCACATGGGTAGAAATTTAAGAAGCTGTGATGGTTACGTGAGTATGTTTACTTTGTGAGAATTTATTGAGCTGTACAATAAAGATCTGTGTGCTTTTCTGTACATAAATTAGGCTATTATTTTTAAGTTATTAAGAAAATTTTCCAGCCCTACTCCATTGTTGCTTGCTTTGTTATTACAATCCTGGGCCTCTCACAAGATGATGAGTTCCTAAAAGCCTTAAAGAGCCTAGCACAGTGCCAGGATTTATTACTAGCTTCAGATGTGCCTAGTGACTTCACTGAAATATGGAGATCCAAGGGTTGTCAGAGGGAAGAGGGCAGTGAGATCGTTTTCCAAAATCCTTCAGCATCAGCAAAACAGAAGCTTCTGACCCCAAAGCTGCAGCTCAACAATACAGCTTTGATAATCAGCCCAGGCTTCTAGAGCAAACTCAGCTGTGCTCGTGATAATCCACACTCTGCAGGGGTAACAATTTTGATTTTAAAAAATAGATAGATAGATTTTTAAAAATATATTTGTGTATGTGTATATACACACATTTATATGCATGGTCGGGTATATATGCACACACACGCCAAAAGCACCAAAAGTGTCAACAGAGCCCAAATCCAACCTCTCCACAAGAAGAATGAACATGACGGAGTAAAAACTGTGCCTATATTGAAAAGTGGCTTAAACCAAAATAGATTTGTAAGTGGCAAGCTCTGTTGACAAGGTCTGCGATGGCAGATTCTTAAGAAAAGTCAAAATTTGAAAGAGAGGTCCTTGGTCTTGAAAATGCTGCAGACTCTCATGACCCCAAGAAGAAGGGTTGGTCCCACAGCAGAAAGGCTAGAAACAAAGCACCTCCAAGGGGGTGAGATAGAGCCTCCAAAACCACTGGTAGGAGATGCTTAGTTTGAAGCCTCTCACTGGAGAAGACCTTTGAACTCGTAGACACTAAGCCTTGGTAGGGTCTCCTGCATTGGGATGCGCCATTTGCATTTCAGCTGTTTCTCTGAGGGTGGTATGTCCAGTGCAGAGCTGGCTCCCGGTGGAGTCAGAAGGCCCCCACCCTCACCTAGCAACGCTCTGTGTGTGGAACGGGGAGGGAAGATTTGACCCACCAAGGGAAGCCGGAGGAGGGAGTTAACTGAGGTCTAACTCAAACACCACGCCTGTGGGGGATTCGTGAGACAAACAGATCTGGAGGCAAAGGGGTGTTCTAGTCAGGACATTGGGGAGCCCTCCCCTTCCCACCGCTCCTGAGAGAAAATATACCTTCGGTGGGTAGGCCAGTATAAGATGGAAGGTGCACCCAACTGCCCTCAGTTCTCATTTTTCTCTCACTTTCCGGTTTTTCTCTGGTCTGACAAATCAAACGGAATCCCAGAGGAAAAACGCCAGAGGAGGAAAGAGTCCTCCCTCCCCAGGCAGATTTATAGCATTCTGGATGCAGCTTGCGTCTGTCAGGCCCAAATGGTGAGGGTGGGCTCATCGAGTAGAATTACAGCTTCCTATAATGGGGAAAGTTAAATAGACAAGCTCGCCTACCCCAAGGAGCACGAAGCAGAGGTCAGTGCTGCTGGCTTTGAACATGAATGGCCCCTTCCCCTCTGTCCCCTTTCACATGTGGCCCGGCAACAGTAGCAGACAGATGCCACACAAAGACAGACACACCTGATTAACCATGAATACAACAGCTGTCGCTTCCCCACCGCCGCCACTACCCACAGCCCGGCTCTTTCCGCTCACTTTTTTCCCTTTCTTTCAGCTCGCACGAGGAAATTAAACCCACCATTAAAACCCAAGTTAGTGGGAGGGTGTCAGCAGCCAGGCCTTTGTCTCTCTGCTCACAGCCCTGTAATAGGTATCTTCTGATTTGTCCTTTCATCTGAAGAAGAGTTGCGGCCTACTGCCGAAGGCCCAGTCAACTCAAAACCTGAGACCCCAGAGAAAGGCCAGCGGTGGGTGGGGCAAGATGGCGCTGACTCAAATGGGGAGGGAGAAAGTCGACAGAGCAGCACGTTTTGTGTGCACCTGAGACTTTCTCTCTTCTCCCCTCCTCCTCTTCATTGTCTTGCCTCCAGCCGACCAGCATTCCCTGCTGCTCAAAACACCCACCCTTACGACAATTTGGCAGTCCTGCATTCAGCGTTGGGAAGTGGAGCTCAATGCAGCATTGTCTTTCCGTGAGAACTCACGTATTTCGGCCACCCATTTTGAGCTAGCCTTCACGAAGAAGAATGAGGGCAGGTGTTGTTTACTTTTTGTTTTCCCCTCTTAGGTAGCCAAATCCTTGAGTCCAATTTAACTTCCAAGACCTTGAGAATCAGAGTAAGGGAGGAAATCTAAGTGTTGAAATGCAAGTAACTTCTAAGGACATCAATAAAGCGGAATGTGACTATGCTGAACTTCCAGAAACCCACAGAACAGTAATTAGAGCCCTAAGTGTGAACTATGATTTTTCTTCAGGGGTTTCCTTTTGTTTTTGTTTTGTTTTTTCCCCTTTGGTCAATTCAAGTTAATCATTTGACCTCTGTAGTCCTGTGTTTCTAGTTCTTAAAATGGCTCTCTTGACTGTCAAAAAGTTTCTTAAGCCATGACCAAGAGAGACTAATAAAAATGATCAGAAATCACTCAGCAAACACAAAGTCTTATAACATAACAAGGGGTTGGTTACTGGGTAATTTAACTCAAACTCACGAAAATTCTACAAATATCACTACCTCCTCATGAGTGGAAAAGTAATGGAACAAAGCAAACCTGTCATCTGAAGTCTGTTTCCGATGAAGACCCAGCTCTACTGTATATTTCCGACTTCTACCAAGAACTCACGGAGATATCTCCATCAAGATAATTAGAAAGAAGTCTAACTGAAATGCCTAGAAGATTCTGTTTCAGACAACATAGTAGAAGTCCCAAGAGCCACGATTATGTAAGACATTGGGATTTGTTCCAGAACACAAAGGTAGCTTGCCATGGTCGGTAATCTTAGATTCATCTTCCATCCAGTGGATGAGGAGCCATATCCACCATCAAATCAACCGAGGTAGCCCACTTCAGAGCAATTAGAAAAGGCCTCCCTCACTTTGCCATTGACAGCCTTCTCCACAACTCTTATAGTATCCAAATATCTCTTTTTCTTGCTTCACAGAACCCACAGTTTAAGCAGAGGAAGCCTGTCTGTTTTCAATTCTTAACTTTTCACACATGGCAAACGAGTAGAACTTTTGAACACTGCGATCATCTGGCTGATGAGCAAGCTGTTTTCCGTTTCTGGCAACAAATACTTCTGGCTTATCTTGACGGGAAGAAAAGGGATGAAAATATACTCTGGTTGGATATCGTTGATAACATTTGTCATCTTTGCAGCTTAAAAAAATAGCTTAGAAAAAGTCTCCCTTGGTGTTATAGAAAATGGCAAAGAATTGACACCACCATTCAGATGCCAATTAAATTGAGTTCATAAATGAAGTAGACTGCTGTGGTCCTTTTCAAAACAAATACAATATAACATCATGATGTGGGATGAGGACTACATCAGAGCTAAGGATCTTTGGGTCCTGGATCTGGAGCCCCACTGGTGGACATGGTACCTTTGAAGGCTCACTCAGTGTGTCTAAACCTATCCTCATCCCTATCAGTGTGCTAGGGATGCTAACACAAAGCAGCTTGGTCTGGGGGGCTTAAATAATAGAAATGTTCTGTCACAGTTCTGGAAGCTGAAAGTCTAAGGTCAAGGTGTTGGCAGGGTTGGTTTCTCTTGAGATCTCTCTTCGCTTGCAGATGTGCATCTCATCCCTGAATCTTCACGTGGTCGTCCCTCTGTGTGTGTCTGTGTCTTAATCTCCTCTTCTTATAAGGCCACCAGTCACATTGGATTAGGGCCAACCTTATTGACTTCATTTTTCACTTTTAACTCTTTAAAGACCCTCACTATAAATACAGTCATGTTCTGAGGTACTGAAGATTAGGACTTTAACATATGAATTTTGGAGGAACATGTTTCAGTCTATAATACCTTCTCAGGGACTCATTGGACTAAATTAGTTTAAGATCTATCTCAATTCTGACACACTCTGAAGCTATGGTCTGGGTCCATAACGAAGGTGAGCAGAGGGCTTACATGGCATCCATCTTGCTATGATTCAGTCACAACCAAACATGAAGGAAACAAAATGGATGGCCACATCATCTGAAAGCAGGGAAGTCAATCTCATGAATTGCAGGGTCCTTGAGAGTCATGCTGCCACCTCTCAAAAGAATCAGAAAGACGAGTAAACAAGATCCCTTCTGCTTTAAGAGAGGAGTGTTTTACGAGCATTAACTCACCCTCGCTGACCATGCCCACTCACCAAACCCCTCATAAAATGGTTTTTCCTTCTCTCACATTGACAAATGGCAAAAAGCAAAGGAATGAATCATCAAACAGGCAAAACACTCTTCCTATGACTCTTTTACCTGAGCAAAAACGTTACTTCCTGAAAGAGGAAAGAGAGAGAAAGTGTCAGGCATGACTAACGGAGGTGACAAGCTGATGCAAAGAAGTTCAGGACAGCATGAACGTTAGAAACAGGCAAGATTACGTAGGAAAACGAAGGTGGATGAGCACACTCCTTCAGGGAAATAAGGCTTGGGGGGGTGGAATTGTGAATAAAAGATTTCCAAAAAAAGACATGTGTGTGTAATTTACTTAATAGTTCCACCAACATGCAGCAGTGGGTTGGGGATGATGGTTCCAAACACCGTGTGACACATGTTTACAAAGGAACTGGGTGACTCTATTTTAAATGACAACTTCTTATTCATCACCCCTCCAAATGGCCTGTTTGCAGCACTGCTAATCACCAGGGTTCTTCTGGAAGCAGTACTGTTTAGTCATGAGCCATGTGCTGGCAGTGGCTGGGGACAGACAGGAGGGCCAGCAGCTCGTGACTTCAGGGATCCACAGAGGGGAAGTAGCTCAAAGTGATGGCGTATGTTATGGGTTGACTTACGTCTCCCAAAAAGATGTGTTGAAATTCCAGCCCCCAACTTGGAATGGGACCTTATTTGGAAATAAGGTTCTTGCAGATACAATTAGTTAAGATGAGGTCAGACCATCGTAGGGTAGGCCCTCCATCCAGTATGACTAGCATCTTTATAAGAAGAGGAAAATTTGGACACAAAGAGAGATGCAGGAAGAACATCATGTGATGATGGAAACAGAGATTGTCTGACAATCCCTACAAGCGAAAGAATTCCAAGGGTTGCTGACAAACAACCAAAGCTTGGGGAGGCAAGGAAGGATTCTCTCCTGCAGGTTTTAGAAGGAGTGTGGTGCTGCTGACAGCTTGACTTCAGATTTCTAGCCTCCAGAACCATGAGAGTAAATTCCTATGGTTTAAGGCATCCTGTCTTAAATCCATAGTTTGCTATATGGAAGCCCCAGGAAGCTCAGGTGTCCTGCATTATGGTGAACCCAGCAAGCTTCATGGTAGGTGTTCTGCAGCTCCATGACTTCTAAAACAATGTATTCTTCCAGGGGCACCTGGGTGACTCAATTAAATGTCTACCCTCCGCTCAGGTCATGATCCCAGGCTCCCTGCTCAGCAGGGAGTCACCTTCTCCATCTGCCTCTGCTCCTGCTAATGCTCTCTCTCACTCTTCCTCAAATAAATAAAATCTTTTTGAAAATAAAATTAAATTAAATTAAAAAATAAAATAAAGTAAATAAACTCTTCCAAAAGTCTCTACTTTCCAGGGATTTGACCTTTTTTCAGTTCTGAAAAAAAATACAAGACCTTTATTGGCCTTCCAGCCTCTCACCCCAACATGTTGAACAAAGACTTGGCAGATCAGAGTTGGAGACATATCATCTACCTGCTTTTAGGGGTAACTTCCTTATCATTTTACATTTTCCCTAACCAGCATGACTGTGGGTGAGTCTCTAGGCCTCTGTCTTTTCATTATAAGATGAAGGGCCCCAAGTACAGTAATTCCTAGCCTGAAACACTGGAGACCATAACTGTTTTTCTTCGTTGTGTTTTAGACACCAAGATGATGAAAAAGAAAGGGGACAAGGCTGTAATGCGTTTTCTCCTTCCTTGTGCTAGTCCTAAGATGTTCTTAAAAAAATTAAATGGAAAATATTTCTTGAATACACTGTTCAGCAAGTAGCAAGAGGAAAGATAAATGTTATGAATTCAAAGGAAATACTTCATACCATAGTCAGAGCAATCAACTAATTAACCAACCAGTATTTACCGATGCCTATGGAGAGATTAAGTATACAAATGGTTAACAACCAGAGCATATAAAAAATTGACTTCTAACTTACAAGATGCAGCAACCAGCCAGGAATCCAACCCATTATCTACAGTAACCAGCCCAGAAAGTTAACCTGCTATAAGTCAGACTTGTATGAAGTCAGATTACTATCTCCAGCAAAGGAAGCCAAACAATAGCCCCTGTAACAATTAATCCAAAATGTCCAGGACCTAATTAAAAACTGAAAGCTTACCTCATTTTGGTCCCCATGGCCAAACTTTGACCAACCAGAGAAAGTCAAGTATGCACCCCCAACCAATCCCATGGGATGCTTGCTTGCTTCTAGTTAGACCATATCAATGGTCTCCAATCAAGGCACAGCTGAAGCCTTCCCCCTTTTCCATTATAAATCTTCCCCACCCCTCTTCCTGCCTTTGAGTCTTTGTCAAAACACAAGCTATGGGGCGCCTGGGTGGCTCAGTAGGTTAAGCCTCTGCCTTCGGCTCAGGTCATGATCTCAGGGTCCTGGGATAGAGTCCCTCATCGGGCTCTCTGCTTGGCAGGGAGCCTGCTTTCTCCCCTCTCTCTCTGCCTGCCTCTCTGCCTACTTGTGATCTCTCTCTGTCAAATAAATTTTAAAAATCTTAAAAAAAAAAAAAACCTACAAGTTATGGTAGCTAACTCCCTTGCAATATAGCAAGCTCTGAATAAACTTTTCTGGTTCTTATTTGGTTGGTCTTCCATTTACTTCCACACCACCAAATGCAAGTAAAGTCTACTCTTGGAGGGGTAGGGAAAAATACAAGGATGTATAAGACATGGGTCCTTATACTTAATAAACTTAAAATCCATGGGATTTGAGATAAAATGCCCAAAGATCAGAAACAACTATCATGACAATTAAGCAAGTGATAAAACCAGTCAGGAATAGAAAGTCTTAAATGCAGTTCTAGGCACTGGGTAGAGAAGTTTGCAGGTTAGAGATTACTTTTGGCTGGGAAAGACAGATATGAACCGGATTTCAGTACACAGAAGAAAATAATTCTAGTAATTATTGAGATACCCCTGTTCACACGGTTATTTAAACTTGAAAGTCTGTGGGAACTAAAAGGAGGCCTGGCAGAAAATGTGTTTGTTCCATGACTACTTTGACTGTCACTTGAACATGGAATGATTTCTTGGGCAGGTCCCTCCTTTCTCTTCATAAGCCCCAAGTGAGTCAGAACATTCCCTGAGTCACTCAGACTGTAGACAAGACACCCTCGCCCAATTAGCCTCTCAGTTAAGTTCATCTGTGTTCCCATTCCCTACGATTTCCCCCTGAATCCTTGACTATCCACCAAGAGTAGATCTTTATCCACACCAGGCCATTTTTGGAGACCAAGCAGGGTGCCCTCCTAGAAGCTGGGGTTTTAGGAAACCAAATAAATAGTACCCCCTTCCCTGGCCAATTTCTAAACCAATTAAGAGGCATAAGAATTAGACATCTAGAGGTAAAAATATCACCGTCTGTTAGATGAACAAAGTCTTGGCTGGAGACTATGACTTCAGGTCTGTGGGCTTGTTAATATGATACCACTAAAGTCGCCCAGCAGGTGCCTGGCAGGGCTGGAAGATAAATTTTCCCACGTGGGTCACTGCCCCTTAAAACTTCAGGCTTGAAGAAGCAGAGAATGTTCACTGTCTCTAGACAGTACCCAGAGAGTGAAGAGAGGGTGAGGCATTTATGCTCAGTAACTTCATCCAGACTGAACACCCCTCTCTTCCTCCAGTGCAGTGAAAGAGAGGATGGGGAGAGCCCAGGGGATTTACTGAATGCAAGCATGTCCCCCTAGAAACAATAGGAGAGGGAATAAACATTCCCATGTAACACCCACAACAGGCTTACTCCCCACAGGGTAGAAGTCTATAACACAGACACAGACACACACATACATGGACATACACTCTTACACATGGCTGCCAATACTATGGTCATGTTCTGTAGTTCTAGGATTTAAAACAACTTTTAAGTCTGATGAAAGCAAATGCAGTCATGGAGAAAGCTCCCACGTGAGGGATTGTCCTCAGCACGGACTATGTTAGAGGTGTAGACCCCTAAGTCAAGCATCCTGAATTCCTGTCTTAGTACTGGCAGTAAGTGGCTCAGTAGTTATTCAAGGTTGTTTCCCTCCAGGTGCTCTGTTCCCAGCTATGCACTAGGAATCAGCACCTATCCTGTTGGGGGTATAAAGTGAGAGAAAAAATGGGAAAAGCATTACCATAGAACTCAACTCCACTTCACAGAGGCACCAAGGTGGTCCCATATTAAGAGACAATAGTAACATCTTTCTTGAAAAGGAAGTTCGCCACACAGAACTTTTTCAGCATGAGGGAGTACATCCAAGAGTGGATCCCTGAAAGTGAAACTGGAGAGCAGAAAGGAAGGGTAAGGATGGTCCCCAAACCTGTGAGCTGAAGGGCTGGGTATTACTGGGTCAGTTTGGACAACACATATTCAGCAGCCTGACAAGTCCTTTGCGACTCGTTACACTTCTGACTCTGAAAGCCTTCACCCTCAGGCAACCTTTCCCTGAATTATCCCTTAGGAATAAAAAACCAGAACACCCCACTCCAAAAAGTATTCATCAGAGAGAGGCTGGACTTTGAAAGGGCGTCCAGCTTTTCCCCCTGCCGCTTCTTGAAGAACAACTATTGTTGGCTTAGCACTTTGTCATGGCTTTTTTTTAATCATTCTCTTGGCAACAAAATGGCCTTAGACCTAGCTAGAGAAATGGTGGGAAGAAAGGGAAGGAGAAAGGAAACATTGGATTAAGAAAGAAGCGAAGAAAGGGGGGTTCATCTTACAAATAGAAGACCAGGGAAAAATTAAGTGCAGAATTTTTTCAACTCCTAATTGGAATTTCCTAAGGGTGCTCTGCCTGCCCCCAAGACCTCAAAGTCAGAGCTTTGTCTGTTGGTAGATAGAGAGGCTCAAAAGGAAATGTAACTTTACTCGGAAGGGTGTAGAAGGATCTGTTATTTCACCTTGCCAGTAAGGCTCTGCTTCCATTTTTCTGCCAATGATTCTCTCTGCTATGTGCTTCCCTTTCACATGTGCTCGTTCACCAGGGGCTAGGAGCCTGGTGCTGTGATGCACGGGGAAATGAGACAGCACCCCGCTACCCTCAGGGAGATCCCGGTCAAGTGGGAGAGACGCTAGAACGGAGGGAGGTCTGCTGCAGTACAATGAGACAGGTTCAAGTACAGATAAAGACAGTGAAGGAGCCCAGAGGATGGGACTCTAACTTAGGTGGTGAGGTGAGGGGTCACAGCAGGGGTCCTCATAGGGTTCCCCAAGAAATAGACTCCGAGATCACTTGCAAGAGGCTTTCTGGAGAGGGCTTGCGTAAAAGGGAGAGAGAGAAGCAGGCTGCCCAGGGGGCTTCGGCTGACTCCTCGGGGAGACAGAAAGCTAGGATGGCTTTTCAGAAGCCATGCCACGAATCAAGGTTCCGTGTCTTGCACGGACCACACGTTAGCCATGGGCAACCCCAAAGGACAAAGGGGCATGACCTCAGGCAAGGCTACCTCATGGGCCAAGGGCAATGTTTGGGGAGGGCTTCATCTGTGAGCCAGCAGCAGGCAACACCCCACCCGGGGGGGAGGAGCTGGGGGATGACCACCTCGGGCCTAAAGGGGAGCTAGAGCAGCACGCCGCGGCGCCCATTCTCAGAGGTTTTCTAGAAGAGAATCGATCTGAGCTGAGCTTTAGAGCATGTAAATACCCACAAGGAAAGAAGAGTGTTCGAGGCAGAGACAAGAGCAATGTGCCAAGGCAAGGAGCCTTCAGAAAGCATCACACATTTGGAAAACCATCAGGAATTCAGCAGACTCATGAGGTATGTTGGAAGGCAGGACCTGAGAGAAGGGGGAAACAAGTCAGGAAAGCGGGCGGCCAGATCATAAAGAAGCCCATTGGCTATGCTGACGAGTCTGGATTCTATCTTAGAAATAAGGGAAAGCCAGAGAAGGATGTTCAATATTGTTTATGGGATTTTTTTTTCCTGATTTACTATGAGGTTAGGAAATGCATTAAGCATGAAGGGAAAAATAAAATAATCTCATAATCCCACCACCCAGAGAAAACCATAATTAACATTTTGATGGCATTCCTTCTGGTATTTTTCTATTTATAGATATATGTATTGGGACAGGAAGAAAAGGGTTTTGAGAAACATCAGACAGATTATACCATAGGTACAGGTTTTTATCTTGCCTTGTGATTTATATCATAAGTAGCTTCACGTCATTAAATCCTTTTCAAACACATGATTTAAATATTCGCACTGAAGTCTATTCATTGGATTTAACTAAAGCTTTCTTTATTATTGGACAAGAAAGTTTCTTTCTGGATCTTGGTCTATAAGTTTTATTATATCTTAAGACAAATTCACAATAAAGAAATCACATTGGGTTAAAAGATAAAAACATTTGAAGATTGAAAAAGTTTAAGAGATAACACGGGATGCAAAGAAATGTATTTTTTTTTTTTTTCCCACTAACTTACCTCTGGGTCTTCAATAAAGAGTAGGGGAAGAGATCCAAGTGACTGTGGAGTGTTTGGGTTAACCACAGGCTGATTGTGGGGTTCTAACATGGACCCAAGGGTCTCACATGAGCACTCTGACACTGTCAGTGTTGCAAAGAGCATGTGAGGCAATGCCTCAGTGTCCCCTCTAAAACTGAGTCCTTCCTGACCCTCAACCACTCGGGGTACTCAGATTTCATTTTTCCTTCCCGTTGGAAATGATCCAAACATCCAAAGCCTACCATCGGATGCCTTCCAAGGTTCCCTTTCCTGCTGAAATTCTGACTGTATCTCTGTGAATGTTCCTCTGGAGCAAACTACTTTATTAGCTCTGCTTTCCACATTCTGCTTCTCCCTGAAGGCAGACAGAAGGAAGAAGCTCTAAGCCTTCCATTGACACAGAAATTGTCCCAAATGCTCTCAAATTTATCTTCATTTGTGCTGCTGCCTATAAATTACTTTCTCATGGGATATGGTTTGAATTATAGGAACAATCCATTCCTCTCCCCGTTGGTTGCCAGCCCTTCCCCAGGGTCACAGAATACTTCTTTTTGATGTTCATATCCTAATTTTAATCCAACCGTGTGTTCTGTCAGTGGTCTCTGGAGTCTGCATCAGACATAATTCTCAAGCAACAGGAAGTGAGTTAATGTGACCAGTTCCGTTGCTTAGGACCCTTCCATAACCCACTCTCTACACAGCCTTCCCGACATGTGTTTATAATCACATGGCGTTATCTCTACAGCAGCGTGAATGGTCTTCCGTCGGAAGGGGCCATCGGGGAAGTGCCCGTCCATCGAGCCTGCTTCTGGTTCTGTTGTTGTTGTTTTAATCTGGCATCTCAGGAGGCAGAATGGTCTAATGAAAAGACAAACAAACCCAGATCAAGAAGTCTAGATTCTTGGCATAGTTCTGCCACCAACAATTTAGGTGACAGAGAGGAATTTACCTCCCGTTGACCTATCTCTCAGAGTGGTCATGAGGAAAAACAAAAGTAATAGTCATCAACACAAAAAACAATGTGCACAGTTGCATAGATCCAAGTAGTACTTTATTCCACCAACCTCGTGTATATGCACGGAATGAATAGTAATATAGTTTGTAAAGCAAATATCGTCATTCGAAAAATGTTTATTAAGCCGGCAGTTACTTGGAGAACAAAGAAAGACAGAATACAGCCAGGGGATTTTCCAGAGCTGGTTGGAGACACAGGAGTTACTATTTGCAGCAGTGATAAGTGCTTTCATGGGCACGTGTATGATCTGACTCGCAAGCGCAGAGGAGGGAGAAGCACATCTTGCCAAGGAAAGTCAGAAAACAAATCAACAGGTGACATCTGAGTGGTTTGGAAGGATGAAAAAGACACTCTGCAGGCAGGTAAGTCAGGAATGAAATCATCACTTCCAAAAATCTCCAAGAAGAAAAAGAATACCGCATGTTCAGGGAACCATAAGTCCACCAGTGTGTGGGAGCGCCACATGTGTGTCAGGAAGGAGCGAGGGTGGAGTCCTGTTCCCCTACTGTGGAATGTTGCTTTGTCTTCAGGGCAAGGTAGAGTCAGTGACATGCCTACAGCATGGCTGTATTGGTCTTGGTCCAGGCAAGAAATACTGAAATCAGTCATTTGAGAGGAGTTTCCAGCAGG
Organism: Neogale vison; assembly: GCF_020171115.1. Lineage (NCBI taxonomy): Eukaryota > Metazoa > Chordata > Mammalia > Carnivora > Mustelidae > Neogale > Neogale vison. Next base: position 137,494,105 of record NC_058091.1, read on the forward strand.
ATTTTGTTCAAAGGTGTGGATAAGGTGTAGGGGAACCGCAAGGGATCCTGATTGCTGTCCTTAGGCCTTGATGGGTGAGGGGACTTGGAAGAGAGCCATGTGAGAATCCACCTGATGGGAGCAGTGAGCCCTGGGAAGGACTTAGGGAGAGAAAGGACCCTTCTCACTGCTCCCACCCTTCCCACCTCATCTTACCAGTACCCCCATTGGCCAAACCCTACTGGAAGCCAGAAGGCAAAGAAACTTTGGAGGAAGAAGGCAGGGTGAAGAAGGATGGCTCTATAGAGACAAACAAAATCTATCTAGCATCAGGCGAGTAACACCAGATTGGAATTTCAGGCAGCAGTACAGAGAAAGGAAGCCAGAGAGAATCAGGAGAAGTAAAACACAATCCAGATGAGATATGATGGGGATTTGATAAGGCAGTGCTGACATTAAGGAAGGGGTCCAATAGACTCAAGAACATTGAGAAGATTCAATCTAAGGAACTTGATTGTCCCTAGCTGGCATCTCTCAGAAGCTCTTTATCATACATGGACAGCTTCTTGGGCAATAAACAAAAACAGAAACAAGAGGATTCTGGGGGATACAGCTTGTCATTTCTGATATCAGAGACTCATCCTTTTGAAGCAGTTCATTTCGCTGATGACATCAATCCTTGGATTTGGAAGCCAAGAACTTAGGACAAGCAGTTCCCTCTTTGTCAAGTGTCTCCATATCCACCATCTGGGAAAAAAAGAGGCCATTGTAATGGGCTGAGTGGTGGCATCGCGAAAGATGTGTTTCACATCCCAGAACCTGTGAATATAACCTTATTTGGGAGAATGGTCTTTGTAGAGGTAATTGAGTTAAGGATTTTGAGATGAGTTCATCCTGGATTGTGGAAGGCCCTAATCCAAGGACAATTGTCCTTAGGAGAAACAGAAAAGAACACAGGGAGACATGGAGAGAAGAAGGCCATGTGAAGACAGAGGCAGACATTGAGTTCAACAGCCACAAGCCAAGGAACATGTGAAGTTACTAGAAGCTGGAAGAGGAAGCTGGAAAAGGTGAGGCAGGATTTCTGGGCGTCTCCCCTAGGGCCTTCAAACACCTTGGTTTCAGACTGCCCGCCATGGCATGATCAGGCAAGACTTCTAAAGTCCACCAACACTCATCACCACCTGTGTCCCCAGCGATCTCGCCACCCCTTGAATGAAACTGTTCTGTTCACCACTTGGCCCGATGTGTGTCTTTATCATCAGTGGCCTCCTTCCCACTCCAATGTTTGCCCCAGAAGAAAAATACAAGACACTTGCTTATTTGATGTCACATGTTCTAGAAGCTGTCATTGAAATGAAGTCTGAATTAAAGACAGGTCATCATAGACATCTTGAAATGTGCCTCAAAGTGATATCAGATATATTTCTACCAACCTTCACTTTGCCAACTAAGCTTCACCCCTTTATGGGAAAGAATTTCTAAGGCAACGTGGCATATTGGGGAGATTTCTAGAAGGAGATTGCTAGAAAATATTCCAGTACATTGCTTAGGTGCCTCTGAATATGATGCTGTCACTGCACAAACCACAGAACCAGTATTAAGAGCACGTTTGTTGAGGTGGGACAAAGAGATGATGGGTACCATGTTCAATAGGTTGAATACAAGATCCCTGAGGCCCACTGGGATAGATTTCTGGTAAGCAGGATGAAATATGTCTGAAGCTTAAGAGTGAAGTTTGAGAGGACATTCTGGATAATTATGTTTTCCCCTTAAAAGTAGAAAGTGTCTTATATCTTTGATGCATCTCTTCTTATTTTTTGTTTTTAACTTTTTTTAGATTTTATTTATTTATTTGAGAAAGAACACATGAGCAAGAGGGGGACAGAGGGAGAGGGAGAAGCAGACTCCCTGCTGGGCAGGGAACCCAATGAATCAGGGCTCCATCTAGGAACCCTGGAATCATGACCTGAGAGGAAGCCAGACACTTCACCGCCTGAGCTACCCAGGTGCCTCTTGAGGTAGCTCTTTTTAAATTCCACTACCTCATAAAACAAACCCCATATAGAATATAATTTCACTTCTAGATATCTTGGAGTTTGCCCCTTTTTACCAAAGGCAAGAGTTCCATTTGAACATATCTTGCTCCCATGCAGTCAACAAACCCCATTCCTACATCAGAGAGTATACCATTGTTAGTCTGAACCTATAACAGGAGCTCCATGCTCCTTACTGGAAATTAAGGTTGATCATGTGACCCCATTCTGGCCAATGAGATGGAAGGGCTGAAGGGACCTGGGAAAGCAAGTGCGTAGCTTTTCCGCAAGAGGTAGTGGCAGCTCGTTCTTTCTCCTTCTCTGAGAGAGTAAAGGAACACTAGCACTAAGGCTACTGGCAGTCATCCCATGCGCACAAGGACAGCCAGCCTGAGGATCCACTCAACACCACACACAGAGAGGGAGAGAACGTGGGTTCCCATGATCATCGCTGAGCCACTGGCTGGATCTCTTCTGAGTCACTATAGGTCCTTATCACTTAGGTCACTTTCACAGTTTCTATTAACTGCACATGTGAGCACCCGAGCCCCTACCAGAGTCTTCTGATGCTTTGTTCCTAAACCACATCACCCCAGACCTCCCCTGGTGAGGCTCCTGTCACTCATCAGTTGTCATTTCTCAGTGACAGACAAGAAAATATGAGCTAAAGACCCTGGCATAGGGCTTAAAACCCAGGAGGCGCTGGGTAAACTTAGTACCCACTGCTTTGTCTTACTTCTCAGGTTTGAGCCCTCTGTCTCTCTCCCAGATCCCCACCATTGGCTTTGAAATGCTCTACGTGATAAAAGCCAGGTCCCAGCAGGTCTCTGGATGGCTGGGTGCTTAGAAGCCTTGTTGCCAAGGAGTATGCAAGTGGGAACTCCATGCCCCAGAAACATTAGCGAATGAGCAACCTTCCTTATTAGACTGTCACCACAGCTAGTCACAGACACTCTTACTCCTCATGAGATTCTAATATGGTGGCCGGCCATGAACACCAACGCCGTTAGAAGCTCAGTGAAATCTGGTTTTCGATCATTCAGAGCCGAGATGTTTCCCTTCTGAGTCATCATTACCAGTATCAGTCCTCACGCTGCAGATGGGCAGAAACACTGATTAATACCGAATTCTGATTACTATAATGTTCACAGTGTTACTGAAGGAAAGCCCAAGAACTCTGATCAGCAACTTCTTTCGAAAAAGAGACCATTGGATTTCCCCTCCCCTTCACCCTGAATGTCCTGGTTCTCGGGTTTGGCCCAGGAGCGGTTGCAATAAATCCTCATTTAGAGCTCAAACTCTCTCAAACTACAACACTGCCCTGCGATGGACCCTTCGATAATGCAGCTGGAGAAACCTTCCAAAAGCGGTATTTTTTTTTTCCTTTTGCTTTTTTGGGTTAAAAGTCACTCACATTCATGTGAATCTTACAGTATTCTCATGAGATACTTGGAGACACCTAAAAACAAATGCTGAAAAGGCTGGTTTGAGAACATCAGCCTCGGTGGAAAGTGCCTTCCCCATCACCAGTGACTCACTTTGGTGACTCAGGGCTTGTCCTACAAATGCAGAGATGCACAGCGCCTATCTTAGCTCCCCTTCCTCTGCATACCTGGACAGCAATGAGGGATTCGTTATGTAAAGTGTACAAAGTGCTTTCAGTCCTTCTGGATACAGTTTACATGAACACACGGCACTTCCCAGGTGTTAAGGAGCATTCAAATTTAAGGGAGGGAAGGGGGGCGGGGAGGGATAAGGCGTGGGATCTTACTTTCACAAGTGTCTTAACCAAAACTGAATGTCCCCAACAAAGCCAAGACCTTAAAATGGAGAAGATTCTGATTATCGGTTTAAGTGTGGAATTTTTAAATTTCTAGCAAACTTTAAGGAAAAGAAAGAAAGGGACGGGAAGAAAAAATCTTGATGTGCCAGTCCAAAATTCTATTTCACATATATTAAATCCCCTTTACTCTGGAAGACTGTCAAGTGTCCAGTAACATTTTAATATTTACACTTTTTAAAATCTTTTTTCTAAAGATTTTATTTATTTATTTGACAGAGAGAGATCACAAGTAGGCAGAGAGGCAGGCAGAGAGAGAGGAGGAAGCAGGCTTCCTGCTAAGCAGAGAGCCCAATGTCGGGGCTCGATCTCAGGACCCTGGGATCATGACCTTAGACGAAGGAAGAGGCTTTAACCCACTGAGCCACCCTGGCACCCCTAATATTTACACTTTTACTCCTCTGCCATATAATCACCTCAGCTTAGACATTATGCAAATATATGAAATCTTCAAACATAAAATGAAGCCAAGTTACTCACCGAAGGGAAACCCTATGTCAACCTTCATCATTGCACACCAAAAATGTCACGCAAACCCACTCATTTACTAGAACCAAGATAAAACTACCCACCAGTGCTCAGGAGTCCCTCTCAAATACATGCAGGGCTAACAAAACACTGAACCTTAAACTCATTTGGAAAATAAGCCTACGAATTTCTTCCTTTAGCAAATGCCACTGGGTGACCCCACCTTCAAGTCAAACAGCTGAAACTCAGCTTGCCCTGTTTCCCTTGAGTACTGAGTTCTAAAGGCCACTGGTTTCAATATATTTTGCCAGAAATAACTTGAAGGCTTTCCTGAACAGGCACCAAAGCCCTTGTAACAATGTAGTCATTTTAAATTAACATCCTAATTTAAAATAACTAAACCCGATTTTTACTTATGATCGAAATTTATACTGGAACACCTCTGTGGGGGTTAAATCCAGTGCCTCCACCCGAGACAGGGGATTTGCTGACAACCAAAAATGGAAAGAGAAGGTTTAAGTCCAGATGCCAAGAAACCAATCCTGTTTCTGAAAAGAAAACAGTGTCTGTACCTTGTCAATCACTTGGAGTTGAACCTATGCCTCCATTAGTCAAAAGAATCCCTGGGTAAGTCTTCCTCTTTCAAAAGGTTTTTTTTCTTGCAAACATCTGCTAAAAGTAGCAACCTAGAAGAAAATATATAAATATAAAAGGAAAGAAAATACTGTGAGAGGACCAAAAACTAGAAGTGACCAAAATGTTCTTCAGTAGGTAAATGTACATCTATGTCACAGAATATTGCCCAGGAATAAAAAAGAATCAGCCAGTCTCGCAGGTCACATACTTTTCAAGATCACTTCAATAACATTCTAAATGGCCAAATCACAGAACTGGGGAACAGACTAGTTGGTGGTTGATATGGGTCTGGGGATGGTGGGTGAGTATGAGCATTAGTGGGTAGCATGATGGAGATATCTACACGTTGATGCTTACTGAATCAGTGCATGTGGTAGAACGGTATGGAACTCCTCACATGCATTGTACCAGTGTCAGTTCCCCGGTTCTGATGCAGTACTCTAATTATGTCAGATGGGACCATGGGGAAGACTTGGCGAAAGGTGCAGGGGACCCATCGGGGCTATCCTTGATCTCATTGTGACTTTTGACACATCTATAATTATTTAAAAAATAAAGAGAAAATAAAAGAGTGAAAGGAAATAAAAGAAAGAAGGAAAAAGAAACAACTTAGAGTAAAATACTGACAACTCCAGAGATGAAAGATGACAGGGAAGATCTAGAGGAAGGGATAGATGGCAAGAGTAAACAGCAGGGGTTATGGTCAGGCAGGCTGACAACCAGAAGCTGGCTGGATTGTAAGTTGTAAATGAACTCAGTGGACAGAGAAGGGGAAAGATCACTGAACTGTTACCCTTGAATGACAAGGACAGAAGTGAGGGAGCAAGAGTAAAGTCATCGTGGTGGCAGAAGCTACAGGAAGGTCTGGTGGAGAGGGAGCGGGATGCACAGGGTGGGGCTAGCATCTCATATTCCTGAGGACGTGACAAATACCAAATGAGAGAAAGAATGACAAGGGGAAATGTCTGACTTAGAAAGAAATATTGGAAAGGAAGATGAGCCAGAGAAACCTGTAAGTTGAAAAAGAAGGGGCAATTTTCTTGGGCTAGAGCAGAATCACCAATCAAATAATGATGAGGTGGTCAAAGAATATCACAGGCAGGTGAGTCAGAAGGAGAAGAAGAATGACAGAAACCAGGTCTTTGAGGGAGACAAATGCTGAGCAGCAAAATGCAATGGCCTCTGAGAAGGTGTTCCTTACGTGGGTCTAAAACCCAACAACATATCCTGAACTTTCTAGATTTATTTAACAAACATCTTTGATAGCCTGGTACATATCAAGTCAAGCATGATTTTCACATCAAAAAAATATGACCTTACCAAGTGCCGTTCATGTACAAGTAACACAAAACTGCAGGAGGGTGAATTAGCATAGGGGAGGAAAGAGTTCACAAGACAACCTGTGAGCAAACATCTTAGAGTTCCCTAGGGCCCGATGCAGGAGACTCTTCAGTGTTTCCGAGAGTATAAGCAGCCAGTAATATTAAAATCTGAAAATTAAAACAGATCTAAGGATCTGATCCTCAGATCTTAGAATCTGAGATTTAAGGTGGTCGTAAAGGAATTCTTATCACACAAAGAAAGCCGCAGTTCATGAATCTCCCAGAAGACACTGGGGAAATTCTAAGGAGGGTAGCCCCTAACAAAAGAGAGGGAAGAAAGATGGTTGGCTACTCCCCATGGTTGGAGAAATTACAAAACAAACAGTCACTTTCTCTCTCAGCTACTGGGGAAAATACCAGCTTGGAATTCTTAGCCAACATGCACTCAACAGTGGGGAAAGAATCAATGGCATCCCCTGAAAGTGATGGGACAGGAATCCGTTTATCTCCATGGCCACCAAACCCAACCTCTAGCTTTGGAGAAGAAGTCAGCAAGTAACCTAAAATTAAGAAACCCAAAGCATATGGTAAACATTGCCAGATATCATTCCCTGATAAATTATGTTCCTGTGGCCCTACAAAAAATCTTCATTTTCCTTTGCAGTTTTATGTGAATCCCTTGCAAGAAGCAGATGTGCAATTCAAGAAGGATGCTCTGATAAAACCTGAGTGCCCAGGGCCTGTGGGTGGCTAGTGCAAAGGACTGAGAGGTGAGAAACAATGAAAAGCTTTCTCCAAAAAAAATCATGAGTGATAGGGCAGAGGGAGAATTCACTAACATGTGGACTTTGAGAAACCACTCCATAGAAAGGCCAACAGTTGAGAATAAAATTGAGAAGAGACATCTCAACAGCAAATTGGGAAGTGAAGTTTGAGCATTGTGAGACGTAAATCCCCTCTTCAGTTTTCCTTATAAAATCTTCAGTACAGCTTATCTCGACAAGCACTGCAAAAGGTACAGAATTGTCAAATCGCTCCATTTTACACCCAAAGCAAATGTAACGCTGTACATTAACTACACTAGAATTAAAATTTTTAAATTAAAAAATAAGGGGATGCCTGGCTGGCTCAGTCAGTGGAGCAGGTGACTTTTGATCTCGGGGTTGGGAGTTCGGGCTCTGGGTTGAGTATAGCGGTTACTTAAAAATAAAATCATTTAAAAAATAAAAATTTAAAAAATTAAAAATAATTTTTAAAAATAGAATAGATTAAAATCTCCAGTACAATCTGCTTTGTGGAGTGAACTTTCATTGAGGGAGACACACAGAAGTGCAGAGCCCTGTGTCAAGGTCAGCACAAGGGCAAAAGCATAGGTCTGGGTTACCTTTTTATTAACTACTCATTATTTAATTTACATTAAAAAGAACCTGAGGACATGAAGCCCAAGGGAAGGAAAGAGAGGTTGGATGCCTTTTTCTTTTACTAAATTTTTAAATTCTTGAGTCACTTACTCTTTCTCAGTTTCCAAGCAGGCTCTGTGGGAGAAGTATGATCACCTAGGGTTTATAAAGAGGGTCTGGTCTCATTCATTCCCTCCAAAACTTCAAGAGGCTTTAAGGATCACAAAGATTCTTTTCAGCTCTGATATCCTTTTCCTCTCCCGGGATCTCAAAAGCCTTCCCATCCTCCTCAGAAACAAATCTAGATGTCTTTGAAAAGAGGACACATACTCGCGGTGTTCTGTTATTGCTGCTTTCTATGGGTCATCATCGGATTAGAGTTTAACTATTTTACCAAATAACCAGATAATCTCTTTATCACTGCACCCTTTCCCCCCCCTCAAAAGGGTTGGCCATCCTAGAAAGTTAAAAAATAGGAAGGGAGTCTCTGTCTTTATCCCTTGCAAATAAATCCTACCCCAGAGGGAGATGCAATTATGCTGAATCCAGACTGTGAGTTTCTTTTCGTACCGAACAGCAAAATAAAGAACAAGGCACACACGTGAAAGCAAGTGATTATCTGTGTGGTTTCATCAACAAACACATCTGTGAAACTGAAGAGGCGGTCTGCAGAGCAGTTTTGCAGCCAGAAACAGCAGCCTCGGCAGTGAATCAGGACAGGTCTTAGAGCAAGAAAGACCTGTTCTCCAATCCTGGCACTGTCCTTGCTGCTGGATACTCAATAAAGTTTTTTCACGGCTTGCAAAGTCATTAAAAATAAAAATGAAGTTTGCCTTGTGGAAACAGAGACAAAAATATGAGGCATATGGTTCCTTATCCCCAAGCGCACAAATAATAATTGATGAAGAAAAGAAATGAATGAAACACAACTCTCTAGCTCATCTAATTTTTCTCTCAGTCACTTTTTTTTTTTCTTTTTTTAATTTTGTCCTCTCTCTGTCCCAATTCTGCCTCTTGTTTTTTCCAACCTTCCCTCCTCTGGTATATAATTATTCATCCTCTTCTCAGAAGAAACAGAGCAATCATAATTTGCTCCAGTAATCATGAGTGCTCAAGTCACCCTGGGCCACCCGATGCTAGGTGATGGGACAAAAAGGGATGGCAGTCAGGTGTTATGCAATGTGGACACTTAACCATGGGCAGCCCAGCAGACCAGATGGGTTTTTCTCACTTATCAGAGGGGCCTTATTCTCGTTCTCCCACCCAACACCTCCAAAACAGTCTTAGTAAAATATCTTCCATCATGCTCTCCCTACTTAAAACTTGTCACTCGTCCAATCTGCAAACACCTGCTGATTGTCTCCCCCAGGTTCTCCGCAATCATCAATCAAGATGATGTTTGCTTTACCTCAGCAATAAAAGACTTAAAGCAGGTGCTGTGCCCACAAGACTCCTTACATGTCAGAGAATGTTCTTCTCTAGTCTCTCTAGCCTTCCCCTGAGCAGTGAAGCAGAAGCCCTGCTTGCAAGAAGCTATCACAAAAGGTTATAGATGAGGAAAACTGCTAGAAACATTTTTTTAAACACTTTTTTGCTTTTCTATAGTTCTTGAGCCAAACTTATTGCCCTAGCACCAAAGTCTTCTCTGGCTTGTGGCCATTCTTCTCCTGTTCTTTTTTCTCACCAACTCTGACACTGTTTTGCATCTCCTACAGCTGTGAACACAGCACTTCGCAAATACTTCAGCTCAGTGTAGACATACTGTCTTGATTTGATTTCTCCTTAGAATCTCAGTAGCGTTATTGGCTTGGTTCTTAAACCTTTGACTCACCTGATGGGTAGGGTTGCCAGATCTGGAAAACAAAACAAAACAGGATGCTCAGTTCAATTTGAATTTCAGATAAATGATGAAAACTTGTATATGTTCTAGGCAATATTTGGAGCATATTTATACTAAAATAATTATCACTTATCTGAAATTCAAATATAACTTGGGCATCCTGTGATTTATCTGGAAACCCTACTGGTGTGTCACCTAAATCTGAGCAAGGGAATTTTCCATATATTCAGTTGGTGACGCTTGGACAACAGAGATGGCTTCCACGCAGCAAGACTCTGATAATCCCTCACTACAGAAATGGCAGAAGGAGCAAGGAGGATATCCCAAAGCTGGCAACTTAGCCCATATGAATAATCTGTCTGGCAAAGGAGGGCTTTGTTGCATTCTGAATCAAAGTAGCCAATGGTATTTTAAGTGATCGTGCAAGGTGGAAAGGCAGGGAGGCATGGAAGTGGAAAATATCACCCAATAGTGGCATACAGCAACCACTGCCCTTCTAAGAAGCTGAATTCCTCCACAAGGGTCCCCTCTGGCCCTGTCTTGTAAGCATGTCCTAAATCAAGGGCGAATGGAGGCAGGGTGTGTAGTTGAGTGGGCTCCCTGATTAGCCACCCCTGCCCACTAAGCCACCCCACTCCCCAGAGTCATAGCCTTGGGTATTTTCAGAAAGCAAAAAGATAAACACCCATGCCCAGAAGTCAGGAGCATCTCCAGAGATTCTGGGCAACCACCACAGTATCCAAGAGAGTTGGTAGCCTGTTTTCTACCTGGGGAATAAGGGCACTTTCTCCTTTATAATGTAATTTCTTGGCTGGAGTGGAACCACGAGGCACCCCGAGATGCTCTGTAGAAATGCAAGATGATACTGTATTGTATTAATGTCACTTAATGGTAGCTGTCAATGATCGTGATGGAATAAATATGGAAAAGGAAATTGCCGTAATTGATTGACAGTCTGGAATCTTCGATATTCGACCTAATGAGAGAAACCTATGAGCAGCCGCCTCCCAGTGCAGGCTATTAATGCAAATCATATGCACCACACTGGCATGCTGAATTATGCAATGCCGTGTGAATGTCTAATCCATTTCACCAGGCTTGTCTTTATCCAGAAAAAAAAAAATATTTCGCTGACATGCTGATTAGTATATTAGGAGAGTTTAAGAAGTTTGGTGCTAAAGTAGGTGCCATCGTGGTGTTATTAATTTAGTTCTGAACAAGACAAACAGCTCTGTGCAGCCATCAAAATCACTACATAGGTCTACAAGATAACTTTGTCAAGACTGATGGGAATTTACAGAAAAGGCTTGTGATATGTGGAAGGAATTAGCAACTAGATAAGGAGCATATCATTTTTCTAGAAAACCACTGTCAAGGACTCAGTACCCATGCAGAACCAGACACCTGCCAAGACATCTACGATGTCTGCATGATCGCGTGCTCAGACATTCAGAAACTTGTGGAAACTTAGAACAGAACCAGATGTGGGAGGTCAAGGGAACGACAGGTACAAATAAGGTTTGGGGCCTCCTCTGGGGATTCTGTGGAGGTTTAAGTACTGCCCAGGCATGATCAACAACAACAAAACACTCCCTGTGGGAATTCACTTTGTATGGGAAGAAGTCCCTTAGGATGGAAAAGTAAGTTGCCAATTATCCGTTACTTACACATTCCAAGAACTCATAGCTTTGAGAATTCCCTTGCCCTAAGCTCTTAACTCTGCATGTAACAACTCTTAAAACTTGGACCCTTAGAGGAAGTGCCTAGACTCCTAACTACATCTCCCAGGGCTTCCTACAAGTTTACCATTTCCTGCCTGCTCACGGGTACCCCAAGTGTCCCCAAGTTTTAAAGCCCGGGGACGGAAGAAAGAGAAAATGCCATGCATTGCAATTTTCCACGATTGGTCTCGAGGTAATAGGTCAGTACATAGATGAACTTTTTACCTAATTGCACAAAATATTGTTGAATACCTAGAAGTACAAACTCTGTCTTGCCCACATGGTGCTTACAGTCAAAGAGAGGGGGCACAGAGGCTGTGGGGATTCCCGGTGGGTGGAGAGACGGTCCCAAAGGAGGAAACAAGTGTACACGAAGGGGGGCGGACTCCGTCTGGGGGTCGGTGTGGGGGCTGGAGAAGGTGTTATTGAGGAAGCAGTGTGTAAGCCAGGACTCTTCCAAAGTTTTTATCCTTTTAACTTCAATGAACGTGTCCTGATATGATGTGTGTTGGAGAAAACACTCTTGACAAACTTCCGATCTGGGTGTCGTTCTATATAAACAGCTGCCCATGTTTCCTTTTCGAGGGAACCAATGTAAATTGAGACGTGAGCCAGCCAATGTAAAGATAATATTAAGCAAGTCAGAGTGCAATCGGCACTCAAATATTCCACAGATTGCGAATGTGGGGCGTGATTGCCTGAAGTCCGGGAAGTCTGTGTGAGGGAAAGGTGAAGAGAAAGGTGAGGGGTAACCTGGGTGGGAAGGGTTCCAGGCAAGAGTTGAAATAACAAAACGAAGGAACAGGAAAGCAAGACAGAAAGTTCCTTCCGTGTGCTTTCCCATATTTTATTGCATTCTTTCACCGATCACCAGTCCCCTGTGGTGTAATGTATTCCGTCAAATTTTCTGTAGAATAATCGAGGCCCTTTCAAGGTCAAGTAAAACATTAGAGGTCACTCAGCAAATTAGCAGCAGAGGTAGAGTTACAAGGCAAGCCACCTCTCGCCTCGTGGAGAACACTGTCTCTCGCCTCCAAAGTTCCGAGAGTGCCGCAAGATGGAAAAAGAAACTTTATATAAAACAAACTAAGTAAAACAGAGGACTTCTAAGAGGAAAATAAAGGCTGCACATGGCTTAAAAACATAGCAGTGTTTTTGTGATTGGATGTCCTTTGAAATGACTCCATTCCAAGGTCCTTGTGGAAGCTTGTGGAATACTGTGTATCTTTCCAAGGACAAGGTAGCCTCTACAGAGCAAGCAAGGATAGCCGCACTGGGGAAGTCTATGTCCCATTTAGTCCAGCTCTGGCTCTCACAGAGGCATGAAAGGGCATTCCATGCACGGTGGGCTTGTCCTTCTCAATGTCAACGTTCAAGTTGGGTTTTCCCCGCGTAGGTCCCAATTATCCTTATAACCCATGAAAAGGCAACATGTCAAGCACCATCCGTAAGCTCCTCTGAAATCCTAGAGGAACTAGTTCTGTTTTCCAAGCTCCACCATTCCAGGAGTAATGAACTCCACAAGCTTATTTCTTCCTGTATAAAGAAGAAGAAGAAGAAGGGTTGCTCCAGTCATGGCTCTTCGAGGAACCTGTGCGCCCTTGTTTCATGGTCTGAGAACAGTCTGGAAAGAAGTCCCACTGCTGTTAAGTGCCCTGCTTTACCAATGCCTTCTTACCTCTCCCACCACGTTTCACCGGCCCCACCCACTTCCTGCCCTATCCCTTTCCATTTCTTCCTTCTTCTCTCCCAGACCCCCAGGCTTTCACAGATTTCCAGCTTCAGGGCTCATGACTGGTTCATTCAGTCAACATTGAAATGTGAACCCCATCCACCTGCCAGGCTTTGCTCTAGATCCCGGCATGCAAACAGTCCTTGGTCTCACAGAGCTTATATTCTAGTGAGAGAAGACAAAAAATAATCTCATAGGTTTGTTACAGATTGTTATTGTATTTTATTTATTTGAAAGAGAACAACCATGAGCAGGGGGAGGCACAGAGGGAGAAGGAGAAGCAGACTCCCCACTGAGCAGGCAGCCTGATGCAGGGCACCGACCCAGGACCCTGAGATCATGACCTGAGCTGAAAGCAGACCCTTAACCAACTGAGCCACCCAGCTGCCCCTCATAGGATGTTTGTTTTGTTTTGTTTTTTAATCAAATGGTGATAACACTATCTACGGAAGAGTACTGTTTAAAGGCCAATGTGAAATTGAGTGAGCAAGTGGATATTTTGCAACCTGGAAAGCCTGTCTGAGAAGATCACATCTAAGTTAAGATCTAAACCGCATGAAGAACAGTAGGGAGTGTTCCAGGCAGAGAGAACATCTCATGCAAAGGCTCCAGGCTACTGGAAAAGGGGAAGGTTTACAGAATTGAATGAAGGCCGTTCTCAGTGGGGCCACGAGTGGCAAGATTGTAGGGGATCCTTCCATGCATTTAGGGATTTCTACTATCCCTGGCCTGTCCTCTCAATAAACGCCAATAAAGCACCTAGTTCTAACCACCAAAATCATCCCCCTCTCCCGCACCCTCCCCAGAGTTGCCCCAGCTGAGAAGTATATAAGACCAGCAGGTCAGCAGTGAGAATATTCAAGGGGCTTTGCAATCAAGGATATTAGTTTCCTCTTTAAAGTACAGAAATTGATGCCTTCACAGTTCGAGAGGCTGCGAATCCCAAATCAAGGTGTTGGCAGGGTCAGTTTCCCTCTGGGTATGGCGAGGAAGAAACTGTTCCAGGCCTTTCTCCTGCTTCTGGTGGCCTCAGTTGTTCTTTGTCTTGTCTATGACATACTCCCAGTTTTCATGTTGTCTTCCCACCATACGTATCTGTCTCTGATCCGTATTTCCCTTTTTATAAGGACACTAGTTCTCTGGGCTATGGCCCACCCTACTGACCTCATCTTGATCACTTGCAAAGATGCTGTTTCCACATATATTGGCCTTCACAGCTAGGCTCGGGGCACCAAACCCACGTGGGGAGGAGACTGTTCAACCCATAACGAAGGTTAAGAAATTCGGATTTTATTTTGTTTTATGAAATGCTTCAGAGGCTTTTAAGCAACTGCATGATAGGATCTGATCCCTGCTTTCAAAAGTTCGATAGATGGATAGATAGAGAATCATTTGGGACAAGAAAAGGCTGGCTTGGGAGGTGTCCTGATACCTGGAGTCAGGTATAGACAGCATTTGGCCCGGTGCCCTCTCAAAGAACTACACCAGGAAATGGACTAACCCTCCCCAGGAGAACTGCTCAGAGAGCGAAAACTATCTGGGGACCCAGAAGAGGTAAATTGGAGCCTGAGAACCATCAGCTTTTAGGTCGAGACCAGAAAGTGACTTGGCTAGGTTTCTGAGTGCAGAGGGCAAATTGGATCATCTCTCAAGTGCCCTTGCCCCTGCAGGGGTGGACGGTGCTGGCAATTTCCACACGGTTATGTCAACACAAGATACTGCCACCTTCCATGGGTCAGGCCATGAGAGGTCAAGGGTGCCTTCTCTCCCCATCACTCCGCTCCTCCCTCCCTCCTGTCCCTGACGGTGCTCGCCAGGACAGAACACGGCCACTGTCTTTTCAGAGCTGAACGGATACACATCCCCTCCAATAAATGAGTATTTCCATTTCAGTGAACAAAAACAAGTTAACGCACCAATAGCGTGGGCTACCTTCCAGGGTTTGTCTGCTGACAGATTAAAAAGTGTGTCAACATGGCTTTAGATTAACAAATACTGCAAAGCAGAAGCCTCTGTTTGTTTTGTTTTGCTTTGTTTTCCTGGTTTCATGGTAATGTCAGCGGATCCACGCCTGCGCCCACGTGAAAGTAGGTGGACCATGGTTCTCCAGCCAGGCCAGGACCTTGAAACGTCCAAGTGTCCGTGAATTGCAGCGGTCAGTCTCTTCCTCCCGCCAGATCAATCAGCGGGGAGAGCGAAAGCAAAGGTGAGTGGGTGGGTAGTGTCTTGACCGTGCAATCTGGGTGCCTACAGGCACTGTTAAGTGCCTGAATTCTGATTTTCATATCAAAGGAGGAAGAAGATGGTGAGGGATGAGCTAAGGGGTGGGAGACCCATGTGACAACTTTTCAAGAAAGGTTTAAAAAAATAAAAAAGAAGAAGAAGAAAGGGGGAAGGTCATCTTTTAATTCTTTAATGTAGGTACTAACTCTGGACTTTTTGTTGTCCTCCATCCTTAGTGATTTACAAATAGTGCTTAAGGGTAGACCTTGACCCAAGGTCACTGGACTGGCCAGGGTTTGGGACTACTCTAGAGCAGGGGACAGCCGGCCATGGCTTTCAGATCAGTTCTTTTTCTCTCTCTCTTTTTTTTTTTTTTAAAGATTTTATTTATTTATCTGACAGAGAGAGATCACTAGTAGGCAGAGAGGCAGGCAGAGAGAGAGGGAGAGACAGGCCCCCCACTGAGCAGAGAGCCCTACTCGTGGCTCAATCCCAGGACCCTGAGATCATGACCTGAGCCGAAGGCAGAGGCTTTAACCCACTGAGCCACCCAGGCGCCCCTTTTCAGATCAGTTCTGGCCCACTACCTGCTTTTATACATCCCACAAACTAAGAACGGTTCAAGTAGCTTTTAGCTGTTGGGAAAAAAAGCAGAAGAATTGTATATTGTAACATGTGAACATATTTCATGACCCACGAAAATTAAAATTATGTGAAATTCAAGTCTCTGTGTCCGTAAATAAAGTTTCATTGAAACACGGTCACATTCACTCACCTACATATTAAGTATGGCTGCCTGGATGGTATGGCAGCGACATTTAAGTGATGTCCAAGACTGTAGGATCCTCCTAGTCTAAAATGTTGACTCTCTGCCCCTTCACAAAAAAAAGTTTGCCAACTGCTGCTCGAGAGGATTAAGGAACAAGCATACTGGATCTTGTTCTGTGGTCTCAGATGCCTGTCCTAACCTCTGTGAATTACTGTTGTAGTCATTTGAGAATATATATGGAGCTCCTGGTCCTGGTGCTGGAGGCGCGACTGGGAAGAGTCACAGACGGTCCTGCGCTCAGAGCTCAGAGTCCAGGAGCAGAGCAGGTGTCAAACGCAGAGTCATGCTAGGGCAGCGTGCTCTCCCTGATAACCGGGCAAAGTGCTCTCTGCAGTCTGTACGCGGAGCTATGAACACACAAAAGAGGTGAACTGACCTCCTGCTCCACGGTATCAAGTAAGATATGCCCAGGTTAGGTTAATGATTGATTGGGGGTTTATAGGAAATGGTGAAGTTGACAAGAAGGGGAAGAGAAAGGTTACCCATTTCACTTTCTTGCACACACCCTGCTATCTTCTACCCTTCCCTGAACTTCTGCCTGGCACGGAGCAGCAGAGGCACAGAATATGAGGTAAGATCCAACAGTCTGGGTGGGGCTGGACCAGGCAGAGACCTGGAGGCCACATGAAGGATTTTTGTCTTTAAGAGCAGTGGGAAGGGTGCCTGGGGGACTCTATCGGTTAAGCCTCTGCCCTGGGCTCAAGTCATGATCCCAGGGTTCTGGGATCGATTCCCGCATCGGGCTCCCTGCTCAGTTGGGAGTCTGCTCCTCTCTCTCCTTCTGCCCCTCTGCTTGTGCTCTGTCTCTCTCAAATACATAAATAAATAATCTTTAAAAAAAAGGAACGAGTGAGCAGTGGGAAGTTGTACAAGGACATTCTCAGCAGCAGTGTCCCCTTAGCAAAACTCTGGAGGCAACCAAACCCCACCCACTGGAAAAGAGAGAAACGGAGGCATATTTGGAAAGTGGACTATGACAAAGTCGTTCCAGCAAGTCTACTGGGGCGACCTGCCATGGGATCGTGGCATCTCAGCCACCTGTTATTGGGAGGGAAAAAGCAACCTCAGAAGATTACACAGGGAATGATAAACTTTTTACAACGTTTAAGCTAACTAAAATTTAACAGGATGCTTTTTAGAAATACACTTATAAAATAAAACCATATTTAAATAAAGCAAGGAACAATTAAATACGAGGCCCGGGAGAGTGAATCGGACGCGTTGCGGGATGGGGCTCCATGCCTAGTTCTTGTTAATGTTCCAGTTCTTGCGGGCAATGGATTTATAGGTTTTTATAATATTAAAAAAAATTTTTTTTGATTGTAACAAGAAGCCATTGAAGCATTTTATAACAGAGGGTGACGCAGTCTGATTTGCAACTCAGACGATCTCTCTGGCTGCCGTGAGGAGACTGACTTGGAACAGGGCAAGAGTGGAAGCAGGCAGACTGGCCAGGGGTGAGGGTAGGCAAAGCAGCAGGGCTGTGCTGTGCAGATCCTGTGCAGATCAGGGACACAGCAGCAGAGACAGACAGCGGCATCCCTTTGGTCAAAGTGACTTGCTATCTGTTTTTACATTTAAGGCATCAGTATTCAACCAACAGCAACTCAACACGTCCTTAAATAGGCTAGGTAGAAAAGGCAGAAGGACAAGAACCTAAATCAGGACAGTGCCTTTTAACAACAGATTTCCACATCTACCCATTGGAAAAACGAGTGATTACATGAATGAAGATAGCCTACATCTGAATGAGGATTCGAGATCATTAGAAACACTACCGGCAAGGCTGGCTAACTTAGGAGACCTCATAGAAAACCCTCTTATCTCTTGGAAAAATAAATAAGAGAAACACAATAAAGCTACCCTCGAACAGGGTTGCCCACCCTTCCTCAGACGTTCTCTCCCCTCACGCATACTGTACCAACCTCTGACCCCCACAAGCGTACTTGAAGTTCTCCAGAGCACCTGTTCTGGGAAACTAGCCTCCCAGCTGGCATATTTAGCTTGGCTAGCTGCTCAGTGTGTGTAAATGTAGCTTGGCGTCCAAGGATCAAGGTTAAAGTCCAGCCAAGGCAAGTGACAAGTTTGTGACCTAGACTCAAGGGAGTGCTTCACGTAATTAAAGGGGTTGCCATCTTTGTTAAACTGCTGTTGGGACAACTCAAGACAATGAGCTGTAGGCCAGCTCTGTCTCTCACATGTTCCTCACTGGGACCAGCCCAGTGAAGGAAGGGCCCCTGACTGGCTAAGGGACCCAGGCACCAACCCATGAATCTGACAATACCAGGCCCAGGAAGACCCTCTGTAAGCGTTGGTCACGCATCCCTAAGAAGTCATCTCAAAACGCACCTACCTCCCGCACGTGTACCCTGTTTTCTGCACTGTTATCAAATGCTCCAAAACAACTTCGGGTCCTATCCCAGCTGGTTTCATTTTCTCTACAGACTCAGAACCCAGAACAGAAACAGAAGCCAGTGGAAACTTTCTGCAAGTGAGGGGCTCCTGTGTTCACCTTCCAGTGTGTTCCCCCACAGTCACCTGCCAAGTCGAGGACAGGCCCTCTCCTCTGCAAGGCTGGGTGTCTCCTTTTTATTTTCCCTTCTGCTTGGTTTTGGGGGATCTGATTCTTTCTTGGTGATTACACTTATAAATCAAACAACTTAAAGGAAAAAACGAAAGAAAGATAATGGGTCACCATCCTGTCCTCCATCGTGATCCCTCCCCTTAATCAACAGACCCTTTCTTCCTTTCTTCCCCCTCCCCAAGAAATAACAATAACCTCATTGACAAAAGGCTGCCAGGGCTTTAAAGGTTTAGAAGTGAGTTTTCTGACTCTGGGGACTTTCAGATAAGAATCTGCCCCTCAAATGAGATGAATAATAGTAATGGTAATCTTTTCAAACCGCAGGAACAACAAAGGATGTG
This sequence comes from Neogale vison, assembly GCF_020171115.1. Lineage (NCBI taxonomy): Eukaryota > Metazoa > Chordata > Mammalia > Carnivora > Mustelidae > Neogale > Neogale vison. The sequence continues at coordinate 137,513,056 of NC_058091.1, forward strand.
AAAGCCCGACAGAAGACCAGATTTTGAGAAATGCGGAAGGTGCCGTGTTCAGGCAGCCTCCCACAGGCGTGCTCCGGGGATGCAGGGGACGTGGGTGTCGCTCGTGAACTTCCGGAGCACCCGCTGACGCTGTCCGCCGGGGAGAGATGGGAATTATGCACTCTGGAAACCCTGGGGACGGGACCGTTAACTCGTTTACATTGAAAGTCGAACAGATCTGCCCCAAGTAACAGATAAACATATTGACACAGGTTGTAAATCGCAGTGGTGCAGAGCTGGCAGGGGTCCAGAGATCATCTCACCCGACTGGCTCCTGTTACAGAAAAGGAAACTGAGGCCGGGACATCCCACGTGACCGGCACAGCTGCACCCAAGGTGGGGGGCGGGCAGAGCTAGGGCTCAAGTGTTGCTTTCTTGGCTCCTAGTTCAGTCCGCTTTTCTTACAAGCCCCCATATGCCTCTGAACTTGAGTGGAATGATTCTGTTATCTTACAACAGACAGAAGGCAGTGAGGGAAACAAGATGGGAAAAAAAAAAAAAAGAAAGAAAAAAAGAAATTGAAACAGAGAGGGAAGAATGGAGGAGATAGAGAGTGACAGACATTACAGGAGGGACTCTGTCTGCCCCTATCTGTCTTTATCTTTCTCTGTATCTGTCTGATCCCATTCTCTTCTGTAACCTGTCTCTCTCCTGTCTCCCACATGCTGGCTCCTGAAAGAGCACAGCATTATTTAATTTATCCTAAGTACTTTTGAGGAAGGCTTGCAAGTGAGTGAAATGCTGGTGGCCTGGGAGCAGTCAGAATGAACTTTCCAGAACTTCTGTACTTGGGCTTGGGGTGGGCCCATCCTCTGCCCCCACTTCCAATGAGGGACTGAGATCCCATCACACACACCTCGAACTCTGGCTCCTGGGCATCACCTTACACTGTTCAAATGCAGAATCTTGGGGGCGCCTGGGTGGCTCAGTCAGTTAAGTGTCCGACTCTTGATTTTGGCTCAGGAGCTGTGAGATAAAGCCCCACATCGGGCTCCACGCTCAGCGGGGAGTGTGCTTGAAATTCTCTCTCTCTCTCTCTCTCTGCCCCTCCCCCTGCTCACGTGCTCTCACTCTCACATAAATCTTTTTTTTTTTTAATGCAAAATCTTGGACCCACCCCTACACCTGAGGGATCCAAGTCTGCATTTTAACAAGATGTCCTGACGACTGATCGATTCACATGCACATTAAAGTATGAGAAGCAACAATGTCGAAAACACTGGAAATTCTTCTTCCCAAGTGTCTCTTCCTCAGTCACAAACTTTCTTTCAGGCCCGGGAGGAAGACACCGCAGAGAGTTTAAAGACTGAGTAAGACTTGCGCAGTTTTTTAAAAGCTAAAAACCCATCCTGGGAAAAGCCTGGGGAACACATACGTTCATTCTAAATAGTTCGTTTCAAAGCAGTTGAGGCTTGGTCTTCTCAGGTTGGTTGTCATCTGTGACAAAGTCAAAAGAATGCCTATAACAGGTTGGGTTTTTGAAAAGTCCAGAGGGAGGTAGATTTCTAATACTTCCAGCCTCTCCAAAATCAGAAAAGTATAAACAGCAGGAAGGATTTAAGTATTTTGAACTTGTCAAATTCCATAGTAAAGCAGTTCTCCTCCCATGCCTTGCTGGAAAGGGGATATCAGAATGGGACAAAGCTGGAAGTTGTGGATGATTCCACAGAAAAGGCAGCTTTGGGGCACCTGGATGGCTCAGTTGCTTAAGGACATGCCTTTGGCCGAGGTCATGATCCCAAGGTCCTGGGATCGAGTCCCACATCGGGCTCCCTGCTCAGCAAGAGCTCTGCTTCTCCCTCTTCCTCTTCTGCTCTCGCCACTCATACTCATTTTCTCTCTATCCCAAATAAGTAAGTAAAGTATTTAAAAAGGAAAAGAATGGGAAGGGAAGGGAAGGGAAGGGAAGGGAAGGGAAGGGAAGGGAAGGGGAGGGGAGGGGAGGGAAGGGAAGGGGAGGGAAGGGAAGGGAAGGGGAGGGGAGGGAAGGGAAGGGGAGGGAAGGGAAGGGAAGGGGAGGGAAGGGAAGGCAAACGTGACAAGATTTCTAATGTGCGCCCCCATGGCAAGATCAAGATAAAAAAGTTAGTGGGAGAAATTTTCAGGCATCAGTTGCAACTGCGGAGTGACAGGCAAGGAATTAGAAGCTCCTTCTGTAAAAGCGTTTCCAACTTTGAAGCTGGTGAGGGAATATTGACTTATATCCTTATTTCTCCCAAGCGTGATGTCATCCCATGTGTCCCGTTGACACCGACAAGGATTTCTTGTTAAATAATCCCTCTGCCAACATCGGGGAATAGCCTTGCCCTTTGATCTAAACAGATAGGATCTCGAGAGTTACCCTGCTTACACATCTCCAGTTAGGCTGCTCAAAATCAGATTTCTGAAGGTAGAACGAGGAGAAGAAAAGTACACACAAAAGTAGAATGAGTGAGCTCAGAAAAAGGAGAGAGAGCAAATTCTAGAATGTGCCTTCTATGAATAGACACTGCCAATGTTTGGTGTATGCAAAGCACTCTACACCATTCACAGATTTTATTTAATCTGTAGATTTTGCCAATCATGTTCATATTTATAGCCGTATGCAACTCTTTGTAACTCAAAATCTAAAACAAAGGCCAAAAACTCTACCCTGGAGAATCTGAATTCTGTCGCTCTTCCTTCTTTCTACACACACACACACACACACACACACAAGCCACAGCCATGAAACTCTCCTGTGCCCACACAATGACATCGAGTCACACCTCCGCCCACACAATGATCCCAGCCCCCAAGACTGAAAGCAAGCCTCACTCCCGCATTGGATTCTCCCTTGTCACCCGAAAAGATGTTAAGCTGGGCTTCAGGGTTGGAAATGCTCAGGGGAGAAAATGAAAGCTTCCAGATTGAAACAAAACTCCGAAGGGACCAGATTCATGGCAAGGCACCCATCAGAGGAGACGCACACACACACTCATGCCTCCCTCTGTCTCCTATGCCTTCAAAAGATACAGTTCTCTGTTTTTATCGGACTTTGAATCCAGCGCCCCAAGACTAAAAGTCTGATGATGTTTCCAGTCCGCTCCGCATTTGAGCTGGCTCCGGACAACCCCAGTAAATAGTGAGTCGGTGCCTGCTGTAAAGATCAGCCAACCTGAGCTGAGTCTTCTTTTCAGCAGGAACAAGTTGAGTATAGGCAGGACCCGGTCCTAAAGATTTGAGATATTTTGTCTCTCTAGAAGTTTGGGGAACACAGAGTGGGAAAATACTTTAAAATAAGGGATCAGCCCTGTGAAATGGAAGGCAAGACAGGGAAGGGAGTGTTTGGCTCACCGCCCACTGTGCAAATGTGTTTTCAAAACCAATTACCATACAGCGATCAGGCAGCTTATCTGTTGGGGGACCAGACCATGGACACCGGCAAGCTGGGCGTGGCTTCCCTGCACACACCAAGCCATATCCTTGGGAATGAGGGGACAGTTTTCGGTAGAAGATTCTTGATGGAAGAGAGGATTTCTTTCAAAAAGGACATCTTTTATTTTCCCATCTGTTTCTTCTCACAGTACAGTGTGGGGTCAAATCAGGTCTTGCAACATTCTGCACGGTAATTTAGCACTTTCCTTCTATAAGCTTGAATGTAGAGACGGAAAAGGGCTCGTTGTTACTACCTGGTTCACCACGAAGGACAGGACTGAAGGGAACACCACCACCCACCACCTGCCTCTATGTAAGAACCCGTTATAAATAGACAGGGGTGAAAGACTTTTGAAGGGAAAAGAAAGGACATTCCCCCCACCTCACCCCCCGCCAAAGAAAAGGGTGTTAATTAAATTTGTTTTCAAAAGTGCAAACCCTTATATCTGCTCAAAGCAAATGAGGCATTAATGCCTCAAAGGCCATTGTGTCCATTGCACAGAACTCCCTAAATGGAGCACACGGCCACTGTGTCTTTTGAAATGGTGAGGTTTGGCCCCTCAAATTCAAGCTACTGGGACATGGTATGAGGTTACCGTGGCCTCACAGTCACAAACAACTTGAAACTTTTGTAAGAGTCCCAGAAAGAAGGAGGAAGACGCGAAACACAAAAATAAAGAGTTTTTTTTTTTTTCTAGCTACTAAAAAATTAAAACTGCCCTGCTCCTGTCCTTCCTCCACAGCTCACATTAGCCAGCCTCAGAGGGAGTGAGCTCCCTAAATGGAGAGGTAATCAAGCAGGTGGTGTGCAGGCTGGCATGGAGCTCAAGCCACCAAAGGAGCCATGCAAATCCTATCACCACCATCTCGTGCTCCCTGTCTGATCCCCAGATGCCCATCTCCCCTCCACCCTCCTCCCCTGCAAAACTCCTGGGTACCAGAAGCAACTCCAGCCATAAGCCCAGTCCAATTTTTTTGTTTCCAAATATAGTGCCAAAGAGAAGTGGAAAATGAAATCATTTACAACAAATGGCCCTCGGGAGGGACTAACTAATTCTATGCCATGCTTTGTGCCATCAGGTAAAGGGATAGGGAAATGGATGTAAAAGAGAAGTAGGGATTTGCTTAAATGGATAAGTAAGCTTTCCAGATGGTGCCAAGGCAAATACCTTGACAAATTAAAAAGTTCACTGTTGACAATCAAAATGATATGAAAATTTTAAATCCATATGACATTTGATCCTAATTAGATATAACATCAATTATTAAGTTAATATAATTTAAAAGTTTCATTTAGAAAATGTGTAAGCTTAAGTATGCTTTGGAGGGGGATGGGGAAGGGGTGGCCAACTAAAGGCCAGGACATTTGTGTAGAACAATAGAGCTTTTGAGCTGGGTTTCTTAGAAAGTCCTTCTACCTCCCTCTCCATTCAGTTCTTGGGCGCATCACCTTCCCCAGGGGGTGCTGACCCCCACCAGAAAAGGGTTCCAGAAGGTCCAGGGTTTCCCAAAGCTGGACCTGACTGAGCAGAGGCAGCCATTAGCAGAACCTTGCAGGCTACCCATGCAAAATGGGCTGAATGCCCATGTCCCCCAAAATTCAGCTGTTAAAGCCCTAAGCCCTGGTGTAGGGGTGGGGGCTCCGGGAGGTGATTAGCCTGAGATTAGTTAATGAGAGTAAGAGCCCCATGATGGGATTAGTGGTTTCATAGAAGACCAGGTCTCTCTCTCTCTCCCTCTCAATACCCTCCACAACCAAGGAAAGACCATGGGAGGACATGGCTAATGGCATCCATCTACAAACCAAGAAGAAAGCCCTCACCAGGACCCAGATCCGCTGGCCCACTCATCTTGGACTTCCAGCCTCCAGACCCGTGAAAAGCAATCTCTCTTATTTAAGCGCATCAGTCTGATCAGTCTGTGGTCCTTTGTTGTGGCAGCCTGAGCAGCCGAAGTCACATCCCACTCTGTCCCTCCCCATAGCCAGCTAGCCTGTCCAGGAGGTCACCTTCCTCTGCTGCTAAAAATAATCCTGCCTTAACCTGGAGGACCGATATTCACTTTCTTCCTTCTAAACACCATGGCAGTAAGCTTCTGACTTCTGGGAGGGAAATACTCAAGCAAAGTGTGTGTGTGTATGTGTGTGTGTGTGTGTGTATACACTGTGCACAGAACACCCTCTCTTTCAAAGACCAACTAGAAAAACACAACAGCCACCGGCAGGTTTTCAAGAACATCATTCCAGAGAGAGGTGTGCTCTGTGCTTCTTTCCAACTGTGCCTGGCCTCCCCGCATGCTCTCTCTATCATGTGCACTGTGTCTTGTTCTTACAAACACCCCTTGAAGAGGGTGAGAAGGTCATCCTGATTCACATCGGTAAAAACAAGGAGGCATTTGGTTGAGCTTGTCTCCGTCAGTGATATATTTTCAAAACTTCCTAGCAACCACAAGCCGTTGGTATTGGAGTGAAATGTTTCCGGAACACAGACACACAAAAAGTACACCAAGTCTGAGCAGAGCCAGACACACAAGGCTCTTGAACTTGACATCACAGTTACTTTCGTGGACGTTAGTGTGGCGAGTTGGCAAGGCTAACAGCAGAAGGGCACAGCAGAACCTGAGATGGTATTTTCACATTCCGTCTCCCTCTACCTGCCCTGAATCATGGCCCATCTGCACACAGCCTAGAGAGTTTAGCTCTAGAAAACACCAAGTGATAAGCCTTGCTTTCCCAAAGGCTTTCCAAAGGTCAAAAGCATCATGAAGGATGCTATTATGATTAAACCAACAGCGGTCATCTCCCACTGGCTGCAGTAGAACGTACAAGAAAAAGGAAGTGGGGTGGCAGAGAGGAGGTTCAAAGAAAATTCTGGAGACAAGTTAAGTTAAGGCCTGAGGAATGTGAGGTGGGCGTTAGGACCCTGCTATCCACCAGAAGAGAGGAGAAGGCTTTCTGGGCAGATGAGGAGTCTGGAGGTGGGGGTGGGGAGATTAAAAATAACCCCAAATAGAGGGAGGAGGGGCAAGGGAGAAGATGGAGTTCCACAAACGGGTAAATGTCTCCTGTGTTTTTTCAGATGGCCATACCCCCGCGTAGGAGGGCCCTCAGGCAAGGTCCTGCTGCCCAGACAGCCTGAAGAGTGTCTGACCCAGATGTTTATCAGGGCTGATCAGCTGGGTGGGGAGAGCTCAAAGTAGGACAAGGAACTCCAGGACATGGATGAAGTCCTGTTTGTCTTGTACCCACAGGATCACGCCAGCCCTTCATAAGCCTACAGCTCTTGGGCACTCCCGCGCCCTCTTCTCTATAGCTCAGCCCGCCACCCTCATCATGGTTGTTCTCCACACCAGGCCCTGCCTCCCTGTGCCCTCCTATGACAAGCCCCCTGCCTAGTTCCCTCTACCTGCTGCCTCTACTGAAGACCCCTACGAGGGGCTCAAACTTCCCACTCTGTCCTCCAAGCTCAGAATGCAGAAGTAGTCTTGTTTCTGCCTCCTGGGTAACCCTGGAGGGCTCTTGGGGAATGAGTGCTCACCACCGCTCCTGCCCAGAGGGGCTTTGTCTCTGCTGTCCTCCAGCCCCAGTGACTCCACCCACCGACCCACAGAGAGCCTAGGGTCTACACGTCCCCTTCCAGACCCTGCTCTTTTGGTTCCACAGGTGACTCAGGTGGTGGTCACCAGCCTCCAGATGTTTCTTGACTTGTTGGTCTTTATCACACAACTCTTACAGAGGTCTGAGGAATCCCTTACTGGTGGGTCAGTCTACACCTGCCTTCAACCTTAGATGTGGAACCCTGATGGATATAATCACACTTGACAGCTCTGAGCACATCATCATCTTTGGTCTATAGATGGGGCCTTCTCTTGTCTTTCTGGCTTTGGTTTTATCAATGTCCTCTGTCTGCGTTACTCCATTGACTCTACCCCATGGGCCATTATTCTGATGCGGTCTATAGCCGTCTTCTTCTGCACATTCTCTTGCACAGTATTTACAACTTGTTGGTGTGTATATATTTTTAACTTGCACAAGTGGTTGGTGTTTCACATTTTATTCTGTTTCTTACTTTTTCCCACCAACACTCCTTTTTTAAAGAGAATCCATCCAGCTTTTACATTTAGTGCATTGCTTTGAATTATTGCACAACATGTACATAGATGATCTCCATCTACTTGTCCTACCGGTAATTCTGCTGATGGTCAGGAGTCTCTAAGTCTCTACCAACACAATAGTAAGGCAACATCCAAATACAAATATCCTCGTAGATTTTCCTGTCTGGGTCAGGGTAAAACTTTCTCTGGGATACATACCTCACTGTGGAATATCTGTGTTATGGTTCACACAAATCCTTCAAGTACCCCAGCAATGCCAGGTTACTCACAAAAACACCTACTCGGTGGTTAGGCTCAGTCAGCAAGGCATGAGGGCGTTCTAGAAAATCCATTTGCCACCACCAGTTGACGTCCCTGAGTTTTCTAATGTTTTCCAGCCTAAGGTGGGGTAGAGTGAAATCTGTGTCCAGATCTGTGTTTCTCTCGTTGTTAATACAGATGAACATGTCTTTACACATACATTGTCTTTTAGGTTTTCTCCTTCCTACAATGCCTGTTTTTTATCTTTTTTTGTTTTTCCACTGGAGTTGATTCGTAGGTCTCCTTAGCAAATTCTACATATTACTCCTTTGTCCGTTCCAGATGCAAACATCATCTCCCATTTGAGATCGTATCTATCTTTGAGGTTTCTATTGTGTTCCATTTGGTCTCTAGGTCTGTTTCTGAATACTATTTGTGTGACTATGATTTGGTTGTATGTTTTAATATGTGAATAGATACATGTTCTCTTTAACTTCCATGTTTCTTTTGTAATATTCACTTAGCTATTTGTAAACCTTTTTTTTATATAAATGTATTGAGTTCCTGGGAAAAAAGTCCAACTGGAATTTGGACTGAGAGTGCATGGAGATTATAAATTAATTTGGGAAGAATTGCAATCTTCATAATATTAAATTCTTCATCCAAGAACATGATATTTATTGATATTATTTTCTTTGTCTTTTATTAGAGTTTTCAAGCTTTTCCCCATGGAGGTCTGAGGCAATCTTGGTTAAATCAATTCCTAAAAAGTATTTTTTTTGTTCTTATTGGAACAGCATCATATTTTTTATTATACTTTCTGGACAGTATCGCATAGTAGGAACTGAAGCTATAACTGTCTGACTTAATTATTCCTCCCCACTAAGAAGGGAAGGATATCTTCCCGAGCTGAGCCTCTTGTTTTTTTTTAATATTTTATTTATTTATTGGACAGACAGAGATCACAAGTAGGCCGAGAGGCAGGCAGAGAAAGAGGAAAGGAAGCAGGCTCCCTGCTGGGCAGAGAGCCCAACATGGGGCTCGATCCCAAGACCCTGGGATCATGACCTGAGCCGAAGGCCACTGAGCCAACCAGGTGCCCCCTGAGCTGAGCCTCTTAAGGAAAATGCCCCATCTGGAAGCTTCTCCTCTCCTATTTTATTCTGTCTCTCCAATACCTCACTTCATTTCCAGAATCTTCTTGTTCAAATCTCCCAACACGGAGCACTTACTTTTAACCATTTTTCTTTCTTTCTTTCTTTTTACCATTTTTCTTTCTTGTTTCTTGCAAACTCCCAACGTCGGTTGATACGAGTAGAAGCTGAGGACATGAGTGGGGCAGGGAATGAGCTCCAGTTCTGTGAATGAGAACAAAAGTGGGCGCCCAATTCCAGTGTAATACCTTAATCTTCTACCAAGAAGCACTCCGGCTAACTCCAGCTGGTTTCCTCAGGAATTGCAGAGAACATCTTGCCAAGCCAAGCATTAATTTTCCTTGAAGACATTACAATATTATTTCACACAAAGAAAGAACATTGCTATGGTGACTTTAACCTTGTCCCTTTCTAAATAATGAACTTTGGCTTGGTGGTGTAGTGAAGTCTTTTCTTCTTTCCTGGGCTAGCATATGTTCCAACAGACATCACAGCAGCTATAAATGCCTCCTTCCCATCACCCTCAATGGGTGGCACCAGCTCTGATGAAATTTTCTGGTTTGTTTTGTTTTGATGTCAAAGAGTTCTTTAATCAATGGAGTGGGCACTAAGGGACAGGGAAAGTTTAACCTACCAGAATCCCTCTCCCAACCCCAGTAGTAACATTATGGAAACCATAGGATCCCAAATTTCCTTTCTCTCTGCTGAACCTGAAAAACACTACCTGTCTTATAGACGAACTTCTACAGGCTGACGGGTATGAATGGTGAGACTATAAAACACTCCAGGGCCCAAGATGTCAAAATAAGGTTTTGTTGCAAGGGAATTTGATTGTTCACAGTTCTACCAAGTTCCTAGTATTTATGTGTAACCAGGGACCACTCTGAACCAGGAGGACATTTCGCTTGCAGGATACATGAGCTCCGCTCATTGGCATAGCTGTCTCATGCTCCCATGCCTTCGGTCAGATGTTTCTCCCTGTTCCCCCTTTGGTCACCAGCCTTCCAAACACAAACCACCCCTGCTTTGAGAACCACTGAATTGGAGATACCACTTCAAAACTGTAAAGTTTACAGTGAAATTCAGAAGAGTTTTTAAAACCCCCTCCTTCAGGGCCCCATCACATGCCCCTGTTTTCACAAAAGTATTCACCACTTCCTTTCCTAAGTCCCTGGGTACTGCTCCAGGCCCAACACACCCACCGCGCTCACTGAGGCAAAAATGAGAACCACAAGGAAAGGCAACTTTCTTCTCCTTCCTCCCCCTCTTGTCCCAAACTGGGGCTGAACACAGCTCTCACTATTCGTGATGCTTATTTGCTTCTTAATTATCCTCAGCCTCACATCGTCCCTTAAATCTGTTCACACTTTACCTCTGCACTTGGGCTCCAAAGCTGGACATTGAAATCCATGTGGAGGACCTGTTGGTGGTAGACTTCTGGTCTCTCCCAACACACGGCTCCAGCCTCGGGAGATCTTCATACCCACTGCACTAACAGACCATCTCTGTTCAAACCTCCATGCAGTTCTTGATCATGATGGCAATCCCGCCTGGGTCCTTAATCCGCAGGGAGAAGCCAGAGGCACGCTGACATGTGATTTTGAAGTCCATGGGTCTGTACGTTCCCTGCGTCCCCTGGGTCTTGCCTTTTCCCTTTGAAGAGTGGATTCCTGTTTCACATTTACTGTCACCTAAGAATTTACTCCCATCCAAATGCAAGGCGGGCAACATTCTCTCACCTCCCTAACATGTGCCTGAGGACTGGATATCGTAGCCCCGAGGATTTTTAAGCCCGCAATGAACAGACCACTGGGCATTCACAACGGAGAGGTGCAATTGTTGGGTTTGGCAGCCTGCGAGAAGCAGAGGTTCCGATGGGCAGGCTGGAGAGAGTACCCACCATTAATTGGTAGACTTGAGTTGTTAACATTCCCTCAGTGTTCCCCAGCACAGGGCTCTTGACTGGACAGCTGGAGATAAGAGGTGGGTGTAGGGGAGGGGGCAGCGTCGGGTGGAATAATGGAGAAAAATCTCTCATTAAAACCCCAATCAAGACATTTTAGCCCCTTTTCTCCCCCACAAGGTATTTGCTTCGAGCCCACAATGTTATACTTATTGAACACTATCATAACAGAGACAAATCACTTGCTTTCGTTGGGGGATTTGGAGGTGGGTTGTGTGTCTTGAAAAGCTCACATACACTGGATCCTTGAGGGATCATATGTTCACACTGTAGTGTCTCTGACAAGTGCATTTCTAAGCACAGGCACATGTATGTATGCAGATCGTAGGTTACAACAATACTTTCCAACCTCTGTCCTTTTATTTCTTTCTTAATTTCCTTCCTTCCTTCCTACCTTCTTTCTTTTTTCTTTTGTAATTTCCTTCCTTCCTTCCTCCCTCCCTCCTTCCCCCTTCCTTCCTTCTTTTCTCTTTCTTTCTTTCTCTTTCTTTCTTTCTTTTTTTTCTTTTTTTCTTTCTTTCTGCTGGCATAAATTATTGGCTATTTCTCAAAAGCAGGCCTTAGGTTAGTGCCCCAAAAAACCTTTTCTTACACAAGGATTGCCATGCGAGCAGATGCCTGTTAGGTTTTATGGGCAGTCCTCCTTTCCATGACTGCCCTTCACCCTCCTGCCTTGGTCACAGGGAACTCTCAGGGGCCATGTCTGCTCAACGTGGTCTTTCAACCCCAGCCAAGTGGACCAGAACCAGACTAGGCACCAGACCCATTCCAGACCAGTGAGAATCTCACATGCCAGACCCCAGGACTTTAGAATATGAATTAAGGAATGGACATCAGGGTATGGCTATGTTTTCTGCTTTGTGAACTAAGACAATGATAATGTCATCTCACTAAAAAAAAAGAAAGAAAATACTACAAATGTGCAACAAGAAAGGGCAAAGTGAGATGCAGGGGAGATCACACGCATCTGTGCCCCACGGTCCACAGAAAAGTGTCCTGGTCCCCTGGGGCCCACTTGTCTAGCCAACTTCTGCATCTGTGGAGTGAGAGCCCTTCCCCGGGCATGCAGGGCCAGGGAAGAAAGGTCAGGCTAGAAAACCCCACTGAGGATCCTAACAAGGGGAAGCATTCAATGCCTCCCATGTTAGGTCCCCTTCCTCTAAGAGGGAACTTCCGACAACAAAGCTTATCATCAAACACATCTTATTCAAGGTCGAAGTATCAGCGTACCATTGTCATGATGAAATTTGACCCATATCAAAAGAGCTACCTAGATATTCTATGTGTTCTATACTTACCTGCTCACATTACTGGAAAACCCGCAAATATAAAGCCTGGAAAGAAAGGCTAAATCTGTGTATTCACATACCCAAGACATCCCTACACCTGATATTTACACCAATGAGGGAATCTGAGTGACGCTGAACGAGCCTCCTGGTCCCAAATATCCCCCCATCCTTTCTGGCTGCTCGTGGCTACCTGTAAATTCCACTATTACAATCATTCCTCTATATTCCTATGAACCCGCCATTTGGAGAACTTTCTTCTTGAGGTGTGACTATCACAGGGAAGATACTATACAGTAAACTACACAACAGCATGAATTTAGTTATCAGATTCATTAGTTGACAGTTTGTAAAAGCTTGAGGATCTAGGCTATCCTATGGTAATCTTTAATGGGTGAAAAAGCAGATTTTCTTTATGTTGGAGAAAATTAGAGTCTCCACTATATGTCTAAGACTCTGCCAGTGACAATATAATGAAACATGACCCTGCTCCTTTCTCAAGAGTTTCTGTATGATAACACCTCTTAATATATACCGAGGAATTTGGATATTTTTGTACTACATACGCCCCTGGAATGTTTACTAACTCTAACAGGCCACCCACCAGCCAAGGAAAAATCTGCCCAGCCAAGGGTCACCACTGAGAGGGTTACTTCTAAATTCTCAAAACGAGTACAGACAGGGGCCAGATCACGGGAAAACTAATGTGGCTCTTTCAGCTTTTCCAAGTCCTGGGCCCCGTGCTTGGAGGTCCCATGCAAGTAGTTTTTCAAGAGCTTTTGTTTGTCTTTTCTCTTGTTTTGGATATTTACAGGTTATCACAGATATGCATGACTTCTTGTTTACCATACTCATAGCCCTATTTTCAAAATGGACTGATATAGTTTTATAGTTACTACCCAGAGGCTTCTCATCATCAAGGCTCAACTGATTGACCCATTCAGCCATGCTGAGGTCCCCATATGTGTGATACAGTCTGAGGCTATATCCCAAAATAAAGCAAAATCTGCCCTCAGGTGAAAATGTACGTACTTTTGCTCATAATCAAAGGATCATGTAAGGCCATTCAAAACCAATCTCTGTAATACATTTTGCTCATAATCAAAGGATCATGTAAGGCCATTCAAAACCAATCTCTATAATACATTTTAGAGAAAGAATGAAAAAATACATTTTTTTAGGAAAAAAATTTTTAAAGGACACTATAGACAAAGTTAAGGGACAACATATGGGAAGAAGATCTTTGCAATGTCAAACTGACAAGGAACTACAATCTAGCATATACATAAGGAACTTCTGCCAAGCTACAAGGTCCAGGAGGCCATTCTGGAGAGAATCTGGTAGTACTCAGCCAACGGAAGGGCTATGACCCAGCATTCCTGCCCCTGAGTCCTAGGAGATATATGCCAGGAATTCTTAAGGATTAGCCTATCAGTCAACAAGGGGACATGGTTGGAGATCTTCACCTCAGCATTTGTGGCAATAGGGAGTTGGAGATGGTCTAGGTGCTCCTCACTGTTGGAACAGTTCTGGATGCAGTGCAGAAAAAGTAAGAAGCAGAATGAGGTCTCTAATATGCCATTTACGTAACTTAAAACACATGTTCCCCAAACTGAAATACATGTGTTGCAAGAACACAAGCAAATAAACCAATACGCACAAACACGTTAAACGGGTTGCCTTCAGAGAGGACAAAGATGAGGATGGGAAAGAGGACAAAGGGACAACGTTCCATGCATCCGGAAAGGAGACTTGAAGGGATCTGTCACTGTAGCACGCCGCAAACCAGTCTTCTATGCTTCAGGCTTAAAAACAAGCAAAAATGGGCCAGGAGAAGCCATCCAGTCCTCCGGTCCTTGAAGAGAGGAGGCAAAGGGGTCCTTTCTGAATCCCCAACAGCACTAAGTGCCATGTCCTGTCTTTGGACCACGTCTAGTATTTGTACAACAGATACGTGACTGGTGGATCTATCCACAAATGGTTCCATAAGAGGAAAAACACCATCCCATGGAGGATGGCCAGGAGCCATGGAACTCCCTATAAATAAATAATTACTGATGCTCTTTTATATGCCAGACACCATGCTAGACCCTGAAAATGAAATGAGTGAAGAAGGAGACAGTCTATGTCCCCACGGAGTTCTGCTGAGAGAGAACTCAGTGAGTCAAGTGGCAATTACAACAGACTGTGTCGATGGCTATGACGCAGGTCAGAGCACGGGGGGCCCTGGGGACACCCCACAGGGGCTCCTAGCCCCACTGCGGAAGTTCAGGAAGAGCATCCCAGGAGAGACCGATGCTTGTACTGAGTCCCAAAATGTAAGTAATAGTTACATCAGCAGGAATGGGGGGGTTGGTGGGGGAGGGCACATAAGAAGCAGGAGAAATCGCATATGTAGTGGGGCCCCAGGGTCAAAACTTCACCATATTAACTCTGATCCCTACTTCAGAAGGGCTGTCTTCCTAGCCTGAAGATATAACAGACCAGTTACTTTCATAGATGGAGCCGCTTGGCATGTATAAGCGTTCTGGAGGCATCTTTATCAAACAAAGAACTGATCCCTGTGTAAGAGAGGAAAAGAAAAAAAAAAAAAAAAGCCTCCAGTTCTCTTTTCAGAGGCAGCACATGTGCACATGCAAGCTGATCTTGCCTCGAGCAGGCCAACAGGAGCCGAGCACTTATCACTGTCCTGTGCAATCATTTCTATTCGACTTAAGAGGGATAAAGAATTTCGAATGGAAAGGCTTTATACCTGCCAAGCGACTTCACCTTTCCAACGTTTTCCTTCCATCCCGTAATTAGGATTCTTCATTTGTATATGGGCAAGGATGCTCACAGCTGACACACGTCACACGTCTCACTCTGCAGATGTCCTCCCGGAGTAGGTAGGGCTCTGGGTTTGCACTGGCCTGATGAGCTGAAGCACGGAGTCCTACAAAATGCCGGTGCTAGAAACTTCCTCCAGGGGGTCTCAAACCTTGAGCCTGCAGTAGCACCCCTGGAGGGTTTGTGGAAACCACAGGGCTGGCAGGGCCGCTCCCAGGGGTCTGACTCAACCCCAGCTGGGGTTGCAGAATTTGCAACTCTAACAAGTTCCCAGATGGTGCTGATGCTCCTGGTCTGGAGACCACACTTTGAGACCCACTAAACTCCTCTAATTCTGCTGATGGAGAAACTGAAAGTCAGAGAACGTGTCAAGAAAACCTACAAGTCTCCAGTGTGTCTCCTTCATGCTCACTTAACTATGACCTTGACGATGTTTACCATACCATAGGTGGCAGGACAGGGTGTGGAGGGCTCCCCACCAAGCAATTCTCTGGGATACCACTTAGTGTTGCACAATGTAACTCAATTCTGACACCATCTTCCTGGACCTTAGACCCTCCAGAGTACTCCCCTCCTGCCCACTTCAGACATGGGTCTCAAGTCCCGGTTGCCCCCTGGGCCATACGCTAGAGGTTCCCACAACACCCTCTTTGGGTTTGATTAATTGGCTAGAGCCGCTCACAGAACCCAGGAAAAGAGTTTACTTCCTGTTTATCACCTGATTATAAGACAATATGATTTTAAAAAAACAAAATAAAAAATACTTGGATATAAGAGATATGCAGGAGAAGGAATGTGGGGAAGGGTCCAGGGTTTTCACGCTCTTTCTGGATATGGCCCTCCCAGCATGCCCATGGTTCACCCCCCCAGCAGCTCTCTGAACCCCATGTTTTGGGGATTTTTATGTACTCTTCATCGCATAGGTTTGATCAATCATGAATTCCATCACCAGCTCCCCTCCCCTTTCTGCAGAATGGGGGTGCAGCTGAACATTCCAAGCTTTTGGCTTGCTCTTTCTGGAGACCAGCCCCCAACCCAACTGGGGAGTCCTTGGGGAGCCCACCCAGAGTCACCTCAGGAGAACAAAAGACAATGCTATCACCAAGGGAATTCCAAGAGATTTAGGAACTCTGTGTTAGGAAGAGGGGTCAAAGACCAGATATTAGAACAAAAGATGCTCCCAGTGCTCTTATCACTTAGGAAATTACAGGGCTTTTGGAGTTCTGTGCCAGGAACCCCGGGCAGAACCCAATATATATTTTATCTATTACCTCACAGCAAGTGACTTATGGAAAATGATACAAATTCCTGGTAATCCAAACCAGGTTTTAGGGGCATATAGTGAACAGGAAAGAAATAAGAGTTACGGAGGTTCTTGAACCAAGGTCCTCACAGTGAGTGGCTTCCTAAATAAACAGGAGACATCTTCTCCGGTTCTTACAAACTTCCCCCTCTCCCTCTCATCCAAGCCTGAGAACCACCACCAAGGATGGGGGCTCGGGGGTTGCACCAGCAACAAAGGAGGTGGAGGCAGGCGCTGAGGGTTGAACAAAGTCCTAGAGGTCCCTGCAAGGCAGAGGCAGGTACCACTCTGCGCTATGTTTCCACTCACCCTGCACAGTGCTCAAGCCAGAGGTCCGAACTATGTGAGTGAGTGAGCCCTCTGCCAGAGCCTCCTTAACCCATGCCCCACAACACCTGCAAAATATAAGGCCTGCAGATGAACTCCAGACAGCCTGCTCCACCTGTCAGCCCTCGGTACCTCTGAGGAGATAGCAGCTTCGGGGAAACCACCTGAGGCACAAAGGAACCACGGCGCTCCGCCCTCTCCCATCGGAACCCCGCCATTGTGCAGGTTGCATTCTAGGAGAATGATGGCGGCTGCTGCCATCTTGGGACCTTCCCTGTCGGGGTAAGGAGGGAAACAAAATCTGGCCTGTTTACCAAAGAGAGCTTAATGGGTTTAATGACAAAGAGCAGGAAGTCTGTGCTTTGGCTCTTGTCAGCACCATGGGGAAGAGTCTGGGTGAAGAAAGATGGTGGCTGGTTATCCTTGTTTTGTTGTCCCCACCCCCACCTTCTTTCAGGAGGAATGTGATGGGATAGGAGAAGTAAGCCATCAGCTGGGGCCCTGGTTGTCAGTGATGTCAGTTATTGAGCCGGAGAGGCATTGTTTAGGCATTAAGAGTTCAGAGGTCAAGTCTCTCTGACTGTTTATTACACCTAGGGCCCAGAACACTCAAGACATCTGCATTTACTGAGAGTTCATTACAGAATTCTTTCCAGTGGCCCTCCTAACGATCTATGATTACCAAGATGGAAATGTCCTGCTTTGCAAGAAGCACGAGTTTGAATTCCACCAAAAAAATAATAGTTCTGCCCTTCGGTTGGAACCGAAGGAACCAAGGAATGTTGCAAGAAAATTACCCCATAGCTGCTCAACTACCCGGTGTGGCTGTAGAGCTACGCATTCTAAGCTTGCTTCTGTTTCACATTCACAGCAACATGCAGAGGTCATTTGTCTCTGGTGACTCATGGTCACAATGTGACTTATGACGGGGGTAAGATACTCATTTCAATAAACCCGAGCTTTCGCGGAGTCACTGGTAGTGAAGCAAGACACGTAACGATAAATATTTCGTTTTAACGTATACCAGATATTTGGGGAAATATTCATAGACTACTATTTGAACCAATTATCAACATATTTTTTGGAAACCTGATTGCTAGTGGATAATCATGGCCCTCTGGCCTGGAGCCCGAGCTAGAGGTCATCTGACCCCACTGCTTAAAAGGCCAAAGGAATCAGACCTCCAAAGGTCTTACTTAAAAAGATGTTGGAAGCTTGGGCTTCCAAGGCTGGGTGCCGCAGGACAAATTCTCTCTACTTTGCCTTTATTCCTGAGCTGAATAGCCTGATTCTGAATTTTGCAAAGCAAGGGCTCTCAGAGGCTATAAAGAGAGTTGAAACCTCTCCCCCAGATGAAGTCCATTCTTGTGGTTTGCCTCCCTTCCCTGCCCTCCCCCACCCACAACAGCAGGCACGCAGGCAGGACCCTGATGTGGTTTTAGCTTCCCAAGGGTCATCACCTAACATTTTGACTTGAGTCAAAATGCCACTTATAAAACCCTTTACACGTTTGTTTTTAAATTGTGGGAATGGCTGATTTACTTCCAAAGAATGTTTGGAGATCTTCCGAGCTGTGCCAGGATCCATAATTATCAACAATTGCTAAGGCAGCTTAACCCTTATGTAAAATATTGTGCATACAAATGGGTTTATTTTGAACCCGTTCACACTATTAAATTGGAGTCTGGTACAGGGTTTATCCCCAGGCAGTGCTCAATGACAGCACAGTAGCAAACACCTTGGCTATATGTCTTCCTATTTGGTTGGCTCGTTTTATATCTTTGCATGTTTAAATAGGCAATGGGAGTGCTAATTAAAATGCAATCATGCAGATAAATTAGACCATGTTTCTAAAAGGTAAAATGAAACCCCCTTTTGAGTTCAAAATCTTTGTGATATTCAAGGCAAAAGCACAGTGTGATACTGAGTCCAGAGAAAATCTTTCATGATTATGGCATGTTTAAAACCAAAATTCGTTTTGTTTTGTTTTTAGATATACGGAACAGGCAACAAATTAATTATGGGTAATTTCTTACGGGGAGTCAAGACTCAGGGTTTCTAGCAAAATGTTCAAGTCATAGGTCATTCAGAATAATCTGTACAGTCCATGTTTTGCCTGTAGAATGGAAAATATAACGTGTATTTCAAAGCCTACGTCAGTGTAGGCATCGAGGTGACCTCAAAACCTATGGCTGAGTCTCACTCACTGGGTTCTTCATTCTACCTTTTGCTTAATCTATTCACAGGTGAACCTGACTGCCAGCAACCAAAGACAAAACAACACGCTGACGTCCCATTAAATATTTTCTATCTCTGAGTTTCAGTTTCTTCCCCCTGCAAAATGAGCTCCGGTAAGGCACTGTGGACTGCTTTTGGTATTATAAACTGCTCCAAAACAACACAAAAACAACAAGAACAACAATAGTAGGTGTGCATATCTCCGCCCCCTGCACAATTGTACATATGCAACCTCTAACCCTCTGATCTATTTCTGTGGACCTCCAGTTAACACCACTAGCCCATGAGCCAGCAATCCCACTTCCGGCTATATATGCAAAGAAAATGAGAACTCCGCATCCCTACAACAATGAGATGGCATATGTCTTTATCTAGGACTTTGTCCTAGGCTCTAACCTGTTCCCTTTTGCTCAAACTGTGTACTACGAATTAATCTTTGCAAAACAAAGCCCCCCAAAATCATATAAAAATTCATCTCTGCTTCAGCATGAGAATATTCTGCTGCGTACACCATTTACAAGCCAGGAAATAACTAGAAACCATTTAAGTAATACAACCAGTGTGGTCTAATTGAAAGCGTTAGATAGTCTAGGAGTTCTTGTTTGCCTACTCCCCCCTTTTAGAAATCGTGCACTTTATTTCAAGGTTACGATTTCTCCCATAGATTCCCACCACCTTCGAGTTTCCAGTCCCGGGCTCAGAAGTGTTCTGAGCCTGCATGGGTGCCAGGAGAAGATCCCGCTTGGGTGTTTGCTTCTCGCCCTTCAGCTTTGGATCTGGAGCCTCTCTAAGTGCTAAAGCTATCAGCCTGAACTACCGTCTCCCCAAGTCTGTTCTCGGACATTTCCCCAGAAATGTACCAGAAAGCAACGTGTCCATGGACAAACGAATCTGGGAAATTCTGCACCTTGGATACTCCCAAAGCATTTTGTCCTATTAATGGCACTGAGAAGTCTTTCATAAACAAATCCATTTAATTTTGTTTTCCCAAAGTTTGGAAAACTTATGTGATTTGGGGCACCTGGGCTGTTCAGTCCATTAAGCATCTGACTTCAGCTCAGGTCATGATCTCGGGGTCCTGGGATCAAGCCCCACTCTGGCTCCATGTTTCAGCAGGGAGTCTGCTTCTGCCTCTGTCCCACACCCCCTGCCCTCGCTCATGCACTTGAGTATGCTCTCTCAATCTCTCTCTCAAAATAAAATCTTTTAAAAATAAAAATAAAAACTTATGTGATGTTAGAATCATTTTGTCCCTACGGTATTACTATTAGAGCATATTTGGAGAAAACCAAAGATCTGGTTTCTGCCCCATCCTCAGCCAATGGACCCTCAGTGAGCTTCACTGAGATTCTGCTGACCTGGGTTCATTACTCATCCCTTTCATCTAAACATCATTTTGTCCATAGACCTCTTAGGTCTTTTGCGGTTTTGCTCGGGGGTGCTGTCAAGCCACCCAGGTCCATCCTCTTCCATACCCCATCTACCTTTAGCTCAGGTCATAATCTCAAGATCCTGGGATCGAGCCCCACCCAAGTTGGGCTCCCTGCTCACTGGGGAATCTGCTTCTCCTTCTCCCTCTGCTCCTTCTCCTGCTTGTGCTTATGCACGGTCTTGTTCTCTCAAATAAATAAATAAAGTCTTTAAAAAAAAAAAAAAAAAGATGGTCACCGCCTGCCCAGGAGACAGGCCCCATTGTCTCTCCTTCAGATGTGTTTCCTGTCTTAGCAATTTGGAGCCAAGAGAGCTCTAGATATCACCCAATCCTTTTCTAACATTACAAAGAACAGACCTGAGGTGTTACCTGACTTGACAGAAATGAGACCAGAGCCCACACTTCCTGATTCTGGGTCCGGTGGCCCCAGGAAGGAACTCAAACTAACCAGAGGCACACAAGATTGATACAGACCAGAGAGTAAATTTGCTGATTTGCAAGGAGCAGTGAGACGTGTCTGACCAGACCAGTTATGTAGAGACAGACCTGCCCAACAATGAAATGACAGTTGGATGCTTTCCTGATGAGGACGGGCCCTGGGGGTGGAAAAGCAATTGGGGGTTCTTAAGGAATTAATGCTC
Source organism: Neogale vison (assembly GCF_020171115.1). Lineage (NCBI taxonomy): Eukaryota > Metazoa > Chordata > Mammalia > Carnivora > Mustelidae > Neogale > Neogale vison. The sequence goes on from NC_058091.1 coordinate 137,534,014, forward strand.
TGGAGAGCATATGGGACGGGTATTTAAGAAGGGGATCCTGAGTCTGATTTTCTCACTAGAAGATGGTGATGGCAGCCCGATGACATCACCTCTTACATCACAGACTACCTGGCAGATGAGACAGTTACCTTCCCATCCCTTCCAGCTCTATGTTTTAGGATTCTGTGATTCTAAGTTCTTTCCTTTAAATGACTCTGCCTTCATGTCTTCAGCATCCCCTTTTACATGTCAACACACAAACCCGTAGCCCTTGGCGAAAGGTTCTTTCAATCCATCATCACCCAGGATTAGGCATGGGTCTTCTTTGTCCTCACAAGGTCATTACACACATCTTCTCGGTATTCTCAAATAAAAGGCTCATTGAGAAAACAAATAAAAACAAACACAATACAATAAAATACACACAACAAACCAGGTTGACCGCAGCTGCTCCCTTCATCTCGAATAAAGATTAACGTCCCCATCTCTTCCCGGAACCCCCGAATTAATGTAGTCGCCTCATACTCACCAATATCTATTCATTCGATGTCACAGCAAGACCTCGGGCTCCCCGGGAAGCCAGAGTCACAGGCTGAAGTCTAGACTTCTCCATCGGGGAGTCTCGGCAGTTTCCTGCAACACCAAATCACAGTGTCATTAGCCCCAGATTAGGATGACAGGGTCTCCTAATTCAAGTCCGCGATGGTGCCTTTAAATCACAACCGCTACTAAACTGCTTCATTTATTTAAAGAATGTCCACTACCCCTGGGGCCTCTGGGCACCGGTACAAAATGCTGCTACCAAGAAGTAGCCATAGCAGTTCTCCCGAATCAGCTAGCTGCTCATTAGCTCTTACCAGTAACGCTAAGTCCATCAACAAGGATGAACTATAAGAAACATATGATTCTTGTTCACACTTACATAAAATAGTGACAGTGCTGTTAGTAATTAGTTACCAGATCCTCGATTGCTTTGTTCTTTGGCATTAGTAATATGCCACTTGAAGTTTTACACCAAATTAACATTACCCGCATTCGACTGTTTCCAAGCCCCTTGAAAATGTGCGATCCTTCCTCGTAAGCAAAGACACAAGCCTGACAGGGAGACGTGGACTTTGAATTGTTTGCTCGTGGCCTCGAGGGAAGAGGGTGCCGAGCGTGATCCATCGTGGTGCGGCAACGTTCGGCTCTGCTACTGTTAGCAATCGTCCACAATTAGGAACGATGACTTCGCTGTTTGAAGGTGACACACCTGTCTGGGCAATAAGTTTATTAACATGTGGCTGTGTCAAACCATCAGGCCCAGCAGATGCAGGGGAGCGAGAGCGAGCTTCGAAGGCCACCGAGGCTTTTCCCCAACCGGGACTCTCTCTGGTTCCACGGTCAGCTCGTAGACAGAAACAGAATGCCAGATTCTTCCGGAGGTTTGCAATCGATGCTGCTAAATCCTTTAAATTCAGTTTCTATTTTTCTATTTGTAGGAAGATAATGATATCTGTTGATATCTAAATTCCTTAGGAAGACAAATGTGAGGTAAACACATAGATCACTGCCATTTTTAAGGAAAAATAAAATGCTTCTGAAATAAAGAGGATTAGTGTGAGACCAGGTAGGAATCCCAGAATCAGGCTCCAAATTCTGTTCCCCAGAAGTGGGCATCTACTGTCTCCACTTCCACTGGAATAACCATCACCACCTTTGTCTTATGAACGACCCTGTGGACAATATTTATATCGTATCTAAGGATTTTGTTTTGTTTTGTTTTCCACGGACACTGTACATCAAACGCTTCCAACCGCCACTGTCGCTAGAAAACTGGATCTAAATCTTCTTGCTGGTTAACATTTCCAAATCCGTCTGAAACTCCCAGATCTCTGACTCCCCACTTCCAATTGAAATATGAATGTGTCAATTAGCTCTCTGGCTGAGGGAGAACACACCGACTCCAGAAACTCCAGATTTTGCCACAGGATTAAATACTGCATGTGCGGTAAGTGCAGATCCTAGTTTAGACTGAATCTTTCTCTTTCCCGCATCGTACTTGACGCAAATGCGGTATTGTTCTTGTTCTCGTCGATGGGCTCACGATGCTGTCCTTCATGTATGGAAGTTCTGATTCATCAGCAGAAACACGTGCTTCTGAGGGTTTTAACCAGGAAAGAGAGACTCCATTGTTATCAGCCCTCACTCCGCCAGATTCCTCTTGCAACCATGGGATGGATGAGTGGTTGGACTAAGGGGCCCCTCTGTGAAACTAGAAGAGATGTGGGGCTTTTCCCTTAAGTAACATGAAAGAAATTTAAGTCCGTGATCTTTTGATTCTTAATATCACGGTCTCATAAACCAAACGAACCATCCCAGATATTACAAGAATGCGATTCAATGTTTACGGGGAAATCGTACCTTCAGTATTTAGTTAAAGAAAGTATTCTAGACTCTAATAAGTTTTTACTATGTTGGCAAACAGAAAAGAACCATAGGATTAGTAACAAATGTTTTGCTCCTGCAAGTAATTACTTCGCTTAAAACAAAATACTTTTTTTTTTTTTTTTTGCCTTCTACAATGTGAATTCTCCAATCCTTTTGGATAAAAGGCTTAGATGATCTGTTGTCTCTAGCCAGAATGACTGCATATGTTCCATCATATATCAGTTTCATCAGCCGCCATAGAATAGGCACATATGACAATAAATCATTTTGGGAACTTCCTGAATCCCAGCCAAGTTGTAGACAATAAAAGATCCTGCTTGTAAAGGCAGCTATAAAAGTTAATTTCATACAGGTTCCCCAGCACACATGCCACGGTTCAGTTCCAAACAGATGTGATCTTGGAACGGCAATGGAAAATGGCACGAAGCATTTTCGCTAACTTTCCGTATCCAGGAGATTCAAATATTTCGTGTTTTCTACAACCTTCCGTCATTAGCACATTGCAGCAGGTATGAGAAATGAATTCTTCAAGCTCTTCTAAGGCCTAAGACAGCGTCGTTCCAGTCTAAAATATTCCTCCACATTGGAAAGATTATCCATCAAGCCAGACACACAGAGACTGAGAAAATCCTCACAGAGCAAAATAACAAAGACAAAAGCAGACATGTGGGGCTGCATTCTGAATGAATCTCTTGAAACAGGAACTTTTCTTCATTTCCTTGTTTGCCTTTGCCTATAGATGCCCCAGCAGACAGCTCCAGAGACAGCGATGTCCTCCACCCACTCGCTCATGGCACGGCCCAGAAAAAGGGATTTGAAGGAAGGAGAAGCTGAGGTTGAACTTGGGCCACACACACCAATTACACAAATTGATTTGAAATTTTTCTCTTTGTCCAAGATCGCACTTTGTCCTTGGTGGCCAAGGCCATTATAAACTCTTTCCCTGCTCCTGCCAAGAACCGCAGCCACATTCATTCCTAAAACTCCCCCATGGTCCTAGGCTAACACCAAGTTTCTCCCCATTTTCAACAATAGCTGATTGCCTGGGACGCTGCACGTTCATCTGAATTTTTGTAACATGAGTCGTTCTCTACATACTGGCAGAGCTCCGTGTTCACAGGTCTCTGGAATCAATTCGCAGCAAAAATGATCAACCCTCGGGTTTATCTGTTGCTGGAATGGGGATTTTTCCAACTGTCGTAAAGACACCCTCTCTCCACAAAAGCCCCGCTGAGCCTGAGAGCACAGAGCGCAACTGAAGTCCAAGAAATTGTCGTACAACGAGATGCCGAGCGCTGAGAGAGGGCGCCATTAACGTATTAATCATACACCTGGAATTAATTAAAGCCAACCTAAGGATTAAGGTGCTCCAGGCCAATAGAAAGAAAAAAGTGGATTGATGATGTTATGTGGTAGATATTTATAGACTCACATCTTGGACCAGCAGACTTGCTTCAAAATTACAAGGGACATTTTCCATCTATTGGTTCATAATGAATACTGGGCCAACCTCAGAAATTTGTGAGGGGTTCTTCTTTTGAAGGTTTCAGGAAATAGGCTCAGTGACATTGGGTAGCCATTCCAAAACGGAGAAAGGAGAAAAAGGCGACAAGCCCAGGGTCATGGCCTTGAAAGGGAGCCCTGACTTCTTCCCAAGGGTATCGTCTACGCTGGATCTGGGATTGTGTTCCCCGGGGGGATTTGGTTCACACCGAAGACATGGGAAATGGAGTTCTATCGGCTCCACTGCTGACCAGCTGTGGCCTCGGCAAGTCCCTTTAAAGGCTTGGACCTCCCCTTCTTTAATGGTGAGAAGAATAAACTAGTAAATGAACCCGAAGGTCCCTTCCATACCCAGCCTTCCACGTAGGTCACGATAGAGGTAGTTGAGCTGTTGTTTATTGACAAAAGGCATGAGGAAACGCGTTTTGTGAGTCTTGGGTTGAAGGTACTCCCACTCCTGAGCTATGTTTTTATCACAAGTGCTTTGCATTTTCAAGAAATAGGTATAAATATGTCACAGCATGGGCGGGGTGACCTCAAAGCCAGAGGATATTTGCTTGCACCAGAATGAAAGAGCAGGATCCAGGACAGGCGAGTCAGGGAGCAGAAAGGCAAGAAATAAGGTCAGGCTCACCAGCCCCTGGGCAGCTGGCGGGTGGTTTCACCCAAAACCTGAGGCGGTTCTCGGTTTAGTGGCTGGTGTTCTTGGAACTAAGAGCAAGTGGTTTTGCTTCACCAAGCGGGTCAGAAACCAAATACCTGCCCTGTGACCAGCCTGATCTTTGTCTGAGCAACTAAGTCCACTGTGGTGTCTCTCTCTGGACTCCTATGACCTCTACCTTTGACCACCTGGGCTAGTGCCCCAAGCAAGAATGAATCTCACATCCCCCAGTATCTTCCCCTTCCTCCCCCATTTTGCAGTTCAGAACATGGCAGGTCTTTACTAGCTGGTTAAAAGTTGAGTATTAAAGGTCCTGGCTGTTTAAGAGGTAATCTGTGGTGTTCGATGGAAGTAGGACAGATCTGATGTCCGAACTCTATTGTGAGAATGATTCCTTCATTTAGCAATTCCATGAAAACCATAGCCCTATTTTATAATAACTAGAACGTCTATGGCTCCTAGCAATTTCTCTCCATCATTGTCTGCTATCATTGGAACAGACCAATTTGCAAGAGAATAGAGCACACTTTGTTTTATTTTACTTAATGGGTTAGCTCTTTGGAAACAAACTGGGTATCCTATAAGGAAATAAGTAGTACTTCAGTGGCAGGAAGAGTTCTCAACTGGCTCCTGGGGCATAGCTTTCTACCTGACACAATAGGGATCACCGGTTTTCAGTCCATAGTACTTTCTAGAAGGTGTGGGCTGCAAAGGAACTCTTCTTTATATATCCCAGTATTTGAAATATGTCTCTTTCAGCTCATGGAGGAGTATACGCCTCTGCAGTGTCTAAGCCAAGACCAGGTGGTATTAAGCAACCTCCACCCTTGAATGCCTCCGCAGAACCCCCAAAGAGCAGCCTTGCAGGGTAAGAATTCAGCAGCGGGCTTCCCACTGACAGAGAACTTCACACGGAGAAGAAATGAGCCATCTGTCTAGGCCCCATTTGTCCAGGGATATATACTCATGGCTTTCAGACTGTCGTTGCTCTGTCTCCCCAGCTCTGGGTGAGAGGCATAAGAAAAGTTCAAAGGAAGGGCCTTTTGTGTTAGTTTTTGTATTGATCACAGGTTTCTTCTCATCTTGGAATTATTCTGTAGATAATGTAATAACGGTGTTATACGCAACTAACGAATCGTCGAGCACCACAAAAACTTAGGATGGACTCTATGTTGGCTAACTGAACCTAATAAAAAATAAAAATAAATAAATAAAAACAATGCTGTGGGCAACTCTTCCAAATCAGTCAATCCTAGCAACATAATCCTTTTTAAAAGTTTTGTTGTGGTTTTTTTTTGACAGAGATCACAAGTGGGAAGAGAGGCAGGCAGAGAGAGAGGAGGAAGCAGGCTCCCCGCCAAGCAGAGAGCCCAACGTGGGACTTGATCCCAGGACCCTGAGACCATGACCCAAGCCGAAGGCAGAGGCCTCAACCCACTGAGCCACCCAGGCACCCCAATCCTTTTTTAAAATACTGCCAACCCAAATACAAGATTTCTACAAGTTGCCCTCTCATTGAGGGAAAAGGAGGAAATCACACAGAGGAACTGTGAGCCAGGAATCTTTCCTGGTATTTTCAAGATTACTGGGCAGAGATTTTTTTTTTTTCATTTATAAAATGCATTTGATCACCAGAATAATCTCCTATGTCGTATACCTTGAGAAAGAAAATGAACCACGAAGATATTTAAAGACAATTCCAAATACTTCAGAAAGCTTGTGTCCTATCCGGGCAAAGATTTGTAGAGTCCCAATCCAAGCATTACAATTATTTTTGTAGTTTTATACGATTAGTGGTTAAGCTTCAAAATGACCAAGTTGATATCAGGCCATTCGAAGTTATTTCAAATAAACTGACACTTGGTAATAGAATAGGTATAATAAAATCTAACAACAGTACAATACTTGACAGTTGATGGGGTATTTTCCCATATCACATTTGATCCCCATGACCTGTCTAAATCAGCTACGGTTATCCTCCTTGTATAGATTAACCCTGTGGCTGATAAAAACTCAAATACAGGATTCACACTCAAGTCTTCTGAAAATCTAGATCAGAATCTGAAACTCCTTTCATTTTACCACGAAGTGATCTCAGCAGTGCCAGACCAATTTACAATATGTATTGGGGAATCATAAGTCAAATACAGAGTAATCTTACATTTCTGAAATTGTGCAAGAACTAATTTTAAAATAGGTAAAACATCATCTTCAAAAGCAAGAGGATTAGGTACTGAACACAATGTATTTGGCAGCTCTCCTCCAGCTTTAATACTTTGCGCAATGCTCTGTCCATTTATGATGTTTCCCCCAAGAACCAACAAAGAAGACTTCAGCGGTCTGGGGCAAACATCTTTTGCCTCTTTGCTGGTTGGCCTCGTATCCCTCAGAGGATTTCATCACCTCACTCCATCTCCGTCTCTAATATGCCTCTAGAGGAGCAGAGTTCAGATCCTGGGTATTGTTCCCCACGGTCAACATCTACAGGGTTATGGGTGGTTTGCAAATAATATTCAGCAACCACTGCTCATGCTCCTTGAAAGCTCCTTGGAAGAGAATGAATCACCCCCACTGATCATCTCGCCAATGCCACCTGAGCTGCCCTGTGATGGGCCCAGCAAGGAAAGGCCAAGAACAGACTTGGCCCAAAGAACAAGGATATTTGACCAGGAATTGGCCATGAATCATTTCTCTCTCAACTAGAATTTTCAAATGGTGGTTCGTGGTCATTTTCCCCAACTCCTGGGATAGTAGTTGGTAAGGAATAAGGGTTAAATTAACGTCCATTATAAGGGGGGGAAAGGAAAGAGACAAGGAGGGAGACAGGAGGAGGAAGGGAGGTCAGAAGAGACAGTGGCTATGCTTCTAAGACCATCTCCAGGAAAACAGATCAGAGATAAACAAGTTCAAGCGTGTAAGCTTTTAAAACCACTTTTATCACAATGTGCCACTTCCTGGGGACTTTCCCTCCTCCCACCTCCCTCCCCCTGTGTGGCTGGCATGTCTAACCTATAAGCAAGGATCTCCTTCGACATCCGCCTGTCACTGTGTCCAGTTTCCCTAGGCTCCATGTCTTGGCCTCTGAGGGAGGCCTTCCATCCGCCCTGAGAGTCCACTCCTTCTGCTCTGCCCGCCAGCCTAGACCCTGGATCTTGGCCTGTCTTCCCCTCCTTGACTTTGCTTGTGTTCCCTAGGTCTGGATAGGCCAGCTCAGAAAACCAAGCCTGCTTCCTCCAGAGGCCACATGTTTCCTGTCTCACAGCCAACCCTCATCAGGTGGTAGTGGGGAGGGGGGTCTCTTTCCAGCTGACAAGAGGCTCCTTCCCTGACATTCTTACACAGACACACCCCCTCCTCAAGGGCTCAGGCAATCACGTTCTTTAGCTCCCAGCCACCTGCCTTGTTCCCAGCTCCTCTGGCCAGCTCTGTCCCTGCCCTGTATTTAGATCAGAGCTGAGATTCTGCTTTCCTTTGGTCACACGTGGAGGATTCCTCCCAGACTGGGAGTATTAATGGGCCAACCACAAGGCATATTTTGGCAGGTTCCTTCCATTTGCTTATGTGGATAACATTAACCCCCTTTCAAAGGAAGAAAGGAAAGAAAGAGAATGGGAGAGGAGGGCCATGCAGGGGAGTGGAGGGAAGGGAAGGCGCTTACAGAAAAATTTAGCTTAGGGACTATCAGAGGCTATTTGTCCACCGATATTCGTTTCCCCCCCTTTTAATAATGCAACCCCTAAATTGTACCTGGGCTTAGCCCATCAGCAGGAGACTACATTTCCCAGCCTCCCTTGCAGCTTTGGTGGCCATGTGATCAAGTTGTAGCCAACAGGATGTGACAGACTATGAGCCCTGCCACGGGTCACTACCCTGGCTCTTTTCCTTCTTCCTGCTGAGTGCAGCTGTAGCCACTGCCTTGCCTCCAGCCCCAGCCTGCTGACCTCCGGACTGTTACATAAGAAAAGAAGAAACTTTGATCCTATTTATATCACTGTGTTTTAGGATCATTCTGTTTTAATATGTAAGTCCGTGCCCTAACAAATACAGAGGATCAGGACTTTGATGTCACAGTACTTAGCTGGGCATTACCTAAATTGTGATTTCCTCAAGTCTCTTATTCGAGTGAGTTTTAATTGTATGTCAGTCGGTATACTGATTACATGTTTCTGAGAATGGGCTCCACTCAAAGCACTCTGTGAGGCCCTAGTGACATACATGACATTATCCAGCCCTTAGGAAGGGTGTCATCTCACCATGAAGACCAGACAGACACAAAAATACCACAACACAGCCCTGTGCATTGTCAGTCTCCACACAGGGGGCATCAGTGGCGAGCACACAGCCACATGTCTTCCATCTTCATCAATAACACTCTTCCTGGTCCATAGGCCTCCCAACTTGAAATAAGATTTTGTGGTGTTTGAGTTAGTTTTCCCTTCCCCTGATCACTTAGTTTTCCTCTACCTCCAATTTTGCAATTATGAAATGGCCAAGTGTACTAGCGATGTCCTTATCCCTTTGACTTTATGGCTTGGAATTCCCACCCTCTCCAATATGCCTTCCTCTCTCTGGTCCTAGGGCATATGGAAGTGGGTCTGAGCCGTGGCATAGTTTCCTTCTAAGTCACGCATTATTAATGTTGGAGATAATGGCTCAGTGCCTCTCTTCTTGCCACCCAAATAGCAAACTTTGCATTCTTACATCAGTCCCTGCTGCGCCTCATGCTGGATGATTGCTTTACGGGAGCTGAGAAAAGGGGCTGTGCGAATTTGGCCTGGCTGCCCAGGCGCCAAGGCCAGAAAAGAAGATTAGCTGGCCTGAACAAAATCGGGACATGAATTGATGAAATGAGGAGGACTAGAGATTGATTCTCTTTCTATGGCATTGGCAAGTGAATCTAGAGCTATTTTCTAAACGAATCAAATTGCTTCATTGTTCACCAGAGGCAAGAGTAAGATCGAGCTCCAGTATTGACCAATGGTAAGTAAAACACACACACACACACACACACACACGAAATGGAGATCAATCCAATACTTTGGATTAGAGATGTCTCTGAGCTAGTAAAATGGCGGAACGGGAACCATGTCTATCTCAACAGTCGGTGAACAGGAGAGCGATCTTCTCTATCTAGTATGAGGGAACCATTTGGGATACAGAGAGAAACCATGTTCTGGGAGAAGATCTGCCCAACTACTACTTTACTACAAGTCTAACTTGTCAAGTGACCGTATTCTCAGGTGTGGAAAATGGAAGAGCGGTGCAGGAATTCTCTGAAAGTCACTGATAAATGAAAGCGCCTCACCCGCTGCCTGACCCAGAGTTATTCTTCTTTCGTTGTTAGCACCACCAGAAGCGGACATCACAAAACGCTAACATTTGTTTGAAAATGAAAATAAGATCCTAGATGGACGTGGAGGGAAGGGCTGCCAGAAAAGAATATGAGAGACTGGGAAAAGGATCCAGGGAATGAGCCTCTATCCTCTGAAGAGGAAAGATTTCAGGCGACCTAAGAAAACTGGCAAGAGGCATCAGAGAAATGTGTAGGAAGGCTCAAAACCAGAGAGGATCTCCAAGGACACGAGCCCTGGAAAGAGAGAGAATAAGTCACTGAAGTTCTCCTATGGGTAGGACATGGGCACAGCCATAGCCTCATGACTTGAAGGCTGCACAGGGATGATTTTCAACCACACACGAGGCAGAGGCCTGTGGAATTCCCGGGCCATGAAGACAGAAACAGGGCAAAAGGCAAACCGATGAGGGGGACCTGAAGAGACGTACAAAAGCTTCAGGTAAATGACATAAAAAATAATCTAAGGGTCCATATTCCTACAACTTGCTGAACTGTTGCAGAGTTGACCCCTTGAGATTTGCATATGTCACGGTAAGGTCGTTGTGGAAGCTGGCAGCACGTGTGGTGTCTCAGAGACGCCAGCTCTGGAAGGGTCGGGGGCTGCCGGGGGCGGGAACCCACACTGTCTGTGGTAATTCTAAGGTCCAACCGTGGGGCCCTGGGAGCCTCCCTGTCTCCTCCCACCTTGTCCAGCGACACTCCAGATTCTACTGTCTTGGCCCACCCTGAGCTGGACAAGTCATCTGATTTGTTCCTTTTCTCGAAGAGAACAGAAGATTGGGGCATCTGGGTTTCAGACTTTGTGAAACAGTTAACTCACAGGGGAAACATCCACCTCTGGCCAGTAGGTAAACAACCCACAGACCAGACCAGTGGCTCCTCCAAGAGACTCGAGAGCTCTAGACCATTAGAGATGGAGGGAGGAAGACAGCCTCTCCTTGAACCTCTGACTTCAAGGTCACAGCCACATCCACTGGCAGGCCCAGCTCTTCTTTGCTTTTTCTCAAAAGGCAGACAGGAATCCTACACCATCCACCCTGCAGGCCTCCAACTTGTCAGCAGAGCTGGGGGGACCTGCCCCAGGCACGTATGCCTCCCAGGCATGCGGAAGGGCAAATAACCTCTCAGAACGCAGAAGCATGATAAATGATTCCCCTTCCAGTCTCCAACCAAACAGAGCCACCTCCAAAGCCACCCCACCCAGCATCCCGCACCCCCATCCTGAGCCTGTCCCTGAGTCCCACATCCTACAGAGGAAAGGGACGAGGGAAGACGGCTCTGCTGCCGCAGCCTGACGCAGATCCAGGCAGAACTGCAATTTGACCCACATGGGGCATCCAGATGGCTCTTTTTCTGCCTGGGAATATTCTTCCCTCAGAGAGCCCCGAGCTCCAAGACAAGAGGAGGCAATTGTCGCCGCAGGCAAACATCAGCCCCGCTCCCCTGGTCCAGTTTCAGCAGGAGTGAGAGACCACAGTGCACCCTTGCTTCCCTGGCCCCTCCGACGGCTCAGAGCCATTTATTTTCCTTTGCTCGATCTCTCCTTTCTGCCTTCAAGACCGCGTGAAGTCGGGAAATCTGCTCAGCACAAGACAAAACAGAGAAAGGAAGAAGCCGGCACAAAATGTTTTCTCCAGTGTGCTGCCTGGGGAGCCAGGCCTTGACTCTGACATGTGCTGGAGGTGTGGTGTCCAAAGTAAACCTTTGAACTGTTTTTTTGGAACCTCCAAAAAGACCCTGCACATCAAAGGGGATCCGAGCCCCGCTCCGTGCGTTGCAGGCATCATTAAGCATTTTGCATGAATCAACCACCTTCTGAAAAAGAAAGGAAACCCAAACTCAAAGCACATTGCCAGCCCGTGGACCCGAACGCGGCCCCGAGCACATGCTCACCACATGGCTTCTTCCCCCACCCCCGGTTCAAGGCAATCAAACCCTACAGATGCACCAGGGGTCCATTACCCATCGGTCACCACGGAGCCGCCCCTCCGCAGCCCAGCACCCCCCCTCCCGGGGGCAGATACAATGGGGCCGCTTGTTGGAGCAGCCTCAGGACCCTCACTCGTGCCTGCCTCGGAGGAGCCCACATGAGATCCGACTCCAGTCACGAGGGGAGCCCCGCTGGGCCGCCCCACCCCTCAAGCCAGCACAGGATGCCATTTAGGGCTGAATAGGGAGTCCTGTGTGAGCCCTTTGGCAATGTGCCCAGAAAGCCACATATGCGAGTGCCCGCATTGGTGGGCACAGCAGAGGACTCCCGTCCACTAAAGAATGTAGACCAGAAAGCAGATCCGGAGTCCCCAGACTCTTCTGCCGTCTACCTTCTGGGAACTCACTTGGTGGGCTACGGGCAGCCCTGGAGATCGGCCGTGGATGGGCTGGAACCTCAGAGGTCACAGCGGCCCCCGTAGCTCCTAGACATTGGGAAGATATTGTCCTTCTTGATCAGCCTGAAGAGGAAAACATTTTCAGGCCCTTCGCTACCAGCGGTGTCGTCCCCAGCTCCAGAACGGGAGTGATCATTGGAGGGCAGTGGGAAATGGCCTTGGGAGGCCACTTGTGTCCTCTCCAGCCAATATCCACCTTCAAAGCACTAGGAAGCTCTCCAACCCTGCAATTTCACTGGAGGTACATGAAACAGTTCTTAAGACAAGATGCTCTCATTCTTGGCAGTTGTCTTTTTTAAAGTCATTTTCTCTGGTAAGCAAAGCTCTGGCTTCAAAAAAAGAAGAAAAAAAAAAGTTTAAAACTGCTAAGGCAAACCGAATGGTAAGAGTTTTAATTAGCAGTTCAAAAACTGCCCACATTCTGGGTTTTTAATTAATAGGCACAATTTTTGTTGAGTTCTACTTCAGTAGGAGCTATATAAAACCAGTGAGTGGGTGACATTATTCCATTCAAAAAAGAGCTATAAAGGAAAAAAAAAAAAAAAGCCAGATTAGGAAGAACAGAGAAGACAAATGAATCATTTCTCTGGGTTATACCTTTATAAATAAACATTGTTATCTAACCCCTCTTGCTGGAAGCCCTTCTCCCCATAACCAATCAACCCCATGAACTATTTTAGCATCTTAACCCTGTCACTTGAATCCAGACCCCGGGGATCCCAGCCAGATCTCCTCATTCAACAACTACTGACATATGCTTTGTCAAGCACCAGGCAGGTACCCAGGATGCTGAGATGAGAGGGCTGCTCCCCACCATCCAAGCAACTAAGTCTTCTACAAAATAATCCCATGAGAAATAAAAATGCTACACAACCAGATTCCAATATCCCCAAGCACAGAAATGCGATCTTATCCTCCTCTGTATTCTCATGATCCAGGCAAGGTCTACACAGAGGAGGCAACTATTAAATGTTTGTTGAATGACTTCAGGGTGAATAGTGGGGGCCCACATGCACGCAGTGAGGGCACAAAGGAGGGATGATCAACTCTGATGGGTAGATAAAGACAGATGCCAGTTACCTGTGCATCAGGGCGAGGCCATACCAAGAATTCTCCATGGCCTCTGTTCTGATGGCTCAGAGCCCCCCAGAAAGACCAGTTCTTAAATATCTAGGCCATCATCCACAGGGAGAGAGGTGCAACTCTGAAGATGGGTCTTAAAAACCAAATGGGATTTTCCCAAATAGAAAAGCTGGCCAGGGCATTCTGGACAGAAGGGGTAATCCCGACACAGAAAAAGAGAATGGAAATTTACCAATAAGCTGGGGTATTCTCAAGAGGGAGGCTGGGCTGACACATTGGAACTAAAACTTATAAAGGATAGTCTACTACACACAGGAAGACAGCCCTTACCCCGAAGGTGATAAGGGGTCATCAGAAGGCTTACCCGGAAAGAGGCTTGATGAAGCTACTTTGATGAGAAAAGAACTCTGGGGGGAAAAGAAAAAATAGGTCTGAAGGTTAAGAAATGGGCAAGTGGAGTGTTGAGAACAGGCACTGGCAGCAGGGTTGAGGGGACCTCTGAATATGGATATATCTGGGAGGGAGGCTATCCTCGGATGATACACAGGAACTCCCTAGACATGAAGGAGGAAAGAAGAGCTCCAAATAGCTTCTGGCTTGGGCAACTTGGGGGTAGGGGGGTGTGGGGGAGTCTGCCAACGTGATAGGACACAAAGGAACCTAGGAAGGCTGGAGCAGACGCGTGTTTCACGTGGTGGCTGTTGCCTTTGCCATGACAGATGGAGCGATCCAGCATGTGTCCTAGAGTTCTAGAGCCCAGGCAGATGGTCCTGGAGAGTGAACCTCTGCTGGACTGGGATTTGCATGGAGTTTTGGGGTTTTCTTGCCACAGTCTCAGGCGAATGCACACTCACAGGCACACACACATACGCACACGCACACACACACACAGCCTCCAGATTTTCTGGATGTGTCACCTCCCTGATAAGAACATTTCCATTGTTGAGGAAAACCTGATGCTAATTCAGAAGACACCACGGAAAGCAGAGCACAATGAGAAGGCGGCGATGACACCACTGAGTTAACGTGATGACAAAGCAGACCCCAGGAACACTTCCAAATAGGGAGAAAAGCTCAACCTTATTTCTCACCCATGTTCCAAAGAGCTCAGCAAGAAACCCCAGCACTCTCAGTAACCTCAAGGAACCTTTCCCCTTAAAGCAGAAAAGAACTATAATAATAATAATAATAATAATAAATTTTTAAAAACCTCCTCCTTGGCACACATCAGAGTCTTAGCCCATGCTCAGTCATTTCATCTGAACTACCAACAGGCTTCCCACATGCAGTGATGGTCCCAACAGACATCTCCCTGTGGAATTCCAAACAAGAGATCCTGAGCTGTCAATAGACAGACGGCCTTATTCTCTCCTTCCCTTCGGATATTTTTCTTGTAATCCTGGCTTCCCCGAGAACCAAGAAATTCTCACTAAGCATTCACATCAATTCATCTGCCCCAGATTCCATGAATCTACTCCTGTTTGCTGCACCCTGTAATTTCCAGGTGCAACATAGAGCCAGGGAAAATTCCAAACCTATTTGGCTGCAACATGGCAGAAGGGATCGTCATGGTCAGCTTGCTCTTCCCGCAGACCTGCCTGTGAACCAAGTCAGCCCTAGGAGTCTCATTACTCCCGGGCTGGGGCACAGAGAGAACAAGCAACTTCAGGGGAGGTCATACCACAAACCGTGAGAGCTCAGCCTTCCGGTAGGTGTGCCCCAGTTATAAGATGGTCACGAATCCCTGTCATTTTAGAGAAGGGAGTTCCAGCCTTCCCTGTGAAGAAGGTAGTCTGAACATGTATTACTAGACTAACTATTCAACCACGTCGAGTTCAATTCCAGTACAGACCCTGAGGCTAGCCAGGTGCACGGCCCAGGAAGAAACACCACGAGAAATTCACATGATCCTGTGTGTTACCAAAAGGTTCATACTTATTATTCATGATAGTTATGTGCTATACAACTGTCAGGAGCACTAAGATATTAATATAGAACCACAGCTCCTAGGGAGAAATACAGGGTTAGATTCCTGGGAGCCTCTGGTCAAAAATGCATAATCTTGTTTTATGTGTGTTTCTATTTAAAGATACCTTATTTAATATTTTGTGTGTGTGTGTGTGTGTATGCATATATTTATAATTTCTATATAATTATATACACTATTATACATTATTTAGTATTTTATATATGATATTTATATATATATTGTTGGTTTGCACCCATTGAACTCATGGTCAATAGCACTATAATTCATGCCTGAATGAAGCCTGTCTAACATATATATTTAAGACCTATCACAGGGGTGCCTGGGTGGCACAGTGTTGACCATCTCACTCTTGGTTTCAGCTCAAGTGGGGTTCTCAGGGTTGTGAGATTGAACCCACATGGGGCTCAGTGTGGAGTCTGCTTGAGATTTTTCTCTCCCTCTCCCTCTGCCCCTCCCACTCGTGCTCTCTCTCTTTCTCTCTGAAATAAATAAATCCTAGGAAGAAAGAAAGAGAGAGAGAGAGAAAGAGGGAGGGAGGGAGGGGGGATAGGATGGAGGGAGAAGGAAGGAAGGAAGAGAGAGAGAGAGAGGGAGAGAGGGATGGAGAGAATGGGCAGGAAAGAAAGAGAAAAGACACATTGCAGCCTTCTTGCCCTAGGAACATAGACAATTCTCCAGAACTGTGCTTGGGACCATTTTTAAACAGTGAAATCTCCAAGAAAAAGCACCCCAAAATGTAAGAAATGTGGCCCTATGAAAAAGACACCTGTTCACAGTCTGAGAGCTAAAACCAGAAGGCAGAGCATTGCCTGTTCACCCTCAGCTGGAAACTCACAGGTCAGGTGACCAATTTTTCACCACGACCCATATACACAAAGGACTATGAGAGCACTCTAATTATTGATCTGGGGGTTATAAATAAATTGTAGCCAGTAGGCAAATTCACAAATACGGATTTGTGAGTAATGAGGATCGACATGGGTTGTATGGGGCTCTTTCCTGGAACTTAGCTGTTCTGTAGGGGATATAAACTAGACGTTTAAGTACATCATCATTTAAAGCAGTTCATCTTCAAGGTCATTCAAGTCATTTCTATTTCTTTTGGATTTTAGTGTGTGAATAAATATGTACATACATATTTTTTAAGATTTATTTATTTATTTATTATTTGAGAGAGAGAGAGCATGTGGAGGAGGGGCAGAGAATCTCCAGCAGACTCCCCATTGAGTGCAGAACCCAACTCGGGGCTGGATCCTACAATGCCCAAGATCATGACCTGAGCCAAGATCAACAGTCAGAGCCTCAACCCACTGAGTCACCCAGGTGCCCCGATTTTACTATATTCTTAAAACAAAAATATAAATGAAGAAATGACCAACAGGGTGATTTTAAAAATGCAGTGCACATTGAATGCTTTATCTTTGACAAATTAATGCCTTTAACGTTCAGCACCAATATCATGTAATACAACTGGCCCTATCATAAGATAATGAAAGGATTTTTTAAAAATATTCATTCATAGGTCATCCCAGGCAGTTTGGTCTGGCAGAGGAACATGGGATTTAAGTCATATGATGACAACCACCATTTATTCCGTTTGGTATTTCTGTGTCTGTAACCGCATTTGAGGAGAACCCCAATTTCGATATTTGAAGCCCTCTGTGAACATGTGGCCTGGGCACATGATTTTTTTCCTGATCCTCCCTGTCACAGGCTCATACGTCAGTGATGACCAAGGCTTTGAAGGGACCTTCTTCGTTCATGATGCAGTGAAAGAAACCTATTGTTTTATCTGCTAGAAGAATGGCAACAGTGGCCCTCAGAAAGGGGCTGGGACCCAGGGGGAGAATGGTTACACAAAGCCAGAGCTGAGACTGTGTTTTGGGCTGTGTCTGCTCCCATGTGGCCCTTTAGGCCTCCAGGCCTCAGTTTCCTCAAATGTTGCTAGAAGATGCCTGAGATCAGAGGATGGCAGACATGTTCTAGAAAGATCTAGATAGTACATGATTTAGGTTCTATGGGCCAAGAGGCAAAACTGAGGATATTAAGAGGTACTTGGAGAACAAGAGAGAAAGTTAATTTCCACAACTTTTTTCAACCCTTTTATTTTTTTTTCCTTTTTTCCAATTTATTTATTTTCAGAAAAACAGTATTCATTATTTTTTCACCACACCCAGTGCTCCATGCAAGCTGTGCCCTCTCTAATACCCATCACCTGGTACCCCAACCTCCCACCCCCCCGCCACTTCAAACCCCTCAGATTGTTTTTCAGAGTCCATAGTCTCTCATGGTTCATCTCCCTTTCCAATTTACCCAAAAGCACATACCCTCCCCAATGTCCATAACCCTACCCCCCTTCTTCCAACCCCCCTCCCCCCAGCAACCCACAGTTTGTTTCGTGAGATTAAGAGTCACTTATGGTTTGTCTCCCTCCCTATCCCATCTTGTTTCATGGATTCTTCTCCTACCCACTTAAGCCCCCATGTTGCATCACCACTTCCTCATATCAGGGAGATCATATGATATTTGTCTTTCTCCGCTTGACTTATTTCGCTAAGCATGATACGCTCTAGTTCCATCCATGTTGTCGCAACCTAGATGTCCATCAACAGATGAATGGATCAAGAAGATGTGGTATATATACACAATGGAATACTATGCAGCCATCAACCCTTTTAAAATGTGAAAACCATTCTTTGTTCATGAGCGGTGCCAAAACAGTCAGCAGACCAGATGTGACCCGTGGGATGCAGTTTGCTGGACCCTGCCTCAGGTCAGATCATTGTGGTCAACAAAACTTCCTATAATGATGGAAATGTCTAACTGTGTTATGTGTATGCGAACTTGAGTTGTGTCTAAGTGTGATGGAGGAATTGAATTTTCAGTTTTATTTCATCTCCATGAATTAATTTCTCTTTTAATTCTTTGGAGCCCAGTGTGGGGCTTGAACTGACAACCCTGAGACCAAGACCTAAGCTGAGATCAAGAATCAGATGTTTAACTGTCTGAGCCACCCCAATGAATTTAAATCAAAATGGATACCTGTGGCTAGTGTGCTAAGCCACTTCCTCAGGCCCTAAGACTTTATGATTCTAGAGTTCACTGCATTCAAGAACCTCTGTTTTATGAAGCTGGCCGATGTGGCCAGGCTTTGGAGGTGGAAGTTCTCACTGGCATTTGTTTCCTCTTTTCTAGTTTTCAACAATGTCTCTAGTCTGCCATACCCATCCTAATACCGAATTCCAAGCTGTGCAGGCACCCCAATGTGCCGCAAGAAACTCAAAGAAGTGCTACAGAATATTTTAAATTGGGGGGCACCTAGGAGGTTCAGTCGGTTAAGCGTCTACCTTCAGCTCGGGTCATGATCTCAGGGTCCTAGGATGGAGCCCTGCGTTGGGCTCCCTGCTCAGTGGGGAGTCTGCTTCTCCCTCTCCCACTCTTCTTCACTTCCCACCCCAGTTGGGCTCTCTCTCTCTCTTGCCCACTCTCTCAAATAAATACAATCTTAAAAAAGAAAAAGAGAGAGAGAGAGAGAGAGGGAATATTATATATTGGAAAAAACCCACACCATACTAAACATTCATCTATCTATATTAGCTGGAAAACTAGTTCAACACCTATCCAGTCATTCCCTCAGCATAGCTGGTTCATAGCTTAATCATGAGTTAGTGCTACATTCCTTCCAATAGAGTCTTATCTCTGCCAAGCTGAGCTTTCAACAGTTGCCGTGATCATAAGCAAGAACCATCGTACTGTCTTGGTCTGTTTGGGCTTCTAGAACAAAGTGTCACAGGCTGGGTGACTTATAAACAACAGAAATTGACTTCTCACAGTTCTAGAAGCTGGAAGTCTATGATCCAGATGTTGGCATGGTCGGGTCCTGGTAAGAGATCTCTTTGAGGTTGTAGACTGATGACTTTTCTTTGTGTCCTCATGCCATGGAAGAGATAAGAGAGCTTTCTAGAGTCTCTCCTTCGAAGTGCACTAATCCCATGTAGGAGGACATCACGCTCATGACCTGATTATGTCCCAAAGTCCCCAAATACTATCCAAATACCATCATAATGGAAGGAGAGTTTTGACATGACTTTTGGGGAGGACACAAACTTTACTCCATTGCAGGGGCCCACTCTGATCCCAAGATTTTCTTAAAGTACAACTTTTATCCTTTCCTTTCTCCCCACCTTAAAAATTGGGCCTCCAAATTTTTTTTAATCTACAGACCTCAACAACTTATATCATGAAATTTTCAATACCAGGGATCAGTCCTGACAAGAGCAAAGGGAACGTTTCCTGCCAAAATCTGACTAAGGAGAGATTTTGCCTTAGGTTTCTGAGAAAATGTATTAAGGCATTTGTCGCATGTAGACTGGGGTTCCCTCACCCACATGGCAAGTAACTGTCTTATTTTTAGAGCCCTCAGAGGAAGTTCCTGTTTTGTTTGTCTCCTTGGCAGTGAACCCCCACCCCCAACCCCCGTCACCATGGATTCCTGATTTTGGAAAGCATGAGAAGAAGCCTGATTCTCCTACTGACCAACATTCTCCCTGCTGGGGAACAAGAACCCATTACTTGTTCATCCCTATGAGCCAGCAAGCAGTCCTTTCTCTGCTAGACCTGCAACAGGGTAAGTTTAAGGAGTCACCTGCGGTCTTAATAGTGTTCTTTCCAACTCCCAGGGTTCTCTAGTGTCTGGCTGTTTGACTGCATAAAAGGCAATGAGCCTGAACCATTAACATTTTTTCCATTTGGATCATGGGGGAAAGCTGGGAAATCACACCATACATACATGTCTGTATTCTTATATGTATATAGTCTGTAGCTTGTTTTTCCTCTAGAACCTGAAATCCAAGGTGGGTGGTATATAAGGGGTTGCTCCCTGGTAATTATCAAGGCCGCTTAAGGGATTTGTCCAGGTTCATGGTGAAAACTCCACAACTGGGGCTACCATTGGACCCCACCATTGCCGCCAAGATGGGGTTTTCGGATTTTCTGGCTTACCTACAATTTCCCTTGACTGTGATTCAGTCCACTTTAACTTGTTTTACTTTTTTCACTTTACCTTTTGTAACTAACTTTACGGAAGCTTTTCTTTTTTTGACTTCAGGTACTCTCCACTATGTCATCCTGAGGTGGGCGGGGGGGAATCTCTTTCCCACTAAAACCAAAAGATGATCATTAGATCCATATTACTAAAAGTAAAAAATTTTGAAGTCCTGTTAAAGCATCTCTGAATTCTAGCAACACCCACCGATGGGCTGGAGGTGACAGGGGACGTGTAAGCACAGGAGAATTCTTCTGCACAAAAATAAAGGGCTTATATTTAAAAGGCCAAAGGAGAGCCAGATGAATTTCTCACCCTGAGAGTTCATGATTCTGTGGCCAGCTCTGAGGGAATCTGCAGGTTCCCCTTACTATATGACTGTGGACTGATCTGTACTCCTTTGTACTTCCTCTCCCTTAATTTGGCTCATTTTAGAAAGCTACATTGGGCCCAGCAATACACCAAATGCTAGAGACATAAAGATGAACAAGGCCCAGTCCTTGTCTTCAAGTAACTCAAAGAAGAAATTTTTTAAAAAAATGCATAAAAAGTAATTCTAATTATCCTCCAAGACCATGGTGAGGAAATCAAGGAACTTTCAAGAAAGGATGTTGCCTGGGAGGTTCTCAGGCAGAAGAAAAGCTTGAGCCTGGGGTGGACACATGTGATACATTCAAGAAAGAGCATGGGGAACCTGGCTGACTCAGTCAGTAGAACATGTGACTGATCTCAGGGTTGTGAGTTCGAGTCCCACACTGGGAGTAGAGATGATGTTAAAAGAATAAACAAACAAACAAATAAATAAATAAATAAAATTTTAAAAGAAAGAGCAAAGATTAGAATGTCTCAGCCTCTTGCCTCCCACCTCTGGCTGCCTCCTCCAATCCATTTTTCACTCTAAAACAGAATAATCTTTCTAAAATGCAATTCTCTTAAAACCCCTTAGTATGGTTCGAAATGCATTTCACAGTCTGACCCCTTCTTATTTCTCCAGACTCCACAATCTAACTGGTCCTTATGGGACACCACTCTGTCCCCACTACCGAGGAAAGCTCATGCCAGCTCATCTTCCAGAACTTGGCTTAAGGGTGCCTCCAGAGAAAAATCTTCCCTGAGAAACTCCCAAGGCTGGTTTAGGCTTTTCTTCTAGGTGTCCCTAGGTAACCTGTGGCACATACTAGACTGCATGGTAATGACCTCCTTGCTTGTCTGTAGCCCTCACAGCCTGTCAGCCACGTCAGAGCAGGCACGTAATAATATTCGTGAGGGGCACTTGGCTGGCTCTGTCAGTAGAACGTGCAACTCTTGGGCTCGGGGTCATGAGTTCGAGCCCCACGTTGGACGTAGAGATTACTTAAGGAAATTTAAAAAATCGATTAAAAATATTTGTGGAAGAAAGAAAGGAAAGAGGGGAAGGAAGGATAGGAGGAAGAGAGGGGTGGGGGAAGGAAGATAAAATCCTATAGAAGTCTCAAGTGTAAGACATCAACTAAAGAAAAAGTAAGAGCTAGAAAGAATACTATCTTGCAAGCAAAGGTAGGAGGCTCTTCTCATCTTGAGAGAAATGCTCTAGGGAAATCAGTTTGGCTAATGATTCAAACTGGTTTCTTTGTTCCTTTCTGCGCCATGGACCTCTTTGGCAGTCTGCTGAAACCCAGGGGCCCCCTCTCAAAATAATACTGTCACATATCGAAAATGCAATACACATGATTACAAATAAAACTACTTATACCGAAGTAGCTATCAAAATATTAAAACATCACCCTACAGTCATATCTGCACTTCTCTATTAGTGCATTAAGCAGTGAGATCTAGAAAGTCTGTAAACCATTGCAATTTCCCAGTAGGGATGAAAGACAACAATACTTTGAGATGTCTGCTATAAGCATAATGGGGTATTAACATATCTATGGGGATATCTAATTACAACAAACACTGATACTGTGGTTGATTGCCTACCTTCATAATTGAAGGAAATGCTGAACTTCAGTTACAGATGCGTGTTTGCCCCATCAATATTCATAAACCCCCCAAGCAAGTCCCCAAACTGGCAATGAGGTCGTCACTGACCTTTGCCAGAGCCATGAGGCAAGTGATGGGGCAAAAGCGAGGGGGGGTGGCGGGAATTAAATGATGAGGAACTGAGAGGGGAAAAACACAGCCATGAATATAGGCTCGTCTTTCCAGATGTTGCTGTGGCCAAAAGAATGAAAAAAGGCTTGGAGGAGCTCACAGGCAGAGAAATGTCAAGGGGAAAGAGAAATGGAACATGCCACCTCTTTGCGACCCAAAAAGTCACATTAAGTGGCTTACTCACTGCTGGAAGTGGTCCCTGAGTCATGAACAAAGGACAGTGGATCGGGACAGGGAGATATTCACACTATTTTGGGTAGTCTGGGGACATCAAGAGACCCACCCAGCCTCAGTGTCAGAGCTGCGGGAAAGAAGGGACAATGCCCCAGGATTTTCGGAAAAATGACTGGCCATCGTTGTTTGGAAGAGGAAGATAACAGGTTGCCTCTGGGGTCAGTCTGTAACTCCCACCCTCCAGGTCCTGCCGATCCTAGAAAGGACTATGGAAAAGCAGCCTTCTGGTCTACAGGGAAGACAGAGTCCCTCCCAGCCCCCTGCTTCCGTACAGCCCTGCCGGGGCAGGTGAGAGGTGGTCTCGGGGCAGTAAGAGTATTTCACAGCACATTTTTCTGGGTCAACACTGAACACCACTCATAGCAGTTGGAGAGACGTGAGGTATCAGATATTAAGAAAAGAATGTGTATATGGGAGCCAGATACAAAATCAGAGAACAGGCAGACGCAACGGTGACAAAACACAGACCGCAACTCAAATAAAAGTAGAGAACGTTTGCATTTCTTCATCACCAATTTCTTCTAACCGAAGTCCAAAAAAAAAAAAAAAAAAAAAAAAGCCTCCTGAGATCTGAGGACTGGGCTGCGGGATCATCCCTTAAGTTCGGGGAGACAGTGAACAGAAGGAAAGTCACGCAGATATGCAAAATACCCCATTCAAATCCAAGCTTTGCTCTTCCTGCAACCCAGGGAAATTAAGTGGCAGGAGAACTGCCTTTGAGCCGCTTTTCTTCAGCGGGTCTGTCGGCGAGCTGACTGCCAAGCCAGACCCAGATCAATCAGACTGAACGTCCACCGACACTCCAGCCAGAGCCTACGCGATTCTGCAGCAAGTGTCCTGGGCCTGTGCCCCCGACTCAGGCACTGCTGGGCACAACCCCGTAGGGATCACAGATGCCCTTTCCAGAAGTGACCTGCGTGAGCCTCCCCACTCCTCCCTGAGCTCTGCCAGCTGGCGGCCAGACTGCATTATTAGCCCACATTCCAATTTCCCAGGGAGAGGGAAAGGGGATTTATTCAAGGTCACCCAGCAGATGGAGGCCAAGCCTTGGGTAACAGGAACCCCTAACCTTGAGTCTTATCTTTCACTGCACTATTTAGCTCCACCTGTGGCTTCCAGTGAAATAGGAAAAAAACAAAAAACAAAAAAAACAAAACAAAAAACAAAAAAAAACAGCTCTTTCCCAGCAGTGTTCAAGGCCATTCTTTGCAGGACCAACCTGGAGTTCTCAGAGGATCTCATAGAGGGGTTAAGAAAAAGAGATCCATTTCCCAAACCTAATCGCTCAGGCTTCTAACAGCCCCTCTCACAAGCTGCACAGAATAAACAAATTCTGGATTCCTGGAGACAGTGTGAATTTACTGAACATGCTGTGCACACGGGAGAATTACCTGCTTCTCGGGAATCTGAGACACCATCAAACCCCCAGCTTTAGGGTGACTTCGCATCTCAAGGATCAGGGGTCCGGCAAAGTGCAGGCGTCCTTCAACGATCCCTGCGGATCCTGGCCACTCGCTTCTGAGATTCATGGCCTCCCTTCCAGCACTCTCTCTCCATTTGGTCGTTGGCGTCGTGTACAGAAACACACACAACGGAAGACCTCCCGCTCCAAAGGGCAGGTCTGTGTGCCTGGACACGGGGAGATGGGGCCAGTCTGCCATCCTCCCGCAATTTCGGGAGGACTTGGGTCAGGTGTGGCACAGACGCTGGTTTCCAGAACAGAGGGGCCCCACTGAGCCAGCTGTGAACTCTGACTCACCTGCCAGCAGCTGCTCTCTCTGCGTGGCCCAGGGAGTAACTGTTTAATGAGGGCCAGAGAAACAAACAGGTTCTGTTTGACTCTCTCTGGGTACGAACACAGCTGAAGGAGGGAGGCGAGGGCAGGAGGTGAGGGCAGGTGTCTGCACTTACCTCCAGGCTCCACCTTCCGTTGTGTTCTCCCCTTTGTTTCCTGTGCATTTCTGACAGCTGGCCGGAAGCCCTGGTGCCCAGATTCTGCACCCCCTGCTTTTCGGGGTCACCTGCAGACCCCTCAGAAGCGCTAACAACCACATGACTTTCAAAGGCACCTCTCGCATCCATGAGCTTCCCTCTCGCCTGAAGCCAGTAACCCTGGGACCGCAGGAAACTGCCAGGGAAGTATGGTCAGGTCAAGGCCTCAAATGGAATTAAGAGGAAGAACGAAAGGGCTCCAGCTCCTCCCCAAACACGCAGATTGGGAAGCAAACTGTTAGAGCGAGGGCAAGCTGTCGTCACCCAGCCCAGCTCCACGCTGAGTGCCTTAGTACTTCCTTAGGACTTACCATGTGCCCGAGAATCCCAGAGTCCAGGGGCCGAAGGGGACCCTGCTTCCCCAACCTGCTTTTGTGAGGTAAGAGGATCACCTACCGACTCCGACGAAAGGATGACTACATACGCATTATGGGATTCCCGCCAAAGGAGAGACGGAGCTGGGAAGCTCCACGCCCCCACGAGGCCGCATTCTGTCCTTCCCGTCCTTGCTGAGGCCCCCCAGCCCCAGCCAAGGCCATCACCGTGGCCCGTGTGCTCTGCAGTCACACACACAGCGTTGCCCCCAGTCCCGGACACATGTCCCACCTCCCTGCTGCTTTAGGACCTATGGGTGCCTGCCCATCTCCCCTTGCACATTTACGGAACTTGTAAACTCCCTGCACACCTCACCCTTGCCTCCAGCTCCAGCCTGCCTCCTCGCTTCCCATCTGGCCTGGTATCCCACCAGCCCCGGGAGCACCAAGGATTTCCTCCTCTCAGGGGCAGCGGCCCTAACACCTGAGAGTCCTCACCCCCCCGATCATACCTTCTGCGGATCCCGATCCTGCCCTTTCTGCTTAGAAACCTGCCCCCCTCCCCATCTCAGCCTGTGGGTGTGGTGGGGGCCTGGGACCCTCATCTCCTCCCTCCTTTGGCTCCAGGAATCACACCCCATCCCCATTGCCTTTCCTGAGCATTCATGCCTTCCTCACCCTCCCGCAGTCTGGTCCACACCACCTGGCACCCTGAACCTCGGAGCCCTCAAATGTCAGCGGTCACCCTTGACCACGTTCAGTAACACCTTTTCTCGTTTCTCACTGCCTCTAACTCTCTGAAACGTTCCACAGTTTGTTAACAACCACCCCTGTCTCCACGGCCCAGCCAGTCCCCGTTGGGATCGGTGTGGTGCTCTGCCTTCCTGGTCTACTGCCCTGGGTGTTGCCCTTGTGTCTCCTTGTGGGATCTCTTTCCAAGGTGAGAGCGGGAGGGTAATCCATCCCCATCATAATCCTCATCCTTATACTTTTCTCATTATTTACGTGCTCTAAGGTCACCCATCAATCCTCATTGCTGATAGAGCGAAGTACGAACTGGGGATAGCCATGGAGGTCTTCCACATGACCCTACCCCACCAACCTTACCCCCACGCTTCCTTCTGCTACAGCCCGGCTGCTGGCCTCCTCCCCCGCGGGACCACAGGTGTGCGTGTGCAGATAAACTCCAAACCTCCACCTCAACCATGTCCCTCCTACCGTCCCCCTCTCTGGCCAAATCCCACTCCTACTTCAAAATCGAACAAAACATTCATCTTGTCTCACTTGGATTATTAATGTCCAGGAGACCAGGAATGCATCTCCCATTCTTGAATATGCCCTCAGCGCTGAGGGCAGACATTGGGAAGCCAAACAGATACAGGATAAATTCATTTCATAGACCTAACCTAGGCATTCTTTTGTCTTGACTACCACAGCAACACGCCAAGAGGCATACTTTTTGTTCAAGTATCACTCGCTTTGCCAACATAAGTGATCCTAAAGTCTATAGTTGTGTATTTACAATTTTCATTTCCCTGGTGTAGATTTAATAAGTCTGTGCTAGATAGATGTCTTTGTTTCCTCCTTCTCCATGGCAGGGTGACAGTAAGGACCACATTTGGCTATGTGGCCTAAACAGGATGGCTTACGCCATTGACATGCTTTATCTGAAATGGTGATAAGCAGACTTTTCCTTTTTCACAAAATGGAGCCCATTGTGGAAGCATCTAAATTTAAACACCCCATACTATTACCCAATGCTAGGTTTAAAGGTCAACACGGGAGTGGCTTTCTAATGGAGAAAAGACCCACATAAGGAAAAAAATTAGTGTCTTTCTCGTTCCCCTTTAATTGTCAGTAACTCCATAAATTTGTGTTAACTTTGTGCATTGATTAAACTCTCCCTCTACAAACCACATCTACTGTATCAAACATAACTCCTGTCTCCCAGGGTGCATTTCCTTTCTTTTATAATAGAAACCCCAATTTTTAACTGGCTACTGGCCAGCCTGTTAGCTAGATCGGGCTGTGACTGTGTTTGGCCAATGTGATACAAGCAGAAATGTCATGTGCAGCTTCTGGAAAGTATCTTTTTTTTTTACTCTTTCTTTTTAAGATTTTATTCATTTATTTATCTGTTTATTTTTAAAGATTTATGTGTTTCTTTGGCAGAGAAGGACACAGCAAAAGGGAATACAAGCAGGGGGAGTGGGAGAAGGAGACGCAGGCTTCCTGCTGAGCAGGGAGCCCAATGTGGGGCTCGATCCCAGGACCCTGAGATCATGACTTGAGCAGAAGGCAGACGCTTAACCCACTGAGCCACCCGTGTGCCCCTTTTGGAAAGGATCTGAGACAAAAGAATGTTCCCTTCCTTCTTCCTTTGTCTTTCCTGATAAATACAAATGACTGAGACCCTCCAACCATGGGTCCATGTAGAAGAAGAAATAGAAGAAACCTGACCCTTAGCTTTACAGAGGAGACATGCCAGCTGTGTAACACCTGCCTCCAGAGTTCATTTTGTGAGAGAGAAATAACTCTCCATCCTATTTAAGCCACTGTTATTTGTGGTTTTCTGTAATGGGCAGCTAGACCTAACCCATCTGGAAATAAAAACTTAAAACTCAATTCATAACTTCCAGAAACTCCAAAACATGATCCTGCCCAACATATACTACACAGCTTTGCCTCCAAAGTCCATGTATGATGCCGATTTTTTCCTTTGTGTATTAAATGGAACCGTGACTCATTTCAGCTAAATAGGCCAAAATAAGTACTGTTCTCTTTTCCCATCTTTATTCTTTTGTGACTTTCTTTATCCACTAAGAGACAGGCTGAGGGGTGTCACAGAACATGCACAAAATGTGTGGTATGAGAAGTTTACATTGACTCTCATCTCTGCCTTTTATTAGCCATGTAACCCTGAGTAAATGACATCCTGTATTCAAAAAACGGGGTGAATAATTTCCATTTGAATCACCAAAATCCCCACTGGTTTTGCTGTGAGCATTAAGTGATATATTGGAGAGCGTGGCTGGCCTCTCACTTGTAGGAGGAACTTGATAAATACTTGTGCAATCTGAAAAAAAGAAAAACCTCACAGAGCCTAAAACTCCCAAACAGTTGCCTTCCAATCAATAATTATTGACAATTTCCTTTTTTAAGCAGAGAGAAAAACTGTACCCCTCACCGCAGGTGTTAGGGTCCTCTGTACAAAGCCGTGTACTGAGACTATTGGCCTTGTAACTTTACGGCTCTGAAATCCAGCTTCTCCAGAACCAAGGAAAGAGTACAGGAAGTTCAAAATAAGATCCGTCGATCGGTCCATGTGAAAGGGTACAGTTGATCATCCACAAAGATGGCGGCCAACATCCTCTCAGTTCCATATGCCCGTGTGTGCACCATTCCTCCTGGCAGGAGAAGGACTCTTGCAACTTGCTTTGACCAGTAGAATGCAAGCAGAGTGGTATTTTGTGAATTCCAGGTCTGGGCCTTAAGAGACCTTGCTGCGTCTTTTTGCTCCCTTGGAAGCCAACCACCAAGGTAAGAAGCTTAAGCTAGCTTCTGTGGAGGAGAACCCAGGCTTCCCAACTGGCAGCCAGCACTACAAATTCAGATAACCATCCTCCCGACTGTCCTGGCCCCAGCCAGCTCCCAGACAGGTACACCACCTGGCCCCAGCTAATGTAAGGAGAAGCAGAACTGGCTAGCTGACCGATAGAACTGTGAAAATTTTTTAAAAAATAAATTATTGTTGTTTTGAGTCACTAAGTTTTGGGATCATTTGTTACACAGCAATAAGTCGCTGGTACAAAAGGTGAGCGTTGGGGCGTCTGGGTGGCTCAGTGGGTTAAAGCCTCTGCCTTCGGCTCAGGTCATCATCCTGGCGGTCCTGGGATCAAGCCCCACATAGGGCTCTCTGCTCAGCGGGGAGCCAGCTTCCTCCTCTCTCTCTCTGCCTACTCCTCTGCCTACTTGTGACCTGTCTGTCAAATAAATAAATAAAATCTATAAAAAATAAAAGGTGAGCATTAACCCCATGACTCTTAGGAGACGGGAACCACGACCTCAGTGCCTCCTGCCCATAACCCCCCCAAGCCTATGACGTCAAGCAGCATAGATCCCTACCTGTCATTTCAGCTGCCCCATCTGGAAGGCACTTACTTGTCCCCACCAATCCATGCTGTTTGCAGTAACTGTTTCAGTATGCCCTTTGAGTTCACTTTTATTCCTCTTCTCTGACTTTTGTGTCTTACTATTAAAATAAGAAAGACACAAAGGGAAGAAGTACAAAGATAATCCAGCTAAGGAGTTTGCGTGAGATTCTGCCCACCAGTTGGCTCTGCTAATTTGCTATACTTAAATCCCCATTTCTGTAAATGATTTTCCTGTTACTAAACTCTACAGTACTAATAATAGTACATTTATTACATTTATTGCATTCTTACTATGTGTAAGGCACTGTACCAAGCATTTCACAAGTATTATGTCTTTTAATTTTTAACTACTCTATTAGGCAGATGCTACAATTTTTTTATCAAATAGGAATCAACCAGGCACTGTTTCAGGTACAGGGGACACAGAAATAAGCAACAGAGACAAAAACCCTCCCTTCATGAAACTTGCACTCCGGAGTTGAAGAAAGGCTATAAGTGCATAGTGCGTAGGATAGTGAAAAACGCAAACTCTGGGGGGGGGGAATAATAATGCAGAACAAAGGCCTTACTGATCAGGAAACATCTGAGCAGGAAATGAGGGCATTAGCCCTAGGGATGGATATGTGGGAAGAACATTTCAGGCATGTCCAATTCCTTGAGCCAGAAACCTACTTCTTGTGCTCAAAGGATAACAAAGCAATCCTAACGCCAGGATCAAGAGGAGAGTATTTAAAGGTGAGAAGAGAGAAGTCATGAGAAGCCAAACCAAGGAGGGTCTTCTAAATCATGACGAGGGCCTTGGCTTTATTCTCAATGAGCTGGGAAAGCATGGGAGAGTTTTGAGCTCATCTTTTCAAAGACTCACTCTGTCTACTATAAATAGGCCAGAGAAGGAGGGACTGGTTAGGAGACTCATGTAATAAAAAGAAAAAAAAAAAAGAAAAAAGAAAAAAAGAAAATAATAATCCAGTGGAATATGATGGTGGCAGCAGAGGGAGGGGTGAGAAGCAACAAGCTTCCGGAAATATTTGGAAGGCAGAGAGAGCTTGATTACTGTTAGCATTATTCTGTCCATTTTACAAAAGGAAACGAAGGGCAGAGTAACTTGCCCGAGACGGTGACAGTTAATGAAACAGAGCCAGAACACAGATCAGGACTGACTTGACTTGAGAGCTCATCCCCTTCTCCACACTGTCCTGCTGTCCCACTTGGGAAGCTTCTTTGCTTCATCAGTCAGGAATCCCCACCCGTTCCAACCGCCCCATCTCTACCATGCCCCATCTACACAGAAAACAGAAAGAGGTGGGAATGCAAACTGGTACAACCACTATGGAAAACCACATGGAGTTTCCTCCAAAAATTAGAAATAGAAACGATCCAGCAATTCCACTGCTAGGCATTTACCCAAAGGATACAAAAATAAGAATTCTAAGGGGAACATGCACTCCGATGTTTGTAGCAACATTATCTACCAGCCAAATTGTGGAAGCAGCCCAAGTGTCCATCGACTGATGAATGGATAAAGAAGAGATAGTGTCTAGATATACACATACACACACAAAATGGAATATTATTCATCCATAAGAAAGAATGAAATCTTGCCATTTGCAATGACAGGGAATGAATCCAAAGGGTATAATGTCAGGCAAAATAAGTCAGCCATAGAGAAACAAACACATATGATTTCACACATATGTGGAATTTAAGAAACCAAACAAATGAGCAAAGGGACAAAAAGAGAGAGAGAGAGAGGCAAACCATGAAACAGACTCTTAGCTATAGAGAACAAACTGACGGTCAGCAGAGGGGAGGTGGATAGGGGGATGGGCTAAATAGGAGACAGGGATCAAGGAGGGCACTTGTGATGAGCACTGGGTGATGTAGGGAAGAGCTGAATCACTATTTTGTACACCTGAGACTAATATTACACTGTATGTTAGCTGAAATTAAATAAAAACTTAAAAAAAAAAAAAGCCAAGCCCCAATTCAGCAGCTTTGCCCTTATGTATTGAATAATCCCTCCCCGCGCCTACAGGGCATTAGACCTGAAGCCACAACCTTGGACGTGGATGAGTTTTGGCCTCGGCCTCCGCAGGCTTTACCAACTCCCTTGGATTGCCTATAATCTGGGTGAATGGCTTTTCTCTCTTGAGGAAATTGCAAACGATCCCTGATAATGATTACCTAAAGAGATCAGAATCACACTGTCACAAGACAGCCATTAGAGACGATGTACAAAACAGCGTAGCTTGGGGCGCCTGGGTGGCTCAGTGGGTTAAGCCGCTGCCTTCGGCTCGGGTCATGGTCTCAGGGTCCTGGGATCGAGCCCCACATCGGGCTCTCTGCTCAATGGGGAGCCTGCTTCCTCCTCTCTCTCTGCCTGCCTCTCTGCCTACTTGTGATCTCTCTCTGTCAAATAAATAAATAAAATCTTTAAAAAAAAACAACAACAGCGTAGCTTTACGTGTAAAAATAATCACATCCCAACCCGCCACTCCGTAAAACAAAGTTCGATGCCGGGAACGAGGTCTTGCGTTAATGATTTCCATGGACTGAAGAGCTCGGATTCTCTTATTCTCCTTGGAATTTTCTTAACTCTTGAACTTTTGACAGTGGGACATGGTGATGATCCAAATGTCAGGGGAGGGGGATGCTTTCCAGAAGACACATGAGTATACAAAGGGCTTTACAGAAAGAACAGTCAGTGATCAGATGGTCATGACCTTCCTACACACACTTTTGATTTTGTTTTCTTTTGTTCTTAGTAGTTGACAATCTTGGTGAAATTCTGTATCATAAATTACGTTTAAGAAGAAGACATCCCTTCCCTCCTTTTAAATTTCCTATCGTCAAAGTTGAAAACAAATAGGCCTTCTCTGAACCCCAGTCTCTCTCTCTCTCTCTCTCTCTCTCTCTCTGTCTCCTCTCTTTCCAAAGAAGAGGATTCCAAGATTTTCAGCTGCTAAAGCCTCAGAGACCCCCAGAGGTTCAACTGTTAAGAACACCAATTTCCGACCCAGGACTCACCCGCAAAGAGAGTGAAGGATAACTGACATCACAATTTATTGCCCCAAAAACAACCTTCTCAACTCAAAGCCAAACCATAATTATTGGTGAGAAAGACATTGCCTGTTAACCAGCTGTGAAAGACTGATTTACAATGCATTCTCCCTCACAGTAGAAGGCCTCTTGGCAGTCACAAATACAGGTTTTGTGTATTCAGAACAAAGCTCAGAGGAGCAGAAGAGAGCAAAAAAGGATATTCTGCATGGGGAGTGTGCCCTTTTCCACCACATTTATTCCATAAAGTCACAGCACTAAGAGCCCTTGGAAAATGCCCCATTAGGAAAACAAACTTGCACCAGGATAGGGACAAAGACGGAGCACTCTCTTTTTCCTTCTCTCTCTCTCTCTCTCTCTCTCTCTCTTTTTTTTTTTTTCTTTTAAGTAGATTCATATCCATTGAAATCTGCTGCTCGGTATTTATGGCTTACAGGAACATAGCTCTTCACAAATGAGGAAAATGCTAATACAATTTTAAGTCACAGAACAACACGACCTAACCTCGCCAGAGATAGACGATTTAAAATAGTATTAAATTCTTGTATCTAAGAGGGCTGTCAAGCATTAAAGCTAAAACAACACTCTCAGATAAGCGGGCGTCAGAGAGAACACTTCCCTGGTGCTACCAGGAGAGAGGCTAGTTGAAGTTGAGGGGGGTTGGGAAATGAAAAAAGTGTGTGAGAAAGAAAAGGAGTCTGAAGGAAGGACAAAGTCACCCAGGAGCAGGTCTGTGGAGGAACTGCCTAGAAAGAAGGCCTGCCCGGTGGTGGGGATCCTTCCTTCCTGGCGTCCCACGCCAGGTACCATAATCTCAGGGGGCACTGGATCAGAGAGTTCCTGAACCTTTCTCCCCCCATCCCCCTCCCAAATCTGGAGAGTGTCTTACAAGTTTACCTCCATTTTTCCCAAGCAAAGCCGTTTCCCCCCGTGCAGAAACACTTTGGTCATTTCCCTCCTAACAGACCTGGTCCCCAACAGTATTAATCTTTGGAAATGCCCTCCAGGGAGCCGGGGAATGGGTCCCTTTTAGGATTACTGGGACCTAGCTCTATGTCAAGACAGAAATGAGTGCGGATATACTTTTCCTCACAGAAAACGTCTTCACAGAGTTTCCACCCAGTGGAAACATCTGGAATTCAGAACAAAACGGGAGCTAGGGTTCAAATCCAGTGTGTCATCGAGCACGTAACTCAGACACCGAGTCTCATTTATTAAACAGGGTTGGAATAACTGCGTCAAGGACTTGCTGTGGATATGGCTTGAGGTGATTCATCGAAAGGGCCAGCACATGGATGACCGGGTGGCCAGCCGACGGTCAACACGTGGGGCTGGGACCCGTCCTGTGCCGTGGTCCCCGAGGTAACCACCTTACACCTGAACTCAGGACCTGGGGTTAAACAGGGCTAAGGATTCGTTAGCTCTGGACTGAGCGTGAGAAGGAAAAATAGGCCGCAGGAAAAGAGTAGATCGTCGCCTGTCAGAAGACCCAAAATTATGGGGGGAGGGGGTGCCAAAAACCAACAGCCATCGGCACACCAACCACCAGCCTTAGATCTTTGGGGGGGGGGGTTGCCAGATGAGGCGCAGGATGTGTGGTTATCTTTGAATTGCAAGTAAACAAGGAATAATTCTTTTAGTGTAAGTACGTCCCAAATACTGCACGGGCAAACTTGCCCTAAACTTCATCTGCTGTTTATTTCAAATTCAAACACAGCCCTTGTTCTGGGGCAGGATGTGACTAGAGGGATGGGGGGAGTCAAAAGGAGCAAAGGTAAGAGGAAGAACAGAGACAGGTTTGGGAGGAAGGCAGGGAGCGGGGGAGGAAAATGGTCAAGGAAAAGCCACTGCGAGCAGGCCAGGAGAAAGAAGAACCAGACAGAAGGAAAACAGAACACAGACGCAGAGAATTCCTCAGCTAGTTTGGAAAGACCACCGGCACACAGCGCATGTCATGGATGGCTTGCTTCTCATTGAATGCAGGCGGAATTCATGGCCTGCCACCAGGTGCCGGGGGAAAGTCTGTCTCCTTTTAGTCCTTTCCAGCACACAGGGAGTTAAGAACCAAGGTTTTATCAGCACTGCAGGACCACTAAGCCTCTCAGGGAACCGGACACCCGCTCAGGTTCCACAGGAGCCTGGGCTGTCTGTACTCACATGATTGCTTTTCTCCAGACACCTTATTGCATTTACCATAATTACTATGTCTCTCCCCATCCAGGGAAATAAGTCCCCCACACCTCGTCGGGTCTTAGCCTGGTCCTCCCATCACCCAAGACATAAATCACACGTGCAAGTTGTCAGAAGCCAGTACTGCGAGCTAAGCCCAGGGGAGGCAAAGACAATGACATTGGCTCCATAACGCCTCCCCCTGGGCGTCCATGGTCACGGGCTGCATGGACACAGAGAAGAAGGCCTTGAAACCTTCCATGGGCCAAATGCAAGAGAATACAAGATAGACAAAGTAGGATGGAGAAAACAGAGCTTTGAGGTCCTTTAGGCCACAGGGAATGTTTTGCTCTTTGTGACACATAAAGGAAGCTGGACCCAGGACCCGGGCAAGACAAAGAAATCCAGGGCCCCGGCAGCAAGCAAAACAGTGGTTCGGTAAGCTGTGAAGAAAAGCCCAGCTCTTGAATTTCCTCCTTTCTGCTGTGGGAAACGCATAGCTGATGAAACCCAGGCCATCACCGGGACCCACACACATCACGGAGCAGAAGACCCAAGTTGGAGAGTGGAAGGAGGAAGGTAGGGGAGGAAATTGTCAGGTCAAAGCCACCGCCTGAGGAAGTCTGATTACTCGGCACGTTTAAAGCATTATTGTCTAGTCTGGAAGTAGTAGATACAGAATGAAAGGGGGGTGGGGAGTGTCCAGAGAGATGTAGAAAAAGAAGGGGCTGCAAACTTGAGCATTTCCCCCTGGAGTTTTACTGAACCTTCGGCAACACTCCTAGGGTTCCTGTTAAGAGAGGGCAGGCGGGTAAGGAGTCAGCCAGCCAAACACAAAAGGAAGGAGTATGGAGTGGAGGTTAATTGTGGCCGTCAGAGACGAGTGGTTACATGGGGAGATTGCTTTAAAATTAACGAGGCGTTGGTTGCATTTTATAGGTCTTCCTAGGTAGGGAGATCATAAGCCAAAGGGGCAGAGGGCAAGGGCTCCTCGGGAACTTTTCCTGACCAACCCCTTCAGGCCAAATACAGCGGGGGACGCTCGGCCAGAGGAGCACAAATTCACATGGGTGCCAAAAGAAGGGTCCCATCCCATGTGCCTGGGCCGGGACAGGGCACAGGGGCCCTGGGGGAAGGAGAGACCGTGAGGCTCTGAGGATCTCCACGCTTGAAACTTGAGGCTGAACCCCTTGCTCTGGCCTGAGATCACACTCAAGAAGGAGAATCTCCAAACCCAACGTGTTCGAGCTTTTTCATCTTACTCCCGCCACTGTCAGAGTTAGAGTACGATCAGGGAGGGGGCATGCCAGTAATTCGTGTGCCGATAACGGACCCTTCTCGACTGGCTTGGGCTGGGGGTGTGGATACACTAGCCTCTTGGTGTCTCTATCAGGATGAACCTGAATTGAATGGGGTCAAAGTTACCCCCTCTAGGAAGGCTCCCTTAATGCCCCAGGCAGAGAGAATTGCTTCCTCCTTTGTGCATATGTTCTAACTTCCATGGTTTTATTCTCCTGATTTCTGTTGTTTGCTACTGTTGGATTCAGGAGTAAGAATTTTGCCTCATTTTTCTTGATCCCCAGCACACAGCACAATGAAAGCTTAGTGAAACTGTCCGCAGATAAAGAAATGGAAACACAGAGTGATTTTCTAACTATGGCAGCTAACCAGAGATGACAATGCACTGGAAAAAGAGGGAGGACTTGGGGAAGAAGGAAAAAGAGAGAGAGAGAAAGAAAGAAAGAAATACACATGTCCTAAAGCCGCAAGCTCAGAAGGAAAGAGGGTCACGGTTAATGGGTAAGACATCCAGAAATGTTCCCGCTGAACAAGGAGCAAGAGACTTCAAACCCTGGACAGAGCCATAAGGAAAGAGGAGAAATCAAAATAAAAAGACAGAAGTGTTTATCTCTTGTGGAGTCGAAGTTTCCCAACACCAGGGTCTAGAGACTCAGAGCAGCCTGTTGGGGACAGAAAATCATGCAAGTGGTCGCCGTCTCAGCCAGCCCCCAGCTGCCTCGGCCCTCACACCCAGAATGTTCAAAATTGTAAATAACGGTTGACCCGTCGATTTCTCATCAAGTCCACTTTGGGAAGAAACCGAGTGGGATGGTGAGTGTGGACCCGAAGTCAACCAGCTCTCCCTTCTCCTCGCTCAGTAGAAGAACCTGAGGGACGATCAGGTAATACCAAAGGCATGAGAACAGAAAGGGAATTGCTGAACAAGATGTCAGGGTTCGAAGCAATGGCCCAATTCCCAGCTGCCTCCTGGTTGGCGCTTCCTTCCCCATTAGGGCTGCCTTGGAAATTTCAAGCACAGACCCAGGGGCCAAAAGACCTTCTTCCTCTTTCCTCAAGTGTCATTTTACCCACATAAGAATATACCCATTTTACACCTCCAAGGTCGGGAAAGGATGTCTCGTATTTCTAATAAGGTCTAGGATCCCCATGGCTATTCCACGCCACGTGGCAGGGCACCGGGAGTCCCAGGGAGGACAAGTCGTGTTACTCGGAGTGTAAAGCTGAAAGGCGGCAGGAATTACATGGAGAACGGCCGAGGGCCACATGCAAGGCTCAACTCTGTGAGCTCTCAACAGGGAGCCATTATGGAGAATCCGGGAGGGAGTCGTGAGGCCCTCATTATAGAGGGATGACTCCACAGAGGGCAGATGTGAGGATGACAAGTCTGGAGGCCATTGTAATCGGACAGGTACGGGCTGGTGAGAGCCAGAGCAGGGCCCTACAGTAGGCAGAAGGAGGGAGGGGAGGGAGGGCCAGTGTGCCAGGCACTGCAGGGAGTGTGAAGGCAGATGGCAAAGCCAGACCCTTGGGGCTCTGGGAGGGGCCAGACCGGGAGTTGCCGTGTGGATACCAACACATCCCTGAGAAGGTCGGCTCCTCTTGGAAGCTGGACTCGCCTTGCGGGTAGAGGTGGCCTTTTCTTCCTAAGGAAATGAATGCCCCCCTTGTCCACCACGTTGGGCCACAGACAGAAAAGGAGTGGGCTTTGGACTTGGGGACAGTACCAGAGGGAAACTTGCCCCCACCATTGTTTTAAAAAGGCAAGGTAGATTGCTTTCAAGCTGCTGTGGTAGAGGAGAAGCCTGCAGTATATAGAGTCGAGCCTGACTCTCCACGTGGCAAAGTCCCCTGGAGATTCATGGCCCATGGGTGAGTGAGGGGTCAACGCTTGGACAATCACTAGGAGGAGCTTGACTAGATACCAAGAGTCGGGGGTGGGGGGGGTCCTCACTCAACTGGGCTCAGCAGGCCAAGGACAAGGCCCGGCCAAGAAGAGGGTTCAAAGGAGCCTGAGCACAGTTTACTCAAGGAGGGAGTCCTTGTCAAACGGGAGGACCATCTCTGCAGCACGGGGCAGAGGGCCCAGAGAAGGGGCCAAGGGGTGCTCCCAGATACCAGGGGTACCAGGGGGCAGCCTGGGAGAGATAGGTGGGAATCTGCTGGGAACCAGACATGGAGCCTCCAAGGCCTGGGATCACCCATGGCCGGGGTGAAAGGAAAACGGTGACCGTGTGCCCGGGAATATTCTGTGATAAAGAGCAGACACAGAGCATGGCTGCAAAACCTACGAGGTCAGTTCACATATCAGATCTAAACCGCTGGATCCCACCGGGATGAATGTGGGGAACAAAATGGCATTCATTGCAGATACCCAGACACTATGAGGCGCACCCTTAAAAAAACATCGGGAGTGCCTGGGTGGCTCATTTGGTGAAGCGTCCGACTTTTGATTTCAGCTCAGGTGATGATCTGAGGGTTCAGAGATCGAGCCCCACGTCTGGCTCTGGGCTGAGCTTGGAGCCTGCTTGAGATTCTCTCCCTCCCTCTCTCTCTGCCCCTCACCACCATGCACTCATGGGCACGCTCTCTCTCTCTCTCTCTCTCTCAAATAAATAAATATTTTTTCAAAAATAAACACTGAATTTCTCCCTTCCAATATAAAGGAGCTCTCAGAAGGTCGGTGATGTGAACATTACCAGAAATGTGTCCTTCCTTTACCCTCTAAACTGGCCTTCGGGCTCCTGCAGATTTTAACTGTATTAGTGTCCCACGTTCTAGGGACTGACCCTACTAGCACAGATTAGTCATGGGTTTTTGTTTGTGAGGGCGGGAAAGAGCAAAGCTAACCTGAATTCAGAGAATTGCTTCTAACTGGGGACCCAGCAGATTCCTTTGTCCACCCAGACCCCTGAGATCAACTAACAGTCCTTGCCCGCGTGATTCTTCCCAATTTCTGCCAGAGAAAGCCAGAACTACGAGCATAGAGCTGGGCTTGATTCAAGGCAGCGTGTTAAAATCCTCCCCCACCGCCGCGACCCGATTTCTCTTGCCTTTATTATATATGATCAAGTGAGTTTGAATGAAACTGTCTCCAAGTCCTCATTTTTATTTCATCCTGACAATATTATTTTTATCAAGCTCATATTTCAAGTAGCTTTATTCTGCTCTGACTTTCCCGAACCAGGGGAAATTATCTTGTTCCTTCCCTTGGGTTTGAAAGAAAACCTTTCCATAGCGAATGTTTATCAGCAGCGCAATTTCTTCTGCAAGAAATTGAAACCTCCTTGACATGGAAAGGTAAAGAACACCGGGGCTGGGATGATAGACAGACCACCAAGAAAAGCTTCGGGGAAGAGGAAATCCAGCTTCCAGAAGCTCTGCCTTCTATGTGCCTTCCCCGGGCAAGGCACACTCAGGGAGTCAAGAGTGGATTCAAAAGATGTAGCAACCAGTGCAGCCTGGAAACTGACCAATCCGGACAGAGCAAGGTCCCCGGCTGGATTCATGGGGAGCCGACTTTAACCCTTGCCCTTCTGGATCCTGGAAAGATCTCGGGGGAAAAGACAGCAAGGGAGTGTATTACTCAAGATTCTCCAGAATCACAGAAGTAGTAGGATATATATACACAGGCATATATGTGTACATATGTACTATGTATACCTTGTACTGGGCACTGCGGACACATGTGAATACATATACAGAGAGAGAGAGAGAGAGACAGGAAGAGAGAGAGAGCTGGCTGGAGACAGACACAGAGTTTGAGATTTTAAGGAATTGGCTCCGGCAATTATCCTGGTTGACAAGGTCAAAATCTGTAGGACAGGCCAGCAAGCAGGAGTTGATGCTGATGTCGCAAGCAGAATTTCTTCTCTGGAAAAGCCTGTTTTCACACTTCAGGCTTTCAACTGATTGGACAAAGCCCACCCACATGATCCAGGGGAATCTCCTGTCCTCACAGCCAACTGACAATGAGTGTTAGCCACAGCCACAAAACACCTCACAGCAACACCCAGAAGAGCGTTTGATTGAATAATCGGTTACTAATGATAACCATGGCAGCCAGATGAGGTCGGGGGGAATAAGAAAGGGGGAAGTCCACTCAGGGGACCTGAGACAGATGTTATCCACCACGCCACTCAGGAGTATTTTAATATTTTATTGTATTTTATTTTATTTTACTTTCAAGATTTTACTTATTTGTTTGAGAGAGAGAGGCAGAAGAGTGAGCATAAGCAGGGGGAGCAGCAGACAGAGGCAGAGGGAGAGGCAGGCTCCCCGCTGAGCAGGGAGCCTGATGCGGGACTCGATCCCAGGACCCCAGGACGATGATGACAGACGCTAAACTGAGCTACCCAGTCGCCCAAGAATATTTTAATATTTTAAATAGTGGCCCTGGTGTCCTCCTGCAAAGGGGACAGGAACAGCATAACGCAAGAAGGAGCAGTTTCTAGGAAGATCTGCTCTGCGGAGACTAGGAGGGAACGTCAAAACGGGTTTGGTTTTCATGACAAAATTATGCCCCTCAAATTCTGTACCCACTTCTACGTCATTTGGGGGAACTGCCGCCATCGCCCTAAGAACAAAAGCAAATCTGCTGCTATTACCACAGCAATAAGGGCTCTTCTTTATCGAGAACCTACTAAACAATATGCTACGAAATCTTCAGTAACATTTAAAAGCTAAGAGTTAGTACACCCTTTACACAGACGAAAAGACTGAGGCCTCCAAGCATCAAGTCGTTTGTCCAGCACCGTCCAGGTTGTGAGTGGAAGAGCTGGGTAATCCCAGCTCTATTCAATGCAAAGTCTACGCTCTTTGCACAGTGTTATGGAAGCAATAGACATGTTAGCCAGAAGTCAGATTGGGGTTGTTCTAGTTTAAGGAGTCTGGTCAAGAATGCCCCAGTTAAAGACTAGTAGTTTTAATCAGAGTGGAAGAGTAGTTAGCAACGTTCTCAGGTCACTGTTCCTCAGACACAAGTGATAGAGTGAATTTTCCAGAAGATCCATGAACGCTTTTGCTTTTGCTTTGTTCCTACAAAACTCTTCCACGTGCCCATATCTAATGCCACAGTTTCTAATAGTTAGAATGTCAACTATGGTTGATACTTAATCACACGTGACTTTCTATTAACAGTGTGATAAGTAACTAAAATTTTATCAGTATGTTTTGCTGCTGTCTTATTCCGAATGGCATCCTCCTTGCCCCCAAAGCAATAATACTTTGATTGCAAACTATTTCCCTAACCAAATATACTCCTTCCCCCAGAGAACTGCTACCATGGAAATCTATGCAATAAATTCATTTTTGTGGCTTGCACATCAAATCTGACAACATAATTTTGACATTTGGTAAAAGTACATCTTTGTCTCTATCCTCAGAAGAAGACTTGCTTAATAGCTCTCCTCTCCTGTTCCTACAGTATATATTTTATGCCGACACCAAAAATGGGGGGAAAGGTTATCTTGTTTTGGGTTCTGGTTTTTGGCTTATGTTTTTCAGATACCTGAAGAAGGAGTTTTTGTAAAGTTAACAAGGTAGCTGGAAGTCAGGTTGTGAGGAAAAATTATTTGCAACTCCACAGAGAATTCACTAGTAGGAATTCAGCACTAATGACCAATTCCCCTTTTGCAACACCCCTAACCACATACATTCCTCAGCGTTCTTCCCGATGCCAAACTCTGTTGGAAAGATTACCCTGAATTGGATTCATGAAAAACAAATTGGACTTATTTCACTCCAAGAAATTGGAACCACATAAAATAAAATAATGCCAAATTATGCTTGGAACTAGGATATGCTTGGTTCCGATTTCTTGTGACAAAAGAGTTCCAGATTACAGCCAACGTGTGCAACGCGAAATAAATCCTTTCTTATTTTTAGATATTATAAATATCCCTAGCATTGTGTTATTTGCAAAAGAAATGCGTAACTTTCCCTGGTCTTCACCACAGTACCGTTCTCTAAAGAAGAGGATTTTTTATATAAAAGGGTGTATTCAACACCATCCAAAGGTGTGTATTTATTGAAGAGGCAGAAAGGGCTTAGTAGGCGAAATAAGTCAATCAGAAAAAGATAATTATCATATGATTTCACTCGTATATGGAATTTAAGAAACAAAACAGAGGAGCACAGGGGGAGGGAAGAAAAAATAAGATCGGAGAGGGAGACAACCCTAAGAGACTCTTAACTACAGGAAACAATGAGGGTTGCTGGAGGGGAGGTTGGCGGGCAGATGGGATAACTGGGTGACGGGCATTAAGGAGGGCACGGGATGGAATGAGCACTGAGTCCTCTACTGATGCATCTCTGAACTCTACCTCTGAAAGCAGTAATACACTATATCTCATTCATTGAATTTAAATAAAACAAAATCAAAAATTTTTTTAAAGAGGCCTTATTAGGAAATAGCCTCATAGTCCATTCCAAAGCACAGAACTCAAATAGTGCTTCATAGTGGGGCTCCAGTAAATTCCTTTTAAACACCTACACAACTCAATGTTAACAGCTTACTATTGACAAAATAATCTGTCATTGTACTTTCTCCAAAATGAAAATTGCCTCAAGATTACTTCTGTTTTAATCTCTTGTGTAAAGAAAAACAGAGAGGGGAGACCAAATTTCTGGTAGGTAGATGAACTCTTAATGTCTCAAAAAGCATTTTTCAACCAATGATTTTTGAAATATATATCATTGAAGGTATAGATATGTTCTTCTTCTATACCTTGATTTTTTCTGTAGTATTCCTTATCATTACTTTGAGCTTAGACAAAGGGCTAAGTAGAAATGATATCCTCCCTTAGTTTCTTTTTTTTTTTTTAAGAATTTATGTATTTATTTGACAGAGAGACGGAGAGAGAGTGCACAAGCAGGGGGAACAGCAGAGGGAGAGGGAGAAGCAGGTTCCCTGCTGAGCACGGACTCTGACGTGGGACTCGATCCTAAGACCCTGAGATCATGACATGAGCCAAAGGCAGACGCTTAACCTACTGAGCCCAGGCACCTGTATCCTCCATTAGTTTCTGCCAAAATATGGGCAAAGAAGTTCCTCTGACCCATTCCTGCATTAGGAGCGATGAGGGACACAGAAGTATATTATGACGTCCAGCCCTTGGGAAACTTGAACGCCATCCTAAGACAATATATGCATTTGCTTAGCAATTATTAACAATGCAAAACAAAAACGAAACTCTACTGCACCACGATCAGTCTCTTGATCCATCTAGCAATCCATCTTTTTCTTTTATGGATTTCACGGTAAGTTGCAGACAGACTCCTATACGCATCAGCTAGAGTTGACTACAGCAAAGAATGTTCAACATGATCCCATTTGAGGGTGAGAAAGAGTCCA
Source organism: Neogale vison (assembly GCF_020171115.1). Classification (NCBI taxonomy): domain Eukaryota; kingdom Metazoa; phylum Chordata; class Mammalia; order Carnivora; family Mustelidae; genus Neogale; species Neogale vison. The sequence goes on from NC_058091.1 coordinate 137,577,153, forward strand.
CTGGCGTCAGCGGTGTCAGTGGGGAGAGTGATGTGCAAGAAAGAGACTCAAAGGCTCAGGGGGATGGCCTGGGGGCTATTGCCAAAGTTCCAGAGATAGATGACCAGGGCCTGGACCAGGACAGAAATAGGCAGAATGTAGAGGAAGGGACAAGCGGATGGTGGAAATGACAGCTCTCCACAATAGATTATACATGAGGAGCAGGGTGAGGGAACACGAGGGAACCACAGCGACTCCCAGATTTCTACCTTGAGCAACAGTTAGGAACTGACTTTTGAATGGTGATACATATGTTGGGGGGAAAGCTGTAAGTTGGATTTGGGATGCAATTTGGGGGATACTGTGAGTGTCAGAGAGACAGACGGGAGTCAGCAGCATTTGTGGGGAATTGCACAATTTTTTTCTAGAGAAGGCGGGATGCAGCAGGAGCCAAGAACAGAGCTTGAAGCCACATGGTCTTCAAGAGTGGGCAGTGGGGAGATGCCCATAAAAGAAATAGAAGAAGCCGAGGAAAGGGGAGAACCAGGGAGAATGGGAACTTGGGAATAAGGGGAGGAGACAAGTTTAAGATGAACTTATCTACGGTATAAAACAGAGAAGTCAAGAAAGATGAGGAGACCAGAGTCTATGGGATTTGGCAAGTTGGACATTGACGGTGACCTTGGTAGCAAACAGTTGTCGAGGAGCTGGGGAAACGAGGCCAAATTTCAGTGTGTTGAGAATTGAATGAAATATGAGGTCATAGACAGTACATGAAGACTAATCATTCTAGAAATTTTGCCATGAGAGGCAGGAGCGAGGTAAGGCATACACATTTAGAGGAGGATGAAGGTCACAGCAGTGTTTGCTTTGTGGGCAGAACATCTTGGCCATTAAATGAACACCTGTGTCACTCAGCTGACATCTAACATACGTGGCTATGCACTGACAACTGTCATTGTGTGCTTGCATTGTCTCCCTGATTTGACTTAAACTTCCATAAACAGGCGGACTGTTTACTGCACTCATAGTCTTATGGAGCATAAAAGCCTGAAGGTATAGGTATCGGAGATCACTCACTGTAGCCCTTCCTCTTACGGCTGAAGAATCTAAGGCCAAATTAGAATGAGTCGCTCAAGGTCATGTACAGAGTAGTTGCTAACAAACCACATGGCTCCTTTACATCATGGTTTGCAGTAAGGAGAAGGGTTTTGTTTTTCAACACAATGGAAATTCCAGTCCAGGAAGCATTGCAAAGGTATAACCCTGATCACAAGGGTGTCCTTGCTGTGTCCACAGCAACAGAGTCATCGGGATCTGGGTAGAACAAACCCCATCTTCAAGTGTGCCCCCAAATTGGGATTGATCTGCTGGTCCTAAGTTCCGGGGCAAATCTTCTGCAATCTTCCTACCACTTCTCTATTTTGCTCATATCAGCCCTACTTAATGTTAAATGGGAGCCTTTGCATATTGTCAGAGAGATACCATTTCTGGGCTTCCGGGCTTCTCAACGGCAGACGCGCAGCAAAATCTCTGAAGGGACCCTGGCCTTCAGACTCCCGCTGTTTTCAGGAATCCTATTCTGTGAGTTCGTTTTGGATTTCAAGTGATGGCTGGACAAGCCCTAAACATTGTAACCTGTTCTATCTTCTACTCCTGCTTCTCCAGCTCCCTCCTCAAGTTCCTTTAATTAGCTAAACTTTGGAATCACCGGGTGTCGGGCGAATCTAGTTGCCCAGTGCAGACAAAGAGAAGGATGAGGTAAGCCACTTAGAAGGCAACTGATTTATTGCATGTAGAAAAACTTCCTGTTAGCTTCCCCAAAGTTATCTCTTCCCTTATTATTTGGAAAGCACAGTAATTTTCCACTTACTCTCTACTGATATGAAACAGATTTGTTTGGATCTTAGAGGAAGCTCTGTTTTGCATTGGGGTGTGTGTGTGTACGCGCGCGCGCGCGTGTGTGTGTGTGTACGCGTGCGTGTGCACGCATGTGTGTGCATTTCCTCCTAGACCTGCTAGAGTACAATCATTTGGTTGTGCACACCTATATTGGAGGTGCTGCCGCACCATACCACACTTAACAAAAAATGTTCTTTTCTAAAACGGTGAGAAAAAGCCTTTATAAGCTGAATTAACCACATCTGCCTCTCCAAAATGCCTTGATTGTATTGGCAAAAAGAGCATTTTTTTATTTTTTAAGGACTACTTTAACTGGACTGTTGGAGCAGCACCATTAAAAGGATAATGACATTGTTACCCTTCAATAGATGTTCTTAAAATAACTGCTCTCCCCCACTAAGGGCTGGCACAGTGCTCAGGAAATTCTGGTGGGGTCAGCAGGCTCTTCGCTGCCTGGCTCTGTCTCACTCACTCTCTTCTTTTTCTCATCCACCCTCTGCCCAGTTGTATTAGACACTGAAACTTGCTTTCTCACCTGTATCACAGCTGACTCTTTTTTTTTTTTAATGATAAATATGTAGGTTTCTCAGTGGATCAGCAGTTGCTGCTTCTTTATTCTGTCTAGAAATCGTCTTATTCTGGGAAATATAATCAAACATAATCAAAACATTGATTTTCAGAGCATCGCCATCCCAGAAATTGACGAGTTGGCCCTGAAATCAGAAGTCTGCACATTTTATTTCTTATCTTGGGTGCACCTAAGAAGTCGGACCATGACGTGCATGAAGAGGGGACATCCGACCTTGCTGGGAGAGAGGTCAAGTCAGGACTGGTTGTGGTGTCCACCTGGGGGTGGGGAGTAAAGGGAGGCCCAGTTTGTGTATGGGCGGAGGGGAGGCTCTTATGAGGCTGCAGATATAAAGCGATAGGGAACTGCAGCCTGTCTCTCTGAAAAAGGAAGTCTCTGGACTCAAGGGGAAGTTTGAAACATGAAGCCAAAGTACCAGGCATAGAACTGCAGAAAAGCGAGACAGAGAGATGTAGAGTTTCGAGAGAGTCCAGATGCATGCAGATGGAGAAGGCATTTTACAGTTGCCCTCTGCTCTCACTCTGAGCAAGGAGGAACCTGCTACAAGAATCAGTTTACCCAAAAAAAAAAAAAAAAAATTTTAAATTTTAAAAAATAAAAATAAATAAAAAGAATCAGTTTACGCAGGAGAAAAATCAGACGACATACACATGATTTTGTTTGATGTCCAGCTCTAACTGAGGCAGCTTCCAAATAATGCAGAAAACACTTCCTCTCTGTGCGGACACAGTAGCTCAGCAGCGATAAGCGTACAGTCAGAGGTCGGGAGGCATTAGCTTAATTTTCTTGAGACTGGACTTCCGTTATTCCAGTTTCATGGGACTGACAGTCCACCTTGTCAAACCACCAGAGTTATTAGACTAATGGTTTCTATTGTGTGACATAAAGTACTTCTCTGTTTAGGGTTATGTTCTAGATACACAATTCAGCCAGGGAGCACTTGGTTCTTCCTTAAGTGATGCATGGACGGTGGAGGAAGGGAAATTGATGAAACACGCTTCTGCTATGTTACCTTTCAACCCATTTGTTTACAATGCATAACCACCTATGGCTTACAAAGAAAATCCACCACGATTTATTGCTTGGAAAGATGATGCAAAGAGTTTGAGAGAGAATCACTAATAAATTGATGGTGGAGTGCTTTGTTAATACAGAGTGCTGTTGAAATGCATAATGAAGATTGGCCCCTTCAAGGTCACTCAGCAAAGAAGAGGCTAGAACTAGGGATGCCTTCCCCTCCATTGAACAGGCCCTGGCAAGACAGACAGACAGACTCTCACAAAGAGTGAAGGGAGCATGTTTTTAACCTTACTTGGGTACTCCTGGAAGGGGTCCTCACTTATTTCTACCCAACCATCTGAGCAAAACTAACAAAATAAACAAGAAATACAGCAGGTGTTTCTCAAACTTGAACGTGCACATGAATCTCTTGGGACCTTGTTAAAATGAAAGTTGTGAGTCAGTGAGTCTGGGGTGGTTCCTCAGACTCTGCATTTCTAACAAGCCTCCAGGGACGGCCAATGCTATTCACCCCAAACGCCAATCTAAAACAACTGGATAGGCACAGAGATTCCTTTAGACGCTAGGATTTCAATATGCTGGGAAAGGTCATCTCTGAAGGAAGCTAAAGGGGTCTGTTTAGTGCTAAAGATGCAAAAACAGAAGCACCCAGACAAAGGCACCTACAAGGCATTTGGAGATGTTGAATTGGGGTCCAGGAAGACTGAATAATATTTGGGGAACCATTCACATAGATGTGTCATAGGAGACATCACGAGTGTAGACAACTCTATAGATAGACTGATACATGGAGGAAACTTGTAAGTTCACAGTACATTATCGTCACTGGCTCATGTAAAGCCCCATTTTTGTTTTGTTTTGTTTTGTTTAGAGGGAGAGAGAGCACATGCGTGTGCCAGCAGAGGGAGAAGGACAGGGAGAGAGAGATGAGGCTCCATCTCCCGACTCTGAGATCCTGACCTGAGCCGAAATTAAGAGACCAACACTCAACAAGCTAAGCCAACCAGGCACCCCATGATTTTTTAAAATGAGCTATTTCATGCATTCTCTTGTATTCCGATCCCTCCCACAACAAGCAGTTTTCTAAAGTGTCTGATGGGTAGCCTTACATTTTGATAAGTGTTCATATATAATGCATCTTATTTTGTGTGCATGGGTTGGTTTTTTTGTTTTGTTTTGTTTTGTTTTATGAGATACAACCATGTCTGGTAAAGGGCAATACCTTAGTGATACAACGTGTTGACCTGATACACATGTGTACACCCATGTAGCCAGCAACCAGCTCCAGACATAGACTATCTCCTGTGGCTCTCTGCACATATTTTTAATTTCCATAAGTGACATTGAATAATAGATATTGTTCTGTTCCTTACCTCATTCCATAGCACGACCTTTTCAAGGTTGATGCATGCCTCTGTGTTTACGTATTTGTTTCCAGATGCTTCACAGTGTCCCCTTTGTTCTTCTGCCACATTTATGTCACATTCCCCCAAGGAAGGACACCTAGATTGCCTCCAACGCTCTCTACCACAAATAACGCTAGAACAAACATCCTTGCTTCTGTTCTTGTAGGCACCCAGATTGAGATTTTTTTTCTTCCTAGACTCTATAACCAGGGACATGATTAGGTATGGAGCCCTGGTGCGTACACGTACTTACTTCAACTAAAATTTACCAGATTGACTTCCAGAATAGCTCCAGCCAATCTGCACTTACAAATGCTTTTTCCTCAATCAAATGTAGGTTTCTTTTGAATGTTCACTACATTAAACTGGACTCAAGGTGTCCAGGTTTTCTTAGGGTTACATTTAGATTTTCCCTGTGCATGGCAATTCGTTCCTTCGTTGAATATTTCATGAACACCCACAACACGATGGGTACTCTGCTAGGGGCTGGGAATGCATCTGCGAGGAAGAGAAATCCTCAACCCACGTGGAATTGATGTTCTAGTCGTGATAACATGAAGTGGGTGAAATCACTTAGGAAGAGAATATAGGATGAAAGAAAACCAAGGGCAGAATTCTGAGAAACGTCAAAAGATTAAGGGGTACAGAGGAAAGAATCCTGGAGGGAGATCAAAAATACTCTGAGATAACAAGAGAACCAAGAGAAAGTGATGGCCTGGGAGCCAAAAGATAAGACAGTTTTGAGGAAAGTACAGTCTGTCAGACAGAATATAATTAGGAGGTGGCTGGTCACCAAAAAGGCTTTGGCACAAGCCATCAACAGAAAATTGGAGAATGATGGGGCAATGCCCATCCTATGGTCCTCAGTCATGTCCCCAGACCAAATATGTGGCCTCCACTTTTCTGGAAGCATTGGAACCCACTTTTCTTCCTTCAGGGTGCATTCTTTTCCAAAAAATTCCTTTCTTCTTCAGTAAACAGACCTGGCTCTTCCAACCCTTTAGACCAGAGCATAACTTCTAAATTCTGATGTAAATGCCACTGAGTGATCAAGGATAACATTTTGCTGATTATTCCAAAGAGGGGGACTCTGGTCCTGTCCAAGAATTTCACAAACCAATCTGCATTTAACAAAATTAGTCGGTAAAATTAAAGAAGACAGAAGGGCGGGGAATGAATGGAAATCTTTTCATCTGACAGTTGAAAAGACAGCTTCAGATGTCATGTTACTGCTTTTATGTAGGACATAACAATGACTTTATCTTTGTCTCCTTGCTTTCACTCATTTTATCATTGTATATCATGGATACCCAGTGTTGGGGGGGCGTATCTGTAAAATGTCTGCCCCATGTTTTCCATCTTTTACGTTTTCAGTTCTTCTCCACTGACTTGGGTGCGGTTCTCATTGCCTCCAGCCTGAACCATGACAACAACCTGAGAACAGATACTCTGCCTCAAGTCCCCCTTCGGAGCAGCACCGTCCAGTAGGCATCCCCACTTGCAGAATCCTCAATGCTTTCCCACTGCCTCCCGATGAATCCTGCAGTCCTTCATGGCCTGGTCTCACCCCACCCTGAACCTTGGGTTTCCCACTGCATCACACCCATAATGCTTTGCTCCTGCCAAACCAGCCTGCTTTGACCTTCCCCCAATACGCTATGCCCTTTCTACGCATCATTCCTTGTCCCTGCCCTTTAGCACATATGGAATTCCCTCACCCTTACTCAAGAGTCCTTCAAGTCCTATACCCTCAACCTCCACTCCTCTGTTCAACCTCCTAGAACAGCAGCTCCCGAGCATCCTGATTTCAGGACCCTTTTACACACTTAAAAATTAGTAAGGAACCCAAGGAGTTTTTATCTTGTGGGTTTTATCTACCAACTTACCATAAGATAAATTAAATCAGGAACACATTTAAATATTTGGTAATCAAAGAGACTCCTAATATCACAAAACAAACAGAGGGTTGCCAGCGGGAAGTGGGGTAGGGAGAGGGTGGCTGGGTTATGGAAATTGGGGAGGGTATGTGGTATGGTGACTGCTGTGAAGTGTGTAAGCCTGATGATTCATAGACCTGTACCCCTGGGGCTAAAAACATATATATATATGTTCATATATATATATGAATCATTTCTGAAAAAATGATTATGTGTTACCACAAAAATATATATATTTTATGAAAAACAACTCTATTTGCCACAACAACAAGAAAATAACAATAAGAACAGTGGTGGTGCTTTCGATTTTTGCAAATCTTCTTTAATGTCTGTCTGACTAGAAGACAGCTAGGTTCTCCTGCTTCTGCATTCAATTTTTTTCTTTAAGGTTTTATTTACTTAATTATGAGAGAGAGAGGGAGGGAGAACAAGCAGGGGAAGCAGCAGACAGAGGAAGAAGCAGGCTCCCCGCTGAGCAAGGAGCCCAGTGTGGGACTCGATCCCAGGACCCTGAGATCATGACCTGAGTTGAAACCAAGACTCAGACCCTTAACCGACTGAGCTATGCAGGGGTCCCTACATTCAATATTTTATGACAGGTTGTTTTGGTTGAAGCATTAGAAGAAAATCTAGACATTACCTGGATTAAGGGAGAAGAATTATAATTCTTTTCAGATTATCGTGGACCTTGCTTTTTCATCCTGTTCCAAACTGAAAAAGTGATAGTTTCTTAAAAGTTGGTTGCAAGATAGAATCTGAAAATTTATCAATAAATTTTTCAGATTCTGTTATATTAAAATTCATTGATCTGTCTTGTACTTTGAATGGCCCTTTTATCTACTGATAATTTTATAGCATCAAGCACTGGCCATTTGGAAAGTATTGGTTCATGGAGTTGTGTAGAACTTCCAAATGTTGACACATTTCATTAAAGGGGATATGTGTGTGTGTGTGTGTGTTGATATATATATCCTATACATTCGTCTCACCACCAGTCTCATAAAAAAAAAAAAAAATTAAAACTTGGCTTTCAAGTATTGAGAAAATGTAAAGCTTACAGCGGTGAATATATATGAGTTTTCCGGAATTCTACTTTTCATTTGAAAGCTCAAATTCTCTAATTGGTAACAAAAATATCAGTTGCTTTCGTTGAAGCGAGAGGCTCTCTTTGTTCATTTCCAAGAAAAGTTTTGGCAAATACCCAAATCTGAATAACCATAGTTTATCTGTCAATCATTGTGGTAGACAGGAAAAAATGCCTTCCCTGCACCAAAGATCTGTTCACTCCCCAGTCCCTGCAACCTGTGAATGTTACTTAAGGAGCTTGAGAAGAGGGGGATGGATGCTGGATTATCCAGTGACGAGTCCCTATAAGAGAGTGGACACAGAGACACGAAGGAGAGAGGGCAACACGAAGACGAGGCACAGACTGGTGTGATGCTGCCAAAGCGACGAATGCCATCACCACCAGAAGCTAAAAGAGACAAAGAGCAGGTTCTCCACCAGAGCCTCCAGAAAGAGCATAGACCTGCCATCACCTTGTTTCCAGCCTCCAGAATGATGAGAAAATAAGGATCTGCTGCTTTAAGCCACCAACACTGAGATCATCTGTTAAGACAGCTCTAGGAGAGGCACCTGGGTGGCTCAGTATGTTAAAGCCTCTGCCTGTGGCTCAGGTCATGATCTCAGGGTCCTGGGATCCAGCCCCCATCAGGCTCTCTGCTCAGCAGGGAGCCTGCTTCCTCCTCTCTGTATCTCTCTGCCTGCCTCTCTGCCTACATGTGATCTCTGTCAAGTAAATAAATAAAATCTTTAAAAAAAAAAAAAAAAAGACAGCTCTAGGAATACAGTCCTTCTTGCAAGTAAACACTGATGGTCCACGAAAAAGGCTGCTAGTTCAGCTGGCAACTCAAACAACCACGCAAGTCCTTTCCCTCGAGGTGGTCCTCACAGTTGAATCAGAGCAATAGTGCTTTATGCACGATCCTCATGTCCTCACCCAAAATGCTAAAGGAGAGGACTCAAGAATTGAGATGTAATAAAATGAGTCACTTGTAATGTTTCAAGGACACTCTTGACTGAAGGACGCATTTTTTATACAATGGCGAGTGGCGGTGAAGAATACCGTGGCTACTGGCACAGTGGGTGCCACGGCCTGGTTTGTGCCAAGGCACCAGAGTCTTTAGAGTCTTCCCTACTCTCATTGTGCCCCATCAGCACAAATACCAACACAGGAAAGAAAGAAAGAAAGAAAGAGAGAGAGAGAGAGAGAGGGAGGGAGGGAAAGAAAGGAGAGAGAAAAAAAGGAGGGAGGGTGGAAAGAAGGAAGGAAGGAAACATTTTAGCATTATCGTTAAAATTGCTTTAACCTCAAGGATGCCTTGAGATTGTGCCATAGGCCCCAGGGTCCGTAGGTTACATTTAGACAATGGATGAAGCAAGTATAGCAAGAGGTTCGTTTAAAATTAGTGGCAGGTATACTGGTATTCACTGTATTAGTCTTTAAATTCTTTAAATTTTTCTATAGATTCATTTTCATAATGAAATGGGGGGGGTAATTTTTGTAGGTCTGTTTAAAAAAAAATTTTTAGCTCATTTTGTGGGGCTGAGCCTGAAAGGGAAAATTATTCTCTTTGGCCTTCTATCTTCTGGCTCTGGCTCCCATTCACCTTTTCATTGTCTCCTAACATCTCGAACCACCTGATGATCTAGAAACACTGGGCTGCTGGGAGTGATCCAGACACACCTTAATCTTCTATGTCTTCTCATATGTGATTCCCTAACCCAGAATAGTCTCTCCCCCTCCCCCTCTCTTGGTGCTCCAGTAAAGTTTTAATTTAGCTTTCAAGTTGGGGCCCCAATACTTGCTCTCCTGAGGAAACGTCCCTGTGTCCCCATGGACTGACATTGGGACTTCTACTCCTACAGTCAGCCCAAAGAGCAGAGCCGTCGGACATCAGCCCGAGACACCAACAAACTTGGGTTGCTAGAACATCACTGGTTACCTCAGGTTCCACAGGCAACTCTTCAGGTAACCGGTGAAATATGAATTAACGAGGAAGTAAATAGTGATCCAAAATGGAACCATTCCACGTCTCCACAAGCTTATCACTCCTGAGCATTTTTGTCCTGGACATGACAAATCACTCTAAACAAACAGAAGCCATTTCTGAGACACTTGCCTTAAGTCATAGTTGGAACTTGCAAAAAAAAAAATCTCTGAAACCAAGCAATGTGTGGCAGGGTGATCTTTACCCAGAGTAAGTGGGTCATATTGTTATTTAAATCTTAACTACTTTAGTAGGCCTCCCCCAAAAAGTTGCCTGGGTTCAAAACGGTAGTTCCAAAAAAAGTTAAACTGTTCTGGTATATTCCATGTCTGTCACAAATCTCTTATTTTGAACAAAAAGAAAAAGCTAAACGGTTTTTATTACTAGAGAATTCTTTTCTCTACATCCGCACAGATTATACATTGAGCGTATATTAAAGGGGTATCTGTCTGAAGAAGGCCAAATGATTCATCTGCCTCGTATGTTCAGGTGTTTTTATAAAGCCGGCCCATTCTTCCCTGATAGCACAATTTCACTGTCTCTTAATTCTCTGGATTTTCATTTCCCCGGTTGAGGACAAGCTCCTTGAAGATGAGGACTTCTGTTTATCTTCGTATCCCGGGGCCGAGCCCAGTGCCTGGTATGGAGAACACGCTCCGTAATTAAGGGAATATGTGAAGGTACAGGATGCTTTGGCACATTTGAAAATTCAGACATTCATTATACAAATTCCACATACAGTACCTACATGATAACAGAAGCAGGGGTCCCAGGGAAAGGACTCAGCTCCTTTGGTGATCCACATAATCAATCAAGTATTTGTTGAATGACAAACACCAGCAACTTGCAGGCCTCAGAGCCAACTGCTGAAGGAATGCAGAACAAAACAGGGTCCCTGCCCTTCTGGAGTGAATAATGCTAACTCCACAGACAGTCATGAAACAATTTGAGAAAGATTAAGCTCGTGGAGTTCCGTAAAACAAAAGCTGACAAAGGCCCTTCAGGGGACCCAGAATTTGAATATAGGACACTAGGAAACCTGTTCCTTCCTTTATTATACAACAACAGAATGCAGACAATGGAAATAGGGAATCTGAGGCCTAGATTTCTAAGGAAGCTGAGAGTCATGCAGTATGGGACCAAAACTCAATCAATCAATCAAGTTGCAAAAGTGTAAGAACTCTGAAAGGCATCTATATACAAAGTATCCCAATATGTCTTCAAGAACAGGGGAAAAAAAAGAAAAAAAGGCGCCGCCGTGGCTGCTCAGTTGGTTAAGCAACACCTTTCGGCTCAGGTCATGATCCTGGAGTCCTAGGATCGAGTCCCGCATAGGGCTCCCTGCTCAGTGGGGAGCCTTCTTCTCCCTCTGACCTCTCCTCTCTCATGCTCTCTCTCTCCCATTCTCGCTCTCTCTCTCAAATAAATAAATAAAATATTAAAATTTTAAAAAAAGAATGAAAAAAATTATTTTGAATACTTTTCTGTGTAGCCCATGGGCCAACTGATTGACTTTTCTATGGTGCTAAGGTAAATTTACCACTTGCCACACCCAAAAGGGATTCACAATCATAACAACTTACCAAGTCACTTCACCAACATTTACCAAGTGACTTTACATTTGTTCTCTAATTTTTAATCCCCATAACATCTCTAAGCACTGCAAACCTTAGACCTAGCAACCGGGGTCCCGCGCTGGACCCCACATCCCAGAAGACCATTCCCACCTTCCTCTAGTCATGCTCTTCCCATTCCTCAAGAGGCCAAAGTGATGGGGCCCCCCTAAAGCCATCACCCCCATCTGCCTCTAGCATGACAGCAAACACAGGATGCACAGTTAAATTTGGATGTCAGATAAACGTGGGATCATTTTTTTAAAATAATGCTCCATATTTAGTATATGTATGTCTCAGAATAGCTAATCTCTACCAGCTTGCATGACCGGGCCAAATACCACCACCCCGGTGCCCTCATTCCCTCCCACCTGCCCCCGCAGGTAGGAGCAAACCGCTCCCACAACCACCCCATGCAGGCGCTGTATGTCACCTGCACTTTTTCTATCCTGGGACACAGGACAGTCAACTCCTGTGCACGTCCCACCTCCTCCACTCAATGGAAGCTCTTCACCGATACAGACTTGTTCTAGGAGAGTGCCCTGCCATCCCGTGATCCCCCCACTAAGGTGTTTGAGAGCCTTGCCTGTGGAAACCCTAGAACTTTCTCGAATGCTGGGGTTCATGTCAGGTCGGGTGACATCTGTGTCTGGCAACACCAGGACAGGCTGTTGCACGGCTCACTCTCCCTTGGTGTCCCCGAGTCACCGCAGAGCACCAGGCAGACCCCTCCCTTCTTCCCCCATGCCTGATGGCTTTTCAGGGAGCATCCCTGACGGACAGGCACGCCTCAGAGGCTTTCCTTCTTTCTTCCCTCATTCTGAAGGCTATAATTAACTCTCCTTAGGGAACATCTAGCCCATACAAACCTGTCTCATTTTGCTCCCTGGAACTATAGAAAGTATCAAAATATTTAAATCAACAAGAATCTTAAGAGTTAGGCTGTAAGGTAGTTATAAATCAACAGGTAAAAGACAAAAAAGAACCCCAGTAGGTCAGGCTACCCTTCACAGCATTCACAAACACACAAGCAGGCAAAAGGGCATTTCAAGACAGCTCCAACTCATTGTTATTCAAATCCACGGCAATTGTTTGTTTAAAATTGCGCAAAAAAATTAAAAAGTACTTAAACTTACAAGGCACAGTTTTGGCAACGGTGCATTGAAAGGGGGCTGCCAAAGGAAGTGTAAACTCAAAAAAACAAACAAAAAAAAAGTCTCTGGAGAGAATTTTGTCAATTTGTATCCAGAGCCTTGAAAACATTCATATTTTTCTGACCTAACTACTCCATTTATAAAAATTTCTCGTGAGAATACATCAGATAAGCACTTAAGAGTTTTCACAGCTGTGCTATTAAAAAAAAAATGTGATACAAATATATGCCTGACAATAGGGGGATGACTAAATAAAATTTAGAATATGGATCTAACGCAAAAATTACTGTCGTCGCTAGAAATCCAGTTTTCAGGAGAATTCCTGACATGAGAAAATGGGGTCTTCATTGAGACAGGCTGGGTCGTCCTGCAGTAACAGCTTTTTAAAATCTCAGTGGTTTAGGGCGCCTGAGTGGCTCAGTGGGTTAAGCCGCTGCCTTCGGCTCAGGTCATGATCTCAGAGTCCTGGGATCGAGTCCCGCATCGGGCTCTCTGCTCAGCAGGGAGCCTGCTTCCCTCTCTCACTCTCTGCCTGCCTCTCCATCTACTTGTGATTTCTCTCTGTCAAATAAATAAATAAAATCTTTAAAAAAAAATTAAAAAAAATCTCAGTGGTTTAAAAATAAATAAATTAATAAAAATAAAAATAAAATATCAGTAGTTTTAAGCAGGACAGACACGCTTCCTTCGTTCACATTCCACATCCAAATGAGATTAGGCCAGACGGTTGGTGGGGGCTCCCTCCATGCACTCACCTGGAGCCCCAAACGGTCAAATGACCTTGGGAACAACCTCTCAGGCTGGAAAGAGAAGGCGAGGTCGTCCCGCGAGGCACTTTAAAGACATTTGCAAGGCACCTCACTTAGGATGACAGCCCATTGGCCAGAACCAGTCACGTGGCTCCACCTACCTACAACAGTGGGAGGGGGAATGCGATCCTACTACGTACCCAAGGGGAGAGGTAAGCCAGAGAGGGGGGCAGTGCTAAAAATTTTTACCATTATATTTCTGATATAATGTTCAAAAAAAAAATTAAATACAAAAGTACAAACATACCACAATCCAATTTTAGAGAAATATTTTTGATACTTTCGTATTGTATGGATAAATGGAGGAAATCCACTCTGATAATACAGGTATCCTGGCTGTGAAAGTACAGATGGTTCTTATTTTCTTCTCTATACATGTTTGAGTTTTCTAGGTGTTTCTAAGAACACCTTAATTACTACACTAAGAGGAAAATGTGGTTTGTTTGGTTTTTTTTGGAAAATGTGTTTTATGTTTCAGGATTCTTCTTGCTGTCCTGGGTTTTCTCACCTTTGGAAAACAAATGTTTCTTCTCCCTCGTTCAGCAGATTCTTTCTAAACCTCAGCCCCAACGGTAAGGGGAATACTATTACTCTTCCTCTCCCTGTCAGAGAGCTAAATGAGAAGTAACCAGTAGATGTCCATTTAAAGACATTTGCATGAGGCGGGGTGGGGGAGGGGAGTAAGTGTTCATTAGATGCAAGAGTCATGATGCTTCCCTCAGAACATGGAATTAAATTCTGTCACCCTACACAGAAGATTAGATCATATCTTGCTGCCATTTAGCCAAAAGATATGACCAATGCCCTTGATTATTCCCTAAGGAAGTATGAACCTTACCCAACAGTTCAGGCTTAGAATGGGGGGGGAAATAGCTCAGAATATTCACTCTCACAAATGAACCCAAGGGGATGGATTTTATCTCTTGGCGGCCAAGTTCACTGTTGATATCCCTAAGTCTTCTTGCCTAACTCGGCTCCTGGGCCTCTTGCCTTCCCTAAATCCTTACTATTCACATAGTCTGTGTCAGACAACCAAGCCCAAATCATTTGACACCTTGTTTCAAATATTAATTTCCAGGGTCAGGGACCCTAGGAAGGCTGGGACCCTCTGAGCTCCTCTTTCTTGCCCCCACTGCCGATCTAGCTCAGTACTAGCATAGCTCAGCTCCGTTCCCCAAGGACTTTGTCAAGTTGACCTGAGCCCTTCAGGGGGAAAAGTAAGTTGTGGGCCTGATCCTGGTCCTTTCCCCACAGGGCTCCTAATGCAATGTATTTATGTTCACACAGCCACTCGCACAGATTAGAAGTGGGAGCAGAATACCGTGTAGGTCTCGGGGACCAAATTGAGATTCCATTATTTAAAAAACAACAACAACACAACAACAACAACAACAAAACAAAAAAACCGCATACTGTAGCTACTCAAAGAAAAAAAGATGTAGTTTTTACAAGGCTGTCAGCCCACCGTCTTCCATGAGAGTGAACACTAAATGTGGCTGAAGGGAAACCCAGTGCATCAGGGACAGATGGAATGCTTATGTGTGGGGTCTTCTTGATTTTTAATACGCCCCACTAGCCACCGGTCTCTATTGATGTGATGAGAAATTAATTAATGGCAGCATCATCACGCGCAGCCTGTTTGAACTAATTGCTGATGTGACAGGAAAGGGGAAGAAACAGAAGAAGAGAGGGATCATGGCAAAACAGATGAAGTTTTAATTAATGATGTCTCAAGATGTCATTTCTTCTGGAACAAAGTAAGAACGACCTTCTTGGCAAATAACTCATCCAATTCCACATTCCCTGTACAACTGTAATACTTACTTTAACTGTATGGTTCCCAACTTGAAGTGGGGACAGTGGGGCAAAGTGCTAAGGTGACTGGGACATTCTCTGCGCCTCATCGTGCCCCAGCCGGGTCTCGTTGGGTGATATGTGGGTGCAGGTTCAACTTTCCTACTGCATTCATACCAGACCTAGGTTGTGCAGAATCA
The DNA here is from genome assembly GCF_020171115.1 of Neogale vison. NCBI lineage: Eukaryota > Metazoa > Chordata > Mammalia > Carnivora > Mustelidae > Neogale > Neogale vison. The sequence continues at coordinate 137,592,606 of NC_058091.1, forward strand.
TACATTGTTGACACAGGAACCACAGTCTAACATTAAAAATGATTACCACCCCTTTTGACTTCGTAGCTGTAAATATGAGATTTAATCATAACATTTAGCTCTGTGATTTATGGATATCATAAATCACATTGTGTTGTGAGTCTGGGACTATCTGTCATGGTGCTAAGAGACCACAGCAACTGCCCTCTCAGGAAGAGATGAAAACAAGACTGTCTATAAAGATATTTGGGTCTTCCTCTGCCATCATTCCATCTGCCCTCCCCAGCCGAACACCAGCACCTGCCAACACTTCCTCCCTTGATAGGGACCCAGAGAATACAACTAATAAACTCAGTGTCACTCTATTTTTGCCTGCTATGTATCCTTACTCTCCATGGATAGGAGGAAAAGTTAGGAAAATTAGGAGTGATTTATATGGTCTCCTGGCACTGGATTGGGAAATCATGGAGAAGAACTTGCAACTTCACTAAAAAGTGAATCGAGTAGCATGTGTTAGAGCCACCTCCTAGCCCTACCTGGGCTCTTATCTGGCACTCCCAGCCTCTCTACCATCCCATTTTGCTCCCTTGGTTTCGGATCTACATTATGCCTATAACTTGCTTCTGGGCCTCTGGGACTATTAGTTTCATCCTAAATGTTTAACAATCCAGATTGCTGTCTTAGTTGACTGGAGCTGCCATTAACAAAATAACACCAACTGCGTGGCTTAAACAACAGAAATCCTATTTTCCCACATGTATTTCCATTTCTGGAGGCTACAAGTCCAAGGACAATGTGTCAGCACGGTTGGTTCCTCCCGAGTCCTTGGATGGTAGATGGCCACCTTCTCGCTGTGTTCTCACATCATCCATCCATCTGTGCGTGTCTGTGTCCTAATCTCCTCTTACAAGGACATCAGTCATATTGGATTAGGGCCCATCCATTTAATTTCAAGATTCTATCTCCAAATAAGGTCATATTCCACAGGTAGCTAGAGTTAGGACTTCAACATACGAATTGGGACAGGGAGGAGGACATAATTTGCAATCACCTTTTCAACCCTCCTCTTCAGCACAACTTGGCCCTTCACCATGGTGAAACTCACCAACCTGTCCCTCGGCTTCATCCACACCTTCCACTGAAGCACACTGTGGCAGCAGATGGGGCAGAGCATGGAGCTTCAGCACGTTGGCTAACACATCACACTGCCGCCTTCTGAGTAGGGCTGCCCCACCTGAGCCAGCAGCACCATGCGAGGTGACCTCCCTTCAAATTCAGAACATGGAGGGGGAGTCCAGTCCCCTCCATGTTGACTCACCCTCAGCTTATTCAGGTTGGGTTAACTACCTACCGCTTCTGGACTTCCGACAGCGCCCACTTTGCCAAGAGATTTGAATTCTGAGGAAGAAATTAAGACTTCTCTCTCTCTCTCTTCCTTTCAACTCTACCTCCCTGAACCAAAAGGGTTTTCTATTTCCAGCAGTATAGAAACTTTCCTTATATCATATTCTCTCTTTCCTCCATCATGGCTCAAAATAATAACACTATCTCAGGCCTCCAAGTTTTACTCTTGATATACAGATGGAAGCTTTTTGGAATTTGGGAAACACTTTTCTCTCGCAGCAAAGCATTGATTTGAAGACTCTCTCACTTTTCACATAACAATTCTAACACGAAACCCACAGCTAAGCCAAGATTCTTTATTCTGGGTGGTCTCCTCCTTCCCCTGAATTGATAGATTCAATGCCAGGACAGCCTGATAGCAAGGAATGAAAATACATGGATATGTCAAGACTACAGTTCTTGTTGCACTAGCAGCTGGGAAACAAATATTCCAGGACATCCCCCAGAATAAGCTGAATTGCTATGGGCATTTAGTGATCTAGTTATCACTGGAATTATTTTCCTTAGTAGATAGGTAAGTAGGGAGGCAATGAAGACAACCATCAAACATGTTCATTAAGAATTCACTGGCAGGGGGCTTTCTCTGGTCCAGAGCCAGAAACCTTCAATATCCAATAGTAATTGTCTTCCCAGGAACTTACGGAGGCCCACCACCCTTATTATTTGCCCGTATCTCACTTGGGACCCCCAGGGACTATGGAAAGTAGAAGAGGGGTACCCTGAGAAAACATACAAGACAGAAGAGTCAAATTGGCTTGGTCCCTGATAAGTACATTATATAGAAAACATGACTTAGAGGTAATCCAACATGGCGGCCACAGGAGACTAGAGTCAGGCAGCTTGGCTTCAAGCACTGACACTCCCCCTTCCTACCTTGTCACTCCATGTTACGAAACCTCTCTAGAGGTCATCTATAAAATAAGGGTTATGGAAAGACCTATATTTACAGTGTTGTTGCAAAGCTTATGAGCATGAATACATGTACAATGCTAGACGAGTGCTTGACACATAACAGACTCTCTGTAAATGTTAACGTGAGTATTATCAGGTTGTGGAAAAGTGGTTAGTATGAGTAATTTTAATAGCCAAAATTTATTGAGTGCTTATAATATGCCAGGCAATTTTATAAATTCCTTACATGTGTAATGGGGGTAAAAATTATTAATATAAGAATAGTTTTAAAGCCTGTTTTCCATCCCTTTCTAGGTCTCTCCACCCCCACTTCCACTAGTAAAATTCTGATTTGGTTTACTTGGCACTTCCCCATATCGTCGGCTCATGGGCCTTAATCCACAGATTGCGGGAAAATACTGTAAGCCTGAGAGGCAAGAAGATTTATATTTGAAATGAAGAGAACTCCTGGCATTAAAAAAAGAATGGCTCCAAGAAAACACGGCAGAGTGAGTACGAGAAGTTTTACTTGGCAGTTGAGAGTGGAATAAGGAGAAATTTTCAAGCACAGCTACTCTGTGTTGAAAGTGAGGGCTGGACAAATTGAAGGCAGAGAAATTTTTTTAAGTATAGCTATTTCTTAGGCATACATTACCCTCTTGGAATGTTCTTAAGAGACTACCGTAAACACTTGAATTGCTTTTGATTAAGCATCTCTGTTAACTTGTTTTTCTCTTTGAATGTGATTCAAAGAGAAGACAGGACCACATGGGAACCCACCTTTACACAGGTTATACCCACATTCTCTCGGGCTGTCCGCACAGCAATCCTGTGAGTCAGATACTGGTCTTATCCCTGCTTTAAGGGAAAACTGAAGCTTAGAGAGATAACTTGCCCACAGTCACACAGAAAGCAAATCTACTTTCAGCTCAGAGCCTGCATACCGTCCCATGCTACCGAATTATCCCTTTAAGCCTGCTTTAATGCGTACTTCCTCAGTCCTCCCATGACTGTTATCTAAACTAATGCCTGGTTTCTTCCCAACACCTGAAAATGTTTTCCTTTCAATTAAAACAAAAACCAAAGTGTATATGTGTGTGCGAGTGGGTGACCTGTAATTTAATGAAACAATTTAAATATTAAATATTCACATTGTTTAAAATTTAAAAGGTACAAATGGTTTAAAGCAAAGTCTCCCTCCTAACCTTGTTCTCCCAGCCATCTGGCGCCCCTTCCCAGAGGCAAACAATGTTATCAGCTTCTATTGTGTATTTCTAGATAAAAGCACTACAAGCAAATACATTTTGTCTCGCTCTCTTTTTTTAAATGATAGCATAACGAACTCAGTGTTGTGTGCTTTGATTGTTTCCATTTGTCAGTATGGGAAACCGTCCCATACTGGTATATAAGGCGTGTTCTCCTCTTTCCTTACAGCTAAAAATAACCCATTTGGATGCACCCTCCTTTCTGTTGGACAATTAGAAAATATCTAAATGTGTCCTATTGTAAATGATGTGACAATGAATACTCTGTCATTGTGCATGTTTGTAGATCCACAGTACAGATTTCTAGAAACAGAATGGCTGGGTCAAAAGTCATGTGCCCACGTATTTTTAATCGATACTCTAAATTGACTTCCAAAGATTTTTTTTTTTTTTTTTTGGAGAAAGAGAGAGGGAGAGAAGCTAAAGGAGGGGGAGAGGGACAAACAGACTGTGCTGAGAACAGAGCCCTCGGAAGGCTCAACCCTGAGATCATGACCTGAGCCGAAATCAAGAGTGGGATGCTTAACCAACTGAGCCACCCTTCCACAGATTATTTTAACAAAGTACATGCCTACCAGCCACAAATGAGATTGTTTATTTTCCCTTACCCTCTCCAACACAGTGGATTATTAAACCTTCTGGTCTTTGCCCATCTGATAGATAAAAATGGAAAATCCATTTCTTCTCTTGCCTCAGGTTACTTGAGTTTAATCTGTAACTTGTTGCCCACAAACCGTTTCATTGATTCGTTTAAATAGCATAGGGCTTTTCACATACAAGTTTCTATCCCAGTCACCCCTTCGCCCTGTGAAGTAGAATCTCTCTCCAAAATCGTTCTGTGGCTTAAGAGTCCTCCAGATGGCTGGGGTTTGAGTAAAACTCCTGATTTCTTCGTGGTAGAGTCATAGGATCATTATTGGGGTTTGGGAGGAGCAAATAAATAATATTCCTGTCCCAATTCTGTCCCCAATCCCCTCCCCACCCAGCTCTAATTTGGGACCAATCAAGAGGCAGTCACAGGAATCAGACAGATGGGGATGAAAGTATCTGCTTTATGTCTGATAAAGCTGATTGGAGTCTAAAGCTTAGACCCAGAAACAGATGGGTTTTCTAATATCTGCCCTGAATCAAAAAACAAGCAAACAAAAAAAGCCACAATTAAACCCATACACGCGGTCATAGGCAGGGCTTCTCAGCAAAGGGCAGTCTTCTGTGCAGTGACGGCTACTTAGTACAGGGCCTCCGAGGAAAGTGGGTTTCCTGAGGACAACCAAGCCCACCAAGAGCTTACATGGTTCTCGTGTGCTACTCAGGCAGACCAGCTACACACATTATATGTAGCCCCAGAGGTGTCTCTCCCCTATCCCTCCCTCACCACACGCATACACGCACGTGCCAGAGGCAAGGAAATTCTCACCCCTCCATGCAAATGTAGGGAGAGGGCATAAGAATACTTCTACTGTTAAACCTTCCCCGATGAAGTTCTAAAGAAAAATGGGACCTTTTGTGGGGTGGGAGGGAATTAAAAAAAGAGGGAGACAAACCATATGTGACTCTTAATCTCACAAAAGAAACTGAGGGTTGCTGGGGGGAGGGGGGTTGGGAGAAGGGGGGTGGGATTATGGACATTGGGGAGGGTATGTGCTTTGATGAGTGCTGTTAAGTGTGTAAACCTGGTGATTCACAGACCTGTACCCCTGGAGATAAAAATATATTATATGTTTATAAAAAATAAAAAAATTTAAATTTAAAAAAAATGTGAAAAGAATGCAAAATATATTCACTACTTCATTCACTAAATAACTCATTGAGGGTCTACCCAGTACCAGGCTCTGTGCTCGGATCTGGGACTGAGAAGACAAATACTCAGCTCTCGCCTTCTATAGGACAGATGTTGTACAAGCGAGATAGCCACAGAAATAAATCACCTTGTACAAACTCTAACCGAAGCATGGACAAAGGAAGGGGCAAGGCTTTGCCAAGGTGCCAAGGGCTGTGCTAGGAAGGATGAGTAGGGCAGCAAACGGCCATGCATGTGAAAATTCTTGGTCAGGAGTTTGTGGGTCGGGCAAGAGGGAATGCCAGATCAGGAAAAGGTCGCAGTTGCAAAAGGAGAGAATGGAATCAAGTTGTGTATGAGGCACAAAGAGTATTTCTGTGTGGATGGGGACCTGTGCAGAGGAGAAGGTAAGAGCAGGTGATGTAAGACACACCTGGGAAAGCACCAGAGCTGGGCTGGGCAGCCTCTGTAAGCCACACTCGGGAGCTTGCCCTCAATCCTTAGACCAGGGGGAGCCCTTAGCGCTTTTTAAGCAAAATTGACATAACCCACTTTGTTTCAGGATGGCCACTGTGGCAGCAAATAAGAAAGTTAGAGTGGAAAGAGAGAGACAGAGGGAAAAAACAGAACTGAGAACTAAAGGGGGGAGGACCAGTTAAGAGTCAGCAAACTGACGCAGAAGAAAGAGGTTAAGGGTCAAGATTAGCACGAGGGTGATCAAGAAAAGTGGAGAAAAAAAAAAAAAAAAAAAGAAAAGTGAAGAGATCCAGCAGACATTGTCCAGGTAGAATGAGCAAGAGGCGGTGATTAACCAGTCAAAGGAGGTGAGTGGGAGGGAATCCAGGGCAAACAGGCGTTCTGTTTGAATGGCGAGGCAGGCACCCGAAGCAAAAGAGGAGCAGGCTGGGCAAGAAGAAACTGAGTTTTGTTTTGGATCATCTATGTTAGAGTGACCTGAGAGATAGTGGGATGTTTCCGGCAGATGCTGAGAAATGAAAGTCTGAGCTTGGGAGAGAAATCAGGGCGCAGATAGACTTGGCAGCTCCTGGGATAAGGGCTATAAGGTACCCAACAGGCAATAGGTATCTGGAACGGAGAAGAGATCAATGAGGACAGTTCCATGGAAAGCAAGGAGGTCTGGGAGATAAGGAGCGAGCCCTTATCTCCCTTCAATGAACCACTGAGGAGATCAAATTCTTCCTCCTCCTAGATGTTCAAGGCCTCCTCCTAGATGTTCAAGGCCAAACGGCGTCTTTGGAGGGGATAGTGTTCTCATCCACATCTGCCCTATGATATTCATCTTCTAGGGCTGCCTGGAGAGCTAATTGGGTGAGAGAAAGAAGGGTGAGGACAATGGCTCAGCTTCCTCCCACATGCCTCTCTAGAAGAAGCTTCTCCGTGTTTGCCATAGAATGGAAGATAAGAGAGCAGAGCAGGGCCTTGGGAACACCTTCCGCACAAAATCTAGCACAAGCTCTGCATTTACAAACATCCAAAGGAAATCTAATATCCTCCTTCATGAAGTTAAGGAAACCTAATATCCTTCTTTATGGGTTTAAGGAAATCTAATATCCTTCTTTTCCTTCTTTATGGATTTCTCACCAGTGAAGCCCACGCTAACAGTGATCACTGCCAGGATCCTTCATGACCACACCATCTGCTCTGGTCACAGCTTGGACAATTGTCCATGTTCACCTTTCTCTAGCCATCAGATCTTGGCACAAGGTAGGCCATGTGCCTGGAATGCCCCATTCGTTCTATAAAATTTCTCTTGATTTCTTCAAAGTCATGCTTGATTCTTACCCTGTCTACAAAGCTTCTGTCCATTTTCTGTCTCTGTACGTCAACTGAGATCCACTCTTACTACCATCTGACTACAGACTTGGTCTGTGTTAACATTTTTTATTCTACAGAAATCGTGTCATTTGTCATAATTATTTAGGGGAATAAGCAGACTTTTCTAGAGAACCAGAGCTTTGCCTCTAAGCCTCAGTATTTTATTTGCTTCATTGAATGGACCAATATTTATTGAACATGGCCTTGTTATGTGCCAAACAATGTGCTACACAATGGAGATTTTAAACAAAGGAAAATAAACACAGAGAAAGTATTCATTACATAGGCCAAGAAGCAAGCCTGGGCCTCCTTTAGGGGATGAAAAACTAACATCTTAATTGCTCCCACTGCCTTCTTTGGTAGATCTTACTAAAGCAGAATATTCTGTTCCCCGCCTTCTTAGAGAAGAATGAACATCTGAGACATTTGTGTTGACTTGGGTGCATCAACTTGAACATTTCTTTTTTTAATTAGAAAAACAATATGTTCCTTATGAAAAGTTGCAAAAAAAAAAATTTTTTTTAGTCACCCATGGTCATACCATCCAAAAAAGCAACCACCACTAACATATTTGTGTATCTTTCTAGGCTTTTGTCCAACCAATTTTAGGAAGTTTGCCTAATAGAGATATACTATATTGAACACAAAAGTTCATAGCTTGCTCTCTTACACGTTCCCAGTACGGTGTAGCCAGTTTTCCAGGAAGCATCTTTGGTTGAACCATGTCGACCAGGAGAGAAATCCCAGGCCCTGTTTGCCACCCATTTCTCTGGCCCCTCTTGCCCCCATCCAGAGGAGCGAGTTTACCCCACCCTCTGCTGTGACAGCAGAAGCTTGAAAGAGCAGAGGAGGGGTGGACACAACATGCCCAAAGCTGAGAAGTCCGTAGGACCCAAGGATGAATTAAAAGAGAGAGTCCTCCTTATTTTTGGAGAGAGGAATCACAAGTCTCAGGGAGTAGGATATAGCAATAGGAGGTTCTAGACATGGAGACAGAAAGAAATAAAAGGGAGGCCTGTAGGAAGTGGAAAGAGATGTCTAGGAGAAGCAGGGGCATCTATATGGGAGACCCTCTGACTAGCAGAGGTATCCATTCTCCACCACCCCCCTTTGGCAGAAAGAGGAGATAACACCTCAGAGGCTACACTGTCCCACCGGAGAAGGAACACCTTCGAAGGCTATCATCCAAGCAGAGAAGACCATAATATGTCCCATCTTGAAAACACACTAGTTTCCAAATTCTCCATTTCCAGAGGAACCCTGTGCACAAAACTTGGGAGAAAGAAAAGGGACCTTTAATATGTCTTGTGTTTGTAAGAGAGGGACATCTCCCAGGACTACCAATGAGCAGGGAAGGAAAGCATGTCCCTGCCACCTGTTGAAGACATTGTCTCACCTTTATGCACCCCCAGGAAATTATGGACTGCTTATAGAATGTGAAGGGTAGTTGCCCCATGCAAAATGGCCCCAGAACACCCACCATTAAACACCCATTGTTCTTCCTTCCCCTTTAGTGCAGTGACTCCCAACTTTATCTGCACGTTGGAATCACCTGCATAGCTTCCCAAACTATCAATGCCTATGTCCCACCTCCAGAGATTGTATGACTCTGTCTCAGGGGCGGCCTAGATTTAAAACTTAAAAAAAAAAAAAAAAGATACTCAGGTGATGATAATGTGCATCAGATGTGTTTGAGAACCACTGCTTTATTGTTGGGTCCTGGAAATCACTTCTCCTCGTAGGTGGTCTATAGACTATAACCCATCGCCCCAACTCTAATACAATGTTCTGGAAAAGCTTCTAGAATATATCTGAAATGGGGGGAAATGAATTTGGAACAGTGCAAATAAAATGCATGAATTGTAGAATCATAACTCTTTTTTTAAACATTGAATGTGTCTGCTGGGAGACCTCAGCTTTTTTCTGGATAGCTGAGCTGGCTAAAGAAGTAACCACCAAATAAGCCAAGTTTTATGGCATCTCTGTAAAGTGTATGGGTTGTGTGTTTATCTATGCATATGCTTATAGAATGTTAGCCCGCAAGTTGATGAGTTCAACTATAATGTCTTCTCTGAGGGTTCAAGCAACTTGAGAGCAGGTATCATATTAATGCATCATTGTGCGGCATCTTGAAGAGAAACTTTACACCCAGGAAGTTCACAGTAAAGGCCAGAGTGATCTTCAGCACTCACGTTGCTGCTGATTCTCCCAGGGCTGGCTAATGGACCAAGGAACAGCCCCAACCCCTAAGCGACAGGGCACTCCTTATAGAAGTGGTATCTGGGGTCTTCTTGGGGATATCAAATATGATCTCTCCCCAATTAAAATATTCCTGATGAGTACTATTACTTGTTCCCCAGGGAGGACACTGACTAAGAGAGCTAAAAGCAATGAGTTCACCTTACAGTTTCCCACTCAACTGCCCTTTAAATGTGAAAACAATTATTTTAATCACTTCTAGCTGGAGGCTGCCCAGAGCTGGAAGAGGTTCTCTGAGCATCCTTGAGAGACCTGGACCAGGGAGAGAGCTGGTCCTCAGAGCCCCTGGCTGATGCAATCTGAGGACATTCCCCAGAAGATATATTCCTCACTTCTTAGTTTAAAACAATAAATTAAAAGTTTAGGAGAACAATCCTAAACATCACACTAATTGACTTCAGAGACAAAAGGCAGGTCTAGCCCATTATAGCTCAGCCTCCTGCAAAGGCCAGAGAGTCTGTGAGGAGCATGGGTCCCACACAGGCAGACCAAAGTGTTCTTGCCCTCTGCCACGTCTTGTCTAGTTTACCCTTCTTTAAAAAAAAAAAAAAATTATTTTCCTCTTACAGCAGAGCCCTTAGTAGAGAAGGTCTAATGATAAATTTCATTAAATCCAATCTCAGTTATGTTTTACCTCAGTGTTGCTACAGGGGTCCCCCAAAAGTCTTTAGAAAGAAAGAACTTAAAATGAGTATTTGACACCTTTGGGTACACTTTGATCTTTTTTTGGGGGGGGTACACTTTGATCTTAAATAAAATATATCATTTGACATATCTGGGGAGTTAGAACAATTGGGGGAGGAGGAAATGGGGTTTTTTTAAGTGAAACAAATAAAAGGTATTGCAAGACTCCCAAAGAGTGAGAAGTACAGTGGTGTCGTGACACAAATGGCACCTGTGGGCCCCTTTCCATGGACAGATCATTCTGAGAATAGCCTTTCTGTAGAAGGAAGGAATCTTCTGACCACTTTTCTACCTGAACCTTCTATTCTTCTAAGGACTTCTAAACTACAGCATTAGTAACACTCTGCCTATAAATGTTCTTGATTTCCATGATGCCAGTCTCTTCTAGTCCGCCCTCTAAATGTTCTTGATTTCCACGATGCCAGTCTCATCTAGTTCTCTCCCTAACGTTCTAGATGCTTCTTCCCCACCCTGCTAACGGGCAAATCAATACCAAGTGCTAGGCTCTTGGGCTCTGCCCTCGGCCCTCTTTATCTAGGCTCTCCCTACATGACCTAAAACACTCCCATGACTTCAGCTGTTATCTGTAAGGTGCTGATTCCCAGAGGTAGCTCTCCTGCCAAGGTCTACATCCCATTATTTCTTGGACATGGATTGGCCATCAGAGTTTCCGCAAACCCAACATGTACAAAACAAAATGCATACTGGTTCCTAAATTCTCCTTGCATTCCTGATCTTTGCAACTGACATCCTCATCTACCCATCACTCAAACAACAAATTGGAGCTCACCCTCAAATCCTTCTGTTCACCCCCTACATCCAGCTTATCACCATTTGTCTGTTAGGAATTGCTTTGGGCTGCTGGACAAAAATGATGGATACTGCAATGACTTAAAGAAGAAAAGATTTTTTTTTTCTTATATAGCGTGAAGTGCAGAGGGAAACCATCCAAGGCTAGTATACTGGGCCCGCCATGTCATTGGGCCCCTAGACTCCTGGCCGTTCCTCTCTGTCAAGCTCTTCACGAGGTTCCCACCCTTAAGAGTACATCGTGGCTCCACACTGTTCCCAAGTTCCAGGCAGAAAGAAAGAAAGACAGAAGAGGCAATCCACATACTTCTTTTGGCCCATATTTCATTAGCCATAAAGAGAATGCATAGAACAGCTATTAGTGGGGCAAGATAGAAATCAGGGCCACCCATCCTACTTCTTAATAGCTTTCAAATTATCCCCTAACATATTTTGTTCGGGCCCTTATCATTTCTTCTGTGGATTATTTCAATAGCCTCCTAATAAGACTCCCTGCCCTACCACCTGTGCCCCTCACAGCCATGATTTACGCGGCCGCCATAACTATCTTTCCTAAATGTGAATCTGATCCCTGCTTAAGATCTTTCAGGGGCTCCCCTATAGTCCTCAAGAAGAAGCCCACCCTGCCTTACATGCCTTTAAGCCCTTCCCAGTCTGACTCAAGACCATTTCTATGCCTCCTCTTGCCTCTCATCCCCCAAGTTCCAGACACACCGACCACACCTTCATCCCGGGGCATCTCAGTTGTCTTACGCCACCCCATCCTCACAAGCATTGTCGCTGGGTCTGCACAAAGACACTTTTGTGTGTAAACAACGATTAAAGATTTGAGGAAGTACCCACACTGTTTGTGTTCGCACACAAGGAACAGTGAGCAAAACACGTTCTTTGTCATGCATCTATACATACCGCCCTTTGGAAACCCAACAGAGATGCCTCCTCTGTCTCCAGAAAGAATCTAAAGATGACTCTCCAGGAAGAAGCACATGGGAGAGTCTCCGTGTCACTTCCTCGGTGACCTAATTAGTTCAGCCTTCCACACGTCGAAGAAGAGAAGGGAAAAAGGCAGCCCCTCACTTAAGAGTCCTCCTGCAACCAAGACACCTCTATGTAGATGAAAGCAAACCAAAGGAAAAGTGAATAAGGATGAAAGAAAAAGGGCGTAATGATGAAAGAAGACCTGTACCCCCAGATAGGTAGAAACTCCTGCAAAATGCATCCACCAGCCTGGATTCTGACCTGAGATGTGTGGCTTGTGGGCAAGAACAGAGAGAATGGAGAAAAAGCAAGAGGCTCATTGGAACCCAAGTGATGGTGTTTTCCCTGGTTTTCTCAAAAACTGAATTGCTTGGGATGCCTGGGTGGCTCAGTTGCTTGAGCAGCTGCCTTCAGCTCTGGTCATGATCCCAGGGTCCTGGGATAGAGCCCCACATCGGGCTCCCTGCTCAGCAGAGAGCCTGCTTCTTCCTCCCTCTCTATCTTCTGCTCTCCCTGCTTGTGCTCACTCTCTCTGACAAATAAATAAATCTTAAAAAAACAAAAAACTGACTTGCTTCCTACAAGTGCCGGGGGGAGAAAAAAACAATCACAGTCCATAGTTACCATGGGGAGGACAAGGGTAAAGCTAACAAAAGGTGACATGTGACTCTGTGTGTGTGTGAGATGCCCTGGGCACCACGCCCCCGGCTATTGAGAGACCCCTGTGGAAAACAGGAGCCAGAGTCTCCTTTGCCATGTGTCGGCTGTCTCCTTCCAGGGAGCCTTCTGTGGACCTTGCTCGTGCTAGTTCAATGTCATCCGCTTTACTGTAAATAAATGCTGCCACTGGGGAGCTAGCCTATCACCCCCATAGTGCTAAGACTTGGCTGCTTTTTCCAGCACACACATCACTGGGAATGAGCCTGGCCAATGAGTCAAGTTTCTGGAGAAAGAAATAGAATGATCACGCGCCTGTCCAATGACAGAAACTGCTAAGGACACGAATCTTCTCTCTGTCGATTTATGTTCCTGTAGCTCTGTGGGAAGATTCTTAGAAGTGGTAGCGAGAGAAAAGGAAACTGGGGATCTTGGTGTTTCGGTGACATTTCATCTTGGCCAGTTACTGCTTCTTCACTCGACACTCTTTAAAAGAAAAGGAAAAAAAAATAGTGTCTTTTAGGCACAAATGATTAAAGAGAAACAGAAGACAGGACAAGAAAGTTCCAAAATGCTCCTCTACTGTAACCTGAAGCCATTCTCTGAGAGGGGTTGGACAGATTGTGTGAAGAAAATGAGTGTTGGGAGAAAGGAAGATTGAGTCGTCAGGTAGGGAGAAAGCACCTCACAGTACATCACAGTCATGTTTTCAGACACCCAGAAAACTGGCCGCGAGGACTGGAAGACTTGGTGCGATCTGGGATTTGAGGTCATTCTCAAAGCACCACCGAGCCGAGCCCCCGAGGAGTGAGTGCATCCCAGGAATTGCCCATCACTCTGGTACCCAGGCCTTATCCTCACTTGACATCGTCCAGCTCCCACACACTGGCCACGTCACTGTCTCCCTATCCTTCTTCTCCTCCTATCTTCCCGGACTCCTCGGTGTTCATCGATCCATACATGGCGAGGAAGTCCAGTGCCTTCAGACAGCTCTAGGGACCTGCTCTGCCTGGTACACCACTCGCGCATTTGACACCGTATCTGAAGAGTCCTTTCTGCAGCGACGGAGAACTCTCCGGTCCATTATCATGTGCTCGGAGGCCCTTTGCTTAGGAGTAAGGACTCAGATCCATCTTCATTAATCTTTGGCTATGCCAAGGTCATCAATGAAGTTGCGGTAAAAACAAACTTGCAGGAAGCGACGGCGGTCCGTGGCGTGGTTAATTCTGCGTGGTTTTAACAATTTTAGAAGACCAGGTACGAATCAATACTGTACAGTGGATCTTGTAGTTTTGTTTTGTTTTGTTTTGTTTTCTCTCTCTCTCTCTCTCTTCTGTGAGTGATTGCTTGCTGCCCAGAGGACGTTTTCTTTACCTGAGATTTCATGTGCTTAGGAGAAAACTATGAAGGCAAAGAGGAAACTGGTTACATGTAGGTGTTTCCTAACTTGGGTTTCACTTTTGTCTCTCACACACTTTTAACCCTGTAAAGGTGAACTAGACAAATGCCAGACTAGACCAAACTAGACCGATGGTGCTGCCTGGGTCCTTTCTGAAGCTGAGGCGCCCATGAAAGGCCCCCACTTCTCAATCCCGGCTCCACAGCTAGGTCAGTGGCAGGGACAGCAGAGAAGTGACCAGAAGAACAGTGTTTCTCCCCTTTCCCTAGCTGGTGGCAAACAACTGGCTATCATCTTACTTTCTTTGTGTCTCCTGGACTTTAATCTGCTCACTAAGTATCAACCTATGATTTTCATTGCTGGTTTGTTTGTTTGTTTTTAATGTAAGCTCTATCCCCTATGCAGGTCTTGAACTCATAACCCTGAGATCAAGAATCACATGCTCCAATGACTGAACCAGCCAGGCACCCCCCCCTTCATTGATGTTTTAAAGCAAAGAGATGGGGTGTCCGGGGGGCTCAGTCAGCTGAGTGCCCAACCCTTGGTTTCGGCTCAGTGATCTCGGGGTTGTAGAAGTCACCCTCATGTCAGGCTCCACACCCACCCAGAGTCTGCTTGAGGGCCTCTCTCCCTCTCCCTCTGCCCCTCCCTACCCCTTCTCTCTCTCCCTCCTTCTCTCTCTCAAGTAAATCATAAAAAACAAACTTCAAAAAAATAAAGCCAAGAACTCATGGGTGAAGGAAAAAAGGGGAATTATGGCAGCCACACATTTTTTTTTTTTCATTTTCTTCTGGAACTGTGGAAGGGAGAGTAGATACCTACAGTAACCATGGCGTGACTTCTCTACTATTCCAAGAATTGTACATTTCAGTTTGTTTCCTAGTACAGGTTGCACAAACCCCCGCCCCAGGGAGCCCTTTATTAATACTTCATTCACCGGAGAGAATGCAAACAAAGCAGGCAAAAGTTGCCACGTCTGATGCAACTTCTTTTAGGACTGAACCAGGCACTGATGCAAAACCCCAGGGAGCCTCGAAGTTAACGCCACCTGGGAATTTGAGCAGGAGAAGCTCCCTCTTTGTGCCACGGGTCTTCTGCCTTTCCTTTGAAACCCCCAGGCCTTTCTTTCACCTGGCCATCTGCTACTTATCACACTTCAATTAGAAAACCAAAGGAGGGGAGGGGGCTCAGGCTTCTGCACAGCAAAGCCTAGAACCCTGTGGGGACAAGTGGAGGAGTGCAGGAAGTAATCCCATGCCCATCTTCTGAGGACTCATCCCTGAGTCGTGCAGGGACACCTTCCGTGTCATTCCAGAGGTCTGTGAGTTGTCATACACAGCAGATGTGATAGACAATGGGAGAAGGGTACTCAGGGCCCAAGCTCGGGGATGTTCATTCAAACTCTGGGAAATTTCTAAAGCTGATTTGCTCCCTCACACAATCCAAAGAGAAGAGAGATGCCTGTGTACACACACAACCCCCACGCCCTCTGACATGACCAAAGGAAGTTACATGAGGACTTCTGATATGACTGGATGCCCGTGATGATGCCGCCCTTGTTCCCACAATAGCTTCTCTCCCCCTCGCTGGGCTGCGGTCACTCTGATGAAAATGCTGAGACGCGGAGAAACATCACCACGATCTCAAAAGGTCATTCTGTCCTTGCCGTCCCCAGCCTTCCCGGTGAGAAAGAACAGCACTAACCATTCATACTGAGTATGGCTCTTACTCAGCTATATCTTCTGGGCCTTCTTGAAACCAAGGTGAAGTCTTAGCGTGGAAAGTTCCAGACTTAGCGTTTGTTTTCAAAAGAAACCGGATCTAAGGGGTGAAGTACTGGGCCACAAAACATCTCCCAGGAAAGTCCCTTAAACTCGGACAAAATTCTGTCTTTACTCACCTGTGGGATTTCACCAGAGCTTGTAATCATGAAGTTTCTAACCCATAGACGAACATTAGGAGGACGGGAAAGATAAAAGGTATAAACCCAGGTGCCAGCCACGTGAATAATGGGGGCTTTTTGGTGGCCATTTCCATAAATTTAACCAACAGATTATACCATCCTTTTCTTTTCCTTTTATCTCCTTAGCATCCTGTCACCGAAGGAGTGATAAAGATTCAAGGGAAAAGAAGAAAAATCCCGTTCGGATTGATTTTCTTTTTCAAATTGGTTTTCTAAATGCAAGTGATAATGACCAAAGACTTTTAAAAAACTCATTTCTAAATGATTTCATCTTTCTGCCTTGAACACATATCACTTAATTCAATACTCTCAAGCAAGACCACACTTTTGTTAACATTCCACATTTCCTTTATTGATTACTATAGGCCATCCTATCCAAAAGGAATGGAGGATGAGCCAGGATATCTCTCTTTAATTTCTAGGTCATAATAGTTCTTGGTGGAAGTGAACTAGAGGCCCATCTAGGAAAGGAACGACCCCAGTAATGACCACTAGGAGAAAAGCAAAAAAAAGAAAACAAAAAAGAATTTCTCTTGCTGATGTTATCCGTATGACGTTAAGACAGCTCTCTCTCTTGCTCTCTCAACTCTTGAGACCTAACAAGCTTGGTAGATAGAAAAGCCAAAGAAACTCAAGATCCTCTTTAATACTCATCTGAGGACCCTTCCTTTCCATAGGACGTGTGACCAGAGTTGGAGGCCAAGCTTCCCCCCCTCTACCCAGGCTTCCCCAGGGAGGCATAAAGAAAGCTCATCCTGGGTGCCCTTCTGCAAACTATCGGACACCCAGCCCTGTAGGGAGAGGTCACTCTAGGAGACTCAGTTAGCTTCAGATATGGAGAAGTACACCATTTTGTGTGTGTGGTATGTTTTTTGGCTTTTGTATTTTTTTTTTTTAATATGGATATGAAAAACAGACCACAGACATTCTCTGACAAGTTGTGTAATTTTTCTACACAAATCGGGGCTTGAAAACCCTTGGAGGCGATAAATGGGAACACAGAGCGAGGGTGACAGGACACAGTGAGTCATTTCAACATCCTGCTGATCACAGAACCCTACAAAAGCTCCATGTGTCTCAAATTTTTGCTGGGGGCTTTCCATCTGAATTCATTCTCCGTCCGATTGCTACGGTTTGCCCCTTCTTTCCATTTGTCCCTCTGCATCACATGCATCTGAATTCTTGCTGGTCTACAAAATAACGTCATTGTGTTCTGCTGGGTGTTGGGTTTTTAAATGTCAGTGTTCTGGGCTCAGCCTTACATGATGAGATAACACAGAATATTTCTGACTTCATTCCTGCGATGGTATTAACTGCTAAAAACAATTTTAAATGGTAGGTGCAGGAGACTCAGAGTATCCACTTATCTTGATGAGCCCTGAGTAGTATAGATAGAACCGTTCTAGGTTGTACATCTGAAATTCCTGACACTGTATGTTAACTACATTGGAATGAAAATTTTTTAATTAAATTTAAATTTTTTTTCAGAGGGTAATTATTTTCATAACCTTGAGTGTGGGGGTTGAATTGGGCTAATGGACAGAATTTTAGCAACTTTAGGTTTTTCTCCAGATTTTCCTTCAACCTGTAGTTCTTGGGACTCTTAGACTATAAGAACAAACAAAAAAGGAAACTGGGAAGGAGCATTTGTGTATCTGTGGTACAAAGAGGCAACAATAATGGGGGGAGGGTTATTCTTCTGAACAAACGTTTCTGTTTCTGGTGTCTGTGTGTCTGGCTGGCAGGAAATACAGTTCTAGTCATGATTCGTCTCCACTTCTGTGGATTCTGAGCACGCAAGGTGCCAGGCAGGGAGAAGGGAGGAGGAGGGAGGGAAGGTACCAGGAGGCTGAACCATGAAGGCTCATAGCCAACACTCCTCTTCCTGCCACAATTGAATCCCGGTGTTAAAAAATATTATGAAGGTAAGGAAGACTTTATTCAAGAGACAACTGAATGGAACAAGGGGAAGTAGGGATTTATGGTTAGGGGTATGATGAGAGGGTCGGTGGATGGAAACTTACAAAGAGGAGGCTTCAGGAGTGGGGGAATTCTAGCTAACTGGCTTAGTGGAACCCTTGCTGAAGATGGGCCAGGACGATCAGACACCAAAGATGGGGTGAGGAGTTTGCTCAGAAGCAAAGGATGGTGTGAAGCATGGGGGTTCTTTCTAAATGACCCATCAAGATTCTTGCTAAAAGTGGGCAATGCAGGTCCAACAAAGACAAACCCTGAAGCCCCAACGTCAAAGTATATTTGGCTTAGAGGGGCCTCACTAAAGTTGAGTCAAGAAGAGAGTCTTTGTCACTGATTGCCTGGCAAAGTTTAGACGTTCTGCTCTGAAAGCATTCCCTTGTAGTCGCTGGGTCCGCAGACCACCCATGGGACCCTCACAGCTACTCCACAGAATATTGGCCACTACCCCTAGAAGGCACTCAGCTTGAGAGGAACTTGGGACCTGCCATGCATAGAAACCCCAAAATTGGCCTCTCCTTTTAGTGTTTTGAATCTCCCTTCCCTACCCACCCACACAGAGCCAATGCAACACCTCAACTGCAAATCCTTTCTTCACCCACTTTCTTTCCTGGAATACCCAGTTCATCCGACTTAAACAACATAACATTGGGTAGGGCTGTTTTCCGGGTACCAATAAATTACGCCTTGGTTTCATACTACAAAGTCTTGGTTTCTTGGGATGGGGGAGGTAAAAACACAAGAGGGAGCACAGAAATAAGTATCTCAATAAATTGTTTCTAAGTTATCAATAGAATGACTTAAGAACATAACTGTTCTACTTTGAATATACGTGTCTTTCTATTCTTGCCTGCAAATACTATCGTATTATTTAGAATTATTTAGAATTTAGTTCAGGATATTCTGCCCAAAACACCTGACTTCTAGGTGCTGTATCCCCTGAACAAGTTGCAAACCGTTAATATTGCAAGTGTGAAAGAAAATGTATCATGCCATGTCAGGAGCATTGGTGGCTATAGAATATTGCTTGATGATTCTGAATTACATCAGTTGATTCGATGGGAGGGAAGGAGAAAAGACAATGACCTGTGTCTTGGGGAAGGGAACTCTCAGCTAAGAAAAGGAGTGATCATGTACCCCTTAATGCTAAAGTCAAAAGATTCATCGGAGGACAGGAGAACTTCCAGACAAAAAACAGGATACTTAGCTCAATTTGAATTTCAGATAAGCAATAACAATTTTTGTGTAAGTATAGACCATGCCATATTTGGGATATACTTATACTAAAAAAAAAAAAATTTCCATTGTTTATCTGAAATTCACATTTAGCTGGGTGCCCTATATTTTTATCTGCCAAATCTGGCAGCCCTAATTACAGGCTCCTTTTTTAAATATCAGCTTAAGCAATTGATAACATTGATATTAAGCCTGACAGAGGTGCCATGTTTAAAATCGTGTCCTAAACTAGACACCAAAATGGGCGGGTCAAATATTGTAACAAATCGTCTTAAATCACTTTCTGGCTTCCAGTCCTGCACTGCTTCTCCCAGCTACAAGCTGAAGCGGTCACTGTCCTGGGATGGGTGGATACTGTGTCCCAAGCAGCAGGACCAGGGAGTCATCAACCAGAAACATTCTGTTTCCTTCACAGGTTTCTCTTAACTTCCATTCCCAGGCCCCCATCTCAGACCTCTGCTCTTCTTCCTGAATACTCTCTCGAAGAGAACATCTTTCCTTGCTCATGGGTTCCATCACTCCTGAGCCGGTTTCTGCCTCCTTGGGTTCAAGCAGCAGCCCCAGCCATGAGTTCCCCTTGGGTTTCTTATCATTTCTTAAACTTGGCTGGCCAGAGCAAAACCCACAAGGCTCTCTTCAGACCAGCTTCTCCTCACGTCTGCAGCAACCTGGGCGCCACTGGCCCCAGCCCACTGGCATCTTGAATGGTTCTCTTTCCTGCCTCCTACAGTCAGACCAAATCTCAGCATGGTTCCTCTGTAAATTGTCCCTCACCCATAGCTTTTCCCAGGGAGGCCACATTCATCTTGGCCTACCTCTCACATCTCAAATTGCAACTCCCCCAAACCCAGGCATTTCCTCTCCAGATCTGTCTCCTTATTGCTTCCAAGGCTTCTGGCTTCCTGCAGGGCTCAATCAAAGCCCTCTGCAGTAAAGTCCTACCCTGCCTAGAAATGTTGGTTCCTATGTCCCAGCATGACATTTCTTCCACGGCCTCTCTGTCTCAGAAGATGGCTTCCTCCTTTCTACCCCCACACCATTCTCCCCTCTGAGAATGTGCTAAATCCAACCCCTCCTTCAGAGACAAGGGCAATTTCCTCTTCCCTTGTGGAGATTTCCTTGTCTAATCTGACCTCCCTGGGTCTCCTACACTCAGGCTTTACCTCAGTGAAGTCCTGAAAGGATAAAATGATGCCATTTTCTTTGTTTAATAAAGGGAATGGAGGTGGTTGCCTCCTTCACCGAGACTCTGGCTTCCCTCAGTGACAGGGTTCAAAACACATGACCCCCTAAATATGGCCCTCAGTATACTGAGTACCTTAAACTGAAGGAGTATGAGAAAATGGCAGATACAAGAAAGTCACTCAAGAGTGACTTTCCTGGGGCGCCTGGGTGGCTCAGTGGGTTAAAGCCTCTGCCTTTGGCTCAGGTCATGATTCCAGGGTCCTGGGATCGAGCCCTCCATCGGGCTCTCTGCTTGGCTGGAAGCCTTTTTCCTCCTCACTCTCTCTGCCTCCTTCTCTGCCTACTTGTGATCTGTCAAATAAATAAATAAAAATATTAAAAAAAAAAAAAAGTGACATTCCTGGCCTATTTATTCCCCTGAAGCCTGTGACAAGACTATGGTATGAGAGGTGCCTTCCCCAGACCTGCAGGGAAGGAGCATCCTTCTCTCCAAGATGGGGGCGGATGGCGGGGTGGGGAGCGAGAAGAACCAAACACATAGGCCTAAGTTTCCCCCACTTCACTATACTTACCTCACACCCTCTTCTGATCACGCTTCCCCACAACTGGCTCTCTTCATCACACCCAGCAAACACTCAGGTTTAACCATCTCTACGAGTCTGCATTTCCTTAGGAAAGCTTCTGCATCACATAAAGCCATATTAAATAAATTCATATCCCTTTCTCCTACTAGCTTCTCCTTGAAGATTTAATTTTCAGACCTAGCCAGGGTCCCTATGCAAGTCGAAGAACATATTTTCCTCCCCTACATCCAAGTCCTCTTGGTCTGGAGGTGATGGGTTCTGGAGAAATATTTTCCAGCCCTGCAGGCAAAATTCCCTCTTGACCTGGAATGTCCGCTATCCCCCAGACCCTGGCCCTCACATCTGAGTCCCCAGAGCTGGTGGAAGATACACGAAGAAAAGAGCTTTCTGAGGTTCAGGCTTCATTTCCAAATGAAAATGAGAAAAATCTAACTTGTATTCATCATAATAAAATTTTATTAAGTGATAATTTTGCATAAGCAGCTCTTTGTGGTTTTTTCTGGCTTAAACTTTTTTTTTTTAAGTGTTGTAGTTTTTTGCATTGGTCAAAGCTAAAAAGTCATCTCTTTCAGGAAAGTTCCGTTTCCTGATTTCTTATATCACAGTCTGACTCACCCAAAGCTGCCTAAGTAATACCCTTAGTTCTTGGGGTGCCTGGGTGGCTCAGTGGGTTAAAGCCTCTGCCTTCGGCTCAGGTCATGATCT
Source organism: Neogale vison (assembly GCF_020171115.1). Lineage (NCBI taxonomy): Eukaryota > Metazoa > Chordata > Mammalia > Carnivora > Mustelidae > Neogale > Neogale vison. The sequence goes on from NC_058091.1 coordinate 137,614,195, forward strand.
CAGGGTCCTGGGATGGAGCCCTGCATCGGGCTCTCTGCTCAGCAGGGCAGTCTCTTCCCCTTCTCCCTTAGCCCCTCCCCCTGCTTGGGCTCTCTCTCTCTCTCTCTCTCTCTCTCAAATGAATAAATAAAATCTTTTAAAAAAAAACAGAGTTCTTGTACCTCACTGCTGTTTGCTAGTGGTTTCCATGATGCACCAGGACAGGACAGCACCTCCCAGAAAATAAATCCATGTCAGACACGGCCTTAAAGCCCATGGTGAATCAAGTTACAGTTGGCCTAAATCCACTCTTTCTTTCTGAAATTGGGTAAGGATCAATTTCTCCATAAGAGTTGTCATCCTCTCAAATTTCATGGACATCCGGGGGGGAAATGAATAAAGATGTTGATTCCAAATGGCCTTTTGCCCTTGGTTCTAATGGGTTGCGACAGTCTAGAATGAGGAACCGTGTCCAATTCTGGTTGGAAATGGGTAAGGTTAAACACACACACACACACACACACACACACATATGCAAAAACATTTAACAGGTCAATAACAAGCAGTGTGATTTGCATGATATCCTGAAGCCTTGCTCTAACTAGCAAGAAGAATTCTGTAGAAGGCAGACTCTGACTGGACCCCATCCAAGGATGCCCATCGATTGAAGTTACTCTGGGACGGGATGGAGGGGAGGAGAGAACAGTGGCAGTGGGGCCAATGGGGAAATGATGGCAGTAGTCCAGGTGAGGTCATGAGGACCCGAAATAAAATGGTGAGGACAGGAAGAAAAGAACATACTTAAGAGGCCTTGGGCCTGGGTGTGTCTGAGAACTATGGGAGGTGGACAGCAGAGCTATTTGTTTAAAGAGGTGATGCGTGGAGGGAACCAGGGAAGAGACTTGTTGCCGTTGCCATAGAGGGAGGCAACGTCAGCCAGGAGGTGCTTACTCTGTGGGTCGGGGATTTTAGTCTCTGGCTCTGGCCCTGTGGATTTATAAGCACGTTCTGCAGTAAGGGAGGCTACAGACAGCAGTAGCCAAAGTTCTTTTCTCAAAAGATGGTAGAGACACAGAAGCAGAAGCCATGCGACTTCATGCCCAGGTGACAAAATGCAACCCAAAACAGAGAGCAGCGGCCTGTCCTGGGAGCCCAGAGCCCACGGCGGCTCGGCTCAGGGAAGTCTTCGAGGAACGTGGCACTTGTTGGTTGGAGCCTGGGGTGTTGGTAGGCAACCTTCAACTGCAGAAAGGCCAGTTCCAGAAGCAGCCCTGGGGACAAAGGACATCACAGGGACCAAGCCAGAGAACATGAGGAAGACCCCAGGGGCTCACAGAAATAACTGGCTGGATGGCCAGTGAAATCCGAGTTCTGACAGTGAATCTGACCTCATTTGTATCCATAGGCTGATGGGGCCTGGAAACATTCGTGTTACAGATAACCACACACCCGAACTTATCACATGACATTACAATCCCCAGTTTACATCACTTTCTCCTTCACTGCTCCAAAAGCTTCTGGGGCGAAGTTCCTCCGTACACTCTCCAAACAGCATGCACGCTTGTGGGAGGCATGGGTCTGGTGTGGCTGAAACCCCAAGAGGGATCTCACTGCAATACGACCGTAGAACCACATCCCGACCCTAAAACAGAGTCATTACAAAACTCCAGCATGAGAACAAGAAATCAGCATTCCTCCAGTGGACACCGTGAGCCCCACGATGACGCCGAGCCCCGGGAAGGACCTGGTCTCTCTAGGTCAGCAAGTTACCTCTATGTCTGCATTTCTTACAAGACAGGGATGCACCGAAACTTAATAAAACGGGCTGCTTGGCCAGAATAGCCAGCAACTTCAGAGAGGGGGTAAAAATAATTCTTTTCTTTTCAGGGGGAAGAGAAGGAGAGGAGGCAGATTAGTTAGTGGTTTTGGAGACCAAAAGTCTAAGCAACACACACTCACGCATGTACCCACGCCAACTTCACCCCCACGATCTGAGACCCTGGAGAGAGTCACTGGGGCCAGGAAGAGGCACCCAGAGATTTACTGAAAACAAGGGCCGAGAGGCACTGAGAAAGGCACTTAGAGAAGAGGCACCTGCTATTGAGAGGCCACAGGTAAGCAAATGGAGCCATCAGTTCAATCTGCCTCCTCCCCCACAACCCCTGACCGCTGCCCTGGGGAAGCAAAGTCTGGCAGAAGGGAGATTCATAGGCAACCCAGAGACATCACCCTTTCCTGCAGAAGGGCCACCAGCTGTCCTGCACGAGGGGCTCTGGGAGTCACTACGACAACACAGAAGCCATTACCTGATAGACTATGTCTGCAGCTGACAGAGAGCAGGACGATCTTCGCGTTCCCAGCCATGGATAGACACTGGTGGGTACAGACACTGCTCCCCAGTTTTCCTCGTGGGTCATAACATAAGGTGATTCTGTTAAGTTCAAGCTGCCGCACCCCCGGCCCCCTGATTTCCAGTCTTGCTGGAGAGGGGCCTGACCAGTGAAAGCAAATTCAACCCTGCTCCCCGTGATGGTCCTGAATGGGAGCTGCTCTGGGGGGCGGGGAGCAGAGATGCTGACATTAAAAATACATATTGTTCCCTCCACCCCACACATTCCCCTCCAAAGTCATTGATTTTTTTTTAAAACTGCTCTCTAAAGGAGACACACATCTCTGTACCCCTCGACAGCTCCCCTGCTATTCAGAAGCAGGAACAGAAGGAACGGATTCTTCCAACACACCGTCAGCCACAGTGGCCAGAGCCCACGGCCAGGAGCTCTTTCCAAGCTCTGCAGAGAATCGTGTCGAAAGCAAGAAAAATAAGAAATATCGATTACCATGTTTGAAGAATTTTAAAACAAGTGTTTGCCATTCCAGCTTGCTTTCCTAGTCTTAGCACTTGAGAAAAATCCTGCATTTCCAGATAGGAAAGTGCTGGGTTTGGGACTTTTAAAAGGGGTCTGGTCATATTTTTCCTAAAATCTCCGTGGTTGGGTGAGTTTCTGCCCATCGCCTATGTTCGAAAAGATTTCAGCGTCGGTAGTAGCTGGGACGGAACAAAGGTGGCGCGAAAACATCAGTTTTAGATCTAAATGAGCCCGGCTTAATAAGACTCACGCGGTTTAAAGGCAGACTAATTTCTCTGTCTCCCGCTAAATACAGATTTGCAAACACCATTAATGCAAAAGAGGTAAGATAAGTCAGGGGCAGATCCCGCGCTGGAGAACAAGTCATCCTAGTCTTTGCCATAATACCCGTGTGGACAGGACCAGACCAGAAGGTGGTCGGAGAAGTTCAGAAGACAGACAGACGAGCTTCGAGGATGCCCCTAGGACATGAACTTCTCCAAAGGCGGTGCTCTCTGCCAGCGGAGACCCAAGCGGAGTCCCGTCTGCCAACCCAAGGAAAAAGCTTCCTGGGTGGGCACGTGCGGTCCATGTGGACACCGACCACTCCTCCCAGTGTGAAGACCCCCAGAGCAGGGGCACATGCAGAACCAGAAGGGAGACTTTTCCGGGCAGCTCCCTTGGGACCACAGCCAGCTTCTTGAAAAGGGGAAGATAAACTTAAAAAAAAAAAAAAATTATAAATAAGAACCAGGCCAGTCGAAAGCTCTGTCTCTGTCCCCCTGCAGGGTGTGACCTGATGTTGGTAGGGAAGCCAGCTCGGTAACTCCCCACCCACGCACCTGCCCCCACTACCCCTGGAGCGGGAGGAAGGGAGGGGCAGCGAGAGACTTCATTCCCCAGGCCTCTGTGAAGGAGACAGGGTGCACCTCAGGCAGGTTAGCTGTGTGGGCTCGATTTGGGTGGTCGCCTCGTGTCTCTGTCATTGTTACAACCAGTTACAAACCCAGAGGGACTCCCCATTTGTCCCCAGCCCTCCACCCAGAGGGAGAGCCTGGAAGTGTCCAAATGTTCCAGCCTGCTCTGATGGGTAAAACCTTGTCTGCTGTCCCCTCACCTGGCTGTGCGGCTTCCAGAAACCCCTGTGACACTTTACGTGGTGGGTCAACTGAAACCTACGTTGAGGAAGTAGCATTTGAGCTGAGTCTTGAAGAAGGAAGGGGATTTGGCCCCTGGGTCAAAAAGCAGCTCTCATGCAAACGTTTCACACAAGAGCATTCAGTGAGGAAAACAAGGGAGAAAAAAACCTGCATTTCCAGGAACACAGACCCGTCAGATCACAGATAACACACATTTTTTTTGCCCTCCCTCTTCTCATTTTCCATAATTTATATCTGCTTGGACTTAGAGTTCCTTAAATCCTTCTTGCTTAAAATCAAACCTGGCCCAGAAGGAAGAGGTGAGTGATATGTAGCTGTGGGGAGAGCCTGGGGGGGGGGTTAGGGTGGCAGGTGCGGAAGATCTGAGAAGATGCTGGTTGAAGTCACCGCCTTGCTAATGGGTGAGAAGTTCAGAAAGTCATGGGCAGCTGTGGGGTCTTTGCGGCACTGTGGAGAGCGGCCCAGTGCCTGCCCTCACAGACCAGCAGAGGTGGGGCAGGGATTGCAAATTCTGCAAAAGGCAAACCCAAAGGGTTGTGGAGGTTCCCCGTGGAGCCCAACACCTTCCCAACCGCTGCAAAGGCCCAATAAGGCCCCCACACATGTCTGTGCACTACTAAAAAAGGTTACAGAAAAACCATTTCTTTGTTTCAGCAAAACGTCCAGAAAGCAAGAGAGGAATAATAGAAGGCCGCACAACAGCCACTTGGCAAAGCTTTCCAGAATGCCTTTCTATGTCTCTGTTTTGCAAGCTCTGGGAGTGCACTGAGACTTCCCCAATCGAGCAAGGATCCTTTTTCTTAACATTTTGCAAGGCTTCCTTACAAATGTCAGGGAACATGACTCCGCAGAGCCACCAAGGTCCTGAGGCGGGTTTTTAAGGTCCAGACTGCACCGTCTTGCTGGCTGGTCTGCCCACCCTGTATGCCCAGCTTCTGAAACCAGCCCTTTTACCCTGTGGCTCCCTTGGCCAAAGGACTTGTATGACTGGTCGGAATCCAAGCCTCGATTCACACTCCCTGCCAGCAAACCCACTTCACCCATGAATACTTGGCACTCACGCAGAGTAGAATTTAGCCAGGCCCGGCTTCTTGGGGCCACTGAGCTTTTCGAGTGCAAATGCTCACCAACAGCCCCCTCCAGGACAAGCCAGAGTGACGCGGCGGGGAAACGGAGCCAAGGCCAAAGGCACTGTAACAGATCCATGAACTGGGAGGGCTCCGCTCAGCTGTGGGCGTCACACAGAGCTCAGGGCACCATAGTTGGCTCTCTGAAGGAGAAACTGGGTGCAGTGGCATATCTACCAAGGTTTATTACGGACTTTAAGGGTATACAAAGACATCAAGTTGGCTCTTAGGGATGCTTCCACGGATCAGTGACTTTCGTATCTTAACAAACGTAGAGTGGCAACGGAGAAACTGACAAACAAGTGTAGTTTGGGGGCGCCTGCGTGGCTCGGTTGGTTGTGTGTCTGCCTTTGACTCAGGCCATGATCCCAGGGTTCATGGATCAAGCCATGAGTCAGGCTCCCTGCTCAGCGGCAAGCCTGCTTCTCCCTCTGCCCCTCCCCCTACTTTTGCGCGAGCTCTCTCTCTCACTCTCTCTAAGTCAAGTAATATATAAAATCTTAAACACACACACAACAAGTGTAGTTTTGACATGAGTGTGGGCTGATATTTTTATTTACATAAGTGAGTAAGAGGAAAACAACATGACAAATATGCACGTCAGACCTTCACTTGTTGGCCCAGGAGAAGAGGCACTTCTTTGCAGAATCAGATCCTAGATTTCAAGCACTAGAATATTTTCCCAATTTTTTTGTGCCATCACAATGTAATAGCCACACACAGGTATACCTAAATCTATATTTCTAACATCATCTCCAACACTTTCTTTTTTTAAGTGATCTCTGCCCCCAGCGTGGGCTCGAACCCGAGAACCCTGGATCACCAGCTCCTCCGACGGAGCTGGCCAGGCGTCCCCTCCATCACTCTCTCCAGTCCAGGCCAAGGGTCAACAATATCAACAGATACTCAACATGGTCAGCTCTGTGAGTGGTACCGTCTCTGTCAGGACTGCTGACTCTGAAAGCAGCCACGGGCAACCTGTACACAGACGGGCCCAGCTGTGCTCCGGTAACATGCACACAAAAACAGGCAGGGGCCCAGATCTGGCCCACAGGAGGCAGCTTGCCAGCCCCTTGTGTAGACCCTCGATGAAACAATGACTCAAGGGCACCTGGGGGACTCGGTAGGGGAAGAGTCTGCCTTTGGCTCAGGTCTTAATCCCAGAGTCCCAGGATCGAGTCCCGCGTCCGGGTCCATGCTCAGTGGGGAGTCGGCTTCTCCCTCTGACCCTCCCCACTCTCATGCTCTCTCTCTTTCTCTCTCAAATAAAGAAATAAATAAAATCTTCAAAAAGAAAAGAAAAGAAACAATGAATCAAACCCTGATTGGTGGTATTTCTTTGAAAATCAGGCCCCTGTGGCTGACGGCAAGCTCTCCGTGGGAAGTCAGAGACTGAACCTAGAGGACAGGGTACATGGGATCACACCCTTCCACACCTCTTTGCTGGGACTGCCGTCACAAAACATAGCTCGCTGGTGTATTAACAATGGACATGTCTTTCTTGAAGTGCTGGAGGCTGAAGTCCAGACTGAGGTACGGAAGACTCTGTGCCCTGCCCCTGTCCTCACTTCTGATGGTTTGCTGGCAATCCCGGCATTCCTTGGTCTCTGCGGCACGGCCGAGTCTCCGTCTTTATGTTCATGCGGTATTCTCCCTGCCTTCATGACTGTGTTCAAATTTCCCCTTTTGATAAGGACTCCAGGCATATTGGATGAGGGTCCTGCCCTAAAGACCTCATCTTAAGTAATTACATCTCCAACATCTCCATTTCCATACAAGGTCACATTCCAAGACTAGCAATTTTAACTTCAACATATATGAGTTTGCAGGGTGGGAAGGAGGACACCATTCAATCCATAAGACTACCATACAGCTAGAATAATTCTCAATAACCTCTAGAGTTAGAAATAGAAATAGATGGGGCACCTGGGTGGCTCAGTGGGTTAAAGCCTCTGCCTTCGGCTCAGGTCATGATCTCAGGGTCCTGGGATTGAGCCCCGCATCGGGCTCTCTGCTCAGCGGGGAGCCTGCTTCCTCTCTCTCTGCCTGCCTCTCTGCCTACTTGTGAACTCTGTCTGTCAAATAAATAAATAAAATCTTAAAAAAAAAAAAGAAAGAAAGAAAGAAAAAGAAATAGAAATAGAAATAGAAATAATAGAAAAATGTAGCCAGGTTAGTGATGAGTTTTGGGTATTGATCATTTTTGTTTTAAAATAATTTTCTTAATTGTAAGTTCGTATAAGACTTATCTAGTTTAGGGATGCCTGGGGGGCTCAGTCAGTTGAGCATCTGCCTTTGGCTCAGGTCATGATCCCAGGGTCCTGGGGTCGAGTCTGGCATTGGGCTCCTTGCTCAGTGGGGAATCTGCTTCTCCCTCTTCCTCTACCTTCCACTCCCCCTGCTTGTACACGCTTTCTCTCTCTGACAAATAAATAAATAAAATCTCCTCCCCCCCCAAAAAAAGACCTATCTAGTTTAATTTAAATATTAATATACATATTTAACACCTGACTGGGAAAATTTCTGCAAATCTGTTGGTTGACTCTCTTAAGCCAATACAAGTTGGCTTCAACACACCATGGGTTGTAGGGGTGTATGCTATGAACAGGGCTTCCAGAGAAATTATATCTCCCCCAGGCCCTGAACAAGAAAAACCAGCCAATAGGCTCTTTGTCCCCATCCTAGAAATCCTCCCCCCAGAGGAGCCCTGTGTGACACAGCTTCAACCTCAGTCATTTCCCCAACACCTCCTACCCTCTCCAGGTAACTCCATCCTCATTGTTGGATCAAACCTAATTCCCCTTCTCCCCAAAGAAGGTAATGCTAAGCAGGTCACATCAGGACCCATTCTTACTCATATTCTGGTACTCAGACTCCCTCCAAGGCTAAATAACATCCTTGTATCTACTAGTAGCTTCTCCAACCAAGCCCGGTCCACAGGGATCTTTCCCTTTGCGGAATTCTTATAAAATCTGCTTACATGTGACATCACACTATCCCATGGTTGGTTTCTGTATGGGTCTTTTGCATCTCTATTTAATTTATAAAACCTTTGGAAAGAAAAACTATATTCATTGCTGAATCTCTCAGTCCTGGGCCAGGGCTAGATAAATAACAAGGAATTAATAAATTCTTGTCACTTACATAGAGAACAGAAAACAGTCATCAAAAAGCAATTTTGTCTTAGGCTCAGGTTGGAAAGAGCCAGGCCCTGGTTCAGAGGAAGGCAGAAATGAAACTCAAGGGTATCAATCATTTCTACTCACGAGCTTTAACAAGTTTGTAAAGGAAAGAACTGCTTAGACCAAGGGAAGGTCTCGCTGAATGTGCCTTCTTGTTGTCTCCTGACTCTTCCTCATGGGGGGTTGGCCAAGGGGGAGGTATTGGCCAACAGCCCATAAAGGATAAGAAATCTCCTGAGTATTAGTTCAGCTAATCATGGGTACCTATTATACCATGTACACTACAAATACTCAGAGGCTTAACAAAATATTAAGTTCTTTTTTTCTTACATAAAGCCTAATGACAGGAAACAGGGGAATGAGAACACAGTGTGCTTAGGGACAGAGGCTCCGCCATCTTCTACCTGTAGCCCTCATACCTTGGCCCTTGGAGCAGACACAAGCCGGCATCCCCAAGGAAAGAATGCACATATAGAATTACTCAGGAAAGTCTGGGTAAGTTCTGGAAATGGTTTCATCAGTTTTGCCCACCTTCTACTGGTCTGATGGCCCCATCTAGAGCTCTATGAGCTGGGAAAGCAACAACTCTACTGTGGAATGAGAACACAAACCACTAGGGCTGTGCAAATTTTTCCATAAAAATGAGCCTGGCCAGGGCCTCCTATAACCCCTAAAAAAGAGAGACCAAGATGGAGGCTTCATCAACTCTGATGGATAGAATTTGGCTTAGACATCCAAAAGGGGTGGTTAAACCCTACAAAACTTGGGAATCATCCATGGAAATTGCTCCTAGCCAGGAAAGAGTCTCCTTTAGCTGAAAAGCATCATTTAATAAATGAGAATAGACTTAATATCTCAAATGCCTTTCAGCCCCAGGAGAGACAATATCCCACTTCCATGCAGCTGGAACGTCCATCAGTGGCTTTGCTCAAGTGAAGTGGCAAAGGCCCTAAATTATCTCAGCATCATGTGATCTGTCGCCCTTCAAACAGTTCTCAACCGCACTGAGCCAGGAGCCAGTTACCATCCAGTGGTCAACAACAGTATACAGGCTATCCTAGGCCATCCCCAGTGAACACAGGAAATTCATTCTACAGACCCAGAAATACCAAAACCTGTAGGTATTTTAATGGCATCTCCAAGCTTCAGCACCCCAAAAAGAGAACATGATACCCAATTTTTATTTTCTAGACTAGGATAGTAATTTGACTCACTGTTTGCAAATAGTCTGGAAATCTACTGGAAGGAGCCATCATCTGACTTCGAAACTACCACTGAGAGTCACCAGGAATACCACACTCTCAAATTATTTCTTCTTTATGAGCCATGAAACCAGAGTTAGAGAAACAGCTAAAATAGTGTAGATACATCAACAGAATAAGTTCCTCCAAAAGTGCCAAGCAAGATCAAAGAGCAGAACTCAGATATTTAAAATGAGAGGAGAAAGGAGCATCTGGCTGACTTAGTTGGTAGAGCATACAACTCTAGATCTCAAGGTTGTAAGTTCAAGCCCCATGTTGGGTGTAGAGACTACTTAAAAATAAAATCCTTTTTTAAAAAAAGAGAAAGGATAGAGATAATAAAATGCTAAAAACAGCATCCACATGTAGAAGGAAGCAGAGCTGAATTAAGAAAACTGTGCCATGTCCCTTGGAGGGAAAAAGAAGTAAAAATAAATACCCTCACACCCCCTCGAGAAAAATGTATATGATGTTAAGAATATTGATCTTGACAAATCTTAACCCTGAGGTTTAGAAACTTGAGTATATCTGAGCTGATTTCACATTAGAAAGGGAAAAGGAAAGAAATAAAATGAGGTCCATGAGCTTTAAAGATATATTTATTTATTTGAGAGACAAAGTAGGGGAAGGGACAGAAGGGGAGAATCTAAACCAGACTCCCCAGTGAGCTGAAAGCCCAACTCAGTGCTCAGTCTCACAGCCCAAAAGATCACGACCTGGGCCAAAATCACGAGTCAGACGTTTAACCAAATGAGCCACCCAGGTGCCCCAAGGTCCATAAGCTTTATAGGAAAAAGATACCAATTTTAAAGCTGTTGGATTTTCCAAAAGAAGAAATAGAATGCCCACAACTGGTCAGAGCGAGACAGATTATCCAGGTCCTTGGGAAGCAGAGATGAGACATTTATTAGTTGAATAGCACACCGCAGCCTTATGGGAGACCACTAGGTAGGTGACAAATGGCCTCCCTTCTAAAATACTCTCCCTTTTTTTCCTTCCCAGCCAAATGCCAAAAGTAAAACATATGCCTTGGGTGTCCGAAAAAGACAATGAAATATACAGCGTCCGACCACAGCTTCAGGCACGTGAAGTTCTCCAAATAAAAGCTAAGGGGGGAAAAACCCAAGTCAAACATCTTAAAGTTCAGCCTATGTTTAAAAAAAAAAAAAGTAAGACCAAATAAAAATAAAACTCCAGACTCCACAGTGCACATCTGGGACAATTTATATTGTGAGAGCAGGTTGTAAAGGAAATTGCAAATGCCATTAGCTGTAGAGCCGTCCACAGACTCTGTGGTAGGATAGCTGGGTGACCACACCCGCGGCATTCCGCTGATGCCCCACAGATGAGAACTGTGATGGGACATTGCATCTCTGACGGGACTAATGATGAATACTCATTTCCTCCACAGAAGAGAGAAGTTTAAAAAGAGGTTTCTGCTCTTTGCCTTATCACAAAATAGTTTCTATATTCACAGAAGGGAACGAAGTAGGCCCTGTGATCTTTACACTGGGTGGCCTCCAACAACCCTACGCCTTCTGATATTGACGACCTTGTGTAGATTCCTTCCACTTTGGCTCTGGGCCTAGCCACGTGACTTGCCTTGACCAGTGAAAATTGGCAAGCAAAGTCTTATCCTTTCAGAAGGGATGCTTGTTCTTAAAGGCCTGGGCCATCATATGTGGAAGTCCACCCATCCCACTGGGGAGCTCAGCAGGAGAGATCAATGCCTTACAGCAGTCAGCTCATCCAGTCCATCCCAGCAGAGGCACCAGGCATGTGAATGAAAAAGCCATCTCAGATAATCCAGACCAAGCAGATGAACTATGGAATAGAGTAACTGCCCAGATGAGCTCAGCCCAGATCCCAAAATTACGAGAAATTATAATTTGTTTTAAGCCACTGTGTTCAGCATAGTATGTAATGCAGCAATCGCTAAGTAGAACGACTTCATAGGAGAGAAGATGTAGTCAAATGCTCATGACCTTGAGGATCAGGTAGACTCAGATCAAGTCTTATAACACAACATCTACTAGATGTGTGGCTCGGGGTGATGTCCTTTTTTTTTTAAGATTTGATTCATTTATTTGACAGTCAGAGATCACAAGTAGGCAGAGAGGAGGAAGCAGGCTCCCTGCCAAGCAGAGAGCCTGATGCGGGGCTTGATCCCAGGACCCTGGGATCATGACCTGAGCCAAAGGCAGAGGCTTTAACCCACGGAGCCACCCAGGCACCCCTTGGGGTGATGTCTTTTAACCTCGCTTCATTTTTTCAGTGAGAAAGCGGGTCCCTACCTGTTGGTCACTCCTCCAGCCGAGCACCCACGCTTTTCCCTGCTATGGAAGCCGATTCTACCATAGCTCTGTAGGTGGGCCAACAGACTCAGAAAAGCCAATGAGTGTACTCCATCATCTGAGTACAATAAAGTCAGTCAGGGCTAAGTTTGTGACCTAACCCAGTCCAGTCAGAATGAATCTCAGAACCTCAGCTGACAACATGAATAATCTTTCTTATCCTAGAAGCTAGCCTAAGAACGAAATCAACACACACAGCAGGAAATATCCAACAAAAGGAAACCACAGAGAAAAGGAACTTGAACTTGATCAAAATGCTCCTGAAGCTAGGATCTACCTTGAACGCTTTAAGTTACGTGAGCCAATAAATTGCCTTTGCTGTTTAAATTAGTTCAGGCTAGGATTTGTTACATGCAACCGAAGTATCTTGGCTGAAATAGTGAGTACCTAGTTTTTTTCCTGCCTTGTACCCCTTTCTCCTGGAAATACTACTCGCCTTCTTTGGGGAAACTGTTCCTTCCCCACCCCCCCAAAAAAAACATAGTTCTAAAGGAGGCTGCTATCGCTCCCCCGGCCACAAGGGAAGAGTAAGGCACAACCAGACCGATCAGAGTCTTTCCCTAATTTTAGCAATTGAAGAAGAGAGATGGGCCCCCTCTGGTAGTGAGGCTGAGCTACCAGGAGCCACCCACAGCCCTCCTTCCAGCTTTGTGATGAAAGCCTTCTGAGAGGACAAAACCCTACTGAGACGCAAGAGGAGAGTCCGGGAACATCCCAGACCTTGACTCCAGATGATCCTGAGAACACCTGCCACCCAACCTTTAACAAACTGACCCCACGAACCCGTGAATCCCCCTACCCCTCCGCCCCTGCATCTTAGGGTAAGGTGTGTTGCTTTCACTTTGACCAGGGCTCGTGGCTCTGACTTTTTAAGCCAAAACAATCACTGAGAGCCTCTCAGAGGCAAGTCACAAAACTCTCTAGGCCTCTGTGTGCTAAATAAAGGGCTGTCCTGTGTGCCCAAAGCCCTCTCCATCTGCTATAGGCCTCTGGGGCCTCCAGTACAGATGAAAATGGTACCCACTTGGCCAAAGTTTCACGTAACTTTCGCCTTCTCATTACCATATCCCATTTCTATCGCACAAAAATATTGATTCATAAAGTTAACGAGGGCCATTCAGTGTGCACAGAACAATATCCACAGCTTCTACTCACCAGGTGTCTGCTTAGTGCCAGGTTAGGCGTTTCATTGCTTCTAGTCCTAATAAGCTACACATAGTAGGCTTCTGCAAAGGGCGACTATAAAGGAAGGCACATTTACAGTCAATCCCTCATCTCAGGACTCCAGGATCCTGTTTGCGCTTTCTTCTTCCCCAAATATTTCTGAGAATCCTGTTGTGAGTCCTAAGGCAATTACCATAAGAATTTCCCTCTAGTTCCAACAGTAAATGGTTCTCAACCCTCCCCCATTCCTGCGTCTTTCTGTAAGTCCTCAAAAGGAGACGGTGGCCCCAGCTGGAAACTACGCCCCAGTGCCCATCAACAAGGGAATAGATGGAAAGGCTGTGGTATATTTACTCAGTGTAACACTAAGCCACAACAAGAGGGAACGAACCCACATTCTACCCCCTATCACTATGAATTGCATGGACATAAAGTTGTACAAAAGAAGAAAGACAGTAAAGAAAATGCAAGAATAGTTTCACTTATATAAAGATAAAATCAGTATGATACAGCAATCCCACTTCTGAGTACGTATGCAAAGGAAATGGAACCACTGTCCTGAAGAGATATGCACATGCCTGTGTCCCTTGCAGCCTTATTCACGGGAGTCAAGACATGGGAACAAACTGACTGTCCACTGACAGATGCATGGATAAAGAAAGTGTGGAATACACAGACCATGGAATAGTATTCAGCCATAAAAAAGGAAATCCTGCCATCTGCAACAACACTGAGGAACCCTCAAAGCAAGATGATAAGTGAGATTAAGTCAGAAAGAGAAAGACGAATACTGCATCTTCTCACTTGTATGTGGAATCTAAGAAAGCCAAACTCAAAGAAACAGAGTAGAACGGTGGTTGCCAGGGACAGGAGGGTGAGGGAAATGCGTGGGTATTGGTCAAAAGATACAACCTTCCAGTTACAAGAAGAGTAAGTTCTGGGGATCCAATGTCCGGCGTGGTGACTACGGTCAACGAATCTGTATTACATACTTGAGTCTTTCATGAGCGTAGATATCAAATGTTCTCACCCTAACAAGAACAAAATGGAGCTTATGTGGGGCAATGGGTGTGTTAACTAATTTTACTGTGATAATCATTTCACAATATGTACGTGTTTCCAATCAGCACTTTCTACATCTTAAATACACACAATGGTATGTGCAGTTGTACCTTAGTAAAGCTGGAGAGGGAAAAGAGCCCCTTAAATGGAGGAATCATTCGGGGAGCCCAGGTGACTGACTGGTTGAGTGGCCAACTCTTGAACTCAGCTGGGGTCGTCGGTTCAGGCCCCGTGTTGGGCTCCATGCTGGACATGGTGTCTACTTTAAAAAAAATCATTCAAGGATTGAATTCTTGACTTCAAGAATTGAATTGAATTGAATTGAATTCTTGAATTCCATTCAAAAAATCATTCAAGGATTGAATTCTTGAATTCCATTCAAGGATTTAAGGAATCGTTCAAAATGATACACACATTAACATTTTACATTAAAACTTAAAAATGTACCTCCACCTACCAATAATTTGTTGTGAGGCTTAGGCCTTATTTTATCTTTTTTAAATGGAGATCTACTCTTTGATGATCTAAGAAATGCATTTTCTGTGATTTCCAATTTGGGCTTCCCAAAAACCAAAGAAAAGTCTAAGGATACTTGCAAAGCAATTTTCATGTGTAGTATCCCTTGAGATTTTTATTCTTTCTTGCCATCTTTTTTGTCTGCCCCATCTACACATACTTTGACAGCAGAGTTGTTTTGTTTTGTTTTTACCAACTCTCTGTATCTTGTCTTTACCAAAACATGTAGCTGAAACTTCATAAGAGACACCTTTCTCTTCTCTCACACATAGTTCCTCAGTATGTAAAAATTTTTAACTCCAAAAGCAATTTAGAATCATGGGGAAAACAAAAGATCGCAACCAGGCACAATGAAGCAAAGACATTAGAAGTCGGGGTGGCAGCGTCCCTGCGGAGGGATGGCAGCAGGAAGAGGCAAAAAGAAGCACTTCTGGGTGCCGGTTACATTTCCCTTCTTGATCCCGGTTCCGGGGGGTGGGATCAGCTTAGCAATGTTCCTTAACCTTGACACCTGGTTTGCACTTGTCCTGTTCCTTTCATATACTGCAATACAGAAGTAGTCCAAGGACAGAAGGGGACGTGCTGCTCTGGTTTCTGGACTGGAGGCCTCACCTGCCAGCATTATGAGTTCCTCCCATTATCACAGAACTCTAGAGAGGGGGCCCGCACTGCATCTGGGCATCCGATCTATACCAGCCACAGAGGTGCTGGCCTCTGTGCCCTCTGCTGCTCCGTGAAGGCCTCATGCTCCCTGTCTGCCAGTCTCCAGAACCCACCTCTCTCTCCATCAGCAAGGAGAAGCCCTCTCCTTCTTGCATACCCAGCACCACAGGGGCAGGGGGCCTCTCGTGCTGCTGCGGCTTAAATTTTACCACCCAATTCTCTGAGAAAGCTTTCCCCCAGGAGAGTTTATTATGTTTCCAGTAATAAAGAGTTCTATTTTTACCACTGCTGCACTGAATGCACTGGCACTGTGGCCAAGAGTTCGTTCAATTAGAACCATATGGTACAATGGTAAAAAGCATGGCTATAGATCGCCTGGCGCTCGGTCCCAGCTCGGCCACTTACCGGCTGGGGAGCCTCAGCCAAGTTGCTTAAGTTCTCTGGGCCTCGGGTTTCAAAATTCAAACGTGGCCTCTTCTGTACAAATTAGGAAGATGAAAGGAGCCTGTAAGTGTTCGTGGCTTAGAATAGAATTTGGTGTATAGTTCAGCAGTAGTAACCCTTACCTGCAAACTGACATTTACTGCCTGTCTTACCCTGCAGTCCGTCTGCTGTGTCTGCTTCTTTCTGAACCCTGGTTGTGGGTGGAGTTCGTGTCCTTTCCTAAGAAACTCCTAGAGCCCAGGCAAATCAGAGGATGGGGCCAAAGCCCATCTCCAGTGTCCCCTAACATTCCATAACTCTTAGAGATGGTTTATCTGCATAAAGATCACAAATGCCCTTTGGGAGCAGGCCACCTAACTCAAAGGCTGGCATTGCATAGTCTTAGGTCCAAGCCAGCAAGGAGGCCATCAAACTCACAGTAACCCTGTGGAATAGGGATGATGAGTCTCGTTGTGCACATGTGCAAGCTGGAGCTCAGAGGGGGGCTGGTCCAAGCCCATGTGGCAGGTGGATAGCCGAGCTGCACCCGAGCCAACTGTTTCTAACTCTAAAAACCTAGGTGCTTCCCACGGGACGATGCTGTCATCGCAGGTGCAAGGCTCTGTGGATGGCAAGGAAAGAGGAAGCATCATTTGACTGGTGTGAATTACAGTCTAGTGGCAAGAATTTGTGGGCATGGAAGCACACTAGAAAATGAAAGTCAGCACAGGCCACAGCCTATTAGACCTGAACATGCAGAGACCTACAGAAGAGCTATCTTCAGCCAGCTGTTGCAGTTTGGATACAAAGTGTCCAGAGAACCATTCTTAGTCAAACAGAAAAAAATAATAATAATAGAAAACAGCTGGCAGTGGATCCAAAGGGTCATAAGAGATCTGAGAGGATGCACTAACCAAGAATCAAAAGTGAGGTAAAGATGAAAGCACATTTGGGGCACCTGGGTGGCTCAGTCAGTTAAGCATCTGCCTTCCACCCAGGGCATGATCCCGGAGTCCTGGGGTGGAGCCCCCAGGTGAGAATCCCTGCTCAGCAGGGAGCCTGCTTCTCCCTCTCCTCTGCCACTCTCTCAAATAAATAAATAAAATCTTTGGGGGGAAAAAAAATGATGAAAGCAAATTTACTCTATGTCAGACACTGAGCAAAGCACTTCTTTTACTTTTACTGTATTGGAGGGGTCCCTACAACCGCCCTAAGTTTCAATCCTTCACAAGAAGGACTCTTAGAACTCAGGTAAGCTGCTTTGCTCATGGTTACCGTTACAGCAAAAGGATACAGATTAAAATCAGCAAAGATAGAGGCATGCAGAGCAAAGTCCAGGAAAGACCAGGTGTGAGCCTCCAGTGCTCCCTCCCACTGAGGTTGTACAAACAATGCTTCCTTATCCCAGCAACAATGTATGACAACAGGTACAGAGTATTCTCAACCAAGGAAGTCGCTGGAGGCTTGGTGTCCAGGGTTTTTATTGCTGGTCCGTCTCATAGGCATCGCGGGCCTGGATGGCTGACCTCAGGTCCTCAGTCTCAACCCCTCCAGAACTCGGGCAGATATGGTGTGACCCAAGGCCTCCATCGCAAATCCAATGGTTAGCATAAACTCTATGGCATGGCCTAAGGCCCCAAATAAAGAGATACTCTTAGCAGACAGAATATTTCAAAGGCTTAAAGGTCACCTCCCAGAAGACCTTCATGGGCAGGGTTTGAGCACTCCCAACACAATGACTCAACCCTACAGAGCCCATGTCATTTCATCTGCACCAATAATCCTCTACAGATGGTCTCCAACTTACTCTGGGTCAACTGATGGTTTTTTTTTTATCTTTATGATGATGTAAAAGCAATAGACATTCAACAGAAACTGTGTTGCACGTTGTGAATTCTGATCTCTTTCCAGCCCAACCACAATGCGGTTGTCTCCCGTGATGTGGGGTGGCGAGCCATAGTGCCCAGTCACCCTGTAATCACAAGGGGGAACAATGGACACACTGACAAGCACTCTGCCCCGACACAACCATTCTGTTTTTCACTTTCAGTACAGGGTTCAATCAATTACAGGAGATATCCAACTCTATTATAAAATAGGTTTTGCATTAGATGATCTTGCCCAACTATAGGCTGATGGAGGTGTTCTGTGCACATTTAAGGTAAGCTATCCTGAACTATGATCTTCAGTAAGTTATGTGGATAGAATGCGATTTCAATGTACAAAATGTTCAGCTTAAGATGGATTTATCGGGACATAACACCCCTGTAAGTCAAGGTAGATGTGTATATCGGTACTATTATCCCCATCTGACAGTTGAGAAAACTGAGTCTTTTTTTTTTTTTTAAGATTTTATTTATTTGACAGAGAGAGATTACAAGTGGGCAGAGAGGCAAGCAGAGAGAGAGAGAGAGGAGGAAGCAGGCTCCCTGCAGAGCAGAGAGCCGGATGTGGGACTCGATCCCAGGACCCTGAGATCATGACCTGAGCTGAAGGCAGAGGCTTAACCCACTGAGCCACCCAGGTGCCCCGAAAACCGAGTCTTTTGACAGTTGCATCAAATCACAAGGTGACGTTCTAGCAGACTTGGAGTCCAGATTCCACTCCAAGTCCATCTGATTTCAGAGCCAAAGGGATGCACTTTCTTCTGCCATATTCACATGCTGTTGGTCTCAAGAAGGACTAAGTGAACCCTGTGGATAAGCCTATGCTCTCCCTTCCGGTGAAAACAGAACTTAAAGCCTCATTGAGCTACATCAGCCTGGGCTGTTTGCATGATACAAACTTCCGACTTAGCACTCAACACAGGACAGGTCTTACCTCTCTCCGACTAGGCTCCAGAGGCTCCAGAGGAAGGCAGTGGAATAAATCCTTCACCCCAGCATCCCCTATACCAGGAGCAAGAAGAACGAACACAACAGTTATTCTCTAGATAAATTGAATATCCTGCTGGGGGTCAGTCTAATAAACTAACTTCACAGGTGAAAAACAGAGTATTTGAATCATATTATTGACAACTGCAATTTTTAAAAGGAGCAAAATAAAAGCCAAATGTCATTTATACACAAAGAAAACATGCTTGACTTTCGAACACTAAGGAAAAAAAGAACCCAGGCAGGTAATTCTCAAACAGTAAAAAACAATGGAACTTTTATAGATGTAAAGCGTATATCAAACAGTATAATCCTTTGATAAGGGACGGGCAAGGATGACAGAGCTGGTTCAGAGGAGAATTTAAGGAACAGAGGTTTATATGGTCAACCAAGAAGGATATGCCAAAATAAGTTTTCTGAGTGAGATACCAAACGAATTAATGATAGAAAGGATAATAAATCTTTAAGCATCGGGGGGGGGTCTTTTCCACCAGTCAGAAAACTATTTTTGCTCTCCCGAACAAATGTTTCTAGGTTAACATGCAACTTCACCAAGTCTGAGCCCTAATCAAGAGTAAACAGTAATTAAAGCAAAAAATACATTCTCAAGTGAATTAAATAATCCTGGGATGGGCTTGTTGGACAATGTCCCAAGATGACAACAAAAGTTTCAGATCATTTTTCTTAATAGTAGATATGATTTTTTAAAATGTAAAGATAGCTTAGAGTCTTATATTAACACATATCATGATTAGACTGAGATCATCAGATTCTCTATCTTAGGTCTAAAGGAATTTGGGGGGAAAATAAAAAACCTATTCTGTCATTTCCTAAGCTTGACCTGATAAACTTTTACATCAGAAACAGAACTTCTCACACTGTACTCCATGTATAAAGTTAAAACCCAATATATTAAAAGGCTACTTCCAAAGCAAATACAGACATCCACTGCCAGGGAAAAATAGGGATTATCAAAAGAATATCAGCTAAAGCTCCCTCGAAAATAGAGCCCTCCAAAAATACTAATCCTCTAGTATTACAGTTAACTATTTGTTTAAACACACTTAATCCACCAAAGATACTGTTTTGATTGTCATTTATCCTTACGAATAAACGGTAATGGACTTGAATTTCCACAACACTTTTTAGACTCTTTAATTTAGAGTCCGATAATTGGCATTTTTTGCAAATCCAGCAAAGCCTGTTCTGAAGTTTGTTTTTCGCTATGCATGAAAAAATAGTTTGATAAGAAGCTCAGTAGTGGCAATCAAGTTTAGAGAGAGGGCATAGGAAAGAATATTTTAACTACTTATTAACTTTTAAAATACTGTGAACCCTTTAGAAGTATCTATTTACATAAAATCAATGTAGTAATTAGGGATTATTCTTATCTCTTTGTTAAGATAAGTTCCCAAGAAACTCTATTCATCACAGTGGTCCCTCATCTAGCTTCATCTGGAACACCTGGAAAATGCTTTAAAAATAGAATCATGTAAACTCAACCCATCTCTGAGATTCTGATGCAGCAGATAGAGTCCAGAAATTCACGTGAGAAAAATCTACCAATTATTCTGATGACACCCAAGTATGGGGACCACTAACCAGAAAGGACACTTTCCTCTGGTGGCCTATCAGCATACAAAAGCATCCTTAGATGGCTCTTGGAGACTAAAAATAACTTAGAAAACATGTAGCTTGGCATATTTATAAAATACTCTATATTTTATAATTCTGACTTTTAGGTGAAGTAGCCTGGAATTAGCCCCCAGATAATTCTAGTTAATCAGCTTTTATTCTGTATTTTAATCTTGCATTTCACAGCAGGAACTCAGGGTCAGTCAGTCCTCTCAAGTTCTAGACACTGAAGCCTAACCTAAGGGTTGGCAAACAATGGCCAAGTCATTCCTCCACCTATTTTTGTGAATAAAGTTTGATTGGAACTTAGGCTCATTTGCTTACATATTGTCTATGGATGCTCTCACACCAGGACTGCAGAGTTGAGTAGCTGGAGCAAAGATCATGTGGCCCACAGAACCCAAAATATTTACCAGTGACCCTTTACAGAAAAAGTTTGCTGATTCCTAGCTCAAGCCTTCACTAAAATTGGCAAATATATTCTTTTTCTTCACAAAATAAAATAAAGAACTTGAGGCCAGAATAAAACTCTAACAACTCAATAATGAGAAAGCCCAGTTTTTTTTAATGGTAAAAGATCTGAACCCACACTTCATCAAAGATGTATAAATGGCAAATAAAGAACATGATAAGATGTTCAACATCATGAGCCCTCAGGAAAATACAAACTGAAACTACAGTGAGATACCACTGCACACTTACTAAAATGGCTGAGAGACACCTGGGTAGCCAGTCATTGGGTGTCTAACTCTTGATTTCAGCTCAGGTCATGATCTCAGGCTCATGGTATCGAGTCCCACATCAGGCTCTGCACTCAGTAGGGAAGTTGGCTCAAGATTCTCTCTCTCCCTCTGCCCCTCCGCATCATGCTCTCTGTCTCTCCCTCTCAAATAAATGAATAAATTTTTAAAATAAAATGGTTGAAAGTAAAAAGATGTGATCATACCAAGTTTGGGGAAGAATGCAGAGCACCTAGAACTCCCTCATATGAATAATGGTAATCTAAAATGGCACAACCACTTTATAGAAACAACTGGACCATTTTTTAAAGTGAAATATATACCTACCATATGATCCAGCTATTCTTCCCTGAATTATTTACCCACAAGAAATAAAAGCATATGTCCATGTGAAGATTTGTACACAAACATAATAGCAGCTTTATTTTTAGTAGCCAAACTCTGGGAACAATCCAGATGTTCATGAACAGATGAATGGATAAACAGCAGTAGAGTCAAACCAGGGACTATTATTCATCAATAGACATGAATTTATTTATAGACTATTTATTTATATTTATTTATAGACTATTTATTTCTCTTTTGTTTTTATTCATATTCTAACCAGTTAACATATAGTGTAATATTGGTTGAATGAACCACTGCTATGTGCAACCACCCAGATAAATCTCAAAATGACTAGGCTAAGTGAAAGAAGCCACACACACACACACACAAAAAACATCCTGAGAAGCCAAAATATTGAGACAAAAATCGGATCAGTGACATCCAGAGCTGGAACTGGGGGTGAGGAAAGGATTGATGTGAAGAGTCAAGAGAACGCTTTCTGCGGTGGCAGAGAGGTTCTGTCTGCTTATGGTGATAGTTACACAACTGTATACGTTTCTCAAAACTTACCCAGTATATTCTTTGAAAAAGCGGAGGTTTTTTTCTGTGTGCAAATTATACCACAATAAACATGACTTACAAAAGGGCACAGGAGCCAGTTGGAAGGGATCTGGGACAATTTGAACATCAAAACAAATCATGGTAGTAACAGATAGTAACCCATTAAAGAAAAAGCAAATCTTTAAAAAAAAAAAAAAAAAAAAAGCAAATCTGAATCCTTACTGTGATAAGTAAATAAACAAAGAATTATGGGCAGAGGGGAAGGAGCATGTTTGTTTGTTTGTTTGTTTGCTTGCTTGAAAGATTTTATTTATTTATTTGACAGACAGAGATCACAAGTAGGCAGAGAGAGAGGCAGAGAGAGAGGAGGAAGCAGGCTCCCTGCTGAGCAGAAAGCCTGATGCGGGACTTGATCCCAGGACCCTGGGATCATGACCTAAGCCAAAGGCAGAGGTTTTAACCCACTGAGCCACCCAGGCACCCTGGGAAGGAGCATGTTTACAAGAGTAAGCCAGTCAATAAAAATAAGTACTTTATTATGACTACGGTCATCATTAACACCCAAGAGTCAGCCGTGAGCACTAAAACTAATGAATGAAAGTTTGTAAAAACTGAATAATTGCATAGTCTCAAGTTATCTTCCTGCAAAATTATTATCAATTTTAAAGGGGGAAATAATCTCTTTATAGTAGAGAAGACTGATGGACAACTCCCTCGACCAAGTGAGTAAATACATCACCTATAACAAGACAAGCTGGCATCATACGCATAAGGGTGAGCCACGAAGGATGCAACATCACTTCTAGTCTTGTCCTACCAAGTATTCAAAACCTGAATCAAAGCTTGAGAAAGCATCAGACAAACCACAATTAGAGAACATTTTACAGAATAACTGCCCTGTCCTATTCCAAAATGTCAGTCATCAAAGACTTTTTTTTTTTTTAAACAAAAAACTAGTCTGATTAAAGGATATAAGGAAGCATGAGAATTTAATGCAGTGAGTGATTCTGGATTACATTTTGGACAAGAAAAGGCATTATCTGCACATTTTGGCTAAGACCAGGAGGATGACAATGTAGTATTGTATTTATGTTAATTTGCTGGTTTTGACGGCTGACTGCAGATGTGCCAGAAGATGACCTTATTTCTTTAGGAAATATGCTCTGAAGTATTTAGAGGGAAAGGGGCAACATACTTGCAACTTAATCTCGGAAAAAAATATAGGTAGGTACAGTAGCATCCTAGGGTTTAATAACCAGCTCTCCAAAACTATATGTGTATATATGCACACATATAAGGTTACTGGTATAAATTGATATAAAGAATGCGTAGTACACAGTTTCAAAAAAATTAAATATGCAGGGTGCTTTACTGTAAATGTTATATAACTGACTCTTACAGAATGCTTTTGCTGATTTTTGCCAAGCTCTTTACCCCTATCCCCACCCTGAGGTTGCTATTCACATGTCAGCACTGGCAGACACCGCACACTTCAATCTGCATTATTAGCACACTCTCATCACTTTCTTACTCTAGATAAAAAGGACAATTAAAAAAAAAAAATTCAAGCCCTGATTTGTCTCCACCAACGGTCACTGAATGAGGCATTGCAAAGACTCGCGTGGGCGTGCTCAATGATGGAGCCTTTCTGCCATCCATCACATGAAAGAAAATCACCTGCAGAGCATAAATGAGAGTAAAATAATTAAGAAGAGGTGAGTTTTGAGTACTGGTTTCTTCTGTATTTGAGTTTGGAATGGGGAGGAAGCATTGGTCACCGTGGCTTCTGCCTCTTTACTCCTCACACGGAATCATAAGCTAAAATAATTTCATGTTGAACGATGGCCAGGTTAAACAACTAGCTTGTGAGTTTCCAGAAATTGTAGCCATAGGCTCTCCTAAGCCAAAACAAACTGGCCCCAGTACACAACGGAGAAAGAGAGAATGATAAACCAAATGTGATGACATTTTAATACTCAGGAAATCTGAGTAAAGGGTGTGTAGGAATTCTCTCTATTCCTGTAACTTCTCTGTCCATCTGAGATCATTGCAAGATTTAAAAGTTTAGATGAAAGGAAGAAGCAAGATGGCGGAGAAGTAAGAGACTAAATATCTTCGGGTCCTAGGAGTTCAGCGATAAAGTTATCAAACCGTTCTGAACATCTACAAACTCAACAGGAGATTGAAGAGAAGAGGAGCAGCAATCCTAGGAACAGAAAAGCAACCACGTTTTGGAAGGTAGGACGAGCAGAGAAGTGAGTCCGAGGCAATATACGGGAAGATAGACCACAGGGGGTGGGGCCGGCTCCCGCAAGCAGTGGAGCAGCGCAGCACAAAATGGAGACTGTTAGAAGTCTGCCCCACAGGCTAAGTGGGGGTGGCGCCCTCACAGGGACAGTGTGGTCTCAGGACCACAGGGTCGCAGAAAGACCGGGAGGGCCTGAGTGCAGCAGAGCTCCCAGGTATCGGAGTGGGGAAGCTGGCTGCAGAGACGGAGCTCAGGAGTGGCTCTGTGCTCAGGGTTACCTTAAACCGTAACCCGAGGCACAGTCAGGTCACTGTGCTTCGAGCAGGGACCCCACAAGCAGCAGATCCGGGAGGCTCACCATCCTCCAGGAGGAGCGCATGGCAGGAATCTGCTGGGTTTGGAGACACCAAACAGCGCCAAGCGCCAGAGACAGAAGTGCTTGGTCACAGGCCTGGTGAGCTCAGAGCCTGGCGGGAGACCAGGGAGACGGGAGGGATTGACGGCTTTTCTCGGAGGGTGCACTGAGGAGTGGGGCCCGAGTTTTCAGCGCCTCCAGGCAAGAGATTGGGCAGCCGCCATCTTCATTCCCGCCCTCCAGAGCTCTACGGAAAGCGCTCAGGGAATAAAAGCTCCCAAAAGCGAACTGGAGCAGATTGCTTACCCGGCCCTTGGCAAGGGCAGTGCAAATTCGCCTCTGGCAAAGACATTTGAGAATCACGGCAACAGGCCCCTCCCCCAGAAGATAGGTAAGAACACCCAGCCAAGACCAAGTTCACTGATCAATGAGAACTGCAAAACTTCACAACAATGGTAATACAGCACATAAAATTCATGGCTCTTTTCCCATGAGTCTTTAGTCTTTCAAAGTTAAATTTATTTTTTTTTTCTTATTCCATTTTTTAAAATTTTTCCTCTTTCCTATTTTAACCTTTTTTAAAACTATTTTATCTTATGAATACCTATTTTAAAAAGTCACTTTAAATTTTCATTGTTATAGTCATAATCTATCCCTTCATTGTATTTAACCTTACATTTTGTATACATATAGGTTTTTCTTTTTTTTTTAATTTTGGAACACAGTTTCTTCTAATAGATCAAATAAAACCTAAATTTAGTACTTGGCTTTATTCCAGTCTCCAGCCTGATCACATTCTTTCCTCTTTTTTTTTCTCTTTTTCAACCAATTTCTTATCAGTTCCTTTTTTAGAATATTTTTTAATTTTCATTTTTACAGCCATGTTCCATCCCTTCATTGTGTTTACTGTTATTTTTGTATATATGTAAGTTTTTCTTTCTTTAAAATTTTGGGAGGCAGTCTCTTCTAACAGACCAAAATACACCCCAAATCAAGTGTGTGGCTCACCAGTCTAAAATATATATCTATATCTATGTGTGTGTGTGTGTGTGTATTTCCCCCCCCCCCTTTTTCTCCCCCCAGTTTCAGGTCTCTTCCAATTTGGCTAGTGTATTTTTTTCTTGGGTCGTTACTACCCTTTTAGTATTTTATTCTCTGGTTCATATATTCTTATCTGGATAAAATGACAAGGCAGAAAAAGTCACCTCAAAAAATAGAACAAGAGGCAGTACTGACAGCTAGGGACCTAGTCAATACGGACATTGGTAATATATCAGATTTAGAGTTCAGAATGACAATTATCAAGGTGCTAGCTGGGCTTGTAAAAAGCATGGAAGATACTAGAGAATCCCTTTCTGGAGAAATAAAAGAAATAAAATCTGACCAAGTTGAAATTTAAAAAGCTATTAATGAGGTACAATCAAAAATGGAAGTTCTTACTGCTAGGATAAATGAGGCAGAAGAGAGAATTAGTGATATAGAAGACCAAATGATGGAGAATAAAAAAGCTGAGAAAAATAGAGACAACTATTGGACCACGAGGGGAGAATTCGAGAGATAAATGATACCATAAAACAAAACAATATAGAATAACTGGGATTCCAGAAGAAGAAAGAGGGGGGCAGAAGGCATATTGGAGCAAATTATAGCAGAGAATTTCCTTAAGTTGGTGAAGGGAACAAGCATCAAATTTCAGGAGGCACAGAGAACCCCCCTCAAAATCAGTAAAAATAGGTCCACACCCTGTCATCTAATAGTAAAACTTACAAGTCTCAGTGACAAAGAGAAAATCCTGAAAACATCCTGAAAAATTCTCACCAAAATACTAGCCAACAGGATCCAACTAAAGGATTATTCACCACGACCAAGTGAGGTTTATTCCTGGGCTGTAAGGTTGGTTCAACATCCGCAAATCAATCAATGCAATACAATACGTTAATAAAAGAAGGAACAAGAACCATATGATACTCTCAATAGATGCTGAAAAGCATTTGACAAAGTACAGCATCCTTTCCTGATCAAAACTCTTTACAGTGTAGGGATAGAGGGTATATACCTCAATATTATCAAAGCCATCTAAGAAAAACCTACAGCAAATATCATTTTTAGTGGGGAAAAAGAGCTTTTCCCCTAAGGTCAGGAACACGGCAGGGCTGTCCACTCTCCCTACTGCTATTCAACATAGTACTAGAAGTCCTAGCCTCGGCAATCAGACAACAAAACGAAAAAAAAGGCATCCGAATCAGCAAAGAAGTGAAACTCTCACTCTTTGCAGATGATATGATACTTTATGTGGAAAACCCAAAAGACTCCACTCCAAAACTGCTAGAACTCATACAGGAATTCAGTAAAGTGTCAGGGAAAAACGTGCACTCAGGGAAAGGGGGGCACTGACTTGGTAGGGTCTGTCCCCAAGTTCTTTAGCTTCATCAACAGCCTGTTATTCCACAGCGAGGTCAATGACAACCTATCTTCAAGTCAGCCCATGACACAAGTGAGGTGTGATACCGCAGGTATATATGAAGGACCGTGGGCGCACGGTGGAGATCGCTGACCTTTTCTCCCCTGCCCCTCCACATAGCCTTTAGCTCCTCATTCCTGCCTTTTATCTATGAAAGCAGCACATGATCAGGGAGCACGCATGGTTCATGACGGTGAACACGCAGCGAGCAGGTGTCATCACTATGGAAGTTGCCCCACAGCCGAAACACACCAAACCTCACCCCTCCTTCCCCAGCTGGAATTTAGCCATGCCTTGATACAAAGCAGCTGTGGCATGGCCTAACAATGCCGAGCAGTTTGGGACAGGAAGTGAAAGATACCACATCCTCTCGAAACTGCAAGGAAAATCTATCAGCCCTAGTATCATGGCTTCACAGTTAAGAAGTGGCAGTTGGGCTCTCCTATTACGACGGACTTTGGAGGAGGCATTGGTTACTGTGGCGTCTGCCTCTATACTTGAATCTGGAGAGGAATGTCATTGAGCATCCCAGTGCTTGACATGAAAACTTCGAAGACCATCCCTCAGAATGTCCCTAGAGGATGGTCATCGGAAACACGGACTAAAGGCCTGCTGGGCCATTGTGGGGCATGGGCACCCATAAAGATGAAGCTTCCAAGATTCTGTCAAAGCACTGATGTAGAATCGGAGAATTCTAGAGCTTCCCAGAAGTAGACTTAGAGCTCGTTCCACCCTATGCGACAGTCTGGTTGGAGACGAGAGACTCATCCTGTCCAGAGAGCCCGTATAGCATAAGGCTATACATGAAAGGCGTCTGATGCATGCTAGGGAGAGTAAGTGCAGGGAAGGCACAGGGAAGGGGTGATTATGGAAATCTTCAGGACTCCCTGCTCTACCCAAAGAGAGGCGGCCGAGGAACCCTACCTTCAAAACCTTAATTTTCAGAACAAGTTCTATACCTGATGAAACAGGAATTATCAGGCAACAAAGATCAAAGTGGAAACGGGCTCAAGGTCTTAGGGCCAGGGAAGGAGAGGAACAGGTGGCAAGTGAAGGGGCAAGATTTAATAACATGAGATTTCGTTGGTTCAACAAAGAAGGTCCTAATCTTCCAGCTGAATCTCTACACATATGGGTTTATAATCAGAGGCCCCAAAACAGTAATCAATCTTCAGCCTCCACCAATGCAAATTAGGTACATGGGAGGAAGGAAGTAGGAAAGAAGTGTTTGCCTTTGTTTTCAGTCTTTGTGGTTGGTTTTTTTTTTTTTTTTTTTTTTTTTTTTTTTGTCTTCTGGTCTACTTAACTCTGTTTGTGTATTTAGCCCACTGCCCGTGGCCTGAGGTCCCATTGGCACCGTCTTTCTCCTCTAGCTTCTCCCATTACAATCTTTTCCATTTTGCACCCAGAGCTCCGGACGTGGGGTTCAGTAGATGGATGGCAACCAACACTGCTCACATTAGATCAGACATAAGAACTAGAGCCTGTTTGGCAAGCCCCCAAGCTTGGCTCTCTCAAAGGTTCTGGAAAGGGAGATAAAACGTGCCTTTCGCTGTGAAATATTTGTGACTTTGTATCAAATTCACATTGCGGACAGCTCTGTGGAGCGACTGGACACAAAACAGAATCCCCAGTCCTGCTCTCTGCCAAGACCCACCTCCCACTGCAAGGAAATGTGCAGCCTTGGCCTTCGGTGGTCTCCAGAGAAGGAGGGAGTCATCGGGAGGTCTGGAGGTGGGGGCCTGTTACCCAACCACAGTGGTCACACAGGTGACTGATGACAAAGGCCCGAGGATGTGGCTTCTACACTGGCTCATACTCCAGTGGTCCAAGCCATTGGGAGCACTCTACTTTTTAGTCTGCACTGACTTCTAAACACAACATCCTCACTGCTCAATTTCATGAACATACTTCCCTCGAAGCACCTGAAGGTCCTGCAAGTACATGGTCCAAGGGCAAACCCCTACCGACATCAAGCTTTCAGGAAGCTCTAAGGTTAGTAATGGGTCATTGAGAGACCAATATCAATTACAGCGCCAGGCTCCCTGAGACCTTTTGACAGCCCATTCAAGGGCAGGGCTGAGGTCAGCCTCTGGGGCAGCTCTTACCAGCATGTCACGTTGCCTACAAGTCATCTCTCCCCCTCTTCTCTGTCTGCTGTCGGATCAGATTCAGGTCATCACTTTCCCTCCCCATCTTTGGGCTCCTGAAGTCACCAGGATTAGACTGATCCCCGTCCCTTTGCTCAGATGAAGTCGTGTCACCTTGTAAAACTGCAGACGTGGGTTCTTGCTTTGCCAGAGTTCATTTTCCAGGAAGAGGTGGCTTTTGCCCAAGGAGGGCCTCAGGGAATCACAGTGGGGTAGGTACATTTTGTTTTGGAAGGCCCAGGAAAGGGAATGTCAGAAAAAGGAGTGAGGCAGGGAGATGACAGGGTAACAGGGAAATAAGATAATAGAAGAGAAAGGTCAAAGCGGCATTAGCATGAGAAAATGGCACAACTGAGGACAGACCGTTTACCTCTTGCGATTTTTGCTGGAGTCAAACTCTAAAAACTGAATCGCCTCCCAGCAGCTGCTAAATGTCTCTTCCCTTTGTTCTAAGTGGGATTTGAAAGAAAGTTATTCGAACTTGTCCTCTGGATAAAGCGTCTTAGAGAAGGTGTCTGGGAGGCTCAGACCTTGAGCAACCTCACGTCGACTTTACATCAGCCCGACTCTCTCCTTCTGCAGATTCAGACCCGCAGCCACATCCCAGGGCAAAGGTGACCCTCTGGGTGGCCTAAACTATCATCCTAATTAGTATCAGCTGGCCTCTGAGAAAGAGTCCGTGGAACAGAGGCATAAGTTTCATCATGGAAGTCCCAACTGTCCGCTTTGATTAAGAAAACAATTCTATTTACAATAAAGTCAAAAAGAATGAACTACTTAGGGAAAAAAAGAAAAAAGTAATGGAGGAGGTAAAAGACTTGCACAAAATGTTGTCAAAAGATATAAGACACAAATATATGGAAAAACATCCTGTGTTTGTGAATTCTAAGACTTATTACTCCTAAGGTACCAATATTCCCCAAAGCAATCTATAGATTCAACGTAATCCCTATCAAATCCTATTTTCTTTAAGCAGAACTAAAATTTATCCTAAAATTCATACAGAATCTCAAGGGATCCTGAGTGGTCAAAACAATCTTGAATAAAAAGAACAGAGTAGGAGGTCTCACAAATCCGGATTTCAAAACGTATTACAAAGCTATGAAATCAAGACACTGTGGTACTGGCATAAAGACAGATAGATAAACCAGTAGAATAGAATAGAGAGCCCAGAAGTAAACCTTTCCATATATGCTCGAATGATTTTCTGCAAGGGTGCCGAGACCATTCAGGAGGGCCAAAGTAATCACTGGTGTTGATGCTGGCAAAACTGGATATTGACATGCAAAAAATAAAATTGGGTCCTTTCTTTACACCAGATACAAAATTAACCCAAAATGGATCAAACACTTAAATGTAAAACCTAAAAGTACCAAATTCTTAGATGAAAAAAGAGTTGAAAAAATCATGACATTGGATTTGGCAATGATTTCTTAAAGGTGACACCAAAAACATAGGCAACAAAAAACAGACAAAACAAATGCATTTTTGCATTTTGCAAAGGACGCTATCAATAGAATGAACAGGCAAATCTCAGAATGGAGGGAAATACTTGCAAATCACATATCTGATACAGGTCTAGTTTCCGGAATATATAAAGAACTCTGAGGACTTAACAATAACAACAAAAAAAACCTGATTCAAAAATGGACAAAGGACTTGCATACATGTTTCTCCAAAGAAAATACACAAATGGCCAATACGCATATACAAAGATATTTAATATTACTAGCCATTGGGGAAATGCAAATCTAAACCACAATGAGGGGCGCCGGGATGGCTCAGTGGGTTAAAGCCTATGCCTTTGGCTCAGGTCATGGTCCCAGGGTCCTGGGATGGAGCCCCACATTGGGCTCTCTGCTCAGCAGGGAGCCTGCTTCCTCCTCTCTCTCTGCCTGCCTCTCTGCCTACTTGTGATCTCTGTCTGCTAAATAAATAAATAAAATCTTTTTAAAATAAATAAATAAATAAACCTCAACGAGATAGAAACTTATAGTCAGTAGGATGGCTATTATAAAACAGAATTTAAATTTAAAAAATTAAAAATGGAAAATAACAAGTCTTAGCAAGGATCTAGAGAAGTTGAAACCCTTTATAATATTGGTGGGACTATAAAACGGTGTAGCTACTATGGAAAACAGTATAGTGATCCCTCAAAAAACTGAAAACAGAATTACCATATGGTCCAGCAATTTTACTTGTGGGTATGTATCTAAAGGAACTGAAGGAAGGGTCTCAAAGAGATATTTATACTCTCATGTGACAGCAGCATTAGTCACCATAGCCAAGAAGTGGAAGCAACCCGAGTGTCCATTCACAGACGAATGGATAAACAAGATGTGATATATACATACAGTGGACAATTATTCAGCTTTACAAAGGAAAGAAATTCTGACTCATGCTACACAGTGAATGAACCAGAGGACATTATGTTAAGTAAAATAAGCCAGTCACAAAAAGACAAATACGGTATCGTTCTACTTACACAAAGTACCTAGAGTAGTAAAAATTCATAAAAACAGAAAGTAGAATGGTGGTTGCCAGGCTCTCATGGAGGGGGAACGAGGGGATGTTGTTTAACGATTATAGAGTTTCGGTTCGGGAAGACAGAGTGAGTTCTGGAGACAGTGACGGTAATGATTGTATATTGTGAATCTAGTTAAGGTTACTGAAATGTGCACTAAAAATATCATTAAAATGGAAAATTTTATGTTCGGTATATTTCACCACAATTGTACAATTTTTTAACGTCTCTGCCTTGTTACATTTGGATTCAGGGCACAGCCTTTGGCTTTATCCTGAGAAACTAGCTCTAAGCATGCCACTCCCTCTAGACCCACAATAGCTCCCTCCTTGCTTTACCACTTGGCTTACTCCAGGTCCCAATGCCAGATGATTTTCAACCCCTGGTACCACCATTAACCTCATCTATCTCTTACTGGTCCTCATTCAAGCCATAGCCTTTGGTCCAACCCAGGTATGGCTCTTTGGGTTTTTTGGTTTTGGGGGGTTTTTTTTAATGATTTTATTTATTCATTTATTTGAGCGACAGAGAGAGCACAAGCAGCGGGGAAGGGTGAGAGGGAGAATGAGAAGCAGACTCCTCACTGAGCAGGAACAGCTCCCCAGCCAACCCACACACAGGGTTCGATCCCAGGACCCTGAGATCATGACCTGAGCTGGAGGCAGAGGCTCAGTCAGCGGAGCCACCAGGCTTCTCCTCCATGGGCCTTTTCTCTAGTTACCTCATCTACCTAACGTGTGCTTGTTCTAAGTCATTCAGCCTCTTTCCACCCTCCTTCTAGACCTGGGTCACACTCCCACCCCTTGCACAGACTGCACCAATGATTGCCAACCCACTTCTTCTCCTCATTCTCTGAGGTCCAACTGTGTTATTGTCTGAAAAACCCAGTTTAACACTGTATGCATTGGACGGACCATTGAATTGAATTGAGCATTGAGCAACTGAGCCCTTTTCACATGCATGGGACTAGACTAGAGACTAAATTAAGGTCCATCAGATATTGCTCTCCAGCTGACTCATTCGTAAATCTTGCCTGTACCACTAGATGGTAAGTTTCTTAAAGATGGGACTATGCGTGTCTTTTCCGTGCCTCTGTCTAAGAGATAGCGCCAGGTCAATGTAAAGGATTCATGGGTTTTGACCTCAAATTTAATAACCAAGTGGATAATAATATTAAAAGAACTTTAAAGTCCTAGAGTTTGAACAGAAGTTCAAGAGTTTGAACATAGCATTTATGTTTGCAAAATTCCTCCTGGCAGTCTTTTACCCCTCCCTCCACGTTACAAAACAGAATAAACCAGAAAGCCCTTTATGTGGGTAATAAAAGGGGAGAGGCATGGAATCAAGATAGTTTTTTTTTTGTTTTTTTTTTTTTTTGGAGAAAAAGTGCTTGGAGATTGTCATATTTCATTGAACTTAATCTGAAAGCAGAATGTTGACAGTTTGGGCAAAGGCAGTGACTCTGAGGGCAGAAAAGATAAGCTGAGAATGTTTCCTTACAGTTCAGGTCACCAATTTTGGCTTTGTCACTTGCAAAAGTTAGTAGACATGCTGCTTTTAAGCCAGCCAAGCACCACCACCGAGCTCACAAGGGCAGCATTGCAACCCGAAAACCACGCCCCATGCCCAGTGGGTTTCTGCTCCTGACATACCCCATTTGGAGGCTTGGACTGAATCTGGGATTTCCTAGTAGAGCGGTCCCCTTTTGGTTCCAATGAGTTCACACATTAAGTAGAGTCTGAGTAAATATAATTATGTGTGATTTAAGATTTCTTTCTTCAAAAGGAACCAACTCATGAAAATTTCATAGAAAGGAAATAGAAAATCAAGGGCAGGATGTAAAAAATGTGAAGAATCATAGAAGCAAATGTGTTAAGTGGGAACTTCCTAAAGGGTTTTTACCGTCTCCGGTTATATATTCTACTTATCGCCAAGATGGAGACTAACAAGCTTCTGTTTTCCTTAGCAGATCTCCCAAATACAGGAACCAAAGGAGGCAGTGTTCAGTCTGTCCCCTCTGGAAGCCGGGCGTATATACCCTCCCTCTCCAGCCCACCTCAAAGTGCAGCTAATACTGGATCAAGCCTGAAAGTTCTGGCAGCAACAGAAAGTGCTGACTCGTCCAATGAAAGTCCTGCTTAGCCTGGGCATAACCAGGCACAAAGAGTTGCCTTTGCCCCTGCCCCTGTTAGCCCAGAATCCATGCCAGGTCAGGCCCTTCAAAGAAGCCCCTTATGTCCCCAGGAGAAAAACAGGGTGAGTCCAGGTGAGAAACAGGCTCGTGTTCAGACGTCCACAATCCATCCCACCAAAGGGAAAACAAGGAAAATCCACAACCCACAGCGAAACAAGGGCAATCAGGCCAGGAGGCAAAGAGCTGAGGTATGCCCAGGGATCTGAGGGTCTCTCTACACTCCAGCCGCTGCGGCAAGATTCACTTTCCTCTTCTGCCTTTCTTGAGAGTCCTGCCCCACTAACCTGGCCTCAGAGAGAGATCCTCTGAAAAAGCCGTTTTGCTGGTAAGAGTAGGTCCACGCACAGGGCTTGTGTGCGCTGCTGAAAGGCAAATGATCTCAACGTGAAAGACGGATTAGGCAGTTTTTACTACACAGCCGGCTTCTGTGGTTTCTATTTTATCTCCCAGGATTTAAAACACACACACACACACACACACACACACACACAGAATGCACATTCATATTTTATTTCCTAGAACAGGAGTGAACTTTTTAACCATGAGAATCCCTTTTAGGTCAAATAATGTCCTCAACTGCCACGTGACTGTAATTGTCTTTTAATTTCCTCTGATGCAGAAAACACAATGACAAAGGCTTTTATAAATTAGGCAACCGCTTCATGAGGTATATGGGTAGTAGCACAATGGCTTCTACAGACACTTGAGAAACTTGGGCAGAAGACAGTACGGGTTCACAGCCACACCCACTCATGACCCCCACCCCACCAATGCCACCCCTCCATCCTGCTTTTTTTTTTTTTTTTTTTTAAGGATTTTATGTATTTATTTGAGAGAGAGAGAGCGGGAGAAGCAGACAGCAGACTCCCCGCAGAGCAGGGAGCCCAATGTGGGGCTCGATCCCAGGATCCCAGGATCATGACCTGAGCCAAACGCAGAGGCTTAACCCACTGAGCCTTCCCTGAGCCCTCTTTAAAGATCAGCCTCATAAGTTGTCCTAGCACCAGAGTTCACAAATCCCCAGAACTAGTTCTCAGGGCAGACAGAGATTTAAAGAAGAAGGTTACTTCACCCATAACTCATCTCTACCTGTCACCTCCACCTCGTTTCTTAACAGCAGACGTGAGAGTTATAAGGGCTAGGGATGTCTGCCCTGAATGCACATGGCTCCCTAGTACTCCTGAGGGGAGTAATGGCTGAAAGGTGAAGAAACAAAAGGTTTGGGTTTCTGATGCTGATTTCTCAAGAGCAGAGTGGCCAACTGAAATCCGATTCTCTGTGTAGAACCCTAGGAAGAGATGGCGTCACCTATTGAAAAAGCCAAACCCTTGAGCTGGATTTTAGACACCCCCGAAGGGTGAAGTAAGACCCACCCCCCTCCAAAAAATCCCTCCTTTTCTCCAGAACCGAGCAATCTTTTCAACATCCATCAGCACCAAATGGTAGCTATTTAAATAAAGAGGTGGACAGCGCAGGCTTTGGTCCAGCTTGAGCAGGCCATCAATTAATACCGAATGAGTGAGTAGAAAAGACAAAAAAGCAGGCATGGCCACGGGGCAGAGGACAACACAGGGATGACGGAGCCTCTTCGACCCCAGTTCTGTCGCTCCCTGCAGTGGAGCGGGGGGACACAGGGCCTCTGGACAAATTGGGTTTGGAGTTTGGGTGAGGAAGGGGCCACGCCTACGCTCACTTCCCATCTTTCACCCAGGCAGGCCCCCAAACACTTGTCAGGCCACACTGATGGATGGGCCTGGAATGGCCTTGTTTGCCGCCAGGGTGAGGCCCAGCAGCTGTTGAACAGGCCTGCGAGTGACCCTGGTCAGTCCTTGCAAGGCAGGAAGCACAGAAGAATAGAGTGTCCACTGAGTGCTACCCACAAAGGCAGTGGGAGGAGGAATTCCCTCCCATTGTGAGCAGGCCAGCAGCCGGCACTCTAATTACGCTCGCAAACGAGGGAGGAGGGGTAGCGCCGGGAAGGAAGGCAGAGGGAATCAAAATTGCTCCAGAGCCATCCCAGTCTGACCCTCGGTCCCCCCAGCAGACCCGCAGCCCCGTGTGCGTGGAAGCCGGAGAGGAGATCACGGCAGATCTCTAACCGGCACACCGCGGGACAACATCCCAGTCCCTGGGAGCCTCCTCCGGGTCTGGGGAGCGGGTGTGTGCGACGTGTTCCCATAGCCCAGGAAAACCTCCTGGAAAACCTCTTCCTGAGCCCCACACTTCCCCGGTGCCCCACTCAACTGTCTGTCCCCAACCCCACACCCCACGCCACCCCACACCCCACCCCACCCCACCCCCCCGCGCCCCAGATGCTACCACGGGAAGAAGGAAGAAAGGCCAGATTAAAGGGGGACGCTCACTGCTTCATCTACAGAGCTGACATGGGTTTCACGGGGGTGGGAGAGGGGAGGTCAGGACCCACTCAGAGTTATTCCATTTACTGCTCCCCCTTTATCCACCCATCTGAGCCCTGTGCCACTCGGGGGCCTTGTGCCTTTCCCATTCGGCCTTAGTGAAAACCGGGGAGACGCTGGGCTACTGGGGGCAGTGGTTTTTATTCCACAGGCCAACGGAAGCAGGTCCACATTTTGCAAGACCTGAAGCCATACAATTTTTACAATGCAAAGTATATCCAAAATCATAAAATACAAATTAGGTCCGGGGTCTCGAAAGAAGCCGTGCAAGGAAGGGCCCTGAAGCTTTGGTCTCCTCCACTTCCTGACGAACCCACACCTGGGGAGTTGTGGGGGCATGAACCCTCTTCTCGAGTTTCTGCTTCCTGAAAAGGGGCCGAGTACATCTGACCCAAAACCCAGGTGGGCGCGAGGGAACCACTCACAGGAGTCAGAAGGAAACACCCTGCGTATCTTTCTTCTTTATTTTGCTTCCTCCCTCCCACTTAAAAAGTACACAAATGGATGAAGGTATTTGTTGAGTCTGAACAGAGGGGATTGCCATCCTAGGGGAGGTGATGATGAGTCCACACTGCCCAGCTGGCTCACGGACCCTCCTGATGAGCTCCTGGCTGGGCGAGGCCACTTCGAATGGAGTAACTCGGCCCCAGGACAAGCCCGCATCCAGGGCCCGCTACATACAGTGCTCTGAACTAGGAGCTATTCCAGGAAAGGAAAAGCAGAAGCAGACACAGTCAGCTCTTTCCCCCACGTGGGAGCAAAACCTCTTGGCCCAGAGATCACAGGGCTTTGTAACCCTAGGTCCCTCCACATCGTGCTGGGCTAATTCAGAGAACAGGGCATGGTTAGGCCAAAAGTGATGTGAGCAAAGGAGGCAACACCCAAAGAGGCCAGTACCAGGGTGAGGAGGAGGTGCCCAAGCCCTTCTCGAGCAGCGGTAACTTTCACCGAGTGGGAGGAGCAGGTTCCTGGGTAAGCAACCTGCCAAGGGAAATCGTCCAAGACAGAGTCAGCCTTGGCCGGCCTCTCTCCTCCAAAATGCAGTCAACTCAGCTGTTCCCAAATCCCCAAGGTGAGTCCCTGACTGCTCTTAGAGTCGTCCCTGTCCTTCACCCCTGCCCCCAAATCACAGAGGGGGGCAGGACGGCTCCAGTTCATGCTTGCTCTAAGACAGCTAAGGCCAGCCTCTCCCCAGCAGGCCCCTTTGCATCTCACAAGCAACTTCCCCCTCCGGCCCCCAGTTCCAGAATGATCCTTCCATTAAAGGACCCCGGTGGGAATCTTCCTTTCCCGCAGCCAGGACTGGGTAAAACTATCCCGGCCCATTCTCCTCTCAGAGATTCTTGGGTGTGTCTGGCTCCTTTCCCCGACTCTCTTCCCCCATCCCTCCCACCTAACTGCCTCAAATAAGGCAACTCCTTGCAGAGGGCACTTCTCGGGGTGTTTCATAAACAATACAAGTCATGACCCGAGGCTCCTCATGATTGAGTTTTATGCAAATCTGATTTCAGGGGCCAGGATTAGGATGAAGCCTAGGAAATTGCTGTGATTCGACCATGTGGACATCCAGAAAGGATGGCAGTTTCACGAGCTTGTAGCTAATAAAGCACCCTGGTATCCAAATGTTAAAAACGTGTTGTCTGGGGCACCTGGTTGGCTCAGTTGTCAGGCATCTGCCTTCAGCTCGGGTCCTGGTCCCAGGGTCCTGGGATCGAGCCCCGCATGGTGTTATCTGTCTTCCTACCTGCACTCTTCCTAAACAGTACTGATCAATTTAGGAGGCCGGACAGTGTTTATTGTTACCAAAAAGTACATGCTTCTCAACTGGGGCATTTTTGCCCCATCAGTAGGCACCTAGATACAGTCGGAGACATTTTGCTTGTCACTATGGCGTGGGACACTCCCGGCATCTAGGGACTAGAGACCAGCGATGCTGTCAAACATCCCCCAGTGCACAGCACAGCCCCACGACAACCATGATCTACAGCCGGCCCCAGGACCAGCCACCTCCCGGGAAGTTCTTCTGCCATTTCCCTGCGATCGTCTGACCTGCTGGGCATTTTCAGACTAGACCCAGGCCCTGCCCAACCCCATGAGTTAGAAGTTGGACTCTGCTCCTGAGCTCGGAAATCAACCCGAAGGGGAGGACAAGCCACCCATCTGCCCGCCGGCCTCACCCGGCAGCACGCAAAGCTCACCACAAAGCTGCCCTCCCAACCAGAAGAGAGAGCTCCCCGGGCCAGCTGCGGTGGGCTCGCCCTGTTTCCTGGAAGAGATTGCATGTCCCTCTCGGTGATGGGGAAAGCAATTTCAGAGGCTCTCCGGCAGCCGTATCACTTACCTCCCCCAGCTGGTGCCCTCTGCTAGGCAAGGAGCTAGACTGGAAAGAGGCTGAGTAAATACAGCTTGTTTTCCCCGTTCGCGAGCTCTATTCGCCCTGCAACTGCAACCACCTCAGCCCTTCCCAGCTCCGTCAGTTGGCGAAAAGTCCACGTGGGGCTGAGGCACGCTCCCGTTCACTCATGAACTTGAACCCAAGGTACGGCCGCAAGTCACCCGCTCCAAGAAATGGAAGGAATGCCGAGAGTCATCTAAACAAGGCTAAATCGGAATTTCCAAAAATAACAGAGTCTCAAAATCTGCTCCCGAAGACTTGGAATGAAAGAGATCCCTCCGTCTCCTTGGAATACCAGGCCTGGGTACCACACACTGTAGGACAGGAATCTCGGGGCATGGCCGTCTCCAGGCCACCCCGGCCTCTCTCCTTCCAGCTGCAACTCAACACTCAGCAGTAAAATGGGGGATATTTTCTAAAATAAAAACAGGAGACATATGATCCTTTCCTTCCCAATACTTAGCCTGTTCTCTGCTGCTCGGAACTTAAAACCTGCCTGCAGGTCACCTAATGCCACAGAACGCTGGCAGATGTTGCCGAGAGAGAGGGCTAGATGTCCTTTAATGGGACCATGAGGATTATGTCAAAAGGTGAGGAAAAGGCATTCGCCAGCCAAGATAACACGCGTGCACCTAAGACAAATACAACGTGGTCCGTCCCTCTTCCCTCTGGTCCCTTTCTGCTTTCTCTGAGAATCGGATTCGGCAGGAGAGTCCTTAGTCCACGCACGACAGGCAAGTGAGTGTTTCCTTAAGCCAAACATTGCGGGTGGGAGTATATGAGGGTAGGAAGAGGACAGTCCGCTGATAGGAGTTAAGCCAAACGGGATCAGTGCACATTTCAGACTAAGGCGGATTACAGAGTTACGACCTTCCTTTCGACAAGCCAACCAGCCATTCACACTGCGTCAATGCCAACACTGGAAATCTTTGTTTTATGCTTTAGGATACCAGCTATTAAGCCTTGGGACTACACACAAGAGCTCGGAGCAGAACAGAGGTCTTCATTTGAACCAAAAACATTCTGATTACTTTCTCAGATCTTGCTCAACACCACAAGGGAAGGGGGGGACCCACATTTGCTCCTTTAAGGTACTAGGTACAGGTGATTTCATTATACACTCGAGGAAAGACACAGTTCCCCACATTCTTTGCCTCTGTCTGGGTCTTTGTGTTCACAACAGCAAAAGCAGCTGCCCTTCATACAGCTTTCTACCACTTTACAAGGCAATTTCACGTGTGTTTCCTCAGGGGTTCCTCAAAGGGAGAAGAAAACCTCTAGTTTAAGGGAGCTTACTATCCCATTCTACAGATAAGGAATTAATGAGAAGAGCCTGTTTCTGACTCGCTGGGCTGCCCTGAGTCATCAGAGCAATGCCGTGTAGCCACCAAGCCACCACGAAGGCATTACTTCCCCCTGTCCAGAGACGGGGGTGCTGTGGCGTCTGCTGACGGCATTCTTCAATTCCAAAAATATCACATCGCCTGAGTGGTGATTTCCTCCCAAACACTTCATATTAATAGTTGATATGTGTGTGTGTGTGTGTGTGTGTGTGTGTGTGGTGTTGTTTAGGGGTGGTTAGTTACCATATGACTGCCCCAATCAAGAGTCCACCAGAGGTGATAGAGGAATACTTAAAAAAAAACAATGAAAATGCACACCAGGAGTACCTGGGTGGCTCAGTCAGTTAAGCTTCTATCTTCCACTCAGGTCATGATCCTGAGGTCCTGGGATCGAGTCCCACATGGGGCTCCCTGCTCAATGAGGAGTCCGCTTCTCACTCTGCCTCTCCCCCCTGCTCATGTGCTTTCTCACTTTCTTTCACATGCTTTCTCTCTCTAAAAGAAAGAAATAAAATATTTTTTAAAAATGGAAAGGAAAAGAAAGAAAGATAAAGGAAAATGCACACCAGAGCATTTGCTATTAGCACAGAGATTAAATTTTGTGTCTCTTTTGGTGACATATTCAGTATGTAATATACTGGTTGAGAGAAAAACTGATCCAGGTACTTACCACCGGGTATGAATAAGGCATAAAAATCTGGTGAGCCCTAATCCTCATATCTCAGAAGCAGCATGGTGACTCTTCCCCTCTGCTTTGGCTTGTGTCCCACTAATCACTGTGGGGGGAGCACTCACCTGATCCCAAAACAGGTAATTGCACTACTTCAGAGTGAACCTATTTTTTTTTAAGATTTTAAGAATTTATTTGAGAGAGAGAGACAGAGAGTGCACAAGCGGGAAAGAGAGGGAGAAACAGGTTCCCCGCTGAGCAAGGAGTTCGACACAGGGCTTGATCCCAAGACCCTGGGATCATGACCTGAGCTAAAGACAGATGCTTAACCGACTGGGCCACCCAGGTGCCCCACACCAGAGTGAATCTATGATGTGAGAGGTTTGCCCATCTTCCACCTTCCACTGCTGGAAGGTGATCAAGGCCCATGGGGATGTGCAAAGCAAAGGTTAAAATGTCCACAAGAGAGAAAGCATGCTTGTCCCCACCGGCAATCCTGGGCCTTTTGCCCGGCCTAGCACCCCACAGAGACCTATAGGAGGAATGGGCATGGACTGCAAAAGAAAAGAAGAGGAACTTTTCCATAAGAAAGGAGATCTTCCAGCAGCAGAAACTAATGATGGAAGAGAAACTCACAAAATCAAGCTGGTAGCAATGAAAAATAATCCCCTTGGGAACAGGAGCTCAGAGACAGGACGATACAATCGGGAAAGAATAGAAAACAACCTAAGACACTGTATCCCATGCACATTTTCTCTTAAATATTATATCAAAAATAAAAATGTTGACACTAGAGGCACCTGGGTGGCTCAGTCGGTTAAGCGTCTGCCTTTTCGGCTCAGGTCATGATCCCAGGGTCCTGGGATCGAGCCCTGCACCGGGCTCTCTGCTCAGCAGGGAGCCTGCTTCTCCCTCTCCCACTCCCCCTGCTTGTGTCCCCTCTCTCGTTGTTTCTGTCTGTCAAATAAATAAATAAAATATTTTTAAAAAAGGTTGACACTAATAGTGAATTGAAAACCGGTATCATGTGCTGCAAACAAAAGGGAACCATGAAAATAAATATGGTGATGGCGATGTTAGGGATTCCAACAGGATCTAGAATCCTGGGAGCCTGGGGCTTGCTCCCTCAGTGTTTACCAAGACAAATGAGAATGAGAATGAAAAAGAGGAAAAAAACTGAGAGAAACTAAGAACCGATTCTCCACCGATGGTAGAGAAGTATTCAAGATATCTCAGACCCAAATGGAGACTTTTTGACTTAATCGATGGTCACAAAACTGACTTGAAAGGCAATAGTTTCTGCTCTGCAACCTGATATATTATTGAACGCCATGTGTGAGGACTGCCTACAACCATCTCCCACCCCTCAGGAAACACCTAACTTCCCCAGTGCTGTTCCAGGCAGAAAGACCCCAAAATGTCCTCAGAGGAAAGACAGTCCACACCCAACACTCAGAGAAGCCGGGCACACCATCACCACAATAACCACGTAAGGTTTCATTTTCTTAGGAAACGCAATGACTATTTAGAAATGATGACATTCATGCTTTAAAAATAAGTATTAAGTCACGTTTCACCCCAGAAATCTCCCTTTAAGATGATCTCAAACCCTTGTAGCTGTAAATACTTTAATAATGCATCAATTGACTCTACATCAATTGGGGCAAGATAGGGGAAACCCCCATCAAAATCCTATTTTTCAAAATATCTGAAAGCAGGCATTATCAAGGAGTTAACACTAGCCAATGGTTCAACAGAAGGAATCCATTAGGAAAAGTGAG
Organism: Neogale vison; assembly: GCF_020171115.1. Classification (NCBI taxonomy): domain Eukaryota; kingdom Metazoa; phylum Chordata; class Mammalia; order Carnivora; family Mustelidae; genus Neogale; species Neogale vison. The sequence continues at coordinate 137,656,586 of NC_058091.1, forward strand.
TAGAAGGGGGACAAAAGCTTACCTTCTGGGCCTGGCCAGTGGCAGAGCCAATAGCAGATCAGGACTTACCCAGAGGTAACCGTCCACAGAAATTTAGCACTCGTGAGGGCTTCAAAACCTGACAAGTCCCTGGTGCCCAATACTTGATCAGGAAAAGGCCCAATCACCTTCTGGTCAGCCCATAGAGTGCTGAGCCAAGGAACACCAGGTTAGAGGAAACACATCTAGGATCACAATGTAAGGTATGCCTCAGAGTAATTGCTCACATACTGAACCCACAACCTGCCCCACGCCCCATCTTCCACCCACAATTCAAGACCCGTACCTGCAGACACAACCCTTCCCTACAAAATGCCCCCTCACACCTTTGAAAACCTCATCACCCCCTCTACAGAGCTCAGCGGACAGTCTCACGTAACTAACACACATGCTGGTTAGGACCACTTGTATTTAAACCCTCCCACCCAGAGTACCAGATCTGTGTCTGTTCACATCTTTTTGGCAGGCCTACTAGGAGCCAGAGGCTGTGTTTGGGGCTGGCTGGTGTCCTCAAAGTCTTTCAAAGCTGTAGGTCTCAGGAAAGACTCAGGTGAAGGGGCAGAGAATAAGCCAGTGTCATAAAAATTATTTTGAGGGATGCCTGGGTGGCTCAGTGATTAAAGCCTCTGCCTTCGGCTCGGGTCATGGTACCGGGGTCCTGGGATCAAGCCCCGCATTGGGCTCTCTGCTCAGCGGGGAGCCTGCTTCCTCCTCTCTCTCTCTGCCTGCATCTCTGCCTGCTTGTGATCTCTGTCAAATAAATAAATAAAATCTTTTTAAAAAAAAAATTATTTTGAGCCAAAGCCATTTGCATTCCTGAAATCCCTTATCCACCTAAAAGCAGGGCCTCTCAAAAGAACTCAATTGTCATAAATCCGCACCCTGGGAGCAACCGGAATCTTCTCTTCTTGCATTTGAGAAGTCGTCAGCCACACCACGTTGTCCTCAACTATCCTATCTCCCACCTATTCCCCTAGGGGTTCATTTATCCTTCCAAAAAGTTGCTTGTTTTTCCATGAGTGACTGTCCTCCCCTCCCCCTTCCAAGAAGTCACTTGTTCTTGCAGAAATGCCACTCTGCCCTTGCCTACCCTTTCGGCCCAGGTGACCCTCCCTAACCTCTCTGCCCAGATCCCCAAATTCCAAGCACTCCTTGAGCCACCTTTCTCCATGAATGCCCTTCTTACCTGTGTCATTGAATCTGGGTCCTTTTCCTCTTGCTGATCTGTCACCTGTCAGGTTTGCTTGCTAACCATCAAACGCTCAACATACCAAGCTAAAAAGAATGTTTTTCTCCCCCAACACAGGCAGTCACAGTGCAGGGCGGTTGGTTCCAGGAAGGCCAGACCCTCCCCTAGGCACTGTGCCTGGGGGGACGTAGCCAGGCACAGAACCTCCTAGTAACTTCTGGCCCACCGAGGCCTCTGGGACCCACAACCTCAGCTTGACCCAGGTCACGGAGGATGGAACTAACAGAGGGAAGTGGTTCCCCTTGAACTCAACAGACAAAATGTTGGGACAGCACTTCTCCCCCTGAGAAGTGGTGCCATCCATTCATCCCACAGGCACAGCCCACCGGGTGGCCCAGTGGGACACTTGTCCAGGCTACAGAGAGAATTTCCGCCCTCAGTCTCTCAGGCCAACACCTTTGCCAGCATGAGTCTAATAGACTTTAACAAAGGGGGAAAAAAAAAAGCGGAAGAGGCCCCATGCATGCCCTCCCACCCAGCGTAGGAAAAGTGGAAACCCTTTCTTCTCCTTATGCCAAAATTTGTTTTGCGGGGAGAAGCTGGCTTTTCACCGAGCCTCCAGTCTCTTCACTAGCCAGGGTCAAACAAAGAAGCTTAGAGAACCACAGAACAAATAAACCAAAACAGCCCACGGAGAGCAAGGCCAGGAAAGGCCCCCAGTTGCGAGCAGAGCCAACCTCCTCCCAGCCTGGGTGCCCTAGCCCAGCCCTGCACAGCCCTGATGACGCCCGCGGGGACAGCTCTGTCTTCTCTTTATTAGCCTCTGCCGCGGCTTGGCAAGTGAGGAGTTAAATAAAACAATTCTTCCTCGAGAGCAGAATATTTATTAGAATTATTTGGGATTTTCTGCGTGGGAGATATGTCCCTTTTCTCCTCTGTTCACTGATTTATTTAATCTGTCATTTATATCCATATGGATTCACGGATATTTATTTTATGCTTTGGAATTTAAACCAATACTACTTCATTTATTTTGTGACTCAAACTGTTGCAGCTTTGGCCAGGGGACCCCTTTCAGCAGGCTCCTGCATTCCTTTGACACACACCCCCATTGTTGGAGGGGTGGGCAGGGGTTGGGGCTTGGTTTGGTTTTGCACTTCCTTTACTGATTGGCACAAGATGCTCCTGGTTCACCTGTATGTTTCCTGCCCCAGCCCAAGAATCAGCCACTTCTCCAAGGAGCTCAGAGCCATCTCTCACAAAGAAATTGAGTTCCCATCACAAGACGTTGGAGTGTAGATAAGACCAACAGACAGCAGAGCTAAATGGAGAGGCAGATGAAAGCAGGGTGGTCAACCTGTTGGGCACTTTCCTTAGGACTCTCTCTTGCTGTCCCCACCCCTCACCCCCAGCCTGATAACCAATATGAGTCAAGTTCATGCCTCCTTTTTTATCTTAAAATATTTTATCATTCTCCTGATTAACGAACTTATGCAGAATGGTTTTTGAATTTTGTGCCCCAGTAAAATGACAACATATGCAACATGTCGTGGTCTTTCTAGAAGTATTTGGGAATAGCGAAAAACCAGTTCATCACAAAACACAGCTTGTGATCCCAGCCACTCCAACCTGTTTGAAGGGCAGCAAGATGCCACACCTGTAACCGGTTGTTCAGTCTGTTTTCCTCTACTCATCTATCCCATCTCCAAGTTCAAAGCTCCTTTCCCAATTGGTGGATTTTTAGTTTTTTTTAGGAGGGAGCCCTTTTCTCATATGAAAAACAGTGCTCATCCTCTATCAACCTTATCGTCCAGTTTATTTCACTTCAGTGTGAAACATCAAGAAAATTTCGGTTAACAAAAATTTGTTTAAAAACAGACACCCTTTGCCAATACTGTGCAGTTCATCTTACAGTCTCAAGACAGTCTCCAATTAAGTAGAGGAAGCAGAGGAAGCCATCTTGTCAAGTCTATGCAAAGATGCACTCATTTCATAGCAAATGGTAACATCTTGGAAATCTTCCATTTATTAATATTTGGCATTGTGTATATAGTCTTACAGCAGGTATGTTTAATAGCTTAGACTATTTTTAAATGAAATGTTATAAACATTTATGGAACTCCTTAAGTGCCATCCCAGAGTATAAAGTTTGTCCGGGATGCCTCGCTGGCTTAGTCGGGGACGTGTGTAGCCCTTGATCTCAGAGTTGTGAGTTTGAGCCTTGTGTTGGGTGTAGAGTATTTAAAAAATAGAAAAATAAATTTAAAAAAAAAAAGTCTGTGAAACCCTGGCTAGTGCCTGGGCAGTTTATTTTCTGGAAGTCCCTACCCCTCCAGATAAGTGACTTATTTAACTATACGCTCATTAATTCTCTTGACTTGGCATTACATGGCCCATTTCCTCTGGGAACAGAATTTGGGAACAGAATTCTTGCTGAAGAGTTAATGGCTGATGTCCACAGTTGGCTTCCTAATTATGTACATATTAAAGGCCCTTGAACTTTTAAAGAAAGCCTAATGATAGAATTTTAGACAGGAGGGCATGTAGTGGGAGACATTTTTCAGAAGACAGGCTTTTCCCCATCTTGAGGGAATACAAAGCCCGTTATATTATAATATCACAAATCGTTCAGAAATACAGTGCCTCCTGGGGTACAGGCCCTACTCTGGATGGTTGGTGTTAGCCGCATACTAACTCCATCAAATAATCCCACCTGACCTCTGAGGTAGAGGCCATGCTATCTCCATTTCAGATTAGAAACTCGGGCCCAGAGAGGTTTAAAAAAACTTTTCCCAGGTTTCACAGCTTATAACTGGCAATGCTAGGATTTCAACCTAACCATTCTGGCTCCAAAATCCGGGATCTTAAATAGCATACCGCTCCTGGATACTGTAATTTCCATAGTCGGTGAACCAGCATCGTACTTCTTATTAACTTATTCTAAGAACACGCCTGTTTATAGAGTGCCTGTTTGCAGCTGTGTCCAACCTTGGACAGATAGCACCGTTACAAATGTGCTCAGAGCCCGTTCCTCAGAGCCCAGGCACCCCATATTTATGCATCTTCTGTCTGGGCTTCTCGTCTAGCAGATCTCATGGATGGTAAGCTTCTTAAGAAAACCTAAAGTATGGGCACCTGGGTGGCTCAGTGGGTTAAGCCTCTGCCTTTGGCTCAGGTCATGATCTCAGGGTCCTGGGATCGAGCCCCACATCGGGCTCTCTGCTTGGCAGGGAGCCTGCTTCCTCTCTCTCTCTCTGCCTATGTCTCTGCCTACTTGAGATCTCTGTCTGTCAAATAAATAAATAAAATCTAAAAGAAAGAAAGAAAACCTGAAGTATATCTTTTCATTTCCTATGTCCCCAGAACTAATTATCAATACAGCATTTGTAGAATCTGTTATATTCATATATGCATATATTGTGTCCATGCATATGTGAAATGTAACTCTTCCACATCATGAGTTCTCTAAAAATGTCTGTTGAAGTGCATCAACAGCAAACAGTGGGCGTCAACCGAGAGCCTAACTGGATCATTGAGGAAATGCAGTTCCGTTTTTCTGGGAGCTTACGGTCTAATTGTAGAGTCACCAGACGAGAGAACAACCACAAATTATGCTGATGGGCAGATAGGGAAATGACGCGGAAACACAGCGATGGGTCATCGGAAGAGCCAAAATCTAGCCCTGGCCCTGACACCATCTATGCGAACTTGGACAAGTAGTTTTTCTCTTCGAGCCTCGGTGGCATCCTCAGGATAAGGAGGCTGATGGTGTTAGTGCTCCTTCAGGGAGTCCATGAGCAGACCGGCAGTGGCCAAGAAGGCTTTCTGAAAGAGAGCATCCTGCCAAGGAAATGTGACAATCCAGAACTCGGAGAACGAGGGGGCCTCTTTCTCAACCATCAAGAAGCAATCCATCACAAAAATTACCAAAATCAGTAAAATTCAGAGGAGGACTCTTGGGAAAGTGTCAAAGTTACACACAGCGTTGTCATGACAGATCAAGTCAAGAGAGGAAGGTCTGAATGGAGCCCAGAAGGGGCGCTGGGAAGGAAGGGATGATTAGGGCCCACCCATCCATGAACCTGGCCGCAGCCACACCGTCATTACCATGACACGCTCCGGCACTGCGGGGAGAGAGCCAGGCCTGCCCCCCACTTAGACCCAAAGCTCCCGGAGCCATCCAACAATTTTCTGTGATTCCCTGAAGGCTGAGCAACATTCTAATGACTAGTTTTGCTCTCCAGCTTCTGGTGTAATGAGACAGAGGAAATTTTCCTCCTTTAGCAGCTGGAGTGAGACTTCCTCTCGGGGACGGTCCTAGATTTACCAGGAAGAAATCCCGTCGATTAACCATGTGGGTTGAGGAACAAAATCCCCAGCAATAAACAACAGTGTCGATCCGCCTTCTGAGGAGGCTAGGTCTCGACCCCGTAGGGTCCTTTATTTCGTGAGCATTGCGAAGAGGTTAGGTCTACAACCTTGACTCTGACTTTGGTCACTACTGAATCACTCCACATGATGAAAACAGGAAGAATCTGAGAATTACAGGAAAATCAGGGTGGGAGGGTGGGGAGCGTCGTGGAGAGGTCAGGCACCAGGTGGATTAAAGAGACTTGATCTCAGGGTTGTGGGTTTGAGCCCCACACTGGGTACAGAGATCACTTTAAAAAGATTAAAATTATTTTTTAAAAAAGAGAGAGAGAGAGAGCAAAAGAGAGAGAGTCTTTGGAGAGAACAGAATATTTAATGGGAAGTTTAAGTTGTCTGCTGCAGAGTACACAGTTTGCCTCCTCATCTCCCATTCGAGAATGCTGTTGCACCTGTTTGGAAGCATCCCAAGGAGGTTCTAAACTCTGCACACGGCTTGCTGCAGAGACGCCATACGGAGTCCTACAGCTGAGAGCAGTGGGGGCCGTGGACCAGGGGGCCAGGAGGAGGCAGAGGCAGGCAGCCCTAGGTGGTCTCCGTGTGAACGGGCTCATCGTGAAGCGGCGCCACCTTGCTGGGAGTTAGGTTAGGTTGCATCAGCGCCTGAGAAGCTCGCCCCTGGTGAAATCGTGAGATGACGCTTCTGACCGCACCCAGCTGGGAACGGAGAAAGTCAATGGCTTCCCCATCCTCGGGGCAGTGCCGCCTTCTTCAGTACCACCAGGAAGACTTCAGGGACCCGCAGACGTGTCAACGGATGCCGCACTCAGACCTCCTCAGCCGTGACCTCCGCAAATCGAACCAGAGGTGCTGGGACGTAGGGCGACTGCCACGACACCCAGTCCCAAGCTTCTACGGTCCAGGGTGCCTGGTAGCTCAGACGGTTAGATGCCCTGACTCTTGATTTCGGCTCAGGTCATTTTCTCAGGGTCGTGGGTCGAGCCCCATATGGGTTCGGACCTGGAGGTGGAGCCTGCTTGGGATTCTCTACCTCTCCCCCTGACCCTCCCCACCTGCTGGCTGCTCCCTCTCTCTCAAAAAAGAAAACAAAGACAAAAACAAACACAAACAAACAAACAAAAAACTATTCCATCTTACTCAGAGCCAGCAACTGCCTACAGCTTTCTAACTGCTACTAAATGGATTGTCTCAAGAATCGTGCCCAGGGCATAATCAACAGCAAAAGGAGAGTAAGTGTTCAAAAAAAAAAAAAAAGTGGGGGGTGGGGCCGCCTGGGTGGCTCAGTGGGTTAAAGCCTCTGCCTTCGGCTCAGGTCATGATCTCAGGGTCCTGGGATCCAGCCCCGCATCGGGCTCTCTGCTCAGACGGGAGCCTGCTTCCTCCTCTCTCTCTCTGCCTGCCTCTCTGCCTGCTTGTGATCTCTCTGTCAAATAAATAAATAAAATCTTTAAAAAAGAAATGGGTGACTTGTCCGCAGAAGTCACCTCAGAATCCAGCGGCCAGAGCTCCTGTTCTGCACGCAGATGAGAACATCAGAGAAAGGAAGGCAGAGGAAGAGATGCGAGCCGGAAACCTCCCACCTGCACACCCTCACGTCCTGCCTCACCTCAAGCACAACTCACTCTGAGAGACTGAACAATGTGGCACGCAGGAGAGAGAGAGAAGCCCAAGACCAGAGACCCTGGACGCCGCAGAAGATCTCCGCATCTGGCTTCGGGGGTCCCTCCGGTGAGAGCGAGGACCATGGCAGCTCAGAGGGGTGGCAGCAGCCACTGTGAGGAGAGGAGCCAAGTTCAAGGAAATGCCACGGGAAAGAGAGTGGGAACACGTCAATCAAGCAATCCCCAGTGTGGATCAGATACAGCTTTCCCGAGCAGGCTCACGGCCCCTGCCCAAATGCCAGCAACTCGTCTTAAATGCAAGTCACGATAATGTAGACCAGGTGTTTCAACTTCCTACCAGGATGGCTGGCAAGACCATCAATGGAGAGTCATAATGGCAACAACATCTGAAGAGCATCTGTGTTGAAACACAGAACAGGCAAGCTTTTCTTTCTTCTCCAAGTAGGTGTCTGTTCTGCATTTACATGGTGATAGCATCACGAAGATGTGGGACCACGAGCCTTTTTGGAACAGCTCCCCCGGCCTTGAGAGTCACACTGGTGTTTTCTTTTTGCGATGGTTGTTTGTTTTAAGGAAAAGAACACCCTGCTGATGGGAGATGTTGCTTCCGCGAGGCAGCTGGCATCTTCGGTGTAGGAGCTGTGGATGCCCAGGGGTGATCCCCCGACAAACATAGAAGCTAGGAAGTTAGGAGGCACCAAAAATCAATTGTGCCTGATCCTTTCCCTGGGGCTGCCCCCGTCCGTAAAAAAGGGCCCCTTACAAACGTTCTCAGGAACATGAGCAACATTTTTCAAAGTTAAGACCTCGGAATCGAATACAAATCCACTCCCTTTTTGAGCAGTGTCTCCAATCAGCCACAGTGAGGTTGCCCTAAGAATTCAGTAGCAATTCACAGCCATTCACATAATTCAGCTAAGGTACTGCTGAGCCTCCCAGGGACCCAAACTAGGAACTGGAAAGTAGAGCCACACTTTCGCAGCTGGTCTCTGTCTTTTTCTAGCTCTCTGTCTTTCTATTTCTGCTCTCCTGTTTTCTTTCCTTTCTTCTCCTTTTTTTTTTTTTTAAATTTATGTATTTATTTAAGTAATCTCTACCCCCAAGGTGGGGCTTAAACTCATAACCCAGAGATCGAGAGTCGTGCACTTTCCCAACTGAGCCAGCCAGACCCCCCCTCCCCCGCTCCTGTTTTCCCTCTCAATAAGTCTTCTCCACTTGCTCATCATGGTCCTAATCCAGAATGCCGATCCCAGCCCGCGTCTCCACAACCTCCAGGTCTGGGGCCCACAGCCAAGCGGAACGCCGTAGCACCAGGTTCCAGGAAATGACCTGACTATGGCTTAGTTCATTTGTTTGGACAAAGCCATACAATTTACAGGTGGCGGGCCTGGTTTTCTGGTCAGGGGTCCCTCCTGGTTGCAATCAGCCAAGGCCTCCTGTACCCTGGTGGTCCCAGGTGGGGAGGGCCTCCTAGGAGGAAGAAAGCGATTACACTAAGCAAGCCCCTTACTTTTATTTACTTCCCTGTGGATAAAATCAGGGTGATGATATCTTGTCTTTAGGTACCAGCCCCGCTGGCAGGACCATAGGACATAGGGTTGGGTTGGTTTGGGTTTTTGAAGGAGACCCTTTGTCATTTCAAGGCCTGGGACACACACCTGAGACCCAGAGCTCAAACTCCCCTGGTAAAGAGCAGGAACAGTTCCAGCCAGCGGGAGAATCTCCCATTTCCTGAGTGTACCACAAAGGAGACCACTTCTAGGTAGAAGCCCAAACTGCTATAAGGAACTGAAAAGCCTCAAGTGTCCCACGGCCCAAGGACAGAGAGACACAGAGAAGCATTTCTCGGTAAGGGTGCTACTGGTAGAGGGTGGGGGGTAGACCAACCCACTGTGGGATGGGAACCATACCGGTGATGTTCGCATCTCCTGCCTCAGTGCCGGGCATTCCCGAGATGCCCCAGACGCTGTGATTGTGACAACAGTGGCAACCACAAATTAGAACCATCCCCCACATACCTGAATGCTCTCTCCAGGGAGTACTAGCCCTGGGAGAAACCTGGAACCAGATGCCACCAGGGTAAGCTTCTCGCCTGGGGACCCCGGTGCTCTGGGGAAGAGAAGGGATAGCTGTAAGGAAGTCCAAAAGAATTTAGGTCTGTCCTGAGCAGAAACCTTTTAGGAGGGACGCCTGGGTGGAGAAGTGTCTTCCTTAGCTCAGGTCATGATCCCAGGGTCCTGGGATCCAATCCCACATGGGGCTCCTTGCTCAGTGGGAAACCTGCTTCTCCCTCTGCCCACCACTCCCTCAGTCTGTGCTTTCCCTCTGACAAATAAATAAAATCTTGAAGGTAAAAAAAAAGGAAAAGAAACTTTTTGGGAGTCATTGTAAAACAGCAAAACAAATTGCCAAAGAACAACGAGACTTTGGGGGTTCTGAGGGGCCGTGTGTGTGTGAGTCTCCTGAAGAACGAAGAAAACCATCTTCTTAAAACAGGGTAAGTGCATCCCCACACAGACAAAAGAGAAGAGGTGAATTGACTGCCTGAGCTTTCAGATGGTACCTGGAAAATCCATGATGAGGAGTCTAAGGGACTAGAATTAATGTCCCATATTCCGTTAAAAGGCACGGAATAATATCATTACTGACAGACACAATTACATACTCTAATGAGGCACTGTCACATGTTAATAGTAGTTATGGTCATTTTCAAGTAATTAACAGTAATACAGAGACAATACATCAGGACAGCGTGCAAACACATCGCTACCCCGGGCGCCGGCATGTAAGGTTGCTAACGGTCTCGCTCTTACGAGTCTCACGTGCCGAGTCGGCTTTGCCCACAGCGTCGCTCAGCCTCCTATTGACTCCCTTCCACGGAAGCCGAGCCCCAGTTCCCCTTCCATTAGAATAACCGGTAGCCTTCTGAATTTCCCCAGAAAACCCGGTCATTCAGATTTTCCACAGCCGCGGGGAGGAATTAATCCCAAACCAAGCAGGTCTTGCTTTGCGGGCTCGCCCACTCCCTCCCGACCGGCCACTAATGAACTCATTGTGTTTAAGAAAAGTGAAATTTGGGTGCACCTAGATGGCTCAGTCGGTTGGGAGTCTGTCTTCAGCTCCGGTCGTGGTTTCAGAGTCCTGGGATCGAGTCCCACATCAGGCTTTCTGCTCAGTGGGGAGTCTGCTTCTCCCTCTCCCTCTCCTTCAGTTCTCTCTCAAATAAATAAATAAAATCTTATAATAAATAAATAAATAAAATAAAAGTTAAATTTGACTGTATCAGGAGGAGAAGCCGCTCCGTGGTCACTCAGAACAGAAACTCCAAAGCATGCCTCGTTTTCCCAGAGTTCGGTTCTTGTGTGTGTGTTTTTCTCCTTGTTCCTGGTCCCCAGACACCTGGGTGGTAGCAAGAAATGCCTGGGCGCTGGCCAGGGAGGTTTTCTCCCTAATTCCTTCCTTGGCCTGTTTGTGGATTGGGGTAAGCATCTCACTTTCCCAAGGATTCTATGAGGCAGGAAAACAGGCATGACAAAACCTTCCTCACCTACTTTGTAAGGGTGCGAGGATGAGGAGGAGGTCAACAGAACTCGTGGAGGAGAACATGAAACCGCACCCCTGGGGCCACCCAGAAGGTGAGGCTGCTTTGTGGGTTTGAGGAAGTTTGGGATCTTTGGGGCCATATAGTGGTTCTAACCTAAATCCTCCTGTTCATATCAAGGACTGCTTGTGTGCGCTCGGTCCCTGCTGGGGGACCGCAGCAATGATGGTGTATGTGCTGAGGGGTACCAGAAGACACCACCCCACGATATGCCAAAATCTCTCTCTCTTTGGCATATGGATTAATTTGAGTTAAAGGCCTTTGAGGACTAACAGCTTTGGGAAAAGCTCCAAAACCAGGGCATGGTTTTCCATTTGTAAAGGAAGTTGACATGTATAAAGGAAAGGTAGGAGGCTTGCACAAGTATTAGTGGTGAAGGAAGGCAAGGAGTTAAATCTTTACACTCTGGCTCAGTTGGTGGCTGATATGAGTCTTGATCTCGAGGCTGAGAGTTCACGTTCCACTTTGGACCCAGAGCCGACTTTAAAAAATAAATAAGATAAATAAATCTTCACAACCAATCTTACTCAACAATTTTGTTTACTATAGTTTTCCTGGGCACCTTCCCATAACTCGACTTTGGCGTGCAGAAACCCAAAACCACCTTCTTCATCTTTGCCCAAGACGGCACAGGAACCCCTGTTCTAATCACCTCTTTGGGTTACTCTTCCCCAGTGGCTCCCATGTGTACACACAGCAGGCACACGTTCATAAACTTCTGTTTTTCTCTTGTTCATCTGTCTTGGACTCCAGCTGGAGAATTTCTAGAACCTTCTGAACCTAACCCTCCATCTGATTTGGTTTGGGGCGTGTAGTCTGATCATTCAAGGAATCCCAGAAAATCTTAACCCTTGTCACCACGGGGCTATTAGTCATTCTGAGTCATTCATCTGGATGTGTGCTGCTAGGATGAGAGAAAGAACCCAGGTCTCTCATTTTAGAGATAATCAAACTGAAGCCCAGATTAGTGAAGCACCTCATTCCTCTACTAAGAATGCTTTCTACTAAAAATTACCTCCTTTATAAATCCTCAAATGTGTATGGGATATTTGAATGCTGAATGATACCACAAGAGAGATGAGCATTGATTTAAACGCTGCGATCTGACAGATCCAGCCATCATTCATAGCCTAACGTCTCAGGAGAGCCATCCTTTACACGTGTACTTGGGGACAGCATGAGCAGAATTTACAGCTGAACCAACTCTGCATGGGAGCGGTCCTTTCCCAGCAGCTAGGGCGCCGGGGCCTGAATTGGAGCCCGCCCCAGTATCACCAGTATCACCCTGAGGGTTTGCTGAGCCCACCCCGAGGGTTTGCTGAGCCCACCCCAGCGTTTCTAACTGAGTAGGTCTGAGTGGGAAGTAAGAATGTGCCCTTTTAACAACAGTTCATGCTGATGTTAATCCTGATGCCACAGGTTAGACGGGAGACGATGCTATTACACTTTGAGAAGTCGATGCTAAGACAAAGATGGCCCCTATATATTTAATTTATACAAATTTTAAGAAAAACAAATTTAAGGGGCGCTTGGGTGGCTCAGTGGGTTAAAGCCTCTGCCTTCGGCTCAGGTCATGATCCCAGAGTCCTGGGATGGAGCCCTGCATCGGGTTCTCTGCTCAGCAGGAAGCCTGCTTCCTCCTCTCTCTCTCTCTCTCTCGCCTGCCTCTCTGCCTACTTGTGATCTGTCAAATAAATAAATAAAATCTTTAAAAAAAAAAAAGAAAAGAAAAACAAATTTCAAGAAATTACTTTCCTTTCTTTTTTTTTTTTTTAAGATTTTATTTATTTGACAGAGAGAGATACAGTGAGAGAAGGAATACAAGCAGGGGGAGTGGGAGAGGGAGAAGCAGGCTTCCAGCCAAGCAGAGAGCCCAATGTGGGGCTCAATCCCAGGATCATGACCTGAGCTGAAGGCAGGTGCCTAATGACTGAGTCACTCAGGTACCCTCTTTGTGTTTTTTTTTTTTTTAAGATTTTATTTATTTGTTTATCAGAGAGAGAGCACAAGCAGGGAGTGCAGCAGGCAGAGGGAGAAGCAGGCTCCCAGCTGAGCAAGGAGCCCAACATGTAACTCCATCCCAGGACCCTGGGATCATGACCTGAGCTGAAGGCGGACGCTCAACCCACTGAGCCACCCAGTCCCCTTTTATATGGTGCTATCGGCTGAATTGTACCCCATGCTCCAAAATTCATATGTTGAAGTTTTAATCCTCAGTCCCTTAGAATGTGACCCTATTTGGAGATAGGGTTTTTCAGGAGGTGATTAAGTCACAATGAGGTCTTTAGGGTATGACTGGTGTCCTGATAAGAGGAAGTGGGGACACCGATACACACAGAACAAAGACCACGTGAAGGCACAGGGAGAAGACCTCCATCTACAAGCCAAGGAGAGCCTGCAGAAGAAACCAGCCCGGCCAACATCTTGCTCCCAGACTCCCAGCTTCCAGGATGGTGAGAAATGACTTTGTGTTGTTTAAGCCAGTCAGGCTGTGGTCTTTGGTTACGGCAGTCCCAGCAAACTAACAGATGCAGAGAGGTAGGACAGCGGGAAGGGCTGTACTAGGAACCCGGGGGTATGCGTGCTAGCATCAGCCTTGCTGACAAGACTCTTCTCTGGATTCACCAGGCTTCCTGCTCCTTCTGCCACGTGGGGTTTTGGTTTTGCCCAGTTTCCCTGGGAACTTACGGGAAAGTGTTTTTTGACTTGCAGACTGCCCTGGCTCCGAACAATTAGAAATCCACATCATCATCACGGTCATCAGCCCCTGTATGAAGACCCTGGGAAGCTGTGGAACTCTCCAGCAGTGCCAGGACCCAGACCGAAGGCAGGCTCCCTGAGCAGAGCCAGCACTTCATTTGCTGGGGGTGATCTTCCCACGTTTTGAGCTGGAGCCTGAGAATCCATGAAGAGGTCGCAACCGTAGGGATGGCTGAGGAAATGGGAAAATAAATCAGTAGAAAACACCCAGACTCAAGTTGAGGGACCAAAATGGACAAAAAACACAGAAGAAAGGAAGGATAAAAGACACATGGGACGTATGTCCCAACCAAAAGTTAAAAGAGATGTAATTGGAGTCCCAGAAACAACGAGAAAGGGGGCAGAAGCAATAGGCGGAGAATTCTCCAAAATCACCCACAGCCATCCAGCCATAGATTCCAAAAAGGAACAAACAGAAACACTACTGGGGGTGCCTGACTGGCTTAGTCAGTGGAGCCTATGACTCTTGATCTTGGGGTTGTGAGTTCAAGCCCCACGCTGGGGATAGAGATTACTTAAAAATGAATCCTAGGGTGTCTGGGGGGCTCAGTTGGTTAAGTGTCTGCCTTCGGCTCAGGTCATGATCCCAGGGTCCTGGGATCGAGCCTCCATGTTGGGCTCCCTGCTCAGCAGGGAGTCTGCTTACCCCTCTCTGCCTACTCATTCTGTCTCTTTCTCTCTCTCTCAAATAAATAAACAAAATCTTAAAAAAAAATTTTTTTTAAATAAGCTAACTAAAAAATAGAAATGTCACAAACCCCAACCAGAATAAATACAAAGAAAATAGTGAAAAGCTATTCAAGTATTAAGTAACATTATGTCCTAACTGCACATATGGACTGTTTGGTAGAAAAGGAAGTGTTGAGATTGTTTGCTGAATCCGAAGGGCCAAAAAGAACCAGAAAAAGTGACAGTCCCCAAGAACAAACAAGCCCCCCACGACCACTCGAGAAACATGCTAGTACTGAGTTAATCTTTGTTAAGTATTAATTCAGTTTTACTAAGAAATAGTTATAAATACTATTTAGTATTCCTAACATGTTTGGAACAGTACCTAGCACATAGTAAGAGGTATAGAAGTCTTCTTTTAAAAATACGTAGAATAAGGGCACTTGCGTGGCTCAGTGGGTTAAAGCCTCTTCCTTCAGCTCAGGTCATGATCCCAGGGTTCTGGGATCGAGCTCCGTTTCGGGCTCTCTGCTCCGCGGGGAGCTTGCTTCCTCTTCTCTCTCTCTCTGCCTGCCTTTCTGCCAACTTGTGATCTCTGTCTGTCAAATAAATAAATAAATAAAATCTTTTTTAAAAAAATAAAAATACATAGAATAAATAAATATTGACTGGAGAGGCACTTTTAGGCAAGCGGCTTGAGCAATAGAAACTTCATGGAGCAAAAGGGCCCATAGGGACCATGGAGCTGAATGCAAATGGGCTCATTAAGGACCCACGTCTGAAGAGCCACAAGCCCTAACTAACCAATGAGCTACTTAGAACCAGACCCAGGTACCAAAAAAGGGAAAATTCCATAGGTTCGCTTGATCCCAGGACCCCGGGATCATGACCCGAGCCGAAGGCAGAGGCTTTAACCCTCTGAGCCACTCAGGTGCCCCTTTTCTTATATTTTAAATATAACAATAGACCACAGTGGTGCAAGCAGTAACTGTGACTTTGCCACCAATAAAAACTACATTATCATATACCATTGTTTTAGGATATCACACAATACCATTTATACACATTACTATTTTGAAACTATGCTATTAGATCTGCCACTAGATCCCTCCTTTTTTGTTTTATATTTTAATTCCAGTTAGTTAACATGCAGTGTTGTGTTAGTTTCAGGTGTATGACACAGTGAGTCAACAATTCCGTACTTCACCTGGCCCTCCTCACACGTGCCCTCCTTAACCTCACCACCTGGGGCACTTGGCTGTCTCAGTCAGAAGAGTGTACAGCTCTTGATCTCACGTGAGTTCAAGCAATCTCTTGATCTCATCATGAGTTCAAGCCCCATGTTGGCTGTAGCAATTACTAAAAAAACATAAATAAATAAACTTAACCCCCATCACCTATTTCACCCATCTCCCTACCAAAGCCCCACAACTAGATCTCGATGCTTGACATACTAATAGGGTATGGTTTTATATACACATAAATATATATATAACACATGAATATGTATATGCATATACATATGTGTATATATATGGTAAATTTGGTGTTTCAAAATAATTTTATAAATACATTTTAACATAATTGGTTTCCTCTGCAATTCCATATATCTTATTTTGTGCACTTAAAGATATTATTGTGAGAAGGGGTGCAAATCTTTCATTCACTTTAAAAGGTCCATAATATATATATATTTTAATGTTAAGAACCCCTGATCTAAAAAAAATTGGTCAGTTTCTCAAATTCTTAAAATCAATTTCTCAAAGTAATTTTACTTTATTGAATGTGAATAAGGAGACTTTAAATCAAATACCATACGAGTGAGAGGGTCAGAAGCTCAAAAATAATTAGGAGTGATTGTACTGATCAATTAGCTTCAAGGATCAAGATAAGATAAATGTAAAATACCCTTTTGTTTTCAGGCTCCTCGTTTCTGAATAAATCGCTAAACGGGATCCCTTGATTTAGACTGTTAATGCTATAAAATCTTTAAAAAAAAAAAAAAAGGAGGCGCCTGGGTGGCTCAGTGGGCTAGACTATTAATGCTATTTCCTTCTCTCATTTCCCCTTTCCTGCTCCTTGGTGTGCCTCCTGTGGAAAGCACCTCCTTCAGCCAGCCTCCGAGACAAGCTTCTACAATCAAAACCAGTTCTCGACTATGAAAAGTACAGCCTAGAGAATGTTGCCAGTAATATTTTAATAACTTTGTATGGTGACAGAGGGTAACTGAGCATTTCATAATATATATAACGGTCAAATCACTATGCTGTACCCCTAAAACATATCCTATGATATATGTCAACCATACTTCAATTAAAAACAAAAACAGATAAACGGTTCTCAACCTATTTTGTCTGGGGACTGTCACGTTGAGGAATATTATCTAACCAGTAAGACCCACTGACAGGCGTACACTGGGCTTTTCCCACCTCTTCAAGTTCAGGATAATCACTCAACCAATTCAAAACAAAGACCTCATCCCCTCTGCTATCTGAGGCTTCTCTGCTTTGCCTTTCTTGAACCGGCTCCAGTTTGAGCTCTATGTGTGCATAATTTCCCGCCAGGAAAAATTCAACTGATCAAAATAATGTATAAGAAATACAAAGGAAGCAATACCTTTTCACTACTGTCCCTTTAGCTCGCTTCTGAATAAGAATGTTGCCTTAAAATTAAATTTTCCTTCATACTTGAAGATAGGCTTTTTTGTATTCAGTAAGACACTAATTCCTAACTCTCAGGTGTATAGAAGTTGGCAGCTATGTTTCAAGTATCTATAGGAAGAGATTAGACTGTTATATAAGTAAGAAAATATAATGGAAAAGTAATATCTATTTGAGTTGAGGATTCTACCGTATGTGTTATTATTTGGGGAAGGGGAATAACAGACCTTTATGAACACTTAACCCAAGACCAAGAAGATGGCCCAGAGCACACTGAATTATGGGGAAGGCCAGCCAAAAAGCATTCTCCAAGACATAGCCACCCATCCTTCTCTGGTGATGGCTCTCAAAAGTTGTCCCCTCTTCATTCCGTCACCATCCCCTTGGTATGCACCCATCACCTCACACCCCCATCATCTCATACCTGAACCTTAGCAGGAGGCTCCTACAAAGCCTTGCTATGACCTCTCTCCCCATAGTCAGTCTACCTTCAAAGGATAGTACTGTATACACCCAGGGCCTCTCAGAGGTGGGGGGAAGCCTGGGCTACCTCTATTTTGTTTAAGGTTTCCAATACATTATCAAAAAACAAGAAGAAGGGGGAGCCTGGCTCTCTCAGCCAGTTAAGTGTCTGACTCTTGATTTCAGCTCAGGTCGTGATCTCAGGGCCTCCACGATCTCAGGGAGTCTGCTTAAGGTTCTCCCTCTCCCTCTGCTGCTCCCCCCTAAAATAAATCAACAAATTCTAACAAACTATAAAAATAAAAAGAGGAAGAACAAAAAGGAGGCAAGCAAGAAAAGGAGAACAAGGGCGTGCAAAAAAAGAGTTAGCAAAGCAAACTTGACTGCTATCTTTAGAAATGCCCACTTGCAAGGTTGGCCCTTGGTGGGCACTTGGGAACCTGGATTTCTGGAGATTCCCACAATAATGCAACCTCTGGATTCTTTCCGGGAGTCTGGAATTTTGAAACACACCATTCAAAAGGGGCCTATGTGACCAGCTGCCAATAAAACCCTGGACACTGAGTCTGTAGGAGCTTCCCTGATAGACATCCTTTCCCACTGGTTGTCACAACTTCTTGCCAGAAGACCTAAGCATGTTCTATGTGACTCCACCGAGAGAGGACCCTTAGAAGCTTGTGTCTGGTTTCTCCCAGACTCCACTCCATGCTCCTTCACTTTGCTGGGCTTATCTTGCATCCTTTCACTGTAAGAAGTCATAGCCATGAGTAGGACTATATGTTGAGTCCTCCTAGAAAACCATCAATACTGGGGTGGTCTTGAGTCCCCCCCAACCCGAGAAGAAGAAAAACTAACACTGAAATGGGAAAGCCAGACGGTGGGTCATTTTTACATGTTTACTTATGGTTTTTATATATCACCTTGCAAATCAATTCACAGTGAGAAAGCAAGTAGAAATGAACTGTTCTTCACATGATAATTATAACATTTATAAAACATACAGATCAGTCCATGGGATGCTAGAAGCCACCCAGTCCATGGGGCCCAGAGGACATCTGGTGCCGGGTTCTCAAACCTTTCTTAGCTGTGGAACCCTTGGTGAAAATGAAATCTCTCGTCAAAGTCAGCAGAGAAAAGTTCCTCTGCTTCAAGACTCACTCAGCTTCCTCCTCTGAGAACCCCAGAACTGAGAGGAGGACAGATTGCAAAACAGCTGATGGAACACTTTCACTTACGGAGGAGAGCGCCCCGGCTTAGACCAAAACGAAGGTTTGCAAATGAATTCAACCTTGACCGAAGTATTTTTATGCCAACAAATGAGTGAAAGCCTTCTCTATAACCTCTGCTTTTTAACTGCCCTTAATTTTTTTTTTCTAGCCTAGCCTGTGACTATATGCTCCCTCCCCTCACTCTCTCTGTCTCTCTCTCACAGGACCTCAAAGAATGTGCTATACCACACACCCCAAAATATTCATGGGTAAACTTCGAGGCCAGCCATGCATCTGCCATTCCCACCCTCGGGATGATGTTTGGTGAACCATTAGAGTAGCCAAGCCACAAAACGTTAGAACTAGCAGAGGGGAAGAGCCAGGGGGAAAAAGGCCACAGAGCAACGAGCCCTAAGGGTTGAGCATGTGAGGGACGCAGAACCCACTTATGTCCAAACTAACAGACCAAGGCCCTACTTCCTTCTTTGACCCAAACCGCCCTAGCACCAGCCTCTCTGTGCTTCGCCACAGCAAAGTTCCTTTTACTTTCCCAAGTTTTTACCAAGTTCCCCTCCCCACACGTCTTTGGGAATCCCCAGGGATTGCCCACATGCTCCACAAATCTGTCCTGCTTACCACTTGTCACCTCAACTGCCATCTGGCCCAAGCAGCGCCCCAGGCCATTACTCCACCCTCTTGCTACCCTGAAACCTGATTCTCCAGGCAGCTGCCGTTGCCTGAGCCCCACCTCCAGCGCGGGCACAAACCCTTCCCTTAATTCTTCTCGGTGTCTGTTAATACCACACTGGAACACTGGAGATTTTATGGAAGGCTAGGGCCTAACCAAAGGTAATGCAACTCCAAGAAGTCAGAGGTAGAGCCTCCATAGGGCTGCTCCCGGGGCTTTGATCTGACTTGCTAGTCTCAGGCATAGTTTTCAGGAGTCAGTTTTCCCCTGTACCCAGCCAAGCCCAACCCCCAGCCTCCCCAAGATCAAGGAAAGGGAAGATTTTCCTGGGGTGGGTGGGGGGAATCCTCAGAAATACAGAAATTTATTTCCACCTAAAAGAAGGCAAACTTTATTTTATGAATTTTTTAAAGATTTTATTTATTTATTCAAGAGAGAGAGAACACGAATGGGATGGGAAGTGGGAGAGGGAGAGGGAGAAGCAGGCTCCCCACTGAGCAGGGAGCCCAATGTGGGACTCGATCCCAGGACCCAGAGATCATGATCTGAGCCAAAGGCAGATGCTTAACTGACTGAACGACCCAGGCACCCCTAATTTTTTTAAAGACAAATTTTAGATCATTTGTCTGTCTTTTCAGATTAGCATATCTGAAAAGAACTGCTACTTTACCGCAGTTTCACTGAAGGCCTTTAAAATCATTTTCTAAAAAACAATGAATATCCTTTCCTCAAGCTGAAATAAACACCCCACACACCAGAAAAACAGAAACAAAAATAAAACAGTGACATCAAAAATGATAGCTTGAATTTTTGAAAATGGCTTCTTCTCCTTCTTTGAAGCACTGGTGTTTCGCAAAAACATCTTGGCCAATAAGCACATGAAAACAGGTTCAACGTCACTACTCATAAGGGAAACACAAAATCAAAACCACAATGAGATACCACCTCACCACTCACACCCACTAGGATAACTTTGATCAAAACAGAAAGTAACAAGTGTTGGCGATCATGTGGAGAAATCATAGCCCTTATGCACTCTGGGTAGGGAAGGTACAATGGTGCAGCAGCTGTGGAAAATGGTGTGGAAGTTCCTCAAAAAATTAAACATAGAATTACCATATGATCTAGCAACGCCACTTCTGGGTCGATACCCAGAGGAATTGAAAGCAGGAGCTTAAAAACTATATGCACTCCCATGTTCACTGCAGCATTATCCCCAAGAGCCAAGAAGTGGAACCAATTCCAGTATCCATCTCTGGATGAATGGATGAACAAAATGTCGTCCATCCATACAATGGAATGTCATTCAGCCTTGAAAAGGAAGGAAATTCTGACATAAGCCACAGCATGGATGAATCTTGAAAACACTACACTGTGTGAATAAGTCACCAAAGGACAAATATTGTACGATTCCACTTATATGAGACACCTAGAACAAATTTATAGAGACAGAAAGTAGAATGGTGGGTTCCAGGGGTCGGGGAGAGGGAGGATGGGGAATTAGTATTTCATGGGTAGAATTAAGTTTGGGAAGATGAGAAAGTTCTAGGGACAGATGGTGATGACGGTCACACAACAGCATGAATTTAATACTACTGAGCTGTACACAGAGAAATCACGGAGATGGTCAGTTTTGTGCGATTTGTATCTTGCCACAATTTAAATTTTTTTTTTAATAAATAACAAGGGAGGAGAATGGGGGAGGACCAGTGTCAGACAGAATACCTCATAACAGTGACATCTATCCTCCTCCTAGAACGTGAAGCTCAAGGGGACCTTTAAGTCACTGTTCTAGGAAGACCTTCCAATGAATGGTGAAGAGAGACAAGGTGGGGTTATTTCAGGTAAGGATGCATGGTTAAGGGAAAAGTATGCAAAACCACAGATCAGTGCTGTCCAAAGGAACTTTCTGCAATAATGAAGGTATCTTCTATACTCTGCAATTGGGGGACCTATGGCCACTGTGCACTGAACACAGCAACCATGACTGAGGAGCTGAATTTTAGCATTTCATTTTAATTATGTTAAGTAGCCACACATACCTGGTGGTTATTGTACTGTGCGGCACATAATAGTCTAGATGGCCACAGACACCAGAGCTGTCTAACCCCAAACCCCAGCTCCAGGCTTTATCATCATGGCGGCCCAGGTCTCTGTCTCAGCGCCTGTGCTCCTCTGTGAACTGAGTGTGATCTTCCTTTCCCTTACTCAGGGCTCTATCTTCTTCTGCTCACCCTTGTCCATGAAGAGCCCAATCTAGTATGCCCACCCAGTGTCACCAGTACCGACTCAAATCCTTCTAAGTACCTTGCAACTCACTGGACTGTTCTGTGGAAAGACTTATTTTCACAGGTGACCGAAATCTGTCAAAAAGGAAGATCTTAGACAAATGGCTAATAACTATAGGACTAAAGCAAAGTTTCCCATCTTTCTGTCATTCTCTACCCTGAGAGGTGACTTGACTAGTGGCTCCAAGCCAGACCTGGCTTGCAGATTTATTTGGGGTTGGCCCACATACTTCCCAACACTTAAAAATTGGGATAGTTCGCATAAAAATTCAAATCTTGGGGGGGAGGGTCACCTGGGTGACTCAGTAGGTTGGGCATCTGCCTTTGGCTCAGGTCATGATCCCAGGGTCCTGGGATGGAGCCCTGCATCAGGCTCCCTGCTAAACGGAAAGTCTGCTTCTCCCTCTCCCTCTGTTGCTCCCCCTGCTTGTGCACTCTTTCTCTGTCAAATAAATAAATAAAACCTTAAAAAAAAAAATTTAGATCTTGGATCCCTCTAAGAAACAGGAAGTCCTAGCAATGTTAGGCCTGCATCTCTGGCCCCCAGGCACAACAGAGCACACAATTTCCATGTGCTGTAGCCCCCAAGAGGATGGTTCACTCATACACAAGATGGGCCTGGCTTCCATGAGAATTTGCGTTCTGGAGAGGAAGAAGTGAGGAATCACATTGAATGGATCCATTACAGGTCTCCCTCCCACCTCCAGCCCCCCCGCCCCAGAGGCCACAGAAAGTCTATTTCTCTTTTATATTCCTAACACCTAGTGTGAAGTCTTGAACATAATAGGTGCCCGATATCTATTCATTAAACTGAACTGAGATTTAAAACCAAAAAGCGAATCCTGAATTGCACCATGTCCCTAAGTGGTTATCTAGCCTAGAGAGGCCCAGTGATTTGCCCAAATATCATGCTTGAGACAAAACTCCTATTCCCAGAACACGGCTCTCCTTTGCACTCTGGTTTCCCTGTGGCCTCAAAGGACATTGTTGTGACAGGGTCATCCGTCCAGGGTGGTACGACAGCCTGGACCCCCCAAAGTCAACACACTAGCAAGGTTCCAACACCGGGGCCTTCCCAGCAGGATGCTCAGCCTTCTTTCACTAGAGCACACAGCCAATGCCCGTGCAAGGGAAACCATAAAAGGTTGTGAAAGCTATTTTTAAACTTCCAAAGACCATACTGTACATTGATAATGGGAGCGTCTAAGTGCCCCGGTGTTATGGCCCCAGTCAGCAGGCCACCTAAATGCTGAAGATAATAATCTTGCCTTTCATAGGAGCCCCTTGAAAAGGAGCCCTGTTCAATGCAGTGTTGCATTAAATGGAGCTGCTTTTAAATAGGCAAGGGCTCTATTTCTTTATGAAGAAAATTCTCTGTGAATCACCATCTCCCTGCAGTGACACATTCGTGTATTCAACTGGATGCTTCGCTGGGTTTTTGTGTGTGTAAGCTGAAGCTGAAAATATTTTACTAAATATAAATATCTCTAGACGGCTATAGGTTATTTTCTGCCTATTTTCTCCTTCTTACCATTTCCTTTCTCTTATCCTACCAGTTAGGAGCTATCTCCTCTTTCTTATACCTTCTCTCGTTTTCAGTGTTTATTGGCGAACCTGCGTAACCGCTGGGTCCTAGGATTGGGGATCCCAGCCGTAAATCTCAAATAATGACCACCATGGACAGAGCTGCTACTTGGGGGGCAGGTGCTAGATTGGGGACATGCTTTTGCATGCACAAAGATACCCCATATTTAATCAGGACGTGTCAATAGAATACAAGAAATTATCAGACAATTATCAGTCAAATAACAAAGCGCAACCGGGAGATACACGGAAAGACGTCGAACATTGCTTGAATACTTTTAAGAGTCTCATGATCCGAAGAGAAACATTCTGTGAAAAAGAATACCAGTTTAGTCTCTATTCAAAGGTCCTCCAGAATTAGATAGAAAAGACCTTCCTATGACCTTAAGAGCCAAAGAAATGTAAAACGCAATCCATCGTTCGCCATGTTAGTGTCCCTGCCATGCGCAGTAAATAGGCCGCCCTCCACGTGTTCCCTCGGGGTCAGAACAGGAAGGGATTCAGTGCATTCCAGGACTGAGAGCTATTTCCCAATATTGCTCGAAGGGCACAAGTGTTTCCTCAGTAGGTCAACCCCCTATGATCCCAGGAAGATTTAGAATTTAGTATAGAAGCTACTCATATTTTTTTGGTAGGGAGTAAGCTACATATATTTGGTGTTTGTCCTCTTTTTTTGGACCGCTCCCTACAGTTCTGGAAGCTGGGGAGTCCACAATCTAGGCACTGACGGATTTGGCATCTGCTGAGAACCTGCTTCCTAGTTCATAGAAGGCTGACTTCGGGCTGTGTCCTCCCATGGTGAAGGGGCGAGGGAGCTCTCTGGACCTCTTTTATAAGAACACTAATTCCATTTGTGGGGGGGGGCGCACCCTCATGGCCTCGTCATCTCCCAAAGACTCCGTCTCCACATATACCATCACACTGGGGACAAGGAGGTCAATGTAGGACTTTGGGGGACGGCAGGGGGACAAAAACACTTAGTGTGTAACAGTACTCCAAAATTTTGCCAAGTTTAAAATAATATGGCCATGGGGCACCTGGGTGGCTCAGTCTGTTGAGCATCTGACCTCAGCTCAGGTCATGATCCCGGATATCCTGGGATGGAGCGCCATGTCCAGATTCCTGCTCGCGGGGAGTCTGCTTCTCCCTCTCTCTCTCTGTCCCTCCTCCCTGCTCCTGTATTCTCTCTCAAATTAAAAATAAATAAATAAAATAAAATAATATGGCCAATTATAATAATAGTTCAGCTTCTAATAGCAACTTAGAATATATGACAGAGTAATTGATTGAGGTTTATGATTTTAAGTTGAACTCATACTGTGTCTACAACACTGGAACACTGCAGCTCTACCATATTTACACATTTATTAAATTTATAAAAATTACTTAAATGTTTCAAGCATTTTGTCAATGAGATAATTTAAGTATTTAAGGAAATGTAATATGTTAAGCCTATAAATATAGTTTAAAATACACAAAGGGGTTTAACTGACTGAGCTTATGATATAGGGAATAAGCATAATTCAAAGGCCCTTTTCAAATGGTCGTCAAAACGTGCTGGAATGATAGCGAGAATAGGAAGATTTTTTTTGTTGGTTTTTTTTTTTTTGTTTGTTTGTTTGTTTGTTTTTAAAGTATCTTCCACACCCAGCATAAAACCCAATGTGGGGCCTGAACTCAAGACCCTGAGATCATAACCTGAGCCGAGATCAAGAGTCAGACTCTTAACTGACTGAGCCACCCAGGCACCCCTTGTAAGATTCTTAAATAAAACTTAAAAACTTGAGAAGGATCTAGATTTCTAAATTTGTAATTGCAGTAAATAAAATGTTAGTTCATAAAGTGGAAATAAAGCACGGAATTGTTTTTCATATACAAATAACAGCCTTGAGGATATCCAAAAGCATAAATGTAAAAGACCAATATTTGGGCTCCTACTCCAAATGTCTTAGAGCCTACGCCAATAGCTTGAGAGAATCTTGTTACCATAAAGACTGCCTCATGGCATTACTGTCCATGCCAAAATCCATGCCAAAGTCCATGCCATCCTACCCCCAGAGGGCTCTCAGAGCCAAGGATCTAAGAGTGAGCTTTCCACCCAAAAGCCTGTCCAAGGGTCAGGCAGCAGCACTCAAAGTTCCCAATACATCTCCAGAAGCAGAATTTCTTCCCAGTGCCCATGAACCAGAAGTTTACTCAAAGGTTGGGGAATCCTTATGAGATTAGAGAGGCTAAGCAGATGACCAGACTGACTTAACTTGCTTGTGTCAGGAAGGAAAAGCTTTTGCTCTACCCTCTTAGGTTCATGACCTGGAGGTTTGCAAATTAACAAACAGAAGCCAGATTCACAGAAGGAAAGGAACACAAATGTTATTCATATTTTATGTGCACAGGAGTTCACAGAAAAGAAATGAGACTCAGATTCAAGCAATGAGACTCCCATGCTTATATACCATTTTAACAAAGGAAAGGGGGCTTGGGGCTTCAAGAGATAAAAAATTATGGGAACATGACTGAGAAGTATACACACAGGAGAACTGATGGAGGTCAGGGTTATTTTAGTAAGGTTTATTTATGCGGATTTATTCTAGTGCCAGTTCTTCCTCTCCAGTAGGTTGCTCGCCTCTTGCTGGTTCGCGAGAGGAGGACACCTTCACTGAGGGAAATCTAAGCCAGTGTTAGAAAAGGGAGCGAGAAGAACTCTCCCTGCATCCACGGATTCTCAATTGCTTTCAGCTCAAATGCCAAAGTGGCCTATTTAGGGCCATAGACACTGAACCCCTTCACCTGGTATGTTGTAAGGGTTTAATAAATGTGTATTTCCTGAATGTATGAAAGAACTCCAAATTCCTTTGCAAATGACAAACAAATGTTAAATACAATTTGGAAATCTGACCCCCACCCCCGCAACTGACACATAGACTATTGGGGAGGCCATGGTGCCTTCCTGTGGATCTTCGCAAGGGTTAATGACTGCTTCTTTGAATCTCAGTGTAGCAGCTGCAAATGACATCAGATTTTCTGCCACAATGACTTACATCAAAACAATGAATCCATCAAGGGGAAGGCCAAGGCACCATTTGGGGCTCACAGGGAAGGACTGGGCAGAGCGCTCCCAACAAATGAGATCGGGAGAGATTTTCCCCGCTGCAGGAGGATACCTCAGAACGAGAACGTCTCAGGCATTTTCACAAAAGAACAACAGCCTGTCTCGCTGGTAAAAGAACATATAGAACAGACATCAAGAAGCACAGGGAGACTCTGCTTCAGCCCAACCTGGAGACCGGGCAGAAGGCTGGGAATTGGTGGAACTGGTTTGAGCAAAAAATGCGCATGTACTTCCCGAGGTCTTCCCTCTCTCTGGTGCTCTCTTCGGGTGCAAGAACACGCCTCACACATGGGTGCAACCATCTTGTTCCTAATAAAACACACATTCTGATTAACGGGGCACCTGGGTCGGTTAAGCATCTGCCTTCCGCTCAGGTTGTGTTCCCAAGGTCCTGGGATCTAGTCCCACATCAGGCTCTCTGCTCAGCGGGGAGTCTGCTTCTCCCTCTTCCTCCCCCTCTGTTCTCTCTCTCTCTCTCAAATAAATGAATAAAATCTTAAAAAAAAAAATTCTGGAATATTCCACAGTCCTTTTCCAAGAGACACCGAAAGCCTCGGAAACAGCCATGGCCTTTCAGAGCTGCAGCGGGAACATCCCGCCTTGGCGAGTCTTCAATCAGACAGCTGACCAGGGGCGTGGAGGTGTTCGTCTACACCCTCTGCCTATGCGTGCTGGTGCCCTCTGGCGTGTGGCCGCAATTCCACAGCCTGCTTCAGCAGCCCCCGCTACCCCCCCAACCACAGACCAAAACCCTGGAGAAAGAACAGCACCCTGGAAAAGCAGTCTATAGCGCTCTTTTCCAGAAAGCCTCAGGACAGGCAATTGCTTTGCAGTTCTGGGCTCATCATATTCAATTAATTCCCTACAGCCAACTACTTCACTCTGGTAATGACTCTGAAGAGACCAAGAAAGTGACGCAACTTCTTCTCTTTCTCTGTTAACCACCTGCAAGGCTTTTCTCTGCTGCCTCGGGCAGCCACTCCCAAGACTCCAGAAAGTGCGAACATCAGCCCCACGGTGGCAGGTCCCAAGGGCAGGACTGGAAGCAAGGAGGGAGGCGGCCAGGGAGGTAAAGGAAAAAACTCACATTTCTCTCGCAAAGAGTGAAACAGAGGCCCAGGTGGTAAACATGACTTCCAATTACTTGTCTTAAACCAACCCTGAAATGTGAAGTTACCGTATTTCCTCAACAGACAAACAGAAGATCCAGTCTGTAACTCACAAGGCCGTTGTACTGTAAATATAGAGTTTTTACCTGAAATTCTGCCTCATCCTGGCGTCTCTTCTTTGCTGTGGAACAAGCAGGCTCTCATCTTTTTTTTTTTCTTTTTTCTTTTTTTTTTTTAGATTTATTTGAGAGAAAGAGGGAGAGAGAGAATCTCAAGCAGGTTCCCTGCTGAGTGGGGAGCCTGAGGCGGCCTCCATCCCAGGACCCTGAGATCATGACCTGAGTCGACAGGAGTCTGGTACTAAACCGACAGAGGGCCCCCAGGTGCCCCAAGCAAGCTACCATCTTAAAGGTTCGGCAGCCCTTCCCATAAAACACTGGCTGGAACACAATAAGGACTAGGTTCTCAGTGAAACCTGTTTCAGAATCACTGGGGGCAGCTTATTAAAAATGCAAATTCTAGGGGCGCCTGGGTGGCTCAGTGGCTTTAACCTCTGCCTTCGACTCAGGTCATGATCCCAGGGTCCTGGGATCAAGCCCTGCCTCAGGCTCTCTGCTCAGCAGGGAGCCTGCTTCCTCCTCCTCTCTCTCTCCCTCTCTCTCTCTTCCCACCTCTCTGCCTACTTGTGATCTCTGTTTGTCAAATAAATAAACACAAATCTTCATTTTTTAAAAAATGCAAATTTCAACAACAACAACAACAAAAGCAAACTCCTCTACCACGCCCTGACCTCCAGGAGGCTTTGCATTTTTAACGAGGGCCCTCTGATGAGTCTCGTGCATAATAAAATTTGAAAACCACTGATATAAAAAGTCTACAACTCTAGGGCAAAGGTCAGAGTCCCGACAAGGAGGAATTAAGATGTCTACTGCTTTCAGCCCCAGAGTACGGACTCTGAGGCCCCCCCAGGGAAGACAGACCCTTCACGTGGGGTGTAAATGCAAATTCCCATCCAGTTGATTCTGCTGGGTAGTCCCAGGTGGCCCAGTGCTGCCCAATGCTGGAGTAGAGCTGGAGGATTAGTTTATAATCCCAATAGCCCCGGTTAGATAAAGCGCAAAAGGAAGTTGCTCAAACTTGAAAGTATTTTGAAACACCAAACTCCCCTTTAAAATGCAAATACTCCCCCAGAAGGCAGAAGCTGCTCATTTTATGATGACTTATTTGAATCAGATTGCTTTCCTCTTAGCTGAACTCAGTCCCACCCAGATGGTGGACGGGTTTTCACTAGAGAGGGGAGGAGAGAGGAGTAAACAGGCCTGAATGGGATCTGCCCTGAAGGTCTCAGAGGGACTGAGGGCCGCAAAGGGTTTTTGCTCCCAGGAGGAGAGAGGCCAACAAGTGTGAGAGGTCACTGGAGAGAAGGTCGTCAAAGACAGATTTGCCCGCATTGACATACTCATTTTAATAGGGAGACTGCAGTGTGGCCAGCACCCGGCCAAGCCCTGGGATGCTCACAGGAACAAGACACAGTCCTGTCCCTGCAGGATTGGAGGTGTAGCAAGTTGGTCTACAGCACTGAGGGAAAGAAGCCACCACTTGGCATCCTCATGCTCTTGGCGTGGTGCCACTGGTTGCTGAGACCAGCCGAAGCCATGGCAGGGCAAGATCTTAGTCAACACTGTATTGTCTGAAAACACACCCAGTCCTTCTTTAAGAATTCCACACACAGAATTCTCCAGAGAATATAGGTGACTATAAGAGAGTTTAAAACCATTAATTTGAGGCCTTTAAATTAAAATCTTAAATTAAGGAGAAGTTATATAAGGGAGGGAAAAAACTTTTCCTCTACCATCTTAGGTTCAATGTCTAGGGCCTGCAAATTAAACTGACAAAGAATAACAGAAAGAAAGGCATATGATTTTTGTTGATGTTAATATTTTTTATACACACAGGGGGCTTCAGAGAAAAGAAGTAGTAACCCCATTTTAACAAAGGATGATAAATTGTGGAGAACTGATTAGACAAAGGAAAGGGGGTTTGGGCTTCTAGAAGTAATAAATTGTGGGACGGTGACTAAGATATATGGGAGAAACTAATGGAAGATAAGAGTTATTTTAGTAAAGTCTGTTTATGTAGATTCACCTCGGCCTTGACACCCCTTCTGTAGTGATAAGAGGCGCTCTCCCCTTCCTGGTACAAGGACAGCACCTTTCTCACAGGAAATTTATGTCCTGCTTTTAGGCAGATGGGGGAGGGCAGAGAGCACTTCCTGTGTCCGCTGTTTCTCAGTTGCCTTCAGCTCAAAATAAGCCTTCTGCCAAAGTGGCATATTTGGAAGTGGCTTACTCGGATCAGCTTCAGCCATTAATGTCTTTGCTGTACCCTATAACTCAAGTTCAAAACCGTCACGTCCTTATGGAGGTGATGAGGGTGACTCAGCCTCCCTCCTTCGCTCCCAGATAGAACCGATTTGTCCAGCCGTCCTCTGGCTCGCTCTCCCGGTGCACCTGCGCCTCCCACACCCTCTCCCAGCTCAGCCACTGCCCTCCCTGGCTTGCGATCTGTCCCGAAGCCCGTCACCACACAAAGTTTTTCTGCACTTTGTAAGTTATAAGGGGATGTCTGCATTCCTGACCCCCTCTTTCCCCTCTCTGCCACCAAGACTCAGTCTAACTTGTTTTCGTGTAACAGCTTCATGCTCCCTATGACTTGCAACTCAGGGGTGGGTTCGAGTCCTACCTTATCCTCTGACCTTGTGGAAGTCATTTAAACCCATTAAACCAATCTGAGCTTAGAAATGGGAGGAAGACTAGCTACCTCATGGAACTGATACAAGGAACAGACCAGATATTGCTGGGTTACTGTGCTTCCTTGAGACGCCCCATTAATTTTGGATGGAGACTGTCCAAGCCTTTAGATGTCTTTCTCTTGGGCCAACTCGTTTCTTAAGGCTCTACTACAGTTCCAGTGCTGTTTAAGACCCCCTTCATTTCTCCGACAAGGATTTCGAACACTTACTAAGTTTGAGACGGTGTGCTAGATAAGGAGTCAGCAAAGTATGCTGGCTATTTTTGTAAAGCTGAGAGCTAAGAATGGCTTTTACGTTTTGGAGTGGGTTGAATAGTGTCCTCCTAAAATTCATGTTTATCAGGGACTTCTGAATGTGACCTTTTTGGGAAATAGGGTCTCTGCAAATACCATTAGTTGAGGATTTTGATATAAATTCACCCTTCAAAGGGAACACCGCCCTGCCACTGCTTTGATTTCGGACTTGTAGACTCCAGAAACTGAGACAATAGTATTTGTTGTTTTGGGGGCTTAACCAATCATGGTAATGTGTTATGGCAGTCCTAGGAAACAAACACACATTTTTGAATGGTTGAGGAAAAAAAAAAATCAAAAGAAAAATTATGTTTCACGATACATGAAAGTTATATGCACTTAGAGCTGCATTATCCATAAATAAAGGATGATTGAAACAGAGACACACTCATTTATTTAGGTGTTCTTTTGTGCCACAATAATAGCAGGTGTGAGGTGGGACCAAGACTGGATGGTCAGCAAAATCTGAAACAGGTACTATCCGCCCTTTACTAAAACGTTTACTGACCCCTGCTCTACATGCCTGAGATTAAGATAAATATAACCCCTACCCTCGTGTAGATTATATGATGGCAAGGTAAGTAGATATTAAGCAACTGATTACAAAATTGACTAATTACAACAGTGATCTTTATAGTCATGAATGATGTTGTAACTGGAGAATAAAGCAAAAGTCAGGGGGGATACGCAGAACCCAATCATATGGCATCTTCAGATCCGTAAGAGAAACCAATCCAT
Source organism: Neogale vison (assembly GCF_020171115.1). NCBI lineage: Eukaryota > Metazoa > Chordata > Mammalia > Carnivora > Mustelidae > Neogale > Neogale vison. The sequence continues at coordinate 137,687,806 of NC_058091.1, forward strand.
GTAAAACGAGTTCAAAAAGGTTAGGAAAGAGGGCGCCTGAGTGGCTCAGTGGGTTAAAGCCTCTGCCTTCGGCTCAGGTCATGATCCCAGGGTCCTGGGATCGAGCCCCGCATCGGGCTCTCTGCTCTGCAGGGAGCCTGCTTCCTCCTCTCTCTCTGCCTGTTTCTCTGCCTACTTGTGATCTCTGTCTAATAAATAAATAAATAAATAAATTAAAAGGTTAGGAAAGAATCCGATGGAATGTTACTAAAGAATCTTTGGTGTCCATTCCAATTACCTATGGATGCTTAACAATCTTGCCAAACTTAGTAGAGTAATACAAACACCATGTTTATCATACTTAAGGGTTTTTGAAAAGTCAGGAATTCAGGCTTTTGAAAGCAGGGATTCTCTGTTCCACAATTTCTGGAGCCTCTGTTAGAAAGATGCCAGTGGGGAGGGGCTGGAATTTTCTAGAAGTTTCTTCACACAAATGTTTGGCCCCTCGGCTGGACTGATTCAAGGCCCACCTCAGACCAGCTCCCATGGACCTTGGGCTTCCATGCAACATGGCGGCCTCAGGTAATCAGACCTCTTTACACGGTGGATCAGATCTCCAAAAGGAGGTGTTCCAGTGAACAAAATGGAACCTGCATGTCTTCGATGACTTAGCCTTAGAAGCCACCACTTCTGTGGAACTCTTCTTGCTGAAGATGTCCCAAAGCCAGCTCAGCTCCAAGTGGAGGGGACATAGATCTTGACTGTTGGTGGAAGGTATGTCAGAAAATATGCAGCCGTGTTTTAAGATGACCAGGGTCAGATAGAAAAACATTAAGATCCTTTAGGAGAGCCACAGAAATGCAATATCCTACCAAGCATTGAAGAAATTATCCTTAAGCTAGGATGAGCATTGCAGATTAAAATCAAACAGAAAAATTTTCTGTTTAAATACTTCCAGCAAAGAGAAGCGATCTGTGAAAACAACACCTTAGTTGTGGAATCCAGATTATAATAACGATAAAAATGGTTCACGGAGCCCCATAAATGTCATGGGCAAGAATCAAGCTTTTTGGTTTAGCCACACATCTCTCTGGTTGCAAGGCAACATCAGTGCACTGAGGCAGCACTCCCAATTTGCTTGGGAAAATCCATTTTTTCTTAGTGGGAAAGTATCTTTTAACACTGAGAATGTTTAGAATTAATGGAGTAAAACCAACCCATGGTATTAATACTTTTATGTTAAACTTAGGAATAATATGGGTACACAGGGAGTTTTAGTGGTATTTGAAAGAATCTGGCAAATTTAAGGATTTGGCAGGTGGGCCTTGCAATTCTGATTTAAGATGCATAACTGAGGAATTGATTTCGACTTATGGTTTCTGGTTGGTTGCTCACCCTCTTCAAGCCTTTGCTCAAATTCCTCCTTCTCAGGGAGCCTTGACCATTCAGTTTAATTCAGTTGTTCCCTCTTCCACCCCAATACTGATCCCCCCAAGCCTACTTTCTTCTTCCCAAAACACTTACCCCCTTCTAACATACTAGTTAACGTACATATTCATTATTTACTGCCTTTGCCTCTAATTAGAATGTAAACTTCAGGGGAGCAAGAACTTTGTTTTGTTCACAGATGAGTTTCAAGCACCCAGCCCAAGAAAACCATAGTAAGCGTGCAACAGATACTTTTGGAATGCGTTAAATTAAATATTCCTGTTTGTAAATAGCATTTGAGAGAACTTAAGATTCCCCCTATTTATAAGCTTAATTTATTCAAATTATAAAAACCTTTTAAATGTTTGGGAAGGTTTTGTTTGTTACTCAGGTCACTGATGGGCTTAAAAAGAAAACTGACTATATTAAATTTGTAAATACAGCTAAAAGTGTCCAAGGAATATAATTAACTAATTTACCCAAAAAAAGCCTCTTGTGGGTGTAGAAATCTGCTAGAGTTATAACCAGAAGAGCAAGACTGTAAGTTTTTTGTTTGGTTTTTTTTTTTTCAGTTTTTATTTTAAGTAGGCTCCACACCCAACATGGGGCTTGAACTCACAACCCTGAGATCAAGAGTCACATGCTCCACTGACTGAGCCAGCCAGGTAACACCCTAAGTTTTTGTTTCTGTTTTTTTAATTAACTCTAATAAATCCAATTTTTTTTTTTTTAAACCCCAAAACAGGAGCGCCTGGATGGCTCAGTGGGTTAAGCCTCTGCCTTCAGCTCAGGTCATGATCTCAGGGTCCTGGGATTGAGCCCCGCATCGGGCTCTCTGCTCAGCAGGGAGCCTGCTTCTCCCTCTCTCTCTCTCTCTCTCTGCCTGCCTCTCTGCCTACTTGTGATCTCTGTCTGTCAAATAAATAAATAAAATCTTAAAAAAAAAAAAACCAAAGCAATTGTGAAAGATGGTCATTAGTCATCATATATAAAATCCACCATAAGGAACACAAACACACCCCATTTATAACATCTAATATTGGAAAAGAGAAGTCCAGAGTGACCCACCCTAGTTGAGGGTGTTGTAAAACTGACCAAAACAGATACCATCCAGCAGAATTCAGGTTATGAATTATGTGAGGGTGAGCAGCACTCCTATAACCTCACTAGTAAATAATAGGGAAGGTCGGTCACAGATAAGATTCTGCTACGCATACTGACAGTTCATAAACTTTTATTATCAAGCAAGCATAACGCATTTTCTAGAAATCTTTCTGTATGCCCAAAGGGTCACTGCTCTCTGTTCTTTTTTTTTTTTTTTTTTTTTAATATATTTATTTGAGAGAGAGACAGTGAGAGACAGCACGAGTGAGGAGAAGGTCAGAGGGAGAAGCAGACTTCCCGTGGAGCTGGGAGCCTGATGCGGGACTCGATCCCGGTACTCCGGGATCATAACCTGAGCTGAAGGCAGTCGCTTAACCAATTGAGCCACCCAGGCGCCCCTCTCTGTTCTTTCAGACGAACAAGCAGTTCACTACCTGTCACCTTGTCGCTGGCATCAGGAAGTCCTCCAGACCCGTGGCCAGGCACAGGACTGTGGAGGAATTAAGCCCTGGGAGCCAGTCCCACAGATACGGACTAGAGGTACCAACACACTCGTACACACTGTTCCTGCAAGTCGGGGAGCCTCTGAGAGAACTCCGAGCAGAACACTGAGTACCTACGATTTCATCAGGTCACCCTTCCTAGCATTCATCAAGCTAATCCACAAGCCATGATTTCAGCCATAGAACCCCAGCTCCAACATTCACTACGCTAATTAGCAGAGCACTTGGCATTGGAATGAATATGTCTGTATCAGAAGCAGCCTCAGAAATGAGGGCTGGAGACCCAGTCCCTGCCCCAACCCCAGACAGCCTCCCTCCCTCCCCATTCTGCCCACCCGCTACGGAAGTGCCTCTCCACTCTCCTGCCTTACCCCCTCAAAGGCAACTGTGTTCCAACTGCGGATTGTGACACCGCCAACATGAACAGACCTCGCTTCAAAGTGCTGGGAGAACTTGAGAGGAAGACGCTTTAGATAAATCCATTAGCTTGTCAAAAGCTTCCCGTCAAATCGCATCACTGCCATACATCCTTGCATAACGAAGTATCTTCTCTTTGTCTTCCAACCGGTGGCTCCAAAACTACTCACAAATTAGCATGGGCTTTCCAACTGTTACACATGACAGCCGAGGAATATTTTATAATACTAAACAAGTCATATTACCCTTAAATATCCAAATGTATGTTTGTAGAAGGATAAGGACCCTGATACCACTGGGTGATAACTGATTCTCCGCACCAGCCACGGGAGGGACAGAGAACAGTAGACGTGCAAATCATTTCGCTTTTCAGTAACAACACCGAGCAAGATGTTAACTCGATTTTCGACAAAAGAAATTTGCAGTGCTGTAAGTAATTTTTATTTTAATTTTGATCATTCCAGTAATTATTTGGATGTTCAAAACCTGTAGGCACTTTCATAATAATTTGTATTTCTGCCTTTTGCTTTTAAATAATTTGGAATTTTAGGGAGAAAACTTACGACAAAAGTTGGAGAAATAATTTTAATTTTTGAATTTTTAGCATTATGAATGCTAATGTGATGAAAATACATTCGAAGTGTTAAAATAGTATCACCAGCCACAAAACACAAATTATGTGAAGATCATGAATATAACAGAATAAGTGATTTCGCTGAAACAAAGATAAGACAAAATGAAATGCTGGAGAATCGCTACGTAATGTTTATGAACTGTGTGCATCTTTGTGTCACCTATGATCCAACTACCTCCAGCCCATCAGTAGAACACTCCGACAGGAGCCAAGATAATTAAGAACAGTTGACTTTGATATATTGCCAACTTTGAGTCATATAAAAACCTCACCTTTATACATATGATTGTTAATGACTGTATATTTGACAAGGTCAAAGAGAAAAAAATTATTATTTAGCAGATTATTAGTTATGGCCTATAACTTTTATTTAGGTACAGGGTCCTAGGCACTCCAGGTGCACGCATGCCCTGGGCCCCGCAGATGTTAGGGACGTCTAAATGTCAGGCCCTGAAGAGAACCATGGTTGACCTTGCACACTGGTGTCTGGCCTTGACTGAGGGTGCATTCCTGCGTAGAAATCTAGCTGTGACAGAGACTTAACTGCAACAGAAGACGTTCTGTGCGAATATTTAGAAGGAAGCAGACATCCAATGTGGAAAAACTGGGCCTGTGTGATTTGCTGGTGGGATTGCAAAATGAGGTAGCCACCGTGCAAAACAGTAAGGAGGTTCCTTAAAAATTAAACATAAAATTACCGTATGATTCAGCAATCCCACTTCTGGGTGTACCCAAAAGAATTGAAGGCAGGGATGGGGGAGATGCCTGGGTGGCTCCTTTGGTGACTCATCCGACACTTGATTTTGGCTCAGATCATGATCTAAGGGTCGTGAGATTGAGCCCCATGTCAGGCTCTGTGCTCAGCTGGAAATCTGCTGGAGATTCTCTCTCCCTTTGTTGCTATCCCCACTCACGTTCTCTCTCTCTGTGTCCCTCTAAAATAAATAAATCTTAAAAAAAAATCTTAAGAATCAAAAGCAGGATCTTGAACAGATATTTGCGTACCTGTGTTCCGAGCAACGCTATTCACATGAGCCAAAAGGCGGAAGCAATGGAAGCAACCCACGGATCTCTCCAAGGCTGAATGGATAAACAAAACGTGGTCCACTCACACAGTGGAATATTATTCAGCCTTAAAAAAGAAAGGAAATTCTGACCTAGGCTACAATATGGATGAACCGCGAGGACTTTAAGCTAACTGAAATAAGCCAGTCACAAGAAGACAAATACCATATGATTCCAGGTACATGAGATACTGAGAGTGGTCAAGTTCTCCAAGAAAATGGAATCATGGCGGCCAAGGGCTAAGAGGAGGAAGGATGGCGAGTTACTGCTCAGCGGGAACCTGGTTTCAGGTTGCAAAACAAGGAGGGCTCTGTTGATAGGTTACACAGTGCACACATACTTGATACCAACTGTGCACTTAAGAACAGCCAAAATGGGGGCGTCTGGTTGGCTCAGTCAGTTGAGCGTCTGACTTCGTCTCAGGTCAAGAGGCCAGCCTCCTGGAATGGAGCCCTGCGTCAGGTTCCCTGCTCAATGGGGAGCCTGCTTCTCCCTCTGCTTCTGTTGCTTCGCCAGCTTGTGCCCACTCTCTCTCTCTGTCAAATAAATAAATAAAATTAAAAAAAAAAAAAAGAAGAGTCAAAATGGTGAATTTGGGGCTAGGTCTATTTTACCACCGTTTCTCAAAAAGTAAAAGGCAGACCTCCTCACACAGGGAAGCAGGGAAGCTTCTCTGAACAAGGAACTTCTAAACCGAGAGGTGAAAAGATGAATGAGTAAGACCATGAGGAAGGAAAAGGCCAGGAGGGCCAGAGCAGAGGGGCGGGGAGTGCGGGCGCCACCGGTGGGGCCTGGTGAGCAGGTCAAGAGCGTGTTTTATCCGAAGCGCAGCAAGAGGACGAGGAGCGCAGGGGTATAAGGTGTGGTGTCCGTGGAACAGTCAGCAAGCCATTCCACACAGTGTCCGATAGCATGCCAACTGACGGGGTAGGGAACCTAAGTCTGGAAAAGTCCAGGAGACGGCAATGGACCTCAGGATGCCAGGGAGGCAGAACTTGATGGGCCACCAAATGAGGAGGGCATGAAAGGCCCAGATCTTGGCCCTGTGAGCCCTCCATGGTGGATTCAAGTTGCCTCTGCAAACGCAGGGGGCAGCGTCCCCCCTCCCCCACATGCCTGCTCCAACCTGCTGGCTCCTGGGGCCCAGACCTCAGCCTCCACCACTCACCACCAAGGGCCTGTGTTTTGTGGCTCCTGCCCTCCAGCCTTCTTCAGGAGAGGGCTTTGTTACCTGCCTCTGGCCTCCAGGACTCCAGCACGGGGAGCCTGCCTCGCGGCGAGACATACTGGACAACCACTACTAGCACTTGGACGTGGTAAGCCACTTAACCTCTCCAAGACTTGGAGTCCCTGCATGCAGTGCAGGGATGACAGACCAGGCCTATCCTATTTCCAAGGCTGTTCCGAGGACCGTGCTGGGTGACTGGTATTGAAACCCCTTACATGTCATAGAGCCCAATAATGAGAGACCACGAAGCAGGTATAACTGGGCCTGGACAGACCTATGGACTCATCTCTGAATTGTTGCAAGGCCAGGGAGCACATCCACGTAAGCCATCCAACACAGCACCTGGAAGAGGTGGGCGTGTTCCTGTGGCCGTGACCACGAACATGCTGGTGGAGATCACAGCTACTCCAACAGCACGCAACAGATGACGGATCTCTCTCCCTCTGAATCCATGCCCAAAGCCTCCAGATTCTGCTCTGTCTCCCGGGACATCAAGAACGCCCATTAGACTGCTCTTTGAAAAATGGATTGTTGCGAGACAAACCGTAAGAGACTCTTAACTCTAGGAAACAGACTGAGGGTTGCTGGAGGGAATGGGGTGCGGATGGGGTAACTGGGTGACGGTCATGAAGGGGGGCATGTGACGGAATGAGCGCTGGGTGCTGCGTGCGACTAATGAGTCACTGACCTCTAGCTCTGAAACGAATATACTGTTAATTCAATGATTTTTTAAATAAAAAGAAAAAAAATAGGGCCCCCTGGGTCGTTCAGTGGGTTAAGCCTCTGTCTTCGGCTCAGGTCATGATCCCTGGGTCCTGGGATCGAGCCCCGAATCAGGCTCCCTGCTCGGGGTGGAGCCCGCTTCCCCCATTCCTTCTGCCCCCCCTCCTGCTTGTGCGCTCTCTTGGACTCTCTCTCTTCCTCATGAATAAATACAATCTTTCAAAAACTAATATATAAATAAAAATTACTTAAAACAAACAAAAAACAACAGATTGTTTTCTCCCATTTATCACCAAATGAAATCCAATACAGGCCCTCTGTAATTTCGTAGCAACCCTTTGCTGGTCTTGGAGACAGCTTCCTAACTGCACAGCGCTCCCCCAACTCCGTGCCTCGACCAGTCCACTCCAGCCTGCACAACTGAGGCCCCCTCCCCCGTGCCTACCCGGCAGCAGGAGCACACTTGCCGCGTGAGAACACAGCTCTGTTCTGTGACAGCACGCGTGGGTGCACGGGGAGGTGGAGGGGAAGGTGGTTAGAAGTAAGACAACGCCCTTGTCAACTTTCCTAAGCCTCTCAGAGCCTGAGGAACAAATCATTCAACTTTCATATCCATTTCAATGACGCCAACTCAAATAACACATTCCCCCCACATCCCTTCTGTGATGAGAATGGGAAAGTAAAATTTCTTTGAAGTAAATCCTTTCGATTTTCAAACAAATCCTGTTGGCATCTGGGGCTGCCAAGCCAGCCTCTCCTCAGAGTCGATCCTGGCTTCTCTGTGTGGCTGAGTGTCATCATAATTGTCATTCGTGACGCACATGTATTTAGCGATCGCCACACACCAGGCACCGTGTTAAAAGTTTGAGTTGGCATCTCCTCTCATCTCCCCACTCACCCAATGAGATATGTGTTGAGATCTCCACTTTACAGATGAGGAAACCGGGGCTCAGGGAAGTTTTAAGTTACCCAAGTTCACAGGAGTTAACAGTGGCAGAGCTAAAATTTACCTGAAATCAAGAGGTTGGCAGATGGGCGCCTGGGTGGCTCAGTGGGTTAAGCCTCTGCCTTTGGCTCAGGTCATGATCTCAGGGTCCTGGGATCAAGCCCCGCATCGGGCTCTCTGCTCAGTGGGGGGCCTCCTTCCTCCTCTCTCTCTGCCTGCCTCTCTGCCTACTTGTGATCTCTCTCTGTCAGATAAATAAATAAAATCCTTAAAAAAAAAAAAAAAGAGGTTGGCAGAGTTGGTTCCTTGCGGAAGACTGAGGACAATCTGTCCCATGCCTCTGCCGGCTTCCAGTGGCTGCTGGCAATCCTTCTAATCTGGTCTTAGACTTCGCATGGCTTTCTCCTCCCTGTGTGTATTTCTGTCTCTGTCTAAATTTAACAGTGATTGGATTAAGGGCTCACCCTAATCCAGGATAGCCTCATTTTTTTTTTTTAATTGTGGGGAAATACATTTAACGAAACTTACCATTTTGACCATTCTTAAGTACACAATCCAATGGCCTTAATGACACCCACAGTGTTGTGCAATCATCGCTGTGATTTCCAAAGCCCGTAAGTCGTCCCAAACAGAAACCTTACGCATTAAGCAACAACTCCTCTTTCTCCTCTGCCCCAGCCCCTGATAGCTTCTATTCTACTGACTCTATGTGTTTGCCTTTGCTAGGTGCCTCATATAACCGGAATCACCCAATACCCTCCCCCTTGTATCTGGCTTATTTCGTGCAGTATAATGTTTCCAAGGTTCATGTATGTAGTAGCATGAATCAGAACAGCAGGGTTTTGATAGCAGAATGGTACTGCATGGTCTGGCCATAGGCATTTTGTTTATCCATTCATCTGCTGATGCACACGTGGGTGGTTTCCATCTTTCAGCTATTGCGAATAATTCTGTTACAAATATCGTGGTACAAGTATCAATCTGGGTTTCTTCGATTCTTTGGGGTATATACCTAAAAGTAGAATTGCTGGGTCATACGGTGAGTCTACGTTTAACTTCTTGAAGAACCGCCACACTGTTTTCCATAGCAGCTACGCCCTTTTACATTCCCATCAGCAGTACACACCAAGGTCCCAGTTTCTCCACATCCTGGTCAACACTATTTTCCAGTTGTTGTTGTTGTTGTTATCATCATCATCATCACCTTATCATTATTGAGTGTGGCCCCATTTTAACTTAACTAATCACATCGACAAAGATCCTATTTCCAAAGAAAGTCACATTCTGAGGTTCTGAGTAGACATGAATTTTGGAGGGATGCTATTTAACCCAGTGTTAGGTCGGCGGCCCTGGGAATGCAGGAGGAACAATAAAAATGGCCGCTGGGCCGCCCTCTTCCTTTACCCATGACTCTCCCGCCGGAAGCACGTATGCCAAGGACACGACACCATAAGTAAACCAATACCTATGCAGGAAACAGGAACATCAAGACTCCCCCTACCCTCCAGTCACCAAATACTTATCTTATATGGCTGTGAACCTATGCCCTGTCTTAACCCAAATAAAAGACCCACTTGACCCCTTCCCGGGCACGACTTCCCCAACTCCTCTCCTGAGTCCCGGAACCTCTCCCGAGGGCGCCTTTAATAAACCTTGCCTTGTGTCTATCTCCCCTGGTGTAGTGTGTATCTCGCCTGTTAAACCTTACACCCAGTACATCACCTGACTCCAGAGCCCACATGCATGACCCCCAGCAATGCCACCTCAATAAGTAGTTCGTCCTCACAACCCTCCAATGAGCTAGGTATTCTCATACCCATTTTACTGATAAGCTGATCAGAGCTCTGAGTGATGAGGTAATTCACCCCAGATCATAAATACAGGACAGTTACCTTTAAAAAGGTTTCTCTCGGGGCACATGGGTAGCACAGTCTTTTGAGTGTCCTACTCTTGATTTTGGCTCAGGTCCTGATCTCAGGGCTGTGGGATCAAGCCCTGTGTCAGGCTCCACACTCAGCTTGGAGTTGGTTTAAGATTCTCTTTCCCTCTCCTTCTGCTCCATCCCCCTGCATATGCTCACGAGCAAACCATACTCTCTCTCTTTCTCGCTCTCTCTGTACAGTAAATAACTACATCTTTTCAAAAGGGGAGGGGTTCTCTTTCTTTTTGCCTCATCCTACTGACTTCCTCATACCCGGCCTAAAAACTGCAGCAACCCCTCATTGCTCAAATAGTATTTGCTCACTAATGCCTTCACGAAACCCTCCCTGGTGTAGGCTAGAAACCCCTACTAGATGCTTTCCTAATAACCTCTATACTCCGTGTCATTGCATTTAGCACATACTAGTGTGATTTGATTTTATTTGGGTCACTATTCCCCTAATTTCAGAGCAGCTTGCCTTGTTGTTATTATTTGACAAAGAAAAGGAGAGGAATTTTGAGTCCCTTCAAAATTGAAATAGCGTTTCCCAGGTTTTATTTTAATTTTTATTTAAAGGTACCACTGCCTGGCATCTGACCAAAGAAAAACCTAGGAATTCACCCAAGCAATCAGTCCATTTTCCTGGGCAATCCAGCGCTCTATGTATGGTTTAGAACCTGCTTCTTGATCTTTAGCCTGTTCTATACGTATTCTTCAACTGGCGGCTTTGTAACGCTAATCCTCTGATTCTGTGCCTTTACAATACAGCCAGGTCATGTTTAACTCTCTAGGTTATGAGATCTGTAATAAACTTGGATGAAATTTTTTTTTAAAGAAATTATCTTCTCAGCAGCACCCACCTTCTTACGTACACGCTGAGAATGCAGTGGTACCATTTCTAATCTCAGAGATCCAATAGAATGAATGAGCCACCCTCTTGGTTGTGCGGCGTACTCCAGCTGCCGCCAAAAGTACTTATTAGTAGTACAATAAATAAGAGCTCCCTTCTCTCCCTCCTTTATTATCTAGCATACTGCTTAAATGCCTATTCAATTCTGTAATTTACTTCACCTTTATAGGATTCTAAGAATTAGCCAAACACCCCAGCAAAGTTGAGGCAACTCTCAAAGCCCTTAATCAGTCCATGAATAATGAAGGTATTAGAGGCATGCGTGGATACAGAGCAACTCAAATGTGCTGGTAACAACAGAACCTTCATCACACAAAGCAGAACAAGGAACGACTAGACAAGACCTGTGAGTTCTGTTGCTAAAGTCCTACAAAGGTGCTTTATTAACTAAAGCAAAGTCATTGTGATTGTAGCCCTTTAAATGCTTCATTAATTCTCCTTCACTAAAGGAATCAAGCCCAAAATTCTTAGTGTGGCTCTGCTCTCAGCAACCCCTTCCCATTGTACAGCCCACTCCTAGGATCTCCTAAACACCACACAAAATTCTGTGTCTATAAATGTCCTACTTTGCCAGACTCATGACCTCCTCTATCCTTCATGACCTAGCTCAGAATTATCATCCCCCTAGGAACTCCAACTACCTAGTTCTCCCTTTCTGGAGAGTTACTCTGTGTTTACTCCATATTTCTACTGTGATTTTTCATCTCATTCTCTAATCCCTTAGTTGAGAATTGAAGGACAGGAAGTCTGTTTTAGTCATCTCATTGCCCCATGCTGGCCCCCTAGTAGCTGCTTGACAAATGTTTATCAGTTTATGAATTGTTCATTTGAATGCCTCCCTGTGTTCTTGAGTTCATTTTGCCTACGTGAAAGTTATCTTTAAACATAGCTCTGGGGACTTACAAATTTGTAAGCCAAATTTTTCACATTCTCAACTCTTCTCAAATCTCATAGAAATGCTGGCTATTTTAGAGGAAGTAACCTCATATTTAATCCCCCTTTCAGGGAAGATATGACTGGGTCTCTGTGCTTTTGCAAAAAGCCAAGAATCGCACTTATCTACCTGGCTTATCTTGCTACCCAACCATTCACCTGTCATCCTCCCCCCCCTCCAACGGCCCACCTTTGTCCTTGGTGTTTGCTCTTGAGGCGCTTAAAGGAAACAGCTCCACAGAAAGAAAAAATAAAGATACCAAAACAACAATTCAAAGACCTTGATGTTCTGGGTGATGTTCAACTCTCCTAACTGTACCTGGAGAATCTCCAGAAGATGGAAACATCAGTGGAAAAATAAACATGGCACCTTAGTGCCACACTATGCGGACAAAGGTAAGGTTAAGACACAATTCTAGATTCAAGGAGTGGCAGGAGCCTCTCATTGAGGCATTTTAGGTATTTATGCTGATAGACTGCCCTGGAGGATAAGACTGGCTTAGATTCCTTCTGGCTCCCTCCCCACAAGTAGCAGATTGTCACAGGAACCAAGATGTAGTACTCACTAAAGACTTGCTATTAAAATGGAAGTAGTAAGTCTCCAAACTATGCTTTTTTTGGGTGGGAGAGATAAAAACAAGAATGGGCACGAGAAGCAAATGGTACAGAAGGAAAAACTTAACTCAAGAAAACTGAATAGCGGAACATGCAAAGAGACACTTCGAATGTTTTTGGTCGTGGTGCTATATGGACGAAACTACACACCAGTCTCCGGACTACTCCTGTCAAATAACTTGATTGTGACATGAACATTAAATTTTGTCTTAAGTAGAGACGAATACCTTGGGGGAGGGGCAGGGCAGGGGAAAAGGGTGGGGAATCCATATGCAGATCTCTGCATGGTTCTGAGAAGTGGGAGAAAGCAGGGCCACAGACCTGGAAGAAAGGAGTCAGAGAATGGGTGACAGAAGCAGCAGAGATTTGGGAAGCAATGGGGGGATGATTTCTGGTTTCCAAGGGACAGAGTGAGTTTCTTATAAAATGGATTCCTTGTGTGTGAGAAGGGGAAAATGGGATCTGACTCTCTTGCCCAAGTGCCGAGGTCAGTCTCTGACTCAAAGCCATGAGGCAGAGGATCTGAATTAACTGGGCTAACTCCCCTCGTACTCAATATGGGGACTGGAAATCCTAAGGTCTAAGGGCCAATACATGAACCTCCAAGGTTCCCAAAATGAAGGAAAAGAAGTTCTAGCAGACACTTACTTTGGGAATCCTTTCCCAAAGACGCAAAAGTCCTTTGATCTCACCTGATACCCACTCCCCCCCACCAACAGGGAGAAGTAACACATTACAGTGAATTTAGCACAGAACCAGGATGTGAAAAAGACCAGGCTCACACCTCCCAGAACAGGTCTGTGTGACCTTGGGCAAATCTCCAAGTTTTAGCCAGTCCCCACTTGACCAAAAAAAAAAAAAAAAGTAAGTAAATAAAGAGAGGAAAAGAGTAGGACCCAGCAGAGGGAGGATGAATTAATGACCTTTGAGTGCCTTGGAAATGCAAAGTGCTATTTAAATGCAAAATAAACTGCAGGATAACAAGTTCACTTTGGCTTCAGGGAGAAGGACTGTCAACTGCAAGAGCCATTAAAAGTCACAGGCTGTTTAAAAAAAAAAAAAGGGCAGTAAAGTGGGCTTTGTTCGGCTTTGCCCGGCAGAATCTTATAACCTTGCCCAAAATTTGCTGCTTATCTCAGTTCAAGAGTGATCAGACAAACACAGTTCATCCATGATCAAAAAGCCCCAGCAACTCCGTAGGAGAAGTTAGAGTGGACCTACCCTCACGCCCACCACAGTCCCCCTGCCTTGGGGACCACCCCCATCCCCGCCCCACGCGAGGCCCCAGGAGCTCCTTGTGTGTGACATCATATTAACCCAACAGACCAGTAAAGGGAGTTTCATTATCAGCCTCTCGGAGGACTAGTCTAAGACGTGGTCCAGTTCAGAGTCTTAGCCAACATCACACAGCTCATTCAGGGCAGAAGCCTGTAATGAACAAGGTCTGGCCCCACTGAACTGCCTTTCCATGATGGTGACAACCTTGTGTCCCCACCCAGGCTCCTATCCCCACTAGTCCACTCTGGTCACCTCAAAACGCCAATACAACATATGATTGTTGGGTTATTGGGAGCCCTCAGTGCAGCAAACTCCTGCCAAGAAAGCAAAAGAGAAAGTCAGCTCCTTCCATTTCCCTATTTCCTTCTGGGACTCCTGTGCTTGCCTGAAAGACTCTTGACTCCAGTGCAGGGAACGTGGGCAATGGGAGAGCGGCTAAATATTTTGTGCTCTGGAATGTCATCCTTAACTTCTAATTCTGTGGCTAGTGAATTGAAGATGAGAAGATACAGACATACATATATTCCTGAAGCAGTCTGAAAGGTTAGAAGGGTGTGGCTGAGCTCCTCCAATCCCCTGGAGAGAAAGGAACACGTCCCCAGAGAATTTGCAAAACTAGGGATAAAATTCAAAATGGGTCGGATGGGTCCTTCAGGCTGCCCCTGGGGACTTCTAAGGACTTTTCACCTCTATAATCCTAAACTTAGGTAGATTAGAACTTTGAAAATTCTATCATTGCACAGGATTGCAGTCCCTGTGTCTTCGGGAGAATGTGTCCCTCCATGAGCTGGTGAGGGATATCCACCCCCGCCCCAGCCCCCAGAGAGGAGCAGGGTTAGCGATCTAGAGGAGGAATCTGCAGGAGCCAGAGTTATATTGAAACGTCAGTGTCAAGTATTTTTTTAGAGACAGAGGAAGCATCTGTGGGAGTTACTTGGAAAATAGAGCCATTTGTCGGTTACCTGGGAAGGGAATAATATAAAAGGATTAGGTGACCTAAAAACAGCTGGGCCAGTTGAGGGCAGATGGCAAAGGGCTTCGCAAGCTTTGGGGAGGGCAGTAAAAAGCTAAATGAGGACAGACAAAACCCAGAAGGTGGGAGGGGGTAGTTTGGGGCCACGTGGCCCCGGAGAGGAGGAGAAGAGCGAGCTGAATCCCGAACAGCAGGTCTGGAATGCAGTGGGGGCTCCAGTGACAAAGGAAAAAACACAGAAGGAAGAAGCAATCTTAGACCACACGACAAATAGGGTACCATCTCCGTAATGGGCTGAGAGAGAAATAGGGAACGAGCTGATAATGGAAAGAGAAATGCTAGATAAAAGCTCTCATTTATGAACGCAGACCCTGGGCCGGACACCATGCTGGGGGCTTTACCTGTCAGGCCATTCAGCTTGCAGAACTGCCTTGCTAGGGAGGTACTCATGCAGCCGTTCCTTAGTAAGGCAAGCTGAGATGAGGAGAGGCTGACTTCCCAAGAACAGAACGTAGCCTGAAACAGGGGCCAGTGAGTAAAGCATGGGAACGAGGAGGAAAGAATGTCAAGAGAGAAGGAAAGGACATAGAAGCCATGACCCAACCACAGTGGGGACAGAAGGGGCCGGAGAGACCCAGATGCCAGGACATGAAGACAAGAGGAGGGCTTGTCGGGGATGGCTTCCTAAACAGAGCCGAGCAGCCCGAGCACTCTGATCCCAAACGGATGGTGGTCTCAAGTGTGCAAAGCTGTCATGAAATGAGCTCAACCTGAAATGAAGCTTAATTATTCTACAGAACCGTGGGCATGTTCCAGCCTGGAGCAAGAGAGGTTGGTCGTCAAATGACTGACCCGGGTAAAAATGACTCGAGAGAACCCAGGAAATAAGAGAAGAGCCAAGGAGAAAAGGCAGAAGCTGCTTGGTTCTTGTTTTTTGAATTGAATAAAATTTCCAATTACTCTTTTTTTCTAAATTAGTCTTGGGAGGTTCATAATGAGGAAGGGACCTAAGTCACCCCAAAAGGTGAACCTCAGAATAATGATACCATGGGGCTGATGCATGGCACCATTCCAGGGGGACACTTACAGGGAGGGGCCATCACGACCTCATCCGGGGCCAACTATGACATGCTATTAAAAGTCATGGACTCTAGAAGTTTAGAGATTCCCTGCATTTGAGATTCAGTACTTCCACTTACTAGTTGTGTGGTCCCAAGCAGCTTACTTCATTTCTACAAACATCAACTTATCTGTAACATTTATCCATTGCTGGGTCATGAGTTATCCCAAAACTGAGTAGCTTCAACCAACACTAGGTATTTGTTAGTTCTCAGAGTTTCTCTGGGTCAGAAATTGGACAGCTGGGCAGTCCTGGCTTGGGGTTGTCCATGGGGCTGCAGACAGACATTGACTAGAGCTGCAGTCATCTGAAGGCTTGATTGGTGTGGGAGGACTGAGGAACCACATCCAGGATGGCTGACCCCAGCTGCTGGGGGTGGGGGACTCTGTTGCTGTACACATGGGCTACTTCATGGGCCTGTGTGAGGTCCTCACAACATGGCAGCTGGCTTCCCCTAGAGCAAGTGATCCAAGAGAAAGCCACACAGAGGCTATAAACTTTTAATGACTCAGCCTCAGAGATCACATAGCATAACTAGGGAGTTGTATGTCCTAACAACATCGAAGAGGACAGTAATCATTACTATCTTTTGGGAAAGAGTGACAAAGAATTTGCAGACATATTTTAAAACTACCACAGGGGAACACCTTATTTCATGATACACACGTTACTGTGAACATACTATATGACAAACATCATGTTAAGACTGGAAGTGCCTACTGGGTATTTACCCTAAAGATACAAACATAGTGATGCGAAGGGGCACATGCACCTGAATGTTTAAAGCAGCAATGTCCACAATAGTCAAACTATGGAAAGAACCTAGATGTCCATCAACAGATGAATGGATAAAAATGATGTGGTATATATACACAATGGAATACTATGCAGCCATCAAAGGAAATGAAATCTTGCCATTTGTAATGACGTAGATGGAACTAGAGGGTATTATGCTTAGCAAATAAGTCAATCAGAGAAAGACAATTATCATATGATCTCCCTGATATGAGGAAGTTGAGAGGCAACGTGGGGGGTTTGAGGGGTAGGAAAAGAATAAATGAAACAAGTTAGGATCAGGAGGGAGACAAACCATAAGAGACTCTTAATCTCACAAAACAAACTGAGGGTTGCCCGGGGGAGAAGAGGGGGTAGGGAGAAGGTGGTGGGGCTATGGATACTGGGGAGGGTATGTGCTATGGTGAGTGCTGTGAAGTGTGTAAATCTGGCAATTCACAGACCTGTAACCCTGGGGCTAATAATATATTATATGTTAATTTAAAAAAATTTTAAAAAAGAAGACCAGAGGTGCCACAAAGGATAATAATTATTCCTGTCCCCGAAGACCATACAGATCATTAGAATGACTACTATTCTCTCTCTCTCTCTCTCTTGCTCTTTCTCAAATAAATATATTTTTTTTAAAGGTGGGGGCACCTGGGTGACTCTTGATTTTGGCTCAGGTCATAATCTCAGGGTCAAAGGATCAAGCCCCCACAATGGGCTCTGCACTCAGCAGGGAGTCTGCTAGAGATTCTCCCTCTCCACCTCCCTTTCCTTCTGCCCCTCTTCTTGCTTGCTCTCTTAGTCTCTCTTTCTCAAATAAATAAATAAATCTTCTTCTTCTTCTTCTTTTTTAAGAAAGGAAGCTACTATCAAAAAAACCAGAAATAACGGTTTTAGAGAGGATATGAAGAAATTGCAACATTTGCACACTGTTTTGGGGAAAGTAAAATGGTGCAACTGCTATAGAAAACAGTATAAAGAGTCCTCAAAAAATTAAATGAAGAATGGCCATATGACCCAGCAATCCCCCTGCCAGATAGGATCCAAAAGAATTGAAAGCAGGCTCTTGGGGCACCTGGGTGCCTCAGTAGGTTAAGCATCTGCCTTCACTCAGGTCGTGGGATAGAGCCCCACATCAGGCTCCCTGCTCAGCAGGGAGTCTGTTTCATCCTCTCCCTCTGCCCCTCCCCCTCGCTCACGGGAGGGAGTTATTACTCAATTGGCACATTGGTTAAGATGATAGGGGTGTTCGGGTGGCTCAGTAGGTTAAGCATCTGACTCTTGCACTAGGGTTGTGAGTTCAAGCTACAGGTTGGATTCCGTGTTGGGCTCCATGCTGGAGTTGGAGCCTAGTTGAAGAAGAAGAAGGAGAAGAAGAAAAAGAAATGGTTAATATGATAAATATTGTGTTTTGTGTTTTGTTTTCTTTTGTTTTTTACCACAATTGAAACAAAAAGAGCTGAGTATGAAACAGTGAACCACTGGTTACTGTGGGACCACTTAGGCCACGCCACAGTAGGAAGATTTTTTTCCTAGAATAGATGCCTTTCTCGCAGAGCCCTAGAGAACATTTGGGAGTGTGTAAGAGGAAGTGCGGCTTTTCAACAGGGTCAAGCAATGTTCTCCAAACAGGACTGTGACTCATCAATGAGTCATGAAATCAACTTAGTGGGTCCTGACCAGCCTTTTTACTGAAATTGAATAGAAAGGAATAGATCAGAGTGAATTGCACACAATAAGGATCTTTCTGCAGAGCATTTACGTGTGGATCTATATATATCCATGAAGTAAGTACCAGGTTATGACGTAAAATATATTTCTTACCGTGGGTGGACTTAAAAACCCTGGAGACATGACTGGGTTCCAGTTCAAGATGCAAAGAAGGAATCACAAGAGATAAGGTTGCGAACATGCATCCATGAGGACGGAAGTTACTCTGCAGTGACAAATGACCCCCAGATCTCAGTGGCTTATAACAGGTGTCGATTTCTTCCTAAAGTGACCTGGCCATTGAGATCCAGAGGGAGCTCTGTTTATTTTGTATTCACTCCACGAACTTGTAGATGGTAGAATCAACCTCTGTCCAGAACATTATTGGTCTCAAGAGGGATGGAAAATGGACCATGCCCTGGCTAATAAACGTCTGCCTGGATTTGCCACGGCTGCTCACATTTCACAGGCCACAGCAGGTCATGTGGCTGAGCTCACCACCATGGGGCGGGGGAAATATAATCTTTCCCCCAGGAGGAAAGATTGAAGGGGCCATCAACGGTGGAGAACAACACAGTCTGCCCCAAGAGGTGGGAGGTGGGAGGTGGGGGAGAACAATGAAGACACGTCTTGTAAGTGACAACAAGGTGTTCGGGCTTTACCCTGAAGATAATGACGATTCATTGAAAAGCTTTAGGAAAGGTGATCAGATTGGTCCTTTGGCGAAGTCCCTCTGTCAGCACTGTGGTGAGTGGGCGGCAAGGAGGTCAGGACAGGGAACCAGTGAGGTTGGGTTATTCAGCCAAACCTGCTGTCTTGTTAAAAAGGCAAAAGGAGGGGCTACTGGGTGGCTCAGTGGGTTAAGCCTCTGCCTTTGGCTCAGGTCATGATCCCAGGGTCCTGGGATCAAGCCCTGCATCGGGCTTTCTGCTCAGCGGGGAGCCTGCTTCCCCCCCTACACCCCCCCCCCGCCTCTCTGCCTACTTGTGATCTCTGTCTGTCAAATAAATAAAAAATTTAAAAAAAAAAAAAAAAAGCAAAAGGATAGCTCGCTCTTTCCTTCCCCGGAGGATAAATGTCAGAACCCCATCTCAGAAATTATAGACCAAAATGCATGACATAAGAAAGAAAATTTAACACCTCCATTCATTAGTAGCAAAAATAGCATTCCCTTTTGCAAAATGAAATGTTCAGGCACCGAACAATGATATGATCACACCTGTGCAGTTGTGGACAATCATACACACATACAAATGTACATAATATGTGTTTATACACGATTTTATATGACACACAATATATTTCATATTTTTATATATTACATATATTTACACACACATATGTATGTATATAAATTTTGAAGTTGACGGGAACATGATGCTGATGCTTTATTCTTGGGGTTTTTTTTTCCTTCCAAATGGAAGAAGCTCAAGATGGTTTAAATTCTGATAGAAATGACATGCTAGAAAGGCAAACATTGGAGACAGGGCAAAGAGCAGACAAGTGACAGAGCAAAGCCTGAGTGGACGGGCAGGGGAGAGTCTCTGGAGAGCAGAAGCGCCGGCCTCACATGGGAGTGGGACTTAAGACGGCAACAAGAGGAGGGCAAGCTGCGTTGGGAGGAGCACTTCATTTGGGTGGCAGAGGTCCGGGGGGCCCACGTGCTTTGAGAATTTTCAGGACATCTTCTGAGAATGAGGGGTGCTTACCTTGGGAGAAGCGCTCTAGAGAATCGAGGATGGGTTCTGGTCGGCCCTGAGGGCCCAGTTGGAGACCCAAACCTGGGAGGCACTCAGTGGTGGGCAGTGTGTCACCTGAGCCCAGAGGCCCTAGTGTCCTTCTCTCTCCTCCTTTGTTCTGCCCATATCCAGCCAAGGAACTGATCTAATGAGTCTATAAATGACGAATAGGAGAGGAGCGAAGAGAATGGCTGTTGGAAACCAAAGAGGAATGCTAACCTTAGTCGGGACCAGGTAGTGATGGAGGAAGGGGCCGAGATGCCAAGCAAAGAAGCACCGTGTCCCAGGGCAAAGGGCTACAGGAAAGCAGCCCAGAAGGGCTGCCACAGGTCAGGGAGCAGGAGGGCCCTTTGGTGTTTAGAGGAACGTGCAGACCAAGAGCTTTGGGATCAGACTGCCGGCTTCCTAAGTGACAAACACGGGACTAGACCCCATTCCGCAAACACTGAGTACCTGCCATGGGGGACACCCTGTCACAGGTGCTGGAGACACGGCAACGAATGAAGGACCGTGTCCTTCGGATATGTATATTCTAGTGGGAGGGCGGGCACTATACAAATAGAGAGACATGGGGGAATGGTGATGGTAGGAGATGCCATAGAGAAAAAATAAGCAGAGGAAGGGGGGTGGGCTTGTGGGAGCAAGAAGGGGGGGCCTTTTGATAAAGGATGATCTGGGAAGACCTCACCGACGAAAAGACCCAGATTTCCAGATGTCATTCTCTGTGTGCTCTTATTTTTAAATTTTTATATAACCACAGCCCTTTATCTCGTGCCTTTTTTTTTTTTTTTTCTTTAGCTTTTGGAGCAGAGTGTGCAGAACAGCAGTTAGAGTGTGGATTTTGACAGCGGTCTGCTCACTTGTGAGGCACAGCTCCGCCCCCTCCTTCCTGTGTGGCCCAGGGCAAGGCCTGCAATGTCTCTAGCCCTCAGCTTTCTCTGTGTGCAGAGAGGGTATAATCACCAATTCCTTACAAGGTTGTCGTGAAGAGAAAAGGAGATCGTGTGTGCAAAGGGCCTGACTTGCAGGACACCTGCAGGAAGAGGAGTGGCCAGATGAAGATGCGTAAGTGCTGGCTCTTACTAGGAGCCCGTTCTGTTTCTTTACGTTTCAGAGATGGGTGCTCCCAGGCACGGCTGCCCAGGAGGCCCACTAGGGTAGCACTCATTGACCTGCCTCTCCTCACCCACGCTTTGCCTTTGCTCCTCCTTGTAATCCTGGTGATCTGCAAAGACTCACGGAATCTCGGGTGCAACTTTTAGCAAATTTCCACACCTCTGATATCACCATGCATCTTGGGGTTGATGGCATCTAACAATTTAGACTCTCTCCTTTCATAGTGCTATATATATTTAGTTAAAAAGTTTAAAAAAAGAAGCATCCTACAAATCACAGGGCTTCGACAGAACAAGGACAATGATTCAGAATAAAACCACAGCTAACTGGTGCCCCTAGGGTTCCAATGGTGACATAGACTCTGGTCGTCGTAATGATCAGAACCAGCGGAACGTGTCAGAATGAAGAAGGAAAGGCAACGGATCCTGAATCTATGAGGTTTTTTTTATTTTCTTTTGTTTCATTTTGGTTTTTGTTTTTGTTTTTTGCTAGAGGTTAAACACAATATGCACAATAATGAAAAGTCCAAGTGGTGGCAAGGACTTGGAGAAAGTTCCATTGGTAAGACATACCACCATGCCAGAGACCTGTGCTTTTTATTCTACCCACTCCTGATTTTTAATTTTAAAAACCTCTGAACCTACAGAAAAGCTCCAAAAATGGTACAATAAACACCCACATAAGCCTCAGTGGGTTAAGCCTCTGCCTTCGGCTCAGGTCATAATCTCAGGGTCCTGGGATCAAGCCCCACATCGGGCTCTCTGCTCAGCGGGGAGCCTGCTTCTCCTTCTGCCTCTCACTTGTGTGCCCTCTCTCTCTTTCTCTCTCTCTCAAATAAATAAATAAAATTCTTTTTTTTTTTAAGATTTTATTTATTTCTCAGAGAGAGAGAGTACACGCAGGCAGGCAGAGGGGCAGGCAGAGAGAGAGGAGGAAGCAGGCTCCCTGCCAAGCAAGGAGCCCGATGCGGGACTCAACCCCAGGACCCCAGCATCATGACCCGAGCTGAAGGTAGCAGCCCAACCAACTGAGCCACCCAGGCATCCCTAAATAAATAAAATTCTTAAAAAAAAAAAAAAAAAACCCACATCATTCTCACTCAGATACACCAACTGTTACCAATTGCATATTTGCTTTCTCTTCCTTTCTCTCCAATTAAGTAATTTTAGCTGTTATTTATTTTAAACTGTTATCTCTTTACTTACAGCTGAGTCATTTAGGAGTTTCTTGCAGACATCATAACACTTCGCCCACAAAAATTTCAGCCCTCCTGAGAATGAGGACAACCTGTCACAAAACTGTACGGCAATTATTAGACCAGGGAAGTGAACACAAACCCAATACTCCAGCATAACATACAGCCACATTTAAATCTCCCCAGGTGTCCCAGGAACGGCCTTTCTAGCTGGACCAGTGCTATTTCCTTAGGCCTTTCCCAAGCTTGTGTGTGTGTGTGTGTGTGTGTGTGTGTGGCTGTCTATGACTCAAACAAATTAATGTTCCCCTATCAACTAATTCATTAGACAGGAAAAAGGAAATTTACACACCCATAGAAATTAGAAAAAGAAAAATGTTTCATCATCACTAGTCATCAGGGAGATTCAAATCAAAACTACACTGAGATACCACCTTACACCAGTTAGAATGGCCAAAATCAACAAGACGGTAAACAAGGGTTGGAGAGGATGTGGAGAAAGGGGAACCCTCTTACACTGTTGGTGGGAATGCAAGTTGGTGCAGCCACTTTGGGAAACAGTGTGGAGATTCCTTAAGAAATTAAAAATAGAACTTCCCTATGACCCTGCAATTGCACTACTGGGTATTTACCCCAAAGATGCAGATGTAGTGAAAAGAAGGGCCATCTGTACCCCAATGTTCATAGCAGCAATGGCCACAGTCACCAAACTGTGGAAAGAACCAAGATGCCCTTCAACAGAAGAATGGATAAAGAAGATGTGGTCCATACATACAATGGAGTATTATGCCTCCATCAGGAAGGATGAATACCCAACTTTTATAGCAACATGGACAGGACTGGAGGAGATTATGCTGAACGAAATGGGTCAAGCAGAGAGAGTCAGTTATCATATGGTTTCACTTACTTGTGGAATATAAGGAATAACATGGCGGACATGGGGAGATGGAGAGAAGAAGTCAGTTGGGGGAAATCAGAGGGGGAGATGAAGCATGAGAGACTGTGGACACTGAGAAAAAACTGAGGGTTTTGGAGGGGATGGGCATGGGGGGTAGGTGAGCCTGGTGGTGGGTATTAAGGAGGGCATGTACTGCATGGAGCACTGGGTGTGGTGCATAAACAATGAATTTTGGAACACTGAAAAAGTTTTTAAAATTAAATTAAATATTAAATTTAAATTAAATTTAAAGTTAATTAAATTTAAGAAAAAATGAGAAAAATGAAACAATAATTTTTTAAAGGTTAATTTATAATTTATCAAGATACACATAATACTAATGCATCAATTTTTAACAGCTGTAGATCTAGATGTATCTACTGTCTAGCGAGTCATGTTCAGCTTTACTAAATGGAACAAGACCCACACTCTAAGAAGGGGGCAGGGATACCTTTAGATTTCTTTTGGCTCTGAATTCATGATCTGTGATTCTTCAGCAACATCAACACATTTAGACTCTCAGCTCCTTGGGGTTGTAAGCTCATGGACCACGTTACAATCATATTTTCATCCCCCAAATTATGACTGTGGCTGGCACAGAGTAGGGACTCAATAAACCATTGCAGCTTTTAACTGCACGTTGAAGTACAAGAAGACACATCGAGAGACCAGGAAGAGTCAGTGAGTCTGTATGCCCTGCACAGCTCCGTGCCTTCTCCAAAATAGAAACCTTGCACTAGGCAGCAAGTGGTAAAGGCTAGGACAGGCTAGAAACTGTTCTAAGAAAAATAGTCCATCAGTTTCCTTTTGGGCTTGAGGGAAACCCTCATTCTTGGGCCTGTCTAGCAAGGTAAGTGAAAAACCAAAATGCCTTCTCTCAACATGAGATGAATGCCTTTCTCTATAAAGTCTCCCCAAACCTCCTTGGGTCAGGGTCTGCCTGTGGTCAAACGTGACTGTTTACTGATTAAGGGACAATGAAGGAAGAAGCAAAGGGGATTTTGAGAAAGGAACTTCAGTCTTGTATCAGCTTGTCCTGTGAAGGACCACCGTCTGTCGATACATAGAATAAATCAGAAATATAGGAATCCAGTACCCCCAGCTACCAAAAATATGCCAGTGTGAACATGGATGTGTAAGAAAGTAACTTATTGTTTGACCCAAACTAACACATTCTCCTAAAATGATGTGAATTGGGGCACCTGGGTGGCTCAGTTGGTTAAACGTCTGCCTTCAGCTCAGGTCATAATCCCAGGGTCGTGGGACTAAGCCCCGCATCAGGCTCCCTGCTCAGCGGGAATCCTGCTTCTTCTCCCTCTCTCACTCCCCCTGCTTATGTTCCCTCTCTCTCTGTTTCTCTCTCCATTTAATAAATAAAATATTTAAAAAAAAAAAAAAGATTACCAGTCCAGCTTCAGCCAAAGGGCCTCCCATTCCTCCCATTTAATCTACATTTTGCTGTGGATTTCCATAAAAATTTTAACTTAAAAAAGAATTTTTTTTAATGTCTTGCTTTGAGAAAGGGGGTCAGAAGAATTGATCTACTTCAATTCTTTTGTCTTTGCATTCTGCTGAGATAGGAATGTTCCTAAGGAGAGTTTGACATGCGGTCTCAGCTTTCACTGGCTTACTTTTTTCTGAAAGCAATTTTAAGGTGAAGGTGGAGAATGACTCCAGATTGCCTCCATTTCCACAATTTGACCAGTATTTGGAAGTCTAGCGATGAGGAAGATCAGGAAAGGTGAGGGATGGAAACAGACAGCCCATTTTCTCTCCTCTCTGTGAAGGACAATAACCCATGTGTTCATTTTGGATCTTATCCATTGTGAATATATTGCTGTATACGTATCATCTGTGCAACTAGGAAATCACCATGTGTGTCTTCAATCTTCTCTGAGTTTTCTTTAAGTCCTAGATTCTATAACTTTCTGTACCTAGAAAGGTCAACATTATACTCATGTCCAAAAATTTTGGGGAAAAAAAATCTGACCAGATAGTCCTGATCCCACTTCTGGGAAACTTCTTTTCTGGACCAGGTAAGCTACCCATCTGAAAAATCTTTGGGTCCAACAGAAGCCCAGTGAAAACCATTGTTAAAAGGCCAACACACGGGTGCCTGGGTGGCTCAATGGGTTAAAGCCTTCTGCCTTCAGCTCAGGTCATGGTCCCAGGGTCCTGGGATTGAGCCCCGCATCGGGCTGCTGCTCAGCAGGGAGCCTGCTTCCTCCTCTCTCTCTGCCTGCCTCTCTGCCTACTTGTGATCTCTTTCTCTGTCAAATAAATAAACAAAATCTTTTTAAAAATAAATAAATAAATAATAAATTTACAGAATATGTAAACACAAGAGAGGGTCCTAGAAGCAAAGTCCCTCTTCTAAATCGAAGTGCCTGGTTACTTGCAAAGGCAACTGGTTGGAGGACAGTCTGCCCGACTGGAAAACCCGTGCAAGTCGTGGGGTTCCTCAAAAGCTCAATGTCATCCTCCACATAAGGAAGGTAATAACTATTAATTTCATAAGGTCATCATAAGAAGTAAAGGAGATGTCTGAATTCTCGCATTGTGCCTGACTCCTACTGTGGTGAGTTGAACTGTGTCCCTCCCAAAACACATAGGCTGAAGTCCTAGTCCCTGGTGCCTCAGAACGTCACCCCATTTGGAAATGGAGTCTTTCCAGATGGAATTAGTTAAAACAAGGTCGTACTAGAGAAGGGTGGGCCCTAAATCCTCAATATGACTGGCGTCCTTATAAAAAGCAGAGAGAAACACAGAGGGAGGACAGCCCGGTGCAGGCAGAATAGGAAATGCTGAGACTCAGTCAAGGAGCCCCGGGGACTGCCAGCAAACCATCAGGAGCTAGGAGGAGGGAGCACAACCCCACCAGCACTTTTCCAGACCAGAACTATGAGAAACTATATTTCTGTTATTTTAAGCCACCTGGTTTGTGGTATTTTGTTATGGAAGACTTGGGGAAGCTAATACACATAGTAAGCATTCAATAAATATCCATGTTGTTATTGTAATTCTTTGTTTAAAAATATATGTGTGTAGGGGCACCTGGGTGGCTCAGTTGGTTAAGTATCTGGTTCTTGATCTCAACTCAGGTCTTGATCTCAGGGTTGTGAGTTCAAGTTCTGCAATGGGTTCCATGCTGGGTGTGAAACTCCAAAACACACACACACACACACACACATATATATGAAAATATATATATACATATATTCTATTATATTTATATTTAATTTTACTAACTTATAAAATTATAAATATAAATGCTTATATATAAAATATATATTTATATGTATATACACACACTTATATATGTATAGATTCAATACAATCCCTATCAAAACCCCAGTGACAGTTTTTTGCAGAAGTAGGGGGAAAAAAAAAATTGCTATGGAATCAAGGGACTCTGAACTACAAAATCAATGTTGAAAAAGAATAAAGTTAGAGACCTCACACTTCCTAACTGTGAAACATATTACAAAGCTACAGTAATAAAATAGCATGGCACTGGGCTAGACAACACACAGATCAATAGAGGAAAACAGCCAGACCTCAAGGATATGGGCAAATGATTTTCAACAAGAGAAACCAAGACCACCCAATTGGGAAAGGTTAGTTTCTTCAACAAGTGATGTTGGAAAAACTGAATATTCACTACAAAAGAATGAAGTTGGGCTCTTGCCTCACACCATATACAAAATTTACCTCAAAATGGATTAAAGATTTTAATATTAAGTATTATACCTAAAACCAAAAAACAGCTAAAAGAAAACAAAGGGGAAAGCTTTGTGACATTGGGTTTGGCTATTTCTTAGATACAACTCCAGAAGCATAGGCAGCAATAGCAAAAATGGACGGATAGGACTGTTTCAAATTGAAAAAGTTTTACACATCAAAGGAAACAGTCAATAGAGTGAAAAGGCAGCCTACCTAAAGGGAGAAAACAGTTGTAAATCACGTATCTGATATGGGGTTAATAGCCAGAATATGTAAAGAAATCTTGCAATTTAACAACAACAAAAAAACCCAAATGACTCATTTTTAAATGGGCAAAGGGCTTGAACAGACATTTCTCTAAGAAGAGATGCAGGTGGCCAGCGAGCACATGGAAAGATGCTCAGTATCACTAGTCATCAGAGAAATGCAAATGGAAACCACAACAAGACATCACCTCACATCTCATGATGATGGCTACCAGCTAAAAAACAAAATCGCCAGTGTTAGTGAGGATGTAGAGGAAATAGAAAGAATCCTTCTGCACTGTCGGTGGAAATACAGAATGCATAAAATGTAACCACTATGAAAAACAGTATGGAGGTTCCTCCAAAAACTAACAATAAGATTACTGGGGGCTCCTGGGTGGCTCAGTCAGTTGAGTGGCCAATTCTTGATTTTAGCTCAGGTAAGGATCTCAGGGTCTTGAGATTGAACCCTGTGTCAAATTCCACACTCACAGGGAGTCTGCTTAAGATTCTCTTGCTCCCTTTACCCCTGCTCACGCCCTCTCACTCTCAAATAAATAAATAAATCTTTTCAAAATTTAGGCTTATCATACGATCCAGCAATCCCATTTCTGGGTATATAGCCAGAAAGGCTGAAAGCAGAATCTCAAAAAGGTATTTGCACATCGATGTTCATTGCAGCATTATTCACAATAGTCAAGAGTCAGAAACAATCCTAATGACTACTGAGGATGAATGGATAAAGAAAATGTAGTATATTCATGCAACAGGATATTATTCCACCTTTAAAAAGGAAGGAAATCCCATCACATGCTACAACACAGATGAGCTTTATGGACATTATGCTGAGTAAAATATGTCAACCGCAAAAGGACAAATACTGTATGATTTCATTTATATGAGGTATCTAGAGTAGTCATACTAAGAGAAACAGAAAGCAGAACAGAGGTTGCCAGGGGCTAGGGGGAGGGGAAAAAGGGGAGTTGTTCAATGAATTTAAAGTTTCAGTTTTGCAAGATAAAAAGTTCTAGAGATCATGCAACAATGTAAATATAGTAGCATTACCAAACTATACACTTGAAAATGGCTTAGATGGTAGTTATATTACATACTTTTTACCCCAATTAAATATGTGTATGCATATATATATCTATATATCTGTATATAGAGATATTTATAGAACCCCACACCTACAGTGTGTGAATCCACCATGATTCCTTAGCAATACTCCTAAATGAAACAGTCTAAGCAAAAATTACTGGAGGTTTGATGTCTAATTTTTTAACTCCACAAATCAGAATTTTAATAAATGATAATATTTAATTAATGTCTGGTGGTATGCTTTCAGAATGTATAGGGGTGCGTGGGTGGCTCAGTGGGTTAAGCCTCTGCCTTTGGCTCAGGTCATGATCTCAGGGTCCTGGGATCGAACCCCACATCGGGCTCTCTGCTCAGCGGGGAGCCTGCTTCCCCCTTTCTCTCTGCCTGCCTCTCTGCCTGCTTGTGATCTCTCTGTTAAATAAAAAAATAAATAAATCTTTTTTAAAAAATGTATAAACATTTTGTATAAACACAATTTATCAGATACTGACAAAAAGAATACTCTGTGAGAAACAATACATTCTGACCATGTTTTAATAATAATATTGGCTAATATGCCCTGGATGTTAACTCTGTTCCGAGTAGTATTCCTATTTTTTATCCCACTGAATTCTTGCACCAAGCCTATGACACAAGCGTAACACGGGGGCACCGGGTATCACTATAATTTGCACAGGGTCATGCAAGGAGCGGACCCAGGCTTTGAACACAAGCCAGCTGACACCAGCACATACTCTTGGCGCCCCATACTCTGCTGCTTGGAATTATTCCCTGTCCCTTGCTTCCTCTGTGTGTCTGTGTGTACGGTCTGTTGCGAGCCCGAGTGTAGAGTCACTATCCCCCAGACCAGGGGAGGCGAGGAGAACAATGAGCTCAAGTTAGCATTGTCATCACGTGCTGTCATATTCCAGCAAATCCCATCTCTACTGCCACCCTGTCCGTTGCTTCTCTTCTGGTACTTCCCCAGGGTGGTTGCCTGTGGGGCAGGCTGGCCTCCGTCACATCCTGGGGAAGGCACAGCCCCTCAGGTAAGGCACCTGACACACTCTCATGGCTCCCGCTGCCTCAGAAGGAGAGGGACCACTGTGCACCAGTGGGCACATTTTCCTCTTTGGTTTGAACATTCTGTCTCATCTGTATGTAGCCCGCGTCTCATCACACAGGCAACTGAGTTCTGTCAACAGCAAGGTTCCAAAATGCCGTTCCTATTTGGGTTATTCTGTGAAAGAAGTTCCAGGACTATGTTCCTGCACACATCCCCAGAAAAATCGCAATATGTGTATATACATATGTGTATACATGTATAA
This sequence comes from Neogale vison, assembly GCF_020171115.1. Lineage (NCBI taxonomy): Eukaryota > Metazoa > Chordata > Mammalia > Carnivora > Mustelidae > Neogale > Neogale vison. The sequence goes on from NC_058091.1 coordinate 137,717,439, forward strand.
GTACAAGGTAACATGTTGTAAATAGAGACGTGGAACAGGCAATCACGTGTTTTGAAAAACTGAGAAGTATGGCAGAGAGAGCCTGGATTGTAGGGCCAGACCGCTCTCCCAGCTTCACCATTTGCTAGTGGGGGGAAGCTCAGGCGAAGTAATCTCTCTCTCTCTCTCTCTCTCTCTCTCACACACACACACACACACACATCCCTCAAGCATCCCTCCCCAATGGCAAGACAGTGTCAATGAAGTTGCACGAATCCACAGTCAGGTCTGGAGCCTTCCATCTGTGCTGAACACTTTGCCCAAAGAAAGTGCCACCATTTTTCTGACCCCCTCCCAAGTTCTTCTTCTTCTTCTTTTTTTTTTTTTTTAAATTTAAGATTTTATTTATTTATTTGACAGAGAGAAAGATCACAAGTAGGCAGAGAGGCAGACAGGGGAGGGGGTATGGGGGGGGTAGAAGGCTCCCTGCTGAGCAGAGAGCCCGATGCGGGGCTCGATCCCAGGACCCTGAGATCATGACCTGAGCCAAAGGCAGAGGCTTAACCCACTGAGCCACCCAGGTGGCCCCCCTCCCCCAAGTTCTTAACCTGAGAGAAGCTGACCATTCTGTCCACCACAGGCCCTCCACAGAGCTCAGCAAAGGAGCCTGCCCTCCCTCCCTGCGCCGTGGCCCCGTCCCCTGCCTGGGGCCAACAGCTTGCTGCAGGCAGACAGGAAAACCATCCCAGAGAATCAGGAGAGATCTCCTAGCAGAGCAGCACTGCGCAGCCCACGCAAGGGCCCCTTAGAGAAATGGGAAACTGTCAGGAAGGTGGATAAAATAAACCTGATTTCCCATTATTTTTTTCAAATAAATGGGGTCCAGTTTGCTTCAGCTATAATCCAGGCATAACATTTATATGAGAACATAAAATACTACAGAGCCGTAAGTAAAACAATATGTGTGTTCCTGAATAATAGTGATACCACTTGCCAGGAAAACTATATTTTGACCAAATAAAAGATGACCTAAATTTGACTCAGTGGGATGGGATTTACTACATGATTGCTTCTTGAAAATAAAGGGATAGAGATAGGGGGATTTCCTGAGGTTGGAAGGAACGAGACAAGGAGAACAACAGAGAAACTAGATGAAAAGTTATAGGACTCTGACTTGATTTGAAAGCTCCAATTGTACAAAAAGTAAAGGGCATTTAATGTTAAACGTGTAGTGTGTCCCTCCCAAATAAAACCCCGTTTTATATCAAACAACCACATTGCAGAGTCCCGAGTGTGTCCACATCAGATGAAAAGAAGTGAGTTTGCAGCAGTAACAAGGAGATAATCATTGTAAACGCTTCCGCTTATGATCCGTTCGTCCACATCGTCTTTCATTCACCTGTAGGATCACTTAACACAAATACCTCTTGTGGACTGAATATGCAACAGGCTCCCCGGTAGGACAGGAGTCAGCCCTGCCCTCAGGCAGTTCACAGCTCTGTGTGGGAGGGGAACTCGGGACTCGGGCCATTTCTATCCGGGGTGGGTAGATCCAGGATAGGAGACATCTCAACACAGGAGCCTGGGTACCACTGCAGAGCCAGGCACGAGGGACCCCAAGACCATACGAGGGAGGATGCTGAGTAAACCCAGAGGGACTAACATGGGTAACGCCGGAGCTGGGTTCTTCAAAAGGAGAAGTAAGTAAGCCAGGGAAACTGGAAGCGAGCAAAGCAGCAAGTCAACGTCCAAATCCCTGACAGGAACAGGTAAAGCTACATTTGTACAGCTCTTACACACATTGTTGCATTTGAATAATGCACACACTGTTCCCAGATGTTCTGTTAAGCAAATGCATTCGTTGGGACTTAGGTACTTAGAGCGGCTGATGTAACAAAGGGCGGAAGTAGGAGTGGCTTAAGCAGGTAGAATCTTAATGCTTTCTCGTGTCACAGTCCAGTCTGGAGCAATGTGGAGCTATCTGGCAGCTCTGGCCTTCGGATCTGGTGCTCCACGATCCCTTGGATGTGGACCTCGGCGGTCTGGTCCAAAGGGGAGCACCTCCGTGTCTCCATTCCAGCTGGAGGGAAGGGCAGTGGTGGGGCAGACAGAGAGGTGGATGCAACATTCCCCCGTATTAACAGTGCTGCCTGGGGCCCCTGGGGGCCTCTGTCGGTGAAGCATCTGCTTCGGCTCAGGTCATAATCTCATGGGTTATGGGATCAAGCCCCACATCCAGCTCCCCACTCAGTGGGGAGCCTGCTTCTCCCTCTGCTCTGCCCTTCCTCTCCTCCCCATCGTGCTCTCTCTCTCTCAAAACAAATAAATTCTTTAAAAAAAAAAAAAAAAAGTGCTGTGTGGGACTACACACATTTTTCCCCAAACCCCATTGGTCAGAACTTGGTCACAGGACCGCACCTGGCCACAAGGAAGCTAGAACACGGTCTTTATTCAGGACAGCCATGAGCACAGCTAAGAAAGGGAAATGGGTAGGAGGTGGAAACTGGCCATCTCTGCCAGGAGACAGGAGCCCTCCTCTTCCTCTCATCCCATCTGAGGCAGCCATAGATTTTGAAGGGCTTCCCAGGAAACTACTGGAGAATTTGATATCCTTATGTACAGGCACACACATAAATGTAATACATAGTTAGTCAGAAGTTCTTCATTTAAAAAAAAAAAAAAGAAAGAAAAGATAAAGGCTATAGCACCTTATAGCAGAAGACACTGTAGACGAGGCCCAAGACTGTGGCCAAGGGGCTGGAGAAGGTCCCCTCCACAGGTATATACCTAAGAGCACACGCAGAGTCTAGGAATCACAGGAAAATGTGGGTAGGCTCCCCCCATCGCCCCTCTCCTAACTTCTTGCCCCGCAACACTCCTCCCCCTTAGTACCACCTGTTTCCCTGAACCAAAACAGGATCAAATGCATCAGCCTGGTAATGAGAGCCTGCATGAGCATATTAGAATATGCAAGCAATGGGAGAGCTGAAAGTACTTTATTTACTCTCAGGGCCAAAAGAACCGTCTACTCCCAGTTCTGTGATCAATGAGTTAAATAAACTTGAGCAAGGTATGTAAGCTTATTTGTGCATCAATTTCCTCATTATCAAATGGAGATCGAAAGACTTGTCATTGCTTCTTCATAGGCTTCTAGAAGGAACCGGCAAAATGCAATGTGTGTATTTTCTATGGCTGCATAACAAGCCGCCACAACTTTCTGGCTTCAACATCATCCACTTACAATCTCCTCGTTTCTAGAGGCCAGAAGTCTGGATACGGGGTAACTAGATCCTCTACTCAGGGTCTCACGGGACTGAAATTGAGGTGTGAGCTGGGGCTATGTTCTCATCTAGGGCTTGGTTCTCTTCCAAGCTCACAGGTTATTAGCAGTAATTCATTTCCTTGTGAGTGTAGGATTAAGTCCCCATTTTCCTTCCAGCTGTCAGCCCAGGACCACTGGATGTAGATGCTGGAGTCTACCCACAATTCCTCACCACGTAGCCCCCATTGGCCAGCATCAATGACCATCAGGGGTTCACAATAGGGATGTTTGTTTCTTTCTCTTCTACAGCTAGCCAGAGAAAAGTCTGCTTTAAAAAGACTGTATAGGGGTACCTGGGTGGCTCAGTGAGTTGGGGCCTCTGCCTTCGGCTCAGGTCATGATCCCAGGGTCCTGGGATGGAGCCCCACATCGGGGTCTCTGCTCAGTGGGGAGCCTG